>NC_064549.1:12581748-13781748 GCF_023856365.1 Brienomyrus brachyistius
TAACCTAAGCTAATCCAGTAAAGTATAGAGATGTATAAATAGATTAAATACAGAAACCGTAAGTGCTGTACATCATCTCAGAGATAATTAACTACTTCCTTCTTAATAAACCAAGCATATCGGAATCCACTGTTTTCATGAAGAGACAACGGTCAGCTTGATATTTTCAGCTGAGTAAAGAAGCGATTGAAATGTTACGTGCACAAACTGGAATGTTATATCTGTTCATAGCTAAATTCCCTCCACTCAAAAAGAGGAATGTTTGAGAATGGCGCTAATTCCATCAACCTTCATCCCCACGCTGGACCCTCTGTACCAAATCCTTAACTAGAAATTGAAAGGGGCAGGTGGGAGTGGGGTAGTGAGCAGGTTTCCATGGCAATGCTCTCCAAAATGCTTTTCTCAGCTCTGGAAAGCACAAGCAGGGACATTGGGAAGGGCCATGCTCTGGGCGGCTGGGAGGAGCCTGGAGGTCCAGCGTATTTCCCACAGGAGACCCTGATGTCTGAGAGGAGCCGTCCATGTTACCACACCGCATGCAAAAGTTTGCAATCGCCACCTTACCACAAAATGCATCTACTTTGGTTCCCTGATTGGAAAAACTGTAAAAACATGGCCTCTGCCAGTCCTGTGCAGAAAATAAGCTGTCAGTAATCGTGGACATATTAGAAAAGGTCTGCTACCACACAGATGGAAGATGACGACTGTCTCAGGTGGACACAGATGTAGCAAAGGTCATTTCTATTTGTTACAGCTCTGGTATTACTGGTTTATCATTCCAAAAATAAGCACATATCTGACAGGAGACATACACTACTGCATCCCAGTGCACTGTGGGAAGGTCAGCACCTCCTCCTCCTTCCACCACCAACCTAATTTTCGTCGGAGTGGGTACACTTGTGATCCATAAAGAACATTCCAGCAAAACCCAATTTCAGAACGTGTGACGTCAAGCAGAGATTCAAAAACAACATATATTTTTTTTTGTTAACTTTTGCGCCAGGTTCTTAATATGGTCTTATTATAAATGCAATTGAATTGCATTGGAAACGTAGTTATTTCTGGAGGATATTCATATATGTTTCTCTGCAATCACACCCCTAATTAGCTAGACTGCTGTGCATTTTATTTTTACGGAGCAATCTGGGACAGTCTACAAACATGGGTCCACATTCTTTTGGCTAAAATGAAGCATGACCAGAACCCAACTCTGGGGACAAGCTTAAGAAAGTGACAGACACATCATATCACGCAGGAAAAAAGCAGAAGCTGCCTTTAGGTCAATTGCATACTCTTAACTGTGCTTCTCTTGAATATGGTTTTGGTGAGAGATTCATCAGCACCTCTGTGGTCTGCCCTCGTGAGTGGCAGCTGGATTTATCACCTCACATCAACCCTCCTTGAGCGACAAGTTGACCGATTATTCGATTTGCAATTGGCTTAACCTCGCTGTGAGGCAGGCCAGCTATTCAGCAGCAGAGCTCTCACTACACATTAATGCTTTACCTTGTGGTCCTTTGCACTGTAGATGTTGGGGAGACCCTTCGCTTGTTCCTCTGGGGCTTGTTCTTGGTTATTTTCACTGGCATTCTTTTTGAGGCTGGGAGACAGGCATCCAGTTTCTTCTGGGACCAGGTTTTGCTCTGAGGGAGCATCATCCTGCGTGATCAGATGTTCTTCTGTCAGCAGATATTTATCTGTGAGTGTGTGTTCATCTGTGATCGAATGTCCCTCAGTGAGTAGGTGTTCACCCTCGGTCAGGTATTTGTCTATGATTGGTTGATCCTCTGCAATTGAGTGCTCTTCTGTGAGCAGGTGTTCATCCTCAGTCAGGTATTTGTCTGCGATTGGTTGTTCCTCTATCACTGAGTGCTCTTCTGTGAGCAGATGCTTATCCTCTCTCAGGTATTTGTCTGCAATTGGTTGGTCCTCTGTAATTGAGTGCTCCTCTGTGAGTAGGTGTTCATCCTCAGTCAGGTATTTGTCTGCGATTGGCTGATCCTCTGTAATTGAGTGCTCTTCTGTGAGCAGGTGTTCATCTTCGGTCAGGTATCTGTCTGTGATTGGTTGTTCTTCTGTAATTGAGTGCTCTTCTGTGAGCAGGTGTTCATCCTCGGTCAGGTATCTGTCTGCGATTGGTTGTTCTTCTGTAATTGAGTGCTCTTCTGTGAGCAGACACTCATCCTTGGTCAGGTATTTGTCTGTGATTGGTTGTTCCTCTGCAATCGAGTGCTCCTCTGTGAACAGGTGTTCATCCTCTGTCAGGTATTTGTCCGTAATTGGTTGTTCCTCTGCAATCGAGTGCTCCTCTGTGAGCAGGTGTTCATCCTCGGTCAGGTATTTGTCTGAGATTGGTTGGTCCTGAGTAAATGAGTACTCCCCTGTAAGAGTGTGTTCATCTGAGAGAATATATTCTTCTGTGATTGGTTGGTCCTCCGCAAGCAGGTGTTCCTCTGTGTCAGACTTTGGTTGTGGCCCCACCTTCTGCTCAGATGTATCTCCTTGTGGCTCCTCAGCTATGCCCTCATTCTCCTCCTTACCCTGTACTTGGAGGTCTCTCACAGGGCTGCACTCCCTCCCAACTTCACATTCAGAACCTTCAACAAAAACATACTTATTTATCTTGGCTCTGTCACTTTCAGTCCATCCATTCCCATACTTTCTCTCAATGTCAGGGCTGTCCTCTTCAAGTCTATCATCTCCCCCCACCCCAGGATGGACACTTAATTGGTAAGGCCCTTCATCAATGGCTACAGGCTCATTACCATATACCATTTCTGTGGTGTTAATTGTGAAAGACTGCTGTTTGACTATCTCTTCATCTTCTCCAATGTTAGAGGACACTGAAGCACTTTGCAGACGCTCTTCTTTCATTTGACTCCCTGCCTCTATATCCAGGACACTCTCTCCTTCTGCGGGGGTGTAGCTTTCTAAAATGCCCTCCACTATGTCTCCTTCCTCTGCCTTCTTTTTCTCTAAGAGTGTATCCATGATATCCCCTGTCTCGCTGAGGTCTCTGTACTTTATCCTGTCCTCTTCTCCAGCCAGGTCTTCTCCCTTTTGAGAGAAATCCAGAGCCTCCTCAGCAGGGTCTTTTAAATTAGGTATTTCATAACAGGAACCAGAAGTGAGGCCTTCCTTGGCGTCCTTTTCTGGCAGAACATCGTCAACATCAGCTCGCCATTCCTGGAGAAGATGCTCATATCCTCCTACAGCTTCCACATCCTCATCCTGAGCCTCAGACTTCTCTCTCTCAGTCAGCAGGGGCCCAGCAACCATAGCATCCAAGACATCACTTCCTATGGTGCCTCTATCCAGAGGCAGTGACCTGACCCCCTCCGGGTCTCTCAGCTCTTGAGCACATATGTCCACACTGGCCACACCGCCATTAGAAGCCTCGCGGGAGGGCTCATCCTCCAATTTGACCCTGTTCACTGCTGCATCTGCGTCACTGAGGGCCTTCTCGACAGCCCCATTTTCAGCACCTGACACCCCCTTGATTGCGTCGAAGTTGGCGCCCGACACAACTGACGTCTTGACAGGCACGCCGGGTTCCACTCTTCTGTTTCCGAGCGATTCGACCTCGTCAATTCTGTAGAAAAATCAGGAGGAAAAGCGAGGGTAAGCTTCGTGAGTTAACGTCTCATAAAAATAGCACATAAAAATACCATGGTACACACTGCATCTGTGCTTTAAGTGGACAGTGCTACAACACCTACATCTGCACATTAAGTTTGGCGTCCGTATCTCCATGGTCCCCTTTCTCAGAAACGCACGGTATATTTTTCACATATTTAACACGTACCGGGATTCACGTCCTCGGCATGAAGTCCTCGGCAGAGTCTGAGCAACCACTCTGGCAAACTCATCTTAACAAGAGGTCTGTTAGCGCGCCATGCTGCCAGTGACGGCTGCCAGCTCCGGGCTCCCACATACACGCAGTGTAATTAAAAACGGCCCGGCCTACACGTCTGCTTGCATTGCTGCTCTGCATATTCCTCCCAAACCCACTGCCTGAGCCTGGCCCTCCATCCACGGCTTATGCTCGCTATTAATTCAGATCCATCTCTGGCATATTGAGCATCACGGCATGCTGCTTGCACGTTTCTCGTGAGCCCGTATTTAAACTGGGGCACCGGCATCTAACCACACCACTGCCATGCATATAAGCTTCACTCTTGGCCTGCTCGCAACAGACCCTTCTATTTGTGTTCAGCACCTATGCAGCTGCACCCCTGCAACCTACACCGGCGATTAGTAACGACCTAAAAGGGATTGAATGCATGCACGACTGCGTGTTAATTGGGGTGAGCAGCCTGTTCTTATGACCACCGCTTCTTGGTTAGAATCTACAGAAAGCAGAGCCTCCTTTGAGAATGCCAACCTGCAGGCTCATTATATGCCACAGAGAGCAGTGGAAAGCCTGTCAAACAGATTTACTATATCAAGATCCCCGTGCTCCACACCTCACTCGGAGGCCCTTTTTTCATAGCTATGCCCTCACACTGATGCCACATATGCCACCCGCATCCTTATTAAAGGGGCCGAGAAGGACGAGGCTCAATGCCATATCCAACGTGTCCCGTGTATTGGGGATGCCCCCATCTGGCCACATGCAGTAATGACTCAAGCTGCCATCTTCTGTATCTTCCACAATGAGACCCACCTAGTTTTGGGAAAGTGGCTCCAACTTTTGTAGCTCAGTTAAACAATGATATGTTAAGATGACATCAGTGATATATGTGAGAAGATGTTGCAAGAATGAGTGCTAACAGTCCCGCCTGCCATGTTTTGCATAGACAATGACAAGAAATTTCCACAATGTTACATCGGAAATATATAGAATGTGGAACTAGCACCATCTAGCGTTCTGGAAACTATATTACACAGGCGCGACGTTAAATAAATACCCGACACCAAGTTGTCCGACACTGTGGAGTTTCCAATAATATAGGTGCGGAATAAAGAACACTAATAAGTGTCTCTCTCTCCCCCTCCATTCTTTCGGATAGTGCTGCCCTCACCAAAAACCGATCCCGCCCAACTCTTACGTAGACCAGGCGGACTCACTCAGCGCCAGCTGTCACGGTCCCGTGCTCTTCGGCTCCGCTGACACCACCCGGTCTCCGCTCCTTCTGTTTGGAAGAATGATATACAAGTGAAGGCGTCGTTTTACAAGAGCAGGCTGCTGCTCTTTGGGGGTTTGTTACCCCCGAAGTTTGACAAGACGCCCCGGTTGATATTTACCTTAAATGAGTGATTGTTGTAGAATCTGTCTTCAAGCCTGGCAGCCCAGTCAGCAGGATCCACCCCACTGTCTGTTACACACCGTGCATTTACTACATCAGCACAAATCCTGATACACTGTCCACTGTACGAAGCACAGTTGCTGAATTTTATAACGCAATACATACCTTTAACAACAACGTAAGTGTTACTACTAAGCTATAGATACAAATAAACACACAGCATCTCCTATATCAGAGATATACACCATGGTTGTTTGGGGCTCATAACAAGCAGATCTGTACCGGCTCTTTCTTTCAGGAGGTCATTGAAATAGAGGGCAGCGAAGGTGGGTATGTCTTCTGGCTGGTCTCTCAGGATCTCTCTGGCCAGCCCTCCCAGTAGGTTTCCGAAGCCCCGGGGGACGCGGAGGTGGGTGTTGGAAAAAGGCACGGACATCCCCTGATTCCTGGGGTCAGTGCGGAGACACTTACTTTCTGAACTTTTGCTGCAGCAACGTCCCAGATTTATATCTCAATAAATTTCCCACGCTGCATGTGACTATGGTGGTAGCACATTTACTGTATTCATAATTTTTCAGAACGTATACCTACACAATTAATTAAAACAAATAAGCCTTGCTTGGTAACCAGTTGAAACAATTTAGCATTTTCAGGGTTTTCTCAATTTACACATCATTATACGTAGTGTAGAATGTTTGATTAATCATTATTACTATTAGTATTAACTGACTATTAAGCTAACCGCAAAGCTGCCAGATAAAATGATCAAATCGATTGGCCTCCCAAAAGTTTATCCCTTGTTAGGAAGCTATCTTAACGAGAGAAAAAATATTATTTCTATAGAACTTGGATTGTTAGAAGTGTGTCTTACCGTTTATTTCGTGCAGAACAAAAGTTGAGAAACGAGACGTTGTCGGCTGTTACCAGGCAACAGACCACGCGCAAATGTTTACTACGGAAACCCGAATAGGTTAAACAAGGCTGGTTTAAAAGTCGATTCGGATAAATGGTAACATTTTTAAAGGTATCAAATTTAGAGATTAAATTTAACCATGCCCTCTCGCTTTCTCGTTTTTTTCAGACTAGTTGTCTGAAAATGTGTTTCTTACAAGAATCTCAATCTTTACACAGACAAACATACAAACCCACGCACAAACGCATAAACTCAGCCAACCATGCCATGAAAATCTTAAAATATTTATTAGGATAAAAATACTTGCAGTCAACTTGGCATAGTTTGCCTTTCATGTATGACATCACTGCATTATCAGGTATGTTCAACACAACTGTTTATGAGACCAGTAAGCGGTTACTAAGCGATATCTAAAAAGCACACGAACACTGTGCCATGGTAACAAACACACAGCAGGGGGCAGCTCTGAGTCCGTGGCCCTTAGCTCATTGGCAAAGGATAGTAGGTGATGACAGCATATTCCGAGCCAGTGCTCATCTTCCTGGCCACCTCCCTCTGATGGACATGGAGCCGGTCGGCTGAGCGGGACGTCTGAAGTAGGGCACTTCGCGAGGCCTCCCCCTGCCATCGCTGAGGGGGGCGGGTTGTTGGGTTTAGTAAGCAGCCTCAGAAATGTGTGACAGAAGTCAGGTGAGGCAGGAAGATGGGCATGTTTTCCTGCTGTTGGTTCTTTAAATCAGTATTACCTTCTTATGAGGGGAGCAGCAAAGTAATGTAACTAAACCATAAATAAATGTCAGGGGATTTAACAAAATTCCCTCCATTAATTGAAGTAAAAGCTGTTCATGAAGCAGTAGAATATGTTGTGGTACGAAACATAGAATTTTTTTAACAATACCTTCCCATAATTCCCTGGTGCTGAGTCAGGAGCATTTGAGAGCTCTGGTGAGCTGGATCCTCGCACAGAAATGATGATGTCAGCGTATGGTACCTCCTGTTCACTCTGGCAGCCTTAGGATGCCGAGGGGAGGATTAGGGAGTGTTCAGTAACATGTGCTGTTCAGAGAACTGAGATAAACACTTCATACATGGGGGAGGGTCTCCGGCTGCTCCTTACCTGCTTCTGTTACCCTGACAGCCACGTTCTCCCAATTCCTCATGCATTCGCCTAAAATGTCACTCAGTTAGAACATCTGCTGGCCTCCAGACTCACCTAACAGAATAAAATGTCCCTCACCTGCTTGCATGGCCACTGCTGCTCTCCCTTCATTTACTGTTGGTTCACTGTGAACAGAAACACACACACACACAGGTTTGTAATTACATCTCCATTTTTTTAATGGGGAAATCTCTAATCCCAACATGGTGACCTGAACATCTACTCTGCCCTAACCTTAACCATAAATTATATATATATTATATATACACACACACACACACACACACACACACACACACACACACACACACACACACACACACACACACACACACACACACACACACACACAGTACAGGCCAAAAGTTTGGACACACCTTCTCATTCAATGTGTTGTCTTTATTTTCATGACCATTGAATCTACCAGAATTGGTAGATTCTCACTGAAGGCATCAAAACTATGAATGAACATATGTGGAGTTATGTACTTAACAAAAAAAGGTGACTGAAAACATGTTTTATATTCTAGTTTCTTCAAAATAGCCACCCTTTGCTCTGATTACTGCTTTGCACACTTGCTAAACACCTCTGGGAACTCCTTCAAGACTGTTGGAAAACCATTTCAGGTGACTACCTCTTGAAGCTCATTGAGAGAATGCCAAGAGTGTGAAAAGCAGTTAAGTACGTAACTCCACATGTGTTCATTCATAATTTTGATGCCTTCAGTGAGAATCTACCAATTCTGGTAGATTCAATGGTCATGAAAATAAAGACAACACATTGAATGAGAAGGTGTGTCCAAACTTTTGGCCTGTACTGTATATATATATATATATATATATATATATATATATATATATATATATATATGCAACTTATATTTCTCCATTTCATTTTAATCTTATTTCTGTAAGCCTGCTGTAAATATTATGGTCAGACTCAGTTTCAGTCATTACCCAGAAAAAACATGAAGATTAAGTAGTAAGATGTTTTTTTTATTATAACTAAATAATGATAAAGACGATAAGCTTGTACTTAACCTTTTACTCCTGTTAACAGAATCACCTGTAACAAAAAAAGAATGAATTAATAAAAACCGTAATAAAATGTAATACAAGAATGGCACTAGTTGCTTTGAAATTTAAAGAATTACTTATTAATATAACATGAACATCATGTCCAAGAAGTATCTCATCTTATGGCATGTGCTGCCTGGGATAAGCTCAAGGCTCACCCACAATCATCATCATAGTGGATAGAAATATAAAATACAACCTTCTATATCTAACTGCGGTCATCTTATACTGGTACAGGAATGCAATGCAATACCGGTCATCTAGCTGCCAGATATCTCTTGGGCCCTGTACAAGTGGAGCCTGAGTCTCCTGAAGTTAGGGGATTCTGGGTCTCACCTCGGTGCTTGGCCTTATGGGTAATGCAGAAGAATGCAGCAGCAGCTGCGAGCACCATGGCAACAAAGAGCATGGTCACAGCAAGGGTCTTAAGCCATAGAGTCGAGCCTGTGGTTCAGTCAGAGTGGAAAAATGGTGAGTTAGCACACTTATGCTCACATTAACCTGTGAGACATCCATCTGAAGATGTCTGTTGTAGATATGTGCTGTGGTTGGGGGAAACCCTCACCAGCTGCGTCTATCTCCACCATCACAGAGCTGTTGAACACACCCATCTGGCACATGTAGCTTCCCATGTCCTCCTGCTTCACCTCACGCATTGTAAGTGTTGTGTCAGTACCCACGCTTAGCCACTGGGAGGTGCTGCTTCTCCTGAACCAGTGCACGGTGGAGGAGGAATGGCCATCAACATGGCAGTAGAGCCTGAGGAACCCACCCACACTTGTTCTGATGGTGTCAGAGACAGGCACAGTCTTGTCTGAGCTCTCAGCATCTCTGCTGTAATACACCTGCAGAGAAGGATCTGGAACAAAAGCAGCAGAGCAACAGTCAAGGGGCTGGGAGTTTATTTACAGTCATAAAACAGTCATTCTTTGTCTCTTTATATATATATATATATATATATATATATATATATATATATACATGTGCCAGGGGGTGCTGTACAGGGGGAAAGTTAGAATGATTCCAAACACCAGAATCACAGGGGTCCTAAAAATTAAGAAAATTATTTCATAACCTTTCATTGTGCAGTCACTGAAATTACAAGAAAATTGCAGAAAATTATTATTTATTGTTTACAAATAAAAATAAATATCCTCTGTCCTCCCCCTCTGTTTTTGCAGGAATGATTCAGTCCTGCCTCCCCCCTCTGTTTTCGCTGGAATGATTCAGTCCTGCCTCCCCCCTCTGTTTTCGCTGGAATGATTCAGTCCTGCCTCCCCCCTCTGTTTTCGCTGGAATGATTCAGTCCTGCCTCCCCCCTCTGTTTTCTCTGGAATGATTCAGTCCTGCCTCCCCCCTCTGTTTTCGCTGGAATGATTCAGTCCTGCCTTCCCCCTCACAGCACACTGGTTGGCCAATATCGGCTAGCCAGCCTACGTTCTAAGAAGTTAGTGTGAATCCCAGCGTGTGCCTAGAATGTCGCCGTTAAAATCCGGCTGTCAGAGAAGAAAATGAAGGCCACGAAAGTTGAAAGAGAAAAGAGAGGCTGACAATTGTTCAGTTTTTCCTCAGTGAACAGGCATATAGCCTACATTACTGTTTGCCCATATGTCTAATTCTATAGAACCCCCCAGACTTCGCAACATCAATGTTGGGGGCCCAAGGAAGCATTTGCTCTGGGAGCCCAGAATTTGTAGCGTGTATATAGCACCGCAGTCCTGGTGAATGTTATTTCAAGTTACTATATACAACGTAATAATAATAGTAATAATAATAATAATAATAATAAGAAGAAGAATAATAGTAATAGTAATAGTAATGACACCTTTCATGCATGAAATGCAGCTCAAAGTGCTTCACCTATGGGATTAAAATGAAATATGCATGTAATGAATGTGAGTAATGTAACAATAAAGCTCTACTTGACTTATCTAGTGCTGAGCAGGAAATCAGAGGCCCTGCAGGTGCTGGTGATACGTTGAGTGTGGTGACAGGCCTCGGATACTCACGCCCCTCCCCCAGGCTCCTGTCACACCTCAGGGGTTGGCTGAGGGCCACATGATGGATTTCACAGCTCATGGTGCCCCTGTCATGGGGGGTTAAGGAGCCGAGAGTGATCGTGCTGCAGACAGAGAACGTTCCATTCGGCTCAGGCCTCACAATGATGTCTTTGGCCCCATCCAATGGGGAGCCATTATGGGACCATGTGACTGTCACCGTCTTTGGGTAGAAGCCCCCGGAAGTACAGGTTACTTTTGAGGATCCAGATTCCTCCCTTGATAATGTCAGCACTGGAGAACTGGGTGGGGCTGTGAAAAGAAAATCCCAGATCTCAAGCTGCCAGCTCTACCGCACACAAAACACTCACTCGCCACCCCCCAGGCCTGCTAGCAAACAGATAGAGGCCCTTCATCTTATCAATTAAGGCTGGAATTGCCGCCCTGTCCCACATAGGGTTTAGTCCGCCGAAAGCCATGTGGTTAGCCTTGGAGGGACATCAAGCCCCTCGCGTCGCTAATACTCTGTGACTGTCACAACAAGATCACGTGCCCAAACATGCCCCACTGTGTTAGGCTCAGCTTCAGTATTGATTCTCCTTCAAAGCAGGCAGTATGTAACCCGTTCATATACTCGTCATACATCAAGAATAGCTGAGCTGGGCTACTGCGCTCTGCAACTTATTTGAATTGAAATGCACCGTGGCGTTACTTGTCTTCACTGTGCTATCCTCTATTTATTCATTATTTATTGTATGCAGGTCCTCCTTGTGCTGCCTCCTTGTGGCTGAGTGAGGAAGCATCTCACTGCATTTGTTGATCATAGCCAGTAAAACATCTTAAATCTTGAATCTATTTCTACAGAATTCAGTTCATATTTTGGGCCATTAGACCTTTTGAGAAAGTCACAGGTTAGCTAATGGATTACAAAACAAGAAAAACGTTCAAATCTGGCCTCCTACCGACTCCACACATGTGTTACTTTGTCAAAAACACTTTTAAAGTTACAAACTCTTACAAACTGATTTCTGATGTGGTAGCGACACATGGCTATTTGTGAGGTTCCTTTAAGCCTGCCCTACCTTGGACCTGCACCATCACGTGTCGCTCTGCCCGGTGAGACAGCTCCGGACTGTTGGTGTCCTGGGAGAAGCAGGAGTAGTTGTGTGCGGCGGGGTCAGCTGAGGCCAGGCGCAGGGACAGGGTAACGCCACACACACCGCCGTGCTCTGAGATGCTGACCTTTGACTGTACAGGTTGGCAGTCAGGCTGCCCCACTTTCCAAGGACACCAGTCGCCCCTCACCCACCCAGAGGAGCAGTTATACGTGCAGGTGAGGTTGAGTGGCAGCCCCAGTGTAGCATAGACGATTTCATGGGGCACGGCTGTTCGCCTGTCAGTCGCTGCACTGCCTGAGAAGCAAAACATCTTAGAGCATAAAAACCTCATCACTCTTCCCTGCCATCATGATGCAACAAAATGTCTATAGTACACTATGATTCACAGTTATTATTAAGGCAGCAGAATAACTTGTGTGGAGTTTGCCTGTTCTCCCCTGGTTGCAGTCCAACAAGGTGTAGTTAGGTGAATCGGTGTCTCTAGATTGCCAGGAGTGCCCGGTTGTTCCTGCCTCTCCCCATAACCCTGTACCAGATACACTGGTGGATGGACTGATTAATCATTAAGGTCTCACCTCCGACTCCGAGCAGATTCAGACCAGCGAGGGACAGGAGGAGAAGCGCTGTTTGTGTCATGGCGACGCACTGCTCTCGTAGGCGCTTGCCTCTCACACTGCAACTTAACACAAGGTGCACAAAGCGAGAAAAGCAATACAAGAACTGGCAGGCGTTATAGGATGTGGTCAGGCAAAGGTTCAGAGAAATACAACGACAAGCTTCTCCACGCCTGCTTGAACAGGGGCCATGCTTCTCCTTACAGCAGTGTTTCTCAACCTGCTTCTTGGGAACCCTTAGACCATTTTCCGACATTTTTGCTCCCTCCCAGCTCCCTGCCAGATAGTCCACTTTTTTGCTTCCTCCCAGAGAGCAAAAACATGCACTTTTTGTCTTGGGGTCCCTAAGGACTGGTTTGAGAAACACTGCCTTAGAGCATAATTTCGCCGCTTTTTAAAATATCAAAGTTTGCGGGGTGGAAAAATTTTATTTCTATTATGTCATCTATACAGAAAAAAATATTTAATACAGAAACACGTTTTATTTCTTTGTTTTATTCACTTCTTCATTCTCTTATCTCAAATAGTATGTGCAAAACTTAAGGTAAATGGGAGACGGATATACAACCTGAATTTCGGAAAAGATGGGATGTTCTTTAAGTATGAATACAATGAAAACTAAAAGACTTTTAAGATATTTTATTCACAGCAGAACACAGGTAACATACATGTTTAAACTGAGAAATGTTACAATATTATGCACATAATGAGCTCATTTGAAATTTGATGGGATAGTTGGGACAGGGGCATGTTTACCACGGTGCAGCATCTCCTCTTCTTTTCAAAACGGTTTGTAGACATCTGGGCATTGAGGTTATCAGTTTCTGGAGTTTTCTCTTCTCTTCTCTTCTTTTCTCTTCTCTTCTCTTCTCTTCTCTTCTCCGACGAAGCCATGCTGTTGTAATAGCTGCGGTTTTGCATTTCCCTGAAATAAGCGTCGTCTGGAGGGGACCATATGTTGCTCTAAAACCTTTATATACCTTTCAGCATTCATAGTTCCTTACGAAACATGCAAGCTGCCCATACCGTATGCACTTATGCACCCCCATACCATCAGAGATGCTGGCTTTTGACCTGAACGCTGATAACACGCTGGAAGGTCTCCCTCCTCTTTAGCCCGGACGACACACCGCCCTTCATTACCAACAAGAATGTCACATTTGGACTCGTCTGACCATAGAACACTTTCCCACTTTGAAACAGTCCATTTCAAATGAGTCTTGGCCCACAGGACACGACGGCGCTTCTGGACCATGTTCGAATAGCTTTAGTTGGCATCTGAAGATGACATGGCGGATTGTGTTTACCGACAGTGGTTTGTGGAAGTACTCCAGGGTCCATTTAGTAATGTCGTTAGCACAATCATGCCGATTAGTGATACAGAAGGTATTAGTGATTCAGAAGGTGATACAGTGATACAGAATCGTCTGAGTCCAGTACAGGTCTTCGGCCTTGTCCCTCACGCACAGCGATATCTCCAGTTTCTCTCAATCTTTTGATGATGTTATGCACTGTCGATGATGAGATTTGCAAAACCTTTGCAATTTGAAGTTGAGGAACATTGTTTTTAAAGTATTCCACAATCTTTTTATACACTTTGCACAGATTGGAGAGCCTCTGCCCATCTTTACTTCTGAGAGACTCTGCCTCTCTAAGTCATCCCTTTTATAGCTAATTCAGATATTCAGACCTGTGGGCTGGGGGGTTAATCAGACGGTGATGATAAGGAGCCCCCACCTTTCTCCTCACTTTACAAAGTTGGACCCACCGGAACACAAGTAGACACACCACTCCCTCATATCAAAGGCATAAGACAAAAGAAAAATAATTAAACAAATAAATAACTAAATAAATAAACAAACAAACATGATGAATGGATGAATGATTGAATGAATTAAAAATAGCAATATACATAAAGAAATAAAAATACAAATATAATAATAAAACATAACATGCCCATTATTTCTTTTGTCATTTAAGACTATTGTTCCGCAAGCTGACAGATAAAGGAATGAAGGAGTTCTTCAATCTCTCTGGGTGCTCTGGCAGGATGTGCAATCGTGCCTGGGGGGGTGGGGAAGGGGTGCTGTTTTATGGCGGACGGGTTTCAGCACGTGGCACGTGTTGCGGCGGTATGCCCATGGAGAGGAGGGGGAGCAGGCAAGTAGACTGGGGGCCAATGAAAGAAGTGATACAGGAAGCACCTGAGAAGGCTGAGGGCGCGATGCGGGGGCCTCAAAATGCCACAGGCACATGGGGGGTGACTGAGAACTGAGGCCTAATGTTACTCTCTGCTGGTATGCCCTGAGATTGCTGTACCAAGAATGTAGGGGGGGGGTTGATACGGGGGGCCACACAGCTTAATTATTTCAATAAAAAGGTCTATTTTTTGGGGGAGATGAAGTTAGATATTCCCCTGCCCCCCTTTTGGGTGACAATACTCCATGCATTTCAGGTATACAATAAACAATTACTCATAATTATTCAAAAAGGGAAAACATCGAAAAAAAATTTTTATCAAAATTGAGTGATGACTGAAATCATGTCTCTTGTTTTACCTCAGCTGCTCAGTTTTGAAGTGTTTTGCCTTCATATTGCAGGATGATTTTAAAAAGTCTAAGCTTGAAAAATGAAGCCCATCTCGCATTGAAATAGTGGCCCACCCTGTCCCGGTGCTTATCTGGGATGAGGTTGTTCTTTACGTGTAAATTGTACCCTCTCAGTAAACCTCATTAGAGGTAGTGAAAGGAGTGTAAAGCGGCGGTACTCCTATCTGTTACAATCTAATCACCACGGCTGTCATTGGAGAGGCCTCTGTCATGGAGGAGCGGTCCTGGGGGCAACAGGAGAGCGTGACCTGCCGGTCTAGCTCCGCCCCCCATGGCGGGTCGCCTTACAGGTTTCGCGTGTCACTTTCGCCCGAGCGCTTAGCTTCCCTCGGCTGACCCAGAGCGCCGTATGTCGACGGAGAGAGCAGCGGCGCCGTGGCCCAGAGCCGGTGTCCTCGTGCGTGCGAGACCGACGATGCACACCTGGCTGGCCGTCCTGCTGTCCTGCCTGAGCGGCCCTTGGAGCCACCTGGTGTGGAGACGGAATGTCCTCACTGCAGGTCAGTGCGCTTCGCCCGCTCCACCGTACACTAGAGAGACAGTATTCTATAGCAAGGGAGCCCCTAACCCACAGTCTGCTATAGCTTGGCCTTCTCTGTAATGGCACTATGTCTATAATTGTTGGGGACCCCCCTGGTCGGCGAATTTTATTGTCAAGGGAACCCCTCGTCTGCTTTTTTTGTGGAAGCTATGGACCTTAACTTTGTGGTGCTGGTAAGTTTGGCCCTCATTTATAGCTATATACTACAGGCTGGGATTCCCTATACAGGTACAGTACTATAAAAACAATATTCAGTATATATCATAGCCTAAGGTCTCCTTTATAGCTATATACTACAGGCTGGGATTCCCTATACAGGTACAGTACTATAAAAACACTATTCAATATATATCATAGCCTAAGGCCTCCTTTATAGCTATATACTACAGGCTGGGATTCGCTATACAGGTACAGTACTATAAAAACACCATGTAATATATATCATAGCCTAAGGCCTCCTTTATAGCTATATACTACAGGCTGGGATTCGCTATACAGGTACAGTATTATAAAAACACTATGTAATATATATCATAGCCTAAGGTCTCCTTTATAGCTATATACTACAGGCTGGGATTCCCTATACAGGTACAGTACTATAAAAACAATATTCAGTATATATCATAGCCTAAGGCCTCCTTTATAGCTATATACTACAGGCTGGGATTCCCTATACAGGTACAGTACTATAAAAACACCATGTAATATATATCATAGCCTAAGGTCTCCTTTATAGCTATATACTACAGGCTGGGATTCCCTATACAGGTACAGTACTATAAAAACACCATGTAATATATATCATAGCCTAAGGCCTCCTTTATAGCTATATACTACAGGCTGGGATTCGCTATACAGGTACAGTACTATAAAAACACCATATAATATATATCATAGCCTAAGGCCTCCTTTATAGCTATATACTACAGGCTGGGATTCGCTATACAGGTACAGTACTATAAAAACACCATATAATATATATCATAGCCTAAGGCCTCCTTTATAGCCACATGCTACGGTGCTCTGCTGGTCTCATCCCCGTGTCCCTCCCTCCCTGCCACACAGGGCAGCAGACGGTGAGCCCAGAGTGCACGCGGTGCTGCAATGCGAGCAGCCCGTCCGCCTGTCCACCGGGCTCCTACTTCATGGCCGGCGTCTGCGTGGAGTGCCCCGCGGGACACGTGTAAGCCAGGCTGCTCTGGAGCTTAGGAGGGGAGGGGTGATCCAGGGAGCCTCCCTGAGTGCTTTGTGTTTATCTCCAGATGTTTGGGGAACTCTTTAGCCCCGAGGAAATGCGATGCCGGCACCTACAACGTCTACACGAGGCGTGGTGCCTCCGCGGATTGCCAGGTGCACCGTCACCCGATCACCTGACCTGCTGCAACCTGCACCTGACCCTGTTTTGACAGGCAGACAACAGCACATTAAAAATTCAGTCTCATACCCTTCACACTGTTTTCGTAGTTTTCGACCATGTCAGAAAGAACACCGAACTGGCATGTCACTTATGTTGCCACATGTTTTTGGCCTGGTTCCGTAGCCCTGCCCCCCCGGATCCATCAGCACAGATGATAGGGCGGGCTGCAGGCCCTGCCCAGCTGGGGCTTCCTGTGATTGGCTCACAGGGGCAGTGACACCTTGTCTCCCTGGGCAACACTCCCCAGAAGGCCACACCCACTGCTTACCCTGCTCTCCTGGCTTTATTTGTGTGGGTGGACAGCAGAGAATGGTATGTTTGTATTTGTTAGTCATTTGGACTTACCAAACTATACAGGACACTAGGGGTGGAGAGGGGGGTATTGATTCTGTTACAAACTGCAACTTTTAAGGTGTCGATTTTAATATCGCAGTGAGAGTTAAGAATTTAAACATGTGTTACTGAAACTATCATAATGTTCACATTTGGAACCTTTAATATATTTACCACACACTGCCTGATTTTGTTAAGACACTGACATGAGTGAGTTAGGCACGGTGCACGGTGCTGTCATGAATGAGTGGGCGAGTACAGAGACTTTTCTGGCACCATCTCAGTTCAAAGCACCAGCAAACTGTGGGGGTGTTCCATGAAGCAGGGTTTCTTGCTTAGCTGGATAACTTTTCGGATTTAGTCTGAGCTGGATGGACTTTGTTCATGTACATTTAGTCCAGACTACCTTAAATCCACCAAGTTATCCAGCTAAGCAAGAAGTCCTTCTTCATGCAACCGGCCCAGGGAGCGCGTGAAATGCAAACTGTCATTTAATATTTTTACAGTTATGCCTCTTCCCTAGACAAGCAGTTTCTAAACAAATTGAACTATTTACACCTTTTTTGTTTTAAACTCCTCCCTCGAGTTTTGACTCACCCTGTGTCTTGCCCTCTCATTGGCTGTAGCTCGTTGCCATACTCTTTGCCAGTCACTCTCATTGGCTGTAGCTCGTTGCCGCACTCTTTGCCAGTCACTCTCATTGGCTGTAGCTCGTTGCCGCACTCTTTGCCAGTCACTCTCATTGGCTGTAGCTCATTGCTGAACTCTTTGCCAGTAACTCTCATTGGCTGTAGCTCGTTGCCGCACTTTTTGCCAGTCACTCTCATTGAATGTAGCTCATTGCCGAACTCTTTATCAGTCACTCTCATTGAATGTAGCTCATTGCTGAACTCTTTGCCAGTCACTCTCATTGGCTGTAGCTCATTGCTGAACTCTTTGCCAGTCACTCTCATTGGCTGTAGCTCATTGCCGCACTCATTGCCAGTTGCTATAGGATTTGGAATCACTGACAGGTCCAGATATTGAGCCTGCTAGATATCTGGCGGGCATCTATGTTGCATCGGTGAATCTCTTGTGTTACATCTTTGAATTAATAGTGATTGAGTGCCAATTTGCCAGGGCAGATTGAATACTGATTTGCCCCCGATCTGGGGCTTTTGTTGCTGATTGCCAAAATCTTTCAATAAAAACCGAGGCTAAAATCGTGTAGTGTGAACTTTAGTTGGGTTTTTTTAGCCCGGTCCGAATTCCCTGGCAAAAGCACACACTTGGATGATGTTGTCTAAAATGAGTTAGCATGTTGGATATGTTTCCAGAAAAATATCCGAGTTCGGTATAACTGAGCCAACAGACTGCTTACTCTCTCTGGTGTTGGCGTAATTTATGTGGAAGCCAAAATGTTGCCAAAATACTGATTTAAGAGATGTGGGAGGGAGCTGTAACCAAGTCAAAACCACAATTAGCATAAAGTTTTCCACGTTGAATATCTACTTGTGAATTTAGGTTTCACCCATGTCAAGAAATGTGTTAATTCATTTTATGTCCCAAACTGAAAATGCTGTAACCAAACTACACATGATGACAATGTGTACAGCCTTTGTCTTCGCTTTAAATGTATACCTGAAATGCCCATGAGCTAAATCTGTGTAAAAATTGTGACTGAATTGGCAGATATCGATTTGGGTAGTCACTGCCGATTCCCACCCCTACAATAAACCACAATTCAATAAACAATTACTCATAATTATTCAAAAATATATTATGTAGTAGCCATAACATTTCTGAATATTTATTAGCATAATATTAATAACTAAGTTAATGACTAAGAAAGGTAATAGTGAAACCAATGTGAACAGTGGTCATGGAACATTCTGGATGTTGCTTTTCCCCAGTGTGGCCCAGGAGAGGGACCCGATCAGAATCAGACGCAATGCACTGTCTGTCCAGCTGGTTTCTATTCCACTGGGACCAGTG
Organism: Brienomyrus brachyistius; assembly: GCF_023856365.1. Classification (NCBI taxonomy): domain Eukaryota; kingdom Metazoa; phylum Chordata; class Actinopteri; order Osteoglossiformes; family Mormyridae; genus Brienomyrus; species Brienomyrus brachyistius. The sequence goes on from NC_064549.1 coordinate 12,600,749, forward strand.
GGCAGTGTCACCCCTGTCCAGCAGGCAAGATGCTCATTATAGCAATTCATTTTAAGGCCTCATCAAAATGCCAATATTTCACGTTTGGTGCATCAGCAAATACTCATGGCTCACAGTTTATTAACTATGCAGTGAAACTGTACAAAATGTAACCCTGTACATGGTATGTTAAGCTGATCCTTTGTTAGCAGCTGTGAGACAACCATGCGTGTGAAGGTGCTATGTAAATAATGCCAGTGGAAAGTGGATGAGATGGGGGACACTGTTCCTCTCCTACAGGAACTTACTGCCCCCGTCCTGGAATGGTAATGCCCCAGCCCTGCCCCTCGGGGCAGTACTCAGAGCAGCCAGGCCAGAGACAGTGCCTTAACTGCAATAGGACGTCTCGCTGTGGGCTGAGCCCTTGGAGCAAAGCCTCAGGACAACTATTCCAAAGATCATGGGCACTGGCCATCTGTCCTCCCGGGACTTACAGGGGTGGGGATGGAGACACCACCTGCCTCCTCTGTTCTTCTGGTAGGAACAGTGCCTCCACTGCACGTCTTTGTAACACCACTAGATGTCACCTGTCTCATTTGCTGCCTGATGTCCGCTTCCTGTCCTGTAGTTTTCCTGCTGTCTACTTCCTTTTTTGTAGTCCATTGGCTATCAACTTGCTGTCTTTTAAGGTTTCTGTTGTCTACATCCTGTCTTTTAGAGTTCCTGCTCCCTACTTCTTGTCTTTTAAGCTTTCTGTTGTCTACATGCTGTCTTTTGGCCTCCTGCTGTCTACATCCTTTTTCATAGGCCATTTGCTATCTACTTTCTGTCTTTTGAAGTTCCTGTTGTCTACATCCTGTCTTTTAGGGTTCCTGCTTTGAACTTCTTGTCTTCTAGGCTCTATGTTTTTTTGTGCCTTGTAGGCCACTACTGCCAAGATGGTGTTGAGATCCAGTGTCCAGTGGGGACCTATGGACCAAAGGATGGCCTTCAGAGAGAGAGCGACTGCATGCCATGTCCTGCAGGTACTCCCCTCAGGAGCGACGTGATTGGCCACAGGATAACCAGTCTGCCACAAGCTGTTCCTGGTGCTACGTGATTGGTTCAACTGACCTGGGCTTTTTTTTCAACAGGGTTTTTCTGTCTGGAGGGAACTCCAAAGAGACCTGGGTCACAGTTTATGTGCCCGCAGGGGTACTACTGTGAGGAGGGCACAGCCATACCTCACGGGACGCCCTGCCCGGCCGGGACGGCTGGCACACAGCTGGGCCAGACCAGCAAGGCGGCCTGTAGGCGATGTGCAGAGGGGCGCTTCTGTCCAGCAGGTGGGGCTGTGGCAGCGGGACTGTACCACCATCTGTCCACATCACATGAGATGAACGGTTACAAAACATCACTTTTAAATAACTGACCCTTCATATTTTCACAGCTGTCTTCTTTTGTATTGTTTGTTTGTTTGTTGGTTTATTTGACAGGAAAAATGCTGTAAAAATGCAATCTGTAGTATCTGGAACCACTTGCGCTAAAGAACCACTTCCACTAAACCTTTTGCTGTTATCAGTTTTGTTTCATCTTTAGCTGAAATGGGATTATTAAGCATTAATAAGATTAAAATAAGAATCAGTAGGAATGACCTTTATGTGTGTGTGAGCAAGGGCCAACTCCTATTTGTCCCACAGGCTCCGTGTTCCCTGGTCTGTCCTGTGCTAAGGGGAGGTTTTGCCCAGCTGGGACCCTGGAGGAAGTCATCTGTCCCAAGGGCACCTTTACTCCACATCAAGGGGCCACAAGTAAGACCACACAATGTAACAGTTAATCACATGGGGGTGATCGAGGGAACACAACACAACCTAACACTGAAACGTGCAGCTATAAATTTGTTATTCAGGAGAGTCTGAGCGCCCAAATCCCAAATCCATATTCCCTTCCAGGCGTGAAGGACTGCTTGAAATGCCCACCAGGCTTCTACTGCCCTGAAGGCACCAGTGACCCCATGCCCTGCCACCCTGGCACTTTCAACCCCCTGGAGGGGCAGGACGAAGCTGCAGACTGCAGGGCATGCTATGCGGGGAAGGCGTGCACACAGGCAGGACTCAAGGCACCGGATGTGGACTGCATGCAGGGGTGAGAGATCCCCGAGATGGGGTTGGAGCCCTTTGGGATGCTGGCGTAGGGAGCATTAGTGTGGTGTTTAGTCAGAAATTATTCACTTTAACACTATAACCTAAAAAGTGCATTATGTATTGTATGAGGTTGTTTGCTAAGCTAAGTTAATCAGCTACAGGCAGGGTGAACAATGGTGAAAGTTACACCAGGATTTTATGGGGTACATTTATCCAGTAGTTTTAACCCTTTTGTAATTCTCCCTCAAATCTATACAAAGGTTTGGTTCATTTTCCCTCCTAATTTGCTTGTCGCTTAAATGCAACATCAGTCCATGGCCGTTTGTTCTGGTCTTGGTGTTCCCCCTTTCTTTAATTACCCCACCTCCGCCTCATCTCGATTGCCAGCTTCACCTGCCCACCTGGCTCGTCGAGGCCGAACACCCCTTCCAATGCCTGCCCACCCGGCACCCTGAGCGACCGCACGGATCTGATGGACCGTTCACAGTGCCAGACGTGCCCGTCACGATACGCCTGCCCTCGAGGTCATGCCTCTCCTGGGCTGGCTTTTACCCCACACAGTGACGGGCTGTACAGCATAGTGATATAGTAACAGCGCAGTAAGAGCACAATAACAGAATGCTAACAATGGAGTAACAGTACAGTAATAAAAACACAATAACAGCACAGTAATAAAGCATAGTAACAAAACAAAGTTACAAAGCACTGTACCATTACAGTGACAACACAAAGCAACAATACAAAGTAACAATATGGTAACAAAACAGTAACATCACAGGGGCAAAACACAGTAACATCACAGTGATAAAATACAGTAACATCACAGTGACAAAACACAGTAACATCACAATAGCAATACAAAGTAACATCACAGTGACAAAACGCAGTAACATCACAGTGACAAAACACAATAACATCACAGTAGCAATACAAAGTAACATCACAGTGACGAAACACAGTAACATCACAGTGATAAAATACAGTAACATCACAGTAGCAATACAAGGTAACAGCATACCATTGCCATAACAAATGTACTTGTGTGTTTCTTCCCAGGTACGGGTGGTGCTCAGAGACCAGCCCTCCCTTGCCTGGCTGGGCACTACTGCCCCCCTGGCACCATGTTCCCCACCCAGCACAAATGCCCAGCAGGTACCTGGAGCCAGCGCAGTGGCCTGGAGTCTGAGGCGGAGTGTGGCCTGTGCCCCCGCGGCTGGTACTGCATGGCGGGGGTTGGAGCACCGTCGGGGAGGTGCAGCTCTGGGCACTACTGCCCCGAAGGTGACAGACAGAGCTCAAGCCGCCATAGTCACATGATCCACAGTCTGACTCCATAACTCTTCACTGAGAGAGATCAGTCTGATGATTTCTAAACCAAGAAAGTAATAGATTACTAGAGCATATTGATAAGATGAAACCTAATCATTTAAACCACAGTAATAACACTGAGCATCAGTATTAACCAATGATGATGATAATGTTCTGTGCATTTCCTGCAGGAACCCAGTACGGCTCCCAGTTCCCTTGCCCCACAGGCACATACAGCACCAGGGTGGGAAACGTGGCCAGGGAGGACTGTGTCTTCTGCCCAGAGGGGGCGTACTGCCCACAGGGGTCCTCTAAACCCACACCCTGCCCCCTGTGAGTGGGAGGTGGATGGTGGAGATGAGTGCTGATGATGATGATGAATCTGATAACAGCACTGATGATGATTATGATGACAACAACCCTGATGATGATTATGATTAATCTGATAACAGGGCTGATGAGGATGATGATGATAACAGTACTGATGATAATTATGATGATAACAGCGCTGATGATGATGATAACAGTACTGATGATGATAACAGCGCTGATGATGATGATGATAACAGCACTGATGAAGATAACAGCACTGATGATGATTATGATGATAACAGCACTGATGATGATGATAACAGCGCTGATGATGATGTTGCTGATGATCATTAATTTGATAACAGCGCTGATGATGATGATGATGATAACAGCGCTGATGATGATGATAACAGCACTGATGATGATGATGATGATAACAGCACTGATGATGATGATGATGATGATAATGATAACAGCACTGATGATGATTATGATGAAATCAGCGCTGATGATGATGTTGTTGATTATGATGTTTCCATTCAGAACCACCTTCCGCAGAGAGAAAGGGGGGCAGCAAGCAGAGGACTGCAGCGTCTGCCCGGCTGGATACTTTTGCCCGCATGCCTCTACCATCCGTCCCAGTCCTTGTGGAGCCGGCAGCTACTCAGTAAGCCTCTCCCCCACCCCACCAAATTATAACCATACTGGGCCCCAGTGTCTTATTCTGGCAAACGAACAACTTCCATGGAAGCCAGTGCATTTTTCCCGCAGCATTTCCAAGAACAGGCACTATGCTATTAAAGATTACGGAAGATATTAGGTTTTTATGCTTAGTTCCATTTATATGCTTTTCCTGATTATCATAAGAATTAATCTGATTTAACAGATTTTTGCGTATCCACCAATATAGGCTGAGGGCTCCACAGTGTGCCTGCCCTGCCAGAGGGGGCACTACTGCAGCAACGACGCCACCAGTCAGGAGGCCATGCTAAGTCAGATGGTCTGCCCTGCCGGCCTGCTCTGCTCTCAAGGCCTGGATCGTGAGCCCCAGCGCTCATCTACCCTCTGTCCCAAGGGATTCTACTGCCCTGGGGGCAGCGTTGTGAGTTCCCCAATAGTCATGCTCTTGATCTCTCTCCTCTAGTCATCATCTAAACTACCTTTGGTTCACGGAGCTTGTCAAGTCCATTTCTCCGGCACAACCGTGGTAGATCACAGAGCACATTGTCTCTCTTAGAGGTTCCTCTACTTCAGTTCTCCCCCATTTCACCGGCAGGACCCCAACCCTATCCCTTGTCCAAACGGGACATATGGCAGTCAGGCCGGCCTACGTAAGCTAGAGGAGTGTACTACCTGCCCCGCTGGCCACTTCTGTTTCTCCCTGCAGCCCCAGGGTCACCCCCTCATGGAGCCGGTAGGTTCTACCCTACCCATGACCTGGATAATATCACGGTTATAACTCCCTGCCATCGTGGTGTTTTGGCTGATCCGTCTGTATTTTGTTTCAACCAACCAGTTGAGCATAAAGAGTCACAGAGTACTGGTTGTTTGAAACAAAATCCCGGTCTGTACTTTTAATCTCTGGACCTGAATTACCCAAGTCTGTGCCCATAATCACTGTGTTTCAGACAGGGAGCTGTCTGGATGGGTACTACTGCCCAGCGGGCACTGGAAACCCGTACTCCTTGCCTTGCCAGGCTGGCTTTTACAGGAATGAGTCTCAGAGACACCCTGGTGAGATATGCATGCCCTGCCCATCTGGACACTACTGTGCCAGCCTGGCTACGCACACCCCCACTGTCTGCCCAAAGGTAGGAACATCTCCTCTGTGTTAAGCTTTAGTAGTATTTACCAAAGTACATAACCGGGGACACCTTCAACCTGAATGTCACTGGTTATTTCTTATCTCACAGGGGTTTTTTTGCATGAAGGGCAGCGTTTCCCCACTGCCCTGTGAGGAAGGCACCTTTGGCAGCAGACAAGCCTTCCACAGTGCATTTGAGTGCACCCCTTGTGGAGGGGGAAGGTACTGCAGAGGTGTGGGCAGGTCGGAGCCCTCAGGGGATTGTGAAGAGGGGTTCTTCTGTAGGGGCAGAGCGCGATCACCTGTAAGACCTCTTCCTCTGACCTGAATATAAAATAGAGTAAAGATGGTACTGTTCCTGTTGCAATCTACATTAAATCACCGCATTAAATTAAAATAGTTTAATAGCGAAGAGTAAACGGTATGTAAATATTTTATTTTTGGTACTCCAGTATGAGAAGGATACTTCACAATATAGTAACAAATGTTCTTTCATGGGTTTGTAATGTTTTCTTGGACTGCAGTAAATAATGTAAAATGCCCATATAAATATTCATTTACGGTATGAAGCGGGCGTCTGCCAGTTGAGATTTCTGTCGCGCTCCTTCCACAGACCCCAGCTGGGGGGCCCACAGGAGGCCCATGCCCCCCCGGCAGCTTCTGCCCTGTGGGATCTTCTGTGCCGTCCCCTTGTCCCTCAGGCACCTTTAATAATAGGACTGGTCTGGGGAGCATCAAGCAGTGTGGGGACTGCCCCCCAGGGTACGCCTGCATCACACTGGCGAACACAGAGTGCCTGTATCACTCTGGCCATTTTATAACAACTTTTACGCCATTGGGTCAATCATCGGTCAGGTGACCTATATAATAGCCAATGAACTCCACCTACAGCTCTGAGTGTTATGTTTACACTAGCTTTCTGTTTTCCCACCAGCTTCTACTGCTCTGGCTCCAACAACAGCGCCCCCACTGGCCAGTGTGCCCCAGGCTACTACTGCACTGGAGGCTCTGTGTCTCCTCTCCAGCATGAGGCGACAGAGGGACACTACACACAAGCTGGGGCAGCGAAGGCCGAGCCTTGTTCGTTTGGCTCCTTCCAGCCGGTAAGCCAACACTGGACACACACACACATGCATGCCCTTATTCTAACAGGTTGCCCTCTCTCGTATAGGCCCGCGCCCAGAGTTCATGTCTGGAGTGCCAGCGAGGACGTCTCTGCAACCAGACAGGTCTGGCTCGGCCTCCACTCTGTCCCCCGGGATACTTCTGTCCCTCTGGGTCCACCCTTCCCCACCCCTGCCCCCCGGTAAGTCAACGAGCAAACACACACCCGTCGATTAGTCCTGCCTTTCCTCTTCCTTGTTGCTTAGCAACATTGCAGTTGGACACCATTTTCAGGGTAGAGTGTGTGCTGAGTGCTGTCTGCTGCACTTCACTGAATAAAACCATTAGCAGCTAATCGCTAATCCTCTAAGTGAATTCAGTTCACGTGATATTTGTAAAGTTTTTAAATCACAATGAAGCATGCTCCCCCACCCCTTCCCAACAACCTCACTACCCTTTTGTGTCTGTGCCTACGGGACAAAGGGCACATACTTAGGGCAGGCCGGTGGCGAAAGCGTCCAACACTGTGGGCCCTGTGACGCCGGAATGTTCTGTCGAAATCCTGGGTTGCTCACTCCTCAGGGCGCCTGCAGTCCTGGCTTCTTTTGCCTGGGGGGTGCCAGCACAGCCACACCGGTAACACCCCTCCCGTCTCCGCAAGAGCTACAAAAAAGAAAGTGAAAAACAATTACAGACTCCAGAAATCTTGGTTATATAACAACTTTTGCCTTGTTTTTAAATAAATGGGCCTTTAAAACAGTTCAGCGCTGCACCCACTCATCTTGCAAGAATAAAATGCAACCAAACCCACCAGATCTTCTGTTAGAAACTGCACAGTGTGGGTGAAGTCAGGCACATTTCATTGTCACTGTTCTTCAGCATGGAAATAGCAAACTGGGTCACTGAACATTGTTGCATGCTTGTGGCCTGTCACATGACCCATCACGTGACCTGCCATAGTCCCTACCATTGGCTGACTGATGGTGGCATCTTGTTCAGGTGAACTCTAGTGCTGGCGACGTTTGCCCTGTGGGATATTATTGCCCGTCGGGTACCAGGCACCCCCGGGAAAACCCGTGTCCCCCTGGGACGTGGAGCAGTGCCACGGGGGCGCGGGACGCTGCGTCCTGCTGGCTCTGCCCTGCCGGGTTCTTCTGCAATGGGAGTGGCCTCATCCAGCCTTCTGGTCTTTGTGCACCAGGTATATCCCACTCATATTTATCCTTCAGGTATTGAATGCTGGAGTGATGCTGGATTATTAAGAATTTAGCATTATTGTTAACTTATTATAACTGGTATTGTTCCCATTTGTGTGTTGCCAGTACTGCAAGTATTTGTGACCCGTCGCCACGAAATGAGTCTTAAGTCGCACTGGTAGAACTGCACCCATAAGACTCATTTCGTGGTGATGGGTCACATTTGTACTTTGTTCATACTGGTACTCAGCTGTGGATAGTTCTGGTCAAGAAAGTAAAAATACAGCCTGGGGTTTTTTTTCAACCAACCAGTTGAGTACTCAGTGATGGTGACTCTTTAAACTCAACTGGTTGGTTGAAACAAAATCTCGGTCTGGATTTTTGCTCTTTGGAGAATAAGTATGGCTAGTACTGTAGCTCCACTGCGGCTCACTGGATCTCAATGGCTACTCCATTCCTACAGGGTTTTACTGCTCCGGTGGAGCGAAGTCCTCCAGGCCAGTTGATGGTGTGACGGGGAACAGGTGTCCAGTGGGGTATCACTGTCCTCAGGGCTCCACCTCCCCACTCAACTGCCAGGATGGCACATACTCCAACACCACAGGCATGTTGGGCACGTGCGTCTCACTGCCAAAGCTAATGCTAGTGCTATATGTATACTGTGCAGAACTGTGGTGACTCCTGTACGCTCACACGCAGCACGTGGTGCAATAAACGTGGAACATGTGCAAACGGAGTGGTGTCCGTCTTTCTGACACACGGACGCTTAGTTTCCTGGCTCATACGTGTCTGTGCGCGTGTGTGTATGTGCGCGTGCATACAGGTGCTGCAGAGTGCTTAGACTGTCCTGCGGGGAGATACTGCCCCCTAGGGGTGGAGGTGCGACTGTGCCCAGCAGGACACTACTGCCTGGGGGGCAGCAGGGAAGAAGATGTCTTGCCCTGCCCGCCCGGTACCTACAGCCCTGTGCCAGGGGCGAGTCAGCCGGAGCAGTGCCGGCTGTGCCCAGCCGGTGAGAATGCTGGCATGGCAATGCCAACCTCCTGTTTGCGGTGGCATTTCTCTGAGCTCCTGTCCTGAAGGTCACCACGGGTCAGCTGAGCCCCAGTATCCATGGCCCTCTGCTACTGCCTTTGCACTTCCTACCGATCAGCTTAAAACGGTGTATAACAATAATTTGTGGTCAACCTACACGATACCCAGGTGGATCGACAGCAGGACCTCATTTCTCTCTAAAAACACAAAGTGAATGACTGGTCAATTCGACAGCACAGAACTGATGTTAACAGCATTCAGAGAAGCTGAATTCCATCTAAACACTTTCTCCAAATTCTGTGAAGGAGTGTGCTGGTCTCTGAAAGTAGCCCCCTGTGTATTTAAGCAGTGATAACATTTTTCTTTGTGGTATGCTGTGGTCTCCCTAGCCAGTACGTAGTAGCATTCACTGTGCCGTTACACTGATGAGGATCCTAGAGGGTCCCGCAAGCTCATTTTTGACACCCTGTCCTCCTGTCAAAGGGATGTTCTGTGAGGACTGGGGGCAGGCTGAACCCACGGGTCCCTGCCAAGCCGGATACTTCTGCCTAGCAGGTGCAAAACCGCTCCTCCGCCCCGCCTCGCCTCGCCTGCCGCATCACGTGGTACGGCATCTCCGTGTCTGACCTGCCCTCTCTCTGCTCCTCTCTCTCCGTTTCAGGGATAAACTTCCGGAACCCGGATGGGAACATCAGTACTGGTGTGGGGGGGCCCTGTCCTCAGGGACATTACTGCCCTGCTGGCACCAGCCTTCCGGTGCCCTGCCCACTGGGGCACTTTTCACACAGGTATCATAATCCGTCTCATATATTAAGATTTACATTAGGTGGTAAATGACACAACAATGAAGACAGATACCTGTGAAGCACTGCTTCTCTGTCCCCCCTGAGCAGTCTCCATGTGACCGAGCTGCCTGGGTGTCGGCCCTGTCCTCCGGGGTGGTTCTGTGGATCTGTGGGCCTGGTCAGGCCGACTGGACTCTGCAGGGAGGGATTCTACTGTCCAGGGAGCGACTCCTCACCCACCGGTAATGCTGGCATTGCCAAACAGGACACTTTCCTTGGACATTACTAATTCAGGACCAGAACAGAGTAATCCGCTGTCCTGAAGTGTTAGCTGACACAGGACTTGATTTCTGGGCTTCCTGACTCTTAAAGAGGTTGGGTGGAAATGTGAGCCAGCCAGGATGGGAACACGTGTGCGCAGCACGTCAACTGATCCGCCTCTCCTCCTCCATCGCAGGACCCGAGGTGGGGGCGGAGCGTGGAACTCAGTTGGGACTTTTGCTGAGGGTGGGATCCGCAGAAGAGGCGGGGCTCTGTCCTGTGGCTCACTACTGCCCAGTGGGGAGCGCCATACCCACACCATGCCCCGCCGGGACTTACACCAATCTCAGTGGTCAGGCTGAGTGCTTCCGCTGCCCCGCCGGCTACTACTGCCCCGAAAAAACCAGCAACTACACCCGGTTCCCCTGCCTGCCTGGATTTTACTGCCCTGACGGTGTGGAATGGTCACCACCCCTCTTTGTCATGTCAATCTTAAAATACATCTTCATGGTCTTAACATCTCTATGTCAAAATGCTTCAGAAATACTGATATTTATGTGGTGGTTTGACATTTTACAACCCAGGTTAACTTAACCCTGCTTCCCTCCCCCAAATGGATCTGGGCAGTACCGGTGGCCCATTGTGAAACCTGTGGTCCTGGGCTGTTGTGTCTCCAGGCACCAAGCACTCCACGCAGTACCCCTGCCCCCGTGGTTACTACAACCCTGAGCCCATGACCCAGAGTTTGGACAGCTGCCTGCCTTGCCCCCCAGGGCACTACTGTGAGAAGGAGAGGCTCACGTCTGTGTCGGGAAAATGCAAGGCAGGTCAGTGGGAATACTGGGGGTTGATGATGTGCTCTGCACTGTTGGGAGAGGGTTCTGATGCATACTGATGGAGGTTCCACCCCACACAGGCTGGTTTTGTGTATCTGCGGCCTGGAGCTCCCAACCCTTTGATCTGGACAACTACACTAACGCCAACTGTTTGTGTCCAGCTACCTCCACTGGGGGAAAATGCCAGGAAGGGTATTTTTGCCCTACAGGCAGCTCTGAACCCCAGCCCTGCCTTCCTGGGGCCTTCTGCAATTCATCAGGTATGTTGCACTTGCTGACTGGATGCAAGTGTTTGGACAGCGACAGGGTGTTTACATTGACTCAGGTATGCAGCTAATTGAACACTGATAGACTGTTCACACAGACACGGGGTGCAGGCATTTGAACATTGAAAGGTTGTATTCACAGACACCTAGGGGTGCAGGTATTTGAATAATGATAAGGTATGTTTACAGAGACTCAAGTGTGCAGGTAACTAAACACTGACAGATTGTGTTCACACAGACTCAGGGGTGCATATATTTGAATAGTGATAGGGTATGTTTACACAGACTCGGGTGTGTAGATTTTTGAACAGTAACAGATTGTGTTCACACATAACCTGGGACGCAGGTATTTGGACAGGGTGGTTTTAAACCGACTCAGGTGTGCAAGTATTTAGACAGTAACAGGGTGTGTTTACACAGGTTCAAGGGTGCAGGTATTAGAACCCTTACATATTGTGTTTACACAGGTTCAGGTGTGCAGGTATTAGAACCCTTTCATATTGTGTTTACACAGGTTCAGGCATGCAGGTATTAGAACCTTTACAGATTGTGTTTACACAGGTTTAGGTGTGCAGGCATTTGTACAGTGACAGATTGAGTTTACAAAGGTGAAAATTTCTTAGTACTGTAACAGATTGTATTGGCACAGGTGTTCAGGTATTTGCTCAGTGACAGAAGTTGTTCTTATAGGTTTGGCTCAACCTGCTGGGCCATGCGCCCCAGGGTATTACTGCACTGGAAGTGCTACTCATCCAAAACCCACAGATGGGATCACTGGAGACATATGCCCCCCAGGGGCATATTGTGGTAACTGCATGCATGGTTGACTTACAGTATGGTATAGGGTATATCCCAGAAAGCACACATATGTTGAAATAACATCTGATTGATTCCATATCAGACAAAAATGTTGAAACAACTTTGATCTTCAGTGTTTCACTTTATATCAATATTGAATCAAGGTTTTGCCACCATCGATTTTTTTCAATACTGAAAATCTGACCAAAAATCAATTCAGTTTCAACGTTGATAATTTAACACTGACCATAATTCAATGCATTTAACTATAATTCAACATTGAAACAATAACATGGTGCTATCTGGCTATATGTTAACCTTCTTAATTTGGTGCTAGAATATTATAACCCAGAACAACTCATCTTAGCTCAACATGTAGAGCATTGTGCTCACAATGCAAAAGTTGTGGGTCTGAAGCCCAAGAAGCACATAAACTGTAAACCTTCCCTTTATTTTAAGTCACTTTGGATAAAAGACTCAGATACCTGTAAAAGTAGATGTTGCATGGGGTTTGTGTTCTGTCTCTGTGTATCAGGTGAAGGTTCTACAGAACCCAAACTATGTCCGGCTGGGACATTTTCCCCAATGATGGGTCTTCCAAGCAAAACCCACTGCTGGCCCTGCACGCCTGGGTTCTACTGTGGGACTGCAGGCCTCCTGGCACCCACAGCAGCCTGCTATCCAGGTGAGTGACTGTGGTTAACATTAGGGTTTTAATGTGGGACTGCAGGCCTCCTGGTACCCACAGCAGCCTGCTATCCAGGTGAGTGGCTGTGATTAACATTAGGGTTTTAATGTGGGACTGCAGGCCTCCTGGTACCCACAGCAGCCTGCTATCCAGGTGAGTGGCTGTGGTTAACATTAGGGTTTTAATGTGGGACCATGGGCCTGCTGGCACCCAACGTAGCCTGTTATGCAGTTTGAGTGCATGCTGTGGTTAACATTAGCATTAGCGCAAGTAGCAATTCTTGCCGTTAATGTAGGGATGATGATGATGATGATGATGATGATGATGATGATGATGATAATGATGGGATCGCACATGAGTTATCAGCACATAACAGAGTAACGACTCTCACATTGTCTGTTCACTAGGGTACTGGTGTCCAGCCGGTCAGACCAGTGGGATAGCAGTGGCGTGCCCAGTGGGACACCACTGCCCTCCAGGTAGCCCCGCCCCTGTGCCCTGCCCAGTGAGCTCGTACCAGGACAGGGAGAAGCAGGCCACCTGCAAGCCCTGTGAGCCAGGTGTGACAACATGCCTAGTTAGCAGCACAGCTACTTAACATTCTTAGTTAATAGATTAGCTGGTTTATCTATTAACTTGTGTTCCACTACTAACAGTGTCACCCAGTCATGTTTTGCAGGTATTTTTCTATTTCTGTGTCTCCTGGACAAGCAGCTTCTGAAGGAGAAATCTTTTTGCATAATTTAGTGTTACTGCGACACAGGAATGATGACCTTTGTATATATATCCCCCCACCCCCCCCAAGGATACTACTGTGACACTGGACTGGGCCCAGCCAACACATCCAGCCTCCGGCCCTGTCCAAGGGGACACTACTGCCCCCAGGGGACTGGCTTGCCACAGCAGTATAAGTGCCCCCCAGGCACTTTCAACCCCAGAGAGGGTGCAGACGGCATTTCTAGCTGCCTTTTATGCTCAGCAGGGAAGTTCTGCCCTGGCAAAGGCCTTGCTGAGCCTGCAGGTAAACCGAGGAGCGTCCAGCCACCATGATAGTGTCTTACATGTTATTGACGCATTTTGTGTGTATTTCATGCACATTTGACAACAGTTGGCACATATCTATCATTAAGTGTACTTCATTAAGTGTGAATCGTGGTGTCATGTTGTTGCTAGGAGACTGCCACGCTGGATTCTGGTGCCGGAAGGCATCTATCACCCCAACTCCCATGGGTGGAGAGGCAGGAGAACCCTGCCCTGTGGCACACTACTGCCCCCGGGGTAGGTAACTTTTTGTACAAATTTTTTACAAAACACATAGACATCGCCAGTCAGGTGCTTGTGGTCTGGATGAGAAACTGATTGTGTCCCCTAGTGCCCCCTAGTGGGAGGGCACCCTCATCATGTTTCTGTTTGTGTGATGACACAGAATTCCTGCTAGTTCTTATTACACTTTCAGTACAAAGATTAATGTCAGTATTAATATACGCAGCCTTTTTGAGTTTTACTGAGCCGCATCTTGCATTTTCCAGGCACCGCATCCCCCCGGCCCTGCCCCCTCGGCTCCTGGTCAAACAGCACTGGGCACAAAAGCCAGGCGGAGTGTCAGGCCTGCCCTGGGGGCTTCTACTGCGGCTCTGCTGGGCTGCTCACTCCTTCGGGACCCTGCACTGAAGGGTGTGTCTGAGCGGAGGGCTAAGTGCTGCTAGAACTGAACTGCAGGGCTGACCCACCTGCTCCTGCTGTCTGCTTGTTTTTTAAAAGCCACTGGACAGCTGTCGGGTGCACGACAGGCCAGTAGAGGGCATAGTAGAGCTATGACCAGAAGATTTAAGCTTATGTTGTAGGGAATTACCCTTATATGGAGCCCTTAACCAAATGTATTGTGGATCTTGTCTTCACCAGTTTTTATTGCCTGGAGGGGGCTGTAACCCCAAACCCAACAGATGGCGCCACCGGAGGACCTTGTCCAAGGGAACACTACTGCCCTGTAGGAACTTCTCTGCCTGTGCCATGTGAGCCGGGGACCTTCATGGCTGCGACACACGCCACACAGTGCCGGCCTTGTCCCCCTGGCATGTATTGTCTGAATGGGACGGTGCTTCTGTGCCCAGCAGGTCAGTGGCAAAGCTACAGCTTAACGCAAGAAACTTCACAACTACAACAACTACATATAAAGCTAACAATTGAAGTTGCAGTTTCTTTCCACCTTGTCTTGTTCCCTGTACCACTCTGTATCCCCTACAGCTGGGCCACAAGAATAGCACTGTATTCCTTAGAGCATGTGATGAACTGGAAACTGAGCTTACAGTGCCATCTCCTGGACAAAAAAAGAATTAGAGACTCAGAAATAATCACAGTGTCCATCCATTATTTGTTCCTTTTTTATCTATCTATCTATCTATCTATCTATCTATCTATCTATCTATCTATCTATCTATCTATCTATCTATCTATCTATCTATCTGTCTGTCTGTCTGTCTGTCTGTCTGTCTGTCTTAAGTAAGGCTGGGTAACAACATACCACCTCATTTAGCCTCATTAATGTTTAAGCTTTACCCAGTGTAGGTTACTCTATATAGATTGATATAGATATAGATGTAAATATAGATATAGACAGACATACAGACAGACAGACAGACAGACAGACATACAGACAGACAGACAGACAGATAGATAGATAGATAGATAGATAGATAGATAGATAGATAGATAGATAGATAGATAGATAGATAGATAGATAGATAGATAGATAGTTTCCTTACCTTGAATGTGACACTAAACATCCTTCTGCTTGATGGCGTCTTTCACCTGAAGGCTTCTACTGTCCAGAGGCTGTTGGTTATGACTGGAAAGCGTGCCCGGAGGGGACCTACAGTCCTGACCAGGGCCTAATCACAGTCTCTCAGTGCCGGCAGTGTGATGGAGGCCACTACTGCCCCCACAGGAATGCTACTGCACCTGCAGGGCTGTGCTGTGCCGGGCACTACTGTGTGAGAGGGAACACCTCTCCCCAGCCCCACCCACACAAGCCAGGTAACTCACCCGCACAGACAAACATGCACCTGAAGAGCCACAGACAGTGATCAGTATTCTGTGAGTTTTATATTCTTGGTTGGAAGCAACATGTTTCTTCTGAGAAGATCAAATCCAGACCATGCAGTAAGAGGTCATGCATCACCCAGTGTGGATGTTTACCTGCAGGAGTGGGAGGTCCATGTCCAGCCGGGTACTACTGCCATCAGGGTACCACTGACCCCCTGCCCTGCCCAGGAGGAACCTTCAGTAATTTGACCAAGAGAACCTCACGGGTAGATAACAGTCACTACATCTGTAATGTTTCTCGGCACTTCCATAGCTTTTCCATTAGCACGGTCGGTCAGTGCCTCCATAGGCATTCCGCTAACGCTGTCTGTCAGAACCCCCACAGGAAATCCATTAACACTGTCTTTCAAAGTCTCCATTGGCCCTCCATTAGCACTGCCTGTGAGAACCCCAGTAGGTCATCTATTATTGCTGTCTGTCAAAAGCCTCCACAGGTACTCCATTAATAGTCTATCAGAACCTCCACAGTTCATGCATCAATGCTGCTTGTCAGAGCCCACATAGATGATACATTAATACAGTCTGTCAAAGCCTGTCTGGTTCCTCTACTAACACGAGGAAGTAAAACAGGGCAGAGACAGAAAGTTCAGGCCCATAAAGTACAAATCCAGACCAAGGTTTTGTTTCAACCAACTGGTGAGCGCTCTGTGAGTGCGACTGTTTATGCTCAACTGGTTGGTTGAAACAAAATCTTGGTCTGGAGTTGTTCTTTCTGAACCTGAACTTTCCTTCTTTGAAACAAGGTGGCGTAGTGTTTAAGGAACTGTGGTCAGACCATTGCATATTTAAATCCCATCTCGGTTGTCCTTCAGCGTGGTCCTGAAGCAGGTATCCAACCACGCTCAGTAATGCTGGATGTTAGCACCTGAGAGGCAGCTGCCTTGTCACCCTGTCCTGCTCTCCCGCAGGAGGACTGCGTGCTCTGCCCTCTGGGTCACTACTGCCTCACGGTTGGGCTCACCATGCCCAGTGGGGAATGCTGGGAAGGTTTTTACTGCCAGCAGGGGGCGATGATTCCTAACAGTCCAATCAGAGACAGCAGAGGTGGGGCCTGTCCTGCAGGTAACATTTTATTCCTCTTATTATAAAATAGATTTAAAACTTATAATATTAAATGATTTAATCATTACATTGTGGTTATGAGACAAGGGGTGTTTTTCTATGCCAAGAACGCAAAGATCGTACTTGCTAAGTTGCCTTCCAAGAACAAACTTGGGGTGCAATGCATCATGGGATTGGTCTCATTTAGTGAGGATGCAATCCTTGATATTTGGCATGGGGCAAGAATGACATCCCAGGATTTTTATTGTCCCCTGCACTTCTGTCCTTAAGTATTGGAATTGGTCTTCGGCGATGGAAGATGACGTAAAGTGGGTACATGAGAACACAAATATGGTCAAGTACGCATATTGAGAAATACCTGTGGCCTTAAATATACCTTAAATTAAAGGCTGTGTGAATAGGGTCATTCAGGCACTGAGCTAGACAGCCTCAGATGAAATAATTCTCTGTGTGCTTCACTCAGGTCACTTCTGTCCCCGGGGGTCAGCGTATCCACAGCCCTGCCCTGAGGGCTCAATCAGCACGGAGGAAGGCCAGGCCCACTGCAGCCCCTGTACTAAAGGGTACCTTAACCTGTTACTGGTTCGGGGGTATTCACACATACACATACAGATCTTATCAGCTTTTGACATTTTCACAATCCCCATCCACCCAGTTACTACTGTCCCAGGAACAGCTCTTCCTACGAGAGTCATGAATGCCCTGCTGGATACTACTGTCCCACAGGAACCAGCTCCAAGTACCAGTATCCCTGTCCAGCTGGAACATTTAACCCTCATATGAGGGCGGGGGGCCTCCATGATTGCTTAGTCTGTACTCCAGGTAATGACAGACAGCTTGTTCTTATTTTAAACAGTTCATGCTTGAATGCAGCAGCTTGAAATTAAGCTGTTTGGCCACCAGAGGGTGCTGTTGGCAGTTAACGTGAATCCCTTTCCGGTGTGGCTGAGTGTCACTGCTCTGTACTGAGTGTAAACGAGAGCTACCATGGCCATGCTCCTTGTAGGTTTGTTCTGCGGCTCTCCGGGGCTGTCTGCTCCCTCTGGCCCGTGTGCTGCAGGATATCTCTGCCAGGCTGGGAGCTCCGCTCCTAGTCCTGAGGGTCTGTGCCCCCCAGGACATTACTGTCCCGAGGGCTCTGCTTCGGCCAGGCCCTGCCCCCCAGGCAGCTACAGCAACACAAGCGGCAACTCAGCAGCCTCAAACTGCCTGCCCTGCCCCTCAGGTGAGCATGCCTCACCCTTCCAGGTCCAGACCAATCCAGTTATTTTTTAGGGCCCCTGCCAATCCAGGGTCCTAGGAATCGTCCTAACTTCCCCTCCTTTATGACACCCCTGCATAAGACTGACCATTTTAAAATAAAATATTTTATTTCATGACAGCTAATGTCAGTAAGAGTATTAAGGATACTAAGATATGTCTTGACAACAAAAGCACAGAACTCTGGCTTCTAACCCTCCCTCAAACTAAAATTTGGGTAATAATATATCAGTACCGCATTAGTAGTTAGTCAGTAATGGGTTAGTCATGTGAGCTTTTTTGAATGTTAGTAAATGGCTCCTTTTCTAGGGTTCTCCTGTGTGGGCCTGGGGCAGACCCTCCCTTCCCACGCCTGCCAGGCCGGGCATTACTGCCCCTCAGGCCAAACTGCCTCCCAGCCCTGTTCCCCAGGGTATATGTGCCCCCTGGGCAGTTCTACTGAGACTCCCTGTGCTCCTGGCACCTACCAGGATCGGCCAGCACAGGTAAAGGGGTCATTGATCCTGTACTCCCCCTGTATCCCATCATGCCTTGCTGCGCCATGGTACAGTTATATTTCTAACCATTGATCCTTATTAGTGTTTTTAAACCATCCTAGTTTCCTAATCACAGTGCCACCTGCTGGCAGACATGGTTCCTTTCTTCCCTTCCTCAGGCTGAGTGCCTCCGCTGCCCTGCAGGGCATTTCTGTGTGGGACAAGTGGACAGTGTCCTAGGAGAGAGGATGGGGGCACGGCCCCCAGCCCCTTGTCCCAAAGGACACTACTGCCCTGCAGGTGCGTCTGCTGCTGTGACAGGCTACACGACCTCTGAAGGGGACAGGCTGTTTCACCTTTTTGTCATGCCCATGTAGGCTCAAGCTCTGCTGTGGAGTTCCCGTGTCCCCCAGGCACTCTCGGCACCCGGGCCGGCCTGGCCAGCAGCGAGGCCTGCGAACCCTGCCCCCCAGGCAAATACTGCAGCGCTGCAGGACTTTCCGCCCCCATGGGGGAATGCTCGCCTGGGTGAGGTCCCCCACCCCAGGACTCTCATCTGTGAACCAGTATGCTCTGTCACTGAGAGAAAAGAAGGTACATTGAAAAAAAGTAATCTCTCTTTACAGGTATCTGTGTATCCAAGGTGCTGTTTCATCTCAGCCAGCAGGGGGCGCAACTGGTAGAATCTGCTCCCCTGGGTTCTTCTGCCCTCAAGGAACAAGTCACATGCTACCTTGCCCGCCTGGAACATTCAACCCTTCTGAAGGTACAGAAAATGAGTGTGGCCTTCCTCTAAAATGGGTGTGGCCTTACTCTATGATGGGTGTGGCCTTATTCTAAAATGGCTGTGGCCTTACTCTAAAATGGGTGTGGCCTTACTCTATAATGGGTGTGGCCTTACTCTATGATGGGTGTGGCCTTATTCTAAAATGGCTGTGGCCTTACTCTAAAATGGGTGTGGCCTTACTCTATAATGGGTGTGGCCTTACTCGAAAATGGCTGTAGCCTTACTCTAAAATGGGCTTGGCCACAATGTTGTTACCAATTCATACTAATATAAAAGCTGTATGATATAACACAGTTTCAGTACGCATGTTGTGATGTCTCTGCTGCCAGGGGCTCCATCTGCAGATTCCTGCATACCCTGTCCGCCAGGCCGTTACTGTGCTGGTTTTGGGCTGGACTCACCCTCCGGAGGCTGCAGACCGGGGCACTACTGCATTCTGGGGGCCCAGTCCCCTGTGCCTGAGCTCAACAACACAGGTACTGTGCCAGTATGGCCACCTCTGGCTGCTGCTTGATTGCCATACTGGGGGACTCTCTTTTGCACAGGATGTGTGATCATCTGTTTCTTTTCAGGGAGAAACTCGCCAAAGTTCAACTTTTCGAACAATATCACCCCTTTCTGGCGCCAAGCAGGAGGAGATGTCTGCCCCAGGGGCCACTACTGTCCCAGGGAAAGCCCTGACCCAAAAGCCTGTCCTCCAGGTTCTGAAAGTGTAGTACTGCTCAGGTCCTGTTTCACGTGTCCTTAACACTGCCTTGAACATTTGCTTTCTTTCAGGCACCTTTCTTGATAAATATGGTGCTAAGTCTGTGGCAGAATGTGAGCCCTGCAGCCCAGGATTCTACTGCCCTCACTGGGGTCAGAGTTCAGCCTCCCATACCTGCCCTGAGGGCTGGTACTGCCCCGGGGGATCTGGGTTAGAGGGGCAGTCAGGTACGTCACCCCACACCAGGGGGGTTTTATGTGTGTGCAGATCTGAGGCCTCATGCCCTGTTCATCAGTGAGCTGTTTCCCCATGTCTGGCTTAGGTCACCAGTGCCCCCAGGGACACGCCTGTCCATCCGGCAGTGCGGCACCCACCTTCTGCCCCTCGGGCTTCTATCAGCCGCTGGCTGCCCAGCCAGCCTGCAGACCCTGCCCTCCAGGTACCTCAGTCTAGGGCAGCAGCTTTTTCCAAATTAAGCTTCCAAAGTGAAGCTTCATGAACCATTTGCTGTATTTTTTTATCCCACTAGATGGTGCTGTTTGCTTGCTTTGGGGCATGGCTTTGAGCCCTTTTTTTGAACTGAGAGTACATACAGCAAATGGTTCACGAAGCTTCATGTGGTCATCACTACTTTTTCCTGACAGCATTTCACTGGCAGAGTCTGTAAAGAAACACTGGATATTTATGTATGAAAAGCAAAGCACTTATAATACTACTTTTATCAGCAACTGCTGAATATTTATGCATGTAAATACCAGCATTTCCATACTGTACAGCTTCCAGAATCCCAGTGTGTTTACCCTCATTTCCCTTCAGGGTATTTTTGTGTGGAGGGCTCATCCACCCCCAAGCCTTGCCCAATGGGCACCCTAGGGGCAATCGCTGGCCTAGGCACTCTCCACGCATGCTCCCCTTGCCCACCTGGGTCCTTCTGCAGGGGCCACGCCCTCATCCTGCCCACCGGTCCCTGCACCGCAGGTCAGTGCTCACCTGTGCCTCATCAGGACTGTACGTTTTTAAGACTCTAGATCTCAGTCACTGACCCATGACTCCCCTGTAAGCACGGCATGTTGTGAATGCATCTCTCTCTGTTCTTTAAAGGACATTATTGCTCTTTCGGGGCAACGGAACCAAAGCCGATATCTCAGGATTTTGGGGACCTTTGCCCTCCGGGACACTTCTGCCCTGAGGGCAGCAGTGCTCCTCTACCCTGCCCTGCTGGTACCTATCTTGCAGAGAAGGGCGCTCCCTCATGGTCCTACTGCTCACCCTGTCCCCCTGGACAATACTGCCAGCAGCCTGGCTCCCAGCTGCCCTCAGGTAAGGGGACGCCTGGGTTACATCCTTACCTGTTCACTCCACTTGTGGAGGGTATTTGCATGCTCTTCATGGTCTTTGCTTCTTTGCTAGGACCGTGCTCTCATGGTTACTACTGTCCAGGCTCCTCATCCACCTCCACACCACAAGCCAGCCCCAGGCAGGCCCATTGTCTTTATAACTTAGCCACTAAGCACGAGCAGTGCACCTGGGGATACAACTGCACATTCACTTTTGGGATTACAGGTACACTGCCCTCTCCCATCCCCCAATGTCACCCAGTGTGTAGACGTGGGTACTGTCATTAGCTTAGCCTAAGTTTGGAGAACCCAGGTAAATAACATAAGGATTCTGCATGGAAGCTGACAGACTGCTAGCACTGCTAACTGAGTATAACGCCTGTTAAAGAAGAGCATTTTCTCACACTTCTCCTGCTGGTACAGAAGGGGGCACTGTTACTCCTCAGAACACCACGGATGCCACGTGTACCGGTTTCGAAGGAGACATCTGCCCCAAAGGTACATTGCAACACACAGACAGATCCTATTTTATGACCGTATCATAAAACTTTAATCAGATTTAGTTTTCTATCTTTGTTTAAAAAAAGACAAACGGAAATCTAATTTGCTTATTACCACGAGACCTTTACATTTTAAAATGTAAAATGTCAGACTAATCCTTCAAGAGGAATAAGAAGCTGACCTCGATTTCTGTCAGAGCTGGCTGCCTTTCATTTCATTTTGTTACATGTCTTGTACTTAGGATTTTATTGCCGCAGAGGCTCCGCCTTCCCCCACCCCTGTGACCAGGGCCTGTACTGCGATTGGACAGGACTCTCCAGCCCTGCAGGATCTTGTGCTGCTGGCTATTTCTGTCCTCAGGGCAGCATAGGACCTCAAGCCTCTCTCTGTCCCAAGGGCCACTACTGTCCCTCAGGCAGCTCTCACCCCCTGCCCTGCCCCCATGGCACTCTGAGGGGTAATGATTGCCTGGACGCTCCTGCTGCTTGCTGTGTTATTGTGTTTATAGTGAGCCTTGACCCGCCTGGCTCGCTTCATGCTTATGCTTGCTGACCTTTCTGCATTCTTCTGAAAGACTCCATGGGCGGATCAGCTGAGCAGGACTGTTTGCCCTGTCCCCATGGTCATTACTGTGCCCAGAGTGGGCTGGCACAGCCCAGCGGTCTGTGTGCCCCGGGTTATTACTGTCCGGAGGGGCAGCGTACTGCGAGACCCCCAGAACATGTTTGCGGAGCGGGCCGCTTTTGTGTCAAGGTCAGAATCACCCTCCTGCCTCCCCTCAGCATTTCTGCACGTCGTTTCTATCCTCAAGTGAGCATAATGTCTGTTTTATAGGGCAGCCCTGGTGAGAAGCTCTGTGGACCAGGCAGCTACCAGGCCAGTAAGGGCCAGAGCGCATGTGACATGTGCCCTGCCGGTTACTTCTGCCCGGAGCAAGGTGGACGCCCCCTGCTGACACCCTCCAACCCACTCAGGTGCTATTTCCCAGTGAGTCACATCACTTACATCTTTTGCCTCTTTTTCCAGCTATGACTCACCCCATCCCCTGTCACAAAGGATTCTACTGCCCCCCTGGAACGGCCAATCAGCATCTGTGTCCTCCGGGTAGCTATGGCAACCACTCTGGGCTGACTGACTCTTCTGATTGCACCCCATGCGTGCCTGGGATGTACTGTAAAGGTTCTGGTACGAGATGGTTATTCTGAATTAAAATGAAAGTACTCATGGGCACAAACTGCCCATCTATGTTGTTAAAGTGATATACTAATGAACTTGTGTCTGTAGGGAGCACGGCCCCCACTGGAGCATGCACTGCAGGATTCTTGTGTTTTGGGGGAGCCTCTCTACCAGCCCCCACTGATGGTCTTGCCGGTGCCCAGTGCCCCTCTGGCTTCTACTGCCCCGCGGGCAGCTCAGTGCCCAGTCCCTGCCCCAAAGGCACCTTTAGGTACAAAGTTGGCTGTATGCTGAAGTATCAGAAAATGGGGACTGTCTTGCAAAGTCTGTTAGCTGTATGTCTTATAGCAGGAAAATACATAGTGACAGGGACATTACAGTGGCTGAGTTATGTCTCATTGCAGTGTCAGTGCTGCTTAATAATGGGGATTGTCTCATTGCCGAGTCAGTGTTGCTGAGTTATTGGGGGTTGTTACACTATAGTGCCAGTGCTGCACAGTATTGAGTACTGTCTTACTGCAGTGTGAGTGCTGTGTAGTAATGGGGGACTGTCACACTGCACTGTCAGTGCTGCATTATATTTGGGATTGTCTCATTGCAGTGTCAGTGCTGCTGAGTAATTGGCATTGTCTCATTATTGTGTCAGTGCTGCATAGTGATGGGGGCTGTGTCATTGCAGTATTAGTGCTGCATAGTAATGGGGGCTGTTTCATTGCAGTGTTAGTTTTGCATAGTGATGGGGACTGTTTCATTGCAGTGAGCAACCTGGGCTAACTCGTGCCTCACAGTGCCGAAACTGCAGTCCTGGATTCTACTGCGCAGAAGTGGGTCTGACAACAGTGAGTGGACCTTGTCTTCCAGGTGAGAACTGAGAACTCCTGAGGGCTTCTGCAACAGCTCCCCCTTGAGATGAGCTTATTAACGTTAATTATGATTTTTATTATTGTTGCATTTAATTATTAAGGTACTGCACCAATTCCACGCTGACTGTGTTCCAGTTACAGTGGTTCACCCTTTGAAAATGATTTTTAGGGTTCTTTTGCCTGGAAGGGTCAAAGAGTGCCACCCCAGTGGCAGGAGTTTGCAGTGCAGGCTACTACTGCAAAGCCGGCAGTGCCATCCCCAAGCCCTGCCCTGCTGGCACCCATCGGGCAAAGGAGGGAGGACAGGACAGCGGTGACTGTGAACCATGCCCTGACGGTATCCTTGCTGAAATTCCACACTGCTTCCATGGAGTGTAGTCTCACTGGTACAGTGCAGGTTTAGGGATCTTACGTGGCCATGCTCAGTACAATATCACAGCTCATGCCTGGGAATCACTGTCCTATATTATCAAGTTATAACTTGCTCCATGGGACTAGGAGAGAATGGTTAACCTATAAGAAACAAACAGCACCCTATTCACTCATCTCGAATTTTCAGTGCTTTACAGTCTCTTTAAATAGTCTTTATCAGGATACAATTGGTCTGAACCAGTCCAGTCAGGCTAACAAGAGCACATGCACCCACGTGGCCACAGTAGGTTTCTCAACATCTCCTCTGCTGTAGAACCCATGTCAGCAGAACCCCTTCGCAATTCCTGCAAATGGGTCACACTCATGGGGTTTTCGTGTTGACCGCAGGCTGGTTCCAGGCCCAGGAGGGCCAGACGAAATGCCAGCCCTGTCCTCCCAGGCACCACTGCCCTGGTTCCACTACAGCACCGCTGCTCTGCCCGGCCGGGCACTTCTGTCAGAGGGGTATTAGTCCCTGTCCCAGGGGCTACTACAGTCCAGCTCGGGGTCTTACCTCTGCAGGTTAGCCAACACCCCCTTAACTGCCTTGTGAAATGTATATTATATATACAGCATAAAAATCTCCACTCGGCACTTTAATCTCCACTCTGCCCCCGACCTCCCCACCCACAGAGGAGTGCCTGCCGTGTCCAGAGGGATTCTTTTGTGGCTCGGCAGGGCTGGTCCGTCCCACTGGGCCCTGCTCACCGGGTTTCCTCTGTGTCATGGCATCACAGGTATCCAACCCCACAGACAACCTCACTGGCTCAGCCTGCCCGCGTGGGGCTTATTGTCAGCTAGGGGTTGTGGCAGGTAGGTACCACCCGCTCCAACAACTGGACAATGCAAGACACTGCAATCCACTATATGGCTTCACTGGTGGCTGGAGGTAAGAAATTGCATTCTGATGCCTTTAGCATTAGCATCTGTTACAGGTAGCTGCTCTCCAGGGTACTACTGTGATTGGGGATCGAGTAGCCCCGAGCAGAACCTGTGTCCCGCTGGGTTCTATTGCCCCAGCGGTACCGACTGGCCTGTACCCTGTCCCACAGGGATGTTCAGCTCTCAGCTGGGCAACCGCCACCAGGGGGACTGTGATCCATGCCCTGCAGGGAGCATTTGCCATGGTGGGTAAGACAGCCTTTTCTCCCTGATCAATCACAATAAAGAACATAAAATGAATAAGTTACACAAATCTTTGGGTAATACAGGTATTGGAGAGGTTCAGCCTTCGGCCTGCCCTCTGGGGCACTATTGCCCTCCGGGAACAGCAGGGGGTGCTGCGTTGCCTTGCCCGCCTGGCACGGTGAGGGCAGATCCAGGAGCCAGCAGCCAGGAGGAATGTAAGCCCTGCCCAGCAGGTGAGCTTCCCTTCCCAGACCTTGCTGGGTCCTTTTGGCTCCTCGCAGATCTGCTGTACTATGTGGAGATACAAGGTGGCTCAGGTCATGTGACAGGGCCTTAGGCTTTCGTGAGCCCTTATTGGCTAGCGCTGCAGGCAGCACTGACTATAAAAAGAGAGAGTGAGACAATGCTCTGGGAGGGGTTAGAAATCCCCGTGAGCTCCTGTGTGTGAGTGTCTGTGTTTATATGTACACAGGGATGTTCTGTGCCCTGCCTGGACAGGCCACGCCCACAGGACCCTGCCAGTCCGGCTACTACTGCTCTGGCGGGGCCCGCAGCGCCAACAGCACGGGAAACTCGGTCAGTGCAGGGCCCTGCATCACAGCCTTCGAAAACGGGAAGGGAACAGAGAGATGATAAAAGCAGGAGGAAAGCCACCAAATCCAGTGTGATCCTGCCAGGTTTATATACTGACTGCAGCTTTCGTTTCAGTGCGAACCACAGGCTGCACTACAGATGGTTAACGGAGAGAAAAGGTCCCATTCTGGTGGTTTCAGGAAACCAGATATCAAATGTTATGAAAGTAACTGACTGCCTTATGTCTGTGTTATTGTTTTGATGGGTTACAGGTTTAAAGTCAGCATTGGAGTAACATTAGAGTAACTGATGGATTTGTGGTATCGAACACAGAGTACAAGTGTCTGAGAGTGGACAGAGCCCTTATACGCCACAAGCACGCACTCCAGTGTGATGTCCGGATCCCAGTGCTCAGGCCTGACGTATCACCTGTCGACGTATCAGGCCTGAGTCACAGCAGCCTCACTGTGCTGCCCGCTTTCCATCTTCCAGGTGACACCTGCTGGCACCGATCTGTGTCCACCAGGCCACTACTGCCCGACCGGCTCCCCCCACCCTGTCCCGTGCCCCCCCGGCTCCTACTCCAGCTCGCCCGGACTGAGCCGGGAGGAGCAGTGCCAGCTCTGCCCCACTGGATACTTCTGTGACCGTCCCGCGCTGGTCGACGTCTCAGAGGCCATTCTCTGTGATGCCGGGTAGCACATGACCTTCCTTTATTGCATCATACTGTATGTCATGCACTCACTCAGCTCCTTATGGTCACATGACTTATTTAATCCCTTAGAGAAGTCCTGCTAGAGAAGATCTGAGAAGATCTACTGATACCAGATCTTTCAAAAAAATTTCACTCTGATTTGATTTTGGTAAATGACAAATTAATTTAACATCAATTTAACAATGATATAATCTAGAAGATTGCCAGGCAATATAATGCGTTTTTTTTGGAAGCATTTCCGACTTCAGGCTGGGGCCCATAAAGTCAACTAGACTTTTTATAAAAGCCATTTCGTACAGAGGATCCATATTATAGAGGCTGCTAAATAAATGGGGGCTAATTCAGGTCAAGAAAAATCTCTGTGTTGGATTTTGCACCCCCCCCCCGCCACACATACACACACACACACACACACACACACACACTTGCTGGTTTCTCAGGCAGCAGTTTCGCCCAGCCTCTCTCTGAAAGCCCTGGACTTAGAGGCCTCTCCGAACCCCATTGTTACTCTGCTGGTTGCTATGCAGGCATTTCTCTAGCAGCAGACACACACACACACACACACACACACACACACACACACACACACACACACACACACACACACACACACACACACAGTGATCCTTCACCACACCTGCAGGGCTCTCTGCCTGTTTCCATCTTTCCCACTAGTCCTCCTTTCCTCATCGTGACCATAGATGCCTGTGCAGACGATCCCAGATTCATCTCGCTGTAGCTTTTGCTTGACCTTGCAGGTACGTGTGTTTGGAGGGCAGCGTAGGCCCCCGCCCCACCGATGGCCGCCAGGGTTACCTCTGCCCCAGTGGCTACAGCTGTCCGTTCGGCACTCCTCTGGAGGTGCCCTGTGAGCCCGGCTCCTTCAGCCCTGCCCCCGGCCTCGCCCGCTGCCTGACCTGCCCAGCGGGCACTGTGTGTGGCTCCCCTGGCACACAGCTGCCCACTCCATGCCCCGCAGGTGACCCCCATCCCTGGATTTGCTTCTTCCTCCTCCTTTTGCTTTCAAATTACACATGGATGCAGCAGGTGGCGCTGTGGTTGAGGAGCGAGACCTACATTGTGTCAAGAAAATATCTTTTACCTGCGAGACTCGGTAGGTAACTAAAGTGTGGTCTGCAGGACACTATTGCCCCAGCGGGACAGCCTCAGCCCTGCCATGCCCATCTGGAACCACCAGCCGGTCGACCGGAGCCCAAGGCAGCTCCACCTGTGTTCCCTGCCCCACTGGCCTGTATTGCCGGTCGCCTGGAAGCTCCGAGCCACAAGGTACAACCAGAGGGCCTCACGTTCAATGAGAAAATGTCCACCCTTCCGTTCATTCATCCATGTTCTATATCTCCTTTACCAGAACAGGGTCAGCCGGATCCTGAAGCCTTTCCCAAAAACTAGAGGGTGCAAACCTTTGAACTATAAAATGGAAAGATCTTCAGATGCTGAAACGTGTCTTGTGTGTCCTGTTTTGTGACATTAGCGCTCCAGAGCAGTAGGACCCTCAGGAGTGACAGAGGAATGACTGAGTGCTGGAAGCTCCCCTGTTACCAGCCACAGATACCCATCAACACACCTAATTTGCTCTTCTTTGTTTGTGAGCAGGCCAGTGCCAGCAAGGCTACTTCTGCCATGGTGGAGCAAGTAGCCCTGCCCCCGAGAGCTCAGCCAGCTTCCCCGGAAACGGGCCCTGCCCCCTGGGACACTATTGCCCAGCTGGGACCCTGACTCCTGTGCCCTGTCCTGCTGGGAGCATCCGAAACCTCACAGGTGGGAACCACCTTCTGCCAAAGGGCGTAAGATCTCTCTGGGTTACTCATGCCACAAGCTTCCAGTTTAAATAAACAGTGCTGCCCCCTGGAGGGAAGGCTCTGCACTCTTACCATACAGTGCTAATGCTAAAAATAATCCTAGTGTAGTTGTGGATGATAATGTCACTGCTATAGCTTTAAATGGCACCATGATGCTAATGCTAATGATCTTTACTTCGCAGGGGGGTCCTCCTTAGAGAGCTGCATGCCCTGCCCCCCAGGGTACTACTGCACCAGTGAAGGGCAGCACTCCCCCAGTGGCCCCTGCTCTGCTGGCTTCTATTGTCCTATGGGCTACTCCTCTGTCAGTCCCGAGGCTCTCCCCTGCCCCCAGGTCCATTCTGCCTCTCTCGCTCCTCCCCACATCATCTCATCCATGCCTTCAGTGGGTTTTAGCTGAAATAAGAACACTGCCTGATTCCTCGCGCAGGGTCACTACTGCCCCGAGGGCATCGCCTTCGCCCTGCCGTGCCCGGCAGGAACATACCAGCCCAATCCCACCTCCGACAGCTGTTCCACGTGTCCACATAGGTTCTACTGCCCCACGGCAATCACAGAAGACCCCCTGCCCTGCCCTCCCCACTCATACTGTCCGGCAGGTAAATAGGGCAGGTAGAAAAACAATTATCCAGCATGCAATGCCTGCGGGCATGGTGCTCTATTTAGGAGCATGTCGTTATTTTCAGGGACTGAGGTGCCCCAGCTTTGCCCAAATGGCACCTTCACCCCCCCTGGCCTGGAGGGGCTGCAGGATGATGATGAGTGTTTGCCGTGCCCCCCAGGAAGATTCTGCAGGTATTCTGACTCAGGGGTAACGCCGCTCACCCCGATGGCAAACACACACGGCAGCTCATCCTTTTCCTGCAGGGTTGGTAGGATCCAGGGGCTTTGCGCTGCTGGGTACCTCTGCCTGTCTGGTAGTTCTGAGTTTGCACCCCGGGGGGCGCCCCCACATGACTGCCGAGGGAAGGCGGAGTGTGCCGGCCCATGTCCAGCAGGTACGCCCAAGCCGAAGAAAAAGGAGGCAAGAATGTATGCTAACACCTTTAGCAGGCTAATACACACTTTATTTATTAGCGGTGGCTAAATCTCCGTTATGTTTCGCTGTTTAATTCGATGCCGGTGCATTCTTTCTGCTACCATTTTAAACTGTAGGGTATTACTGCGAAGAGGGCGCTGAGGAGCCCCGACCATGCCCCCCCCACACCCTGCGCATCTTCCCTGGGGCCAGCAGCAGGCAGCACTGCCTCTCCTGCCCCCCCCAGCACTGGTGCAGAGAAGGTGAGCGATGTGCTGCCGTGGTAACGCTGGGCGCGTTAGCATTCGGCGCGAAAGTGAAAATGAAGTGAGAACGTTCTCACGGAGCAAACCCAGTCATGTGAAAAATCCGCAGAAACAAGCAAAAAACAGAGGGGGAAAGAGGGGGGGAAATGCCAGTGTATGAACGCAGTGCATCCAGTGCATGCTCAGGCACAGGTGCGGCCCCTCCCATTACAGGTGACTCCACTCCACATCCTTGCCCTGCTGGTCACTACTGTGATGGACTGACCGGGAGTGATGGACAGGAAGGGGCGGGGCCAAAGGAATGCCCCACCTTCACCTACAGATCTACCCTCAGAGCAGGCAGCAAGGGCGAGTGCCAGCCCTGCCCCCCAGGGTACCTCTGCAATTCCACAGGTCAGAGGTCATGAGCATTATGGTGTCCTTTTTGAAAGACACTTAAGTTGCAGGAGGGCAAGACATCATAACGGATTAAGAGTTTGGAAGGTCCGCATCACAGGAAAAGCCTACCTCTAATACCCTTCAGCCAATGGGAGTTTTACTTACACTTAATCAGATTATAGAGGAGGTGGGATCAAGCAACTAGAAGAGGCTGGACCATCCAATCAGATGTCTTGGTGATTCCTCCTCTAGTTGCCTGGACCACCGACTCTACAATCTGATTGGTTTTCTCTCTGAACCAATCATTTTTCGTCCCTCCCCTCAGAACATTTCTGTGTAAGTAAAACTCCCATGAGGTACCCTTCAGAAAAGTACTGATCTGATTCCAATAACATTCTCAGTTTTATTCATTGGAACCTACATGCAGATTTTCAGATTTACTCTGCTGGAGGCTGTGGCTGCTCAAGCCACACAGGGAAGCAGTAAAGCTGACTAGTCAGAGTGATGATCATATTTTCAGCATTTCAGATTTACAGCCCTAAAGATTCGAAAACATTTGCATAATGTAGCTGCCTGAACAAGTCATTTATTTAAAAAAATTTAAAGGAGGGACAAAAATAAAATAAAAAAAAAAACCCAGAAAGGTTCTGGTATGGTGTACTGGCGAGGAAGATCATTACGAAAAACTGCCCACAGGGGAGAGGCAGCCCCTTGAGCAGGAAGTAGGTGGGCCCTGTCTGATGACCCAGTCCATTGGGCTGCAGGGCTTGTGGACTACAGACTCCTTCCCTGCCCCCCGGGTTTCTGGTGCAGCGGAGTGGGCCCACCAGTCCCATGCCCTGCGGGCAGCATGCGGCCCCAATCCGGTGCCGCCACCCCCGCCCAGTGCCAGGCATGTACCCCCGGAAATTACTGCCCCGACCCTCGCCACACCGGATGGCCCAACGTTCAAGGGGTGCCTTGCCGCGCCTCATACCACTGCCCCCCAGGTATACCGACATGGCCTGCCACCTTATCACTGTACTGCATAATCAGCACATAATATTCACTATATTTCACTATTTTATACAATATTATTCCTTACTGAAAGGGGCACACAAATCACATAACAATAAAAATACAAATGTAAAAATGGACTAACATGCAGCAGTCTTCTGGTTTGAGAGGTTTAAGGTGGGATCAAGGTGGGTCAGTGGTGAGTCAGTGCTGTCCGACCCGGGCCTGTCCTGCTGCAGGTGCCGTGGCTGAGATACCCTGCAAGGCGGGGTTCTTCTGCGGTCCGGGGACAGACGAGCCCATGGAGTGTCCCGCTGGCTACTTCTGCCCTGAGGGCTCGGACAGCTACGCTAAAACGGACCAAGTGTACGTTTGAGCGCCGGTGTGTGGAAAGGAAAGGGGTCATTTATGCTGCCGGCTAATGTTTTACCATAATATCCCTGGAGGAATTAATCTGCTTTTCCCACACTAGGCTAACCATAGACTCACACTGGCGGTGATATGCAGGTGCTGATATTCAGGTCTCCCGACTGAATTCGAACGAGCCCGAGCCCCATGTGATTTGTTTAGCTCAGCCATCTTCTCAGTCTGAGAATCCTGTACATCATGACCTGCTCTGGGGCTGCATTTCCTGGTGACCGCGTTCCTCCTGTCCTCCCCGCCCGGTCCCTCAGCTGCAGGTTCCCGTTTTACTGCCCCCCCAGAAGTCCACTAGCGCGGCTCTGCGACGGGGGGTTCTGGCCTCTCAATACCAGTGGCCTGCGCAGCTCCCGGGATGGCAGCTGTGCTCCGTGTGAGGCTGGGACCCACCGGCCCGGCCTGTCTGCTGCCATACGCTGCCTGCCCTGCCCAGCTGGCTATCACTGCCCCCCAGGTTACAAATGCTGACTCACGTCTCTCTCTGCAGTCTATAATAAAAACTTTTATACGATTTGTGTATAAATACAGAGCAATAAAATGTATTATTTTACAATTTTTATATTTTTCTTCCAGGAACAGAGTACTACTGGACTTTCCCCTGCCCCCTTGGGTATGTTTGCCCCCTGGGTTCTGCAACCCCCTTTCCTTGCCCCCCAGGTTTCTATGGGAACAGCACCAAAGCAGAAGCCCCGAGTGAGTGCCAGTCCTGCCCAGCCGGCACCTTTAACCACCTCTCTGGACAGAGGGCATGTTTCCCCTGTGGAAGCTCTTCCTTCTCCCTCCCAGGTGGGGCTTTCAGCACCTTAAGCATAAATGACAAGTCAGTAATGAAGGATGTATATTAAGATGCAATGTCAGTGGTAAAAGATTCTTTCCATGCTGACAAAATAGTTTCACTTTCAGGGGCTGCTTCTTGTACCTGCTTTGGCCAAAACCGGGCCTTCCAGCACTCGGACGGGTCATGTTTGTGTTTGACGGGTTTTGTGTTCTATAACACGCTGGACCACCGGATTAGAGAGAGTGACAGCCAGCTGGATTGCCAGCCTGAGGTCAGGGTCGGGGCCTGGGGTAAGGTGGAAGGGAGGGGGGGGTGATTCCCGCAGAGTGTGACTGCACACTCCCTATCTGCTGCAATACCGAGTGTCCCTCCCCCACCTCTACCCAGGTAAATGAACGCTGTGCCACTGGACAGGCACGCCTTGCCAGCACACGTGAATGCGTGACGCTCTCCCTCGACCTGTGCGATGCCACATGTGGATCACAAGGAGGCAATGTTGATGTACAACTAGGCATGTAAGTGGCTCTATTATGACAACTACAAATCATGCCCCTCAAGTTAAAGCTCACAAAATGAGATGGACAAGATGTCACCCCCTCTATCCGCAATAACTTCACTTGGAACCACAGTCATCTGGGTTGGCTGAGTTGAGCAATGTAACCTTTTTCTTATCGGTCGTCTGGGTTAATTGAGCCAAGCCGTGTGACCTTTTTCTTATTGGTCGTCTGGGTTGGCTGAGCTGAGCCATGTGACCTTTCTCCTTTTGGTTGTCTAGGTTGGCTGAGCTGAGTCATTTGACTTCTCTCATATTGGTTCCCAGCTGCCATTGCGAACACTACGTGTCAACCGAGGAGCTGTGCAATGCTTCTTGCATTTCGGAGCTCCCACATGTGTCTGCCAGGCCGGTTGTGGATGGACAGCTCATGCTGATGCTGGGGGGCAGAGATAGGCGCCGCGGCCATACAATGGTGAGCTGCAGGGAGGATACATCAATGGGGCTCCCCGCAACTTTGGTCCGCATTAGCTTGCGCTAATGGGGGAGAGGTATGCTTTTGAAATGGGCAGAACCTCAGCCAAGGAAAGTGCTATTCAGGCTAAAAATAATTTGGCATTGTAATTATAAGTAATTATAAACTTGGCATTGATATGTGTGTGTTTTCTGGGGAGGGGCGATTGCTCTCCTCTTGGGTGTTAATTTGAAGCATTGTATTTTCACTCCAGAGCCAAGCAGCAAATTTCATTCCAGTTATTGAAGGGGAAAATAATCTCTGATACTTTGTCCCAATTTCCCCAGATGATACAAAACATCTTGGGCCCTGATGTCCACAAGAAGACCACAGGGAATGTCTACTTTGCCCAGTTTGACACAGATGGAGTGTTTGGGTGGATTATGACCAACGAGAAGCTAATTGACACCTTGCTTTCAGGTTGACCCTTTATATCAGGAAAGATGTTATACCTTTGATATCTTTTAGGGTGGCTTTGACTACCTTCCTTTACTGTTTACCTGAAGGATCAGTCAAAAAT
The DNA here is from genome assembly GCF_023856365.1 of Brienomyrus brachyistius. Lineage (NCBI taxonomy): Eukaryota > Metazoa > Chordata > Actinopteri > Osteoglossiformes > Mormyridae > Brienomyrus > Brienomyrus brachyistius. The sequence goes on from NC_064549.1 coordinate 12,634,544, forward strand.
GTCTTCAGAGAGTCTTCATGGAGGATAGACACAAAGTTTGGAGGCTTATCTCCTTCCAGCCATCTGCCCCGTGTCCCCAACCCTCTCACCTGCCTCTCGCCCAATGACATGCTCATCTTCCAGCTCACCATCACCTTTTCTGGTAACCATCACTCCATGATGCAGCTGTTGAGGTCTGTAGATGGGTAGAAGACTCCAGCGGTGTCTCTTTGTTCTCAGACCGCCATCTCAGTCACTTCCCAGTATACCAGAAGGACCACCTGTTCAGCACCAACCCTGCCTGGGACTTCGGGGCCTTCAGACGTCTAGGACAGCTTATTAAGCACAGTCATTTCAACATCACATGGTACGGTTGCTGGTAGCCCTAGTCTGTGTAGGTCAGCAATCCCATTCTGATATACTTCATTTATTTGAAACCTTCCCCAAAAAGATTTGCATGAGTGAAGAAAATCACCAGACTAACCAGACCTCCCTACCCACCTATACTTTGGCCAAGGTTCGCCCATGTGTTCTCTGAGCCGGGGACCTACGTATTCCTGGATAATGGCATGCCAGCCTGGAGCCTGGTGGTGGTTGTGAGTGACCGAGGAGTGGAATGCGACCCTGCCCCCTTCAGGCCGTCCTCCCCAGAGCAGCTGGTCCGTCTCGGTGTGAAATGGCAGCGGCGACCCAACTTACTGCCCGACCGGGCCACCATTGCAGGTAAGCCAGTCTACCTTGGAAACATTCCACAACATCGGGAGAAATGGGAGGGACTTTTGGATTTTCTGTCGTCCTCAGGAGTGCTGGGCTCTGTGGGACTGCTGATCGCGGTGCTGATAGCGTCGGCTCTGTTCCTGGACTTCCGCCGCCGCGGTACGGTCATCTTAGCCCAATATAAACCTAGATGGCGAAGTCTAGGGGAACCGAGGATCCATGCAGAGTACAGTCAGCGTGGGTCAGTAGGTCTGAAAACCAGAGTTCTTGCCCTTTAGCAACTTTGCTGCAATTGTCTAAATTTTGTCTGTTTTTTTCGTCCTTGCCATAACAGCCCAGCTCTACTGGGGTGTCGAGGAGCTGCAGAGGGGGCAGAGGCTGAGGAGACACTTATCTGCAGGGGAGGTGACGCAGCAGTTTGTTACCTTCACCAGCTTCTTAATTCCATTAGCATTAGCGTAAACAGCATCGATGGCTTCAAATTAGTTATCAAATGGGATCTGAAGAGCAGCGTTTTCCAACCCGGCCCTCAGGGACCCACAGTCGGTCCATGTTTTTGCTTCCTCCCAGCTCCCTGCCAGACATTCCACATTTTTGCTCCCCCTCAGCTCCTGGAGCAAAAACGTGGACTGTCTGTGGGTCCCCAAGGACCAGACTGGGAAACACTGCTGTAAAGTGTTTTAAGTTCTGGTTGATATTTCATTCATAGAAGCTTTGGTTGTTCTCATGGTAGGGAGCTGAATAATACTGCAATCTGGTCACTGTGTAACAGGATACAAGGTGGGCCGTCTGGACCTGGAGGAGTTCAATGTAAGGACTCTGTACGACAAGCTGGAGGACCAGAGCCTGCATCTGGCTTCACAGCTGGCTTGCTACCGCAAAGAGACCCAAGAGTTCTACAAGAACATCCACCAGCAGGCTGACGCTCTAAAAGTAGGAAGGGGGAGGTGCTGAGAGGGCGGTATAGACACAACATAACATCATATTCTCCAAAAAGTATGATGTCAATCAGTTGACAATAAGGCCGTAACATCAACAACATCTCTGGTTCATACTGAATGTTCTGTGTAGGGCCTCATCCTGAATATGGATGCCGTTAAGGTGGGTCATATGAAAGACATGCTTGCTCTGAACACGGCGTGCAGTGACACTAGTGGTGATTGGACGGCAGAGCGGGACGACCCCGCCCACGGGGAGGAAATGGAAGGTAAGCGATCTTCAGAATTACTGGCAGGCTGATTTATCCTCCAGTATTTTTATTTTGAAGTCAAGACTGTGGCCGTAGTATCTTACCCTTCCTGCAGTTTTCTGACTGCTGTGTGGCCTCCCTCCAGACCCAGCTGTGCCAGTGCTGGGGGTGTTCTTGAGAGCTCTGGGGGCGCTGCTGTCCCGAGGCACCAGCGAGTGCTGGCCCCCGCAGGATGCGGCTCTGCATATAGGTGGGAGCGCAGGGCACGTCAGGCCCACACAGGTAACCACAACCCTCCTGTCCGGGGATACCTTCTGCTACAACCAGTTACAACCTGGGGACCCTGCGTAGTTCGGTACCTCCTCACAGGTTTGAAAATGTCATGAAATTCCACAGGACTTACACAATCCTTTGCAGCTGTCTGTAACTAATATGACCGGGCATAAACCAGCGGAGGAGATGAAGTCGGATTCAGGTGGGGCTTCCCTCTGAAGGTGTGGATCTCACATGGCTGTGTTCATGTGTAGCGGGAGACTGAACACACTGACTGTTTCCTCAGCAAACCTGCCATGCATAGCTCCTGGCCTGAGTGAGAACGACTTCTCCAGGTTTGTGGCACTGACCCCTCTTTCCAGAACGCTTCAGGAGATACAGGAGTCCCTCCAGAACCTCCCACGTCCAGAAAAAGGTTTTTGGAGTCTTGGATCCAATCCTCGAAATCTTTGTTAACATTTGATGAAAACACACATCTAAACTATGTCTTTATAGTAAAATAAATTTCCATATATTTCTAAACATTGCAGATACTTCAGATGACTCGGGGGAAAGCCCAAAAGGACAGCTTGTCCCGTGGGCTCTGGACAGGCTCTCCCCTCAGCACTTTGCCGTCTTCCTGTTTGGTTGTGACATTGTGCGCCGGCTGTGCGACAGCCATGGCTTCCCCCGGGTAACGCTGCTCCTGGCCCAAACGGTTCCTGTCTCTCGTCGGCCAGGCCCACAAGGACCCTGCTGCCCAGATTTCCACTACGACCCAGACAATCAGATCCTCTATCTCTGCAAGGCCACGCTGGAGGATGTGGGCCAGTTCACTGCCACTCTCTTGCATTCTATGGCTTACATTGGCTCTGGTAACAAAACTTCTACTGTACTATTTTATTGTCGCTACAGGAAGTACTCATGCATGGTTTTGTGTAAGGTTTTGTAGATCAGCCTAAAAAAATGTTATGTGAATACATTCATATATTTTATCATTTTATTTTCATTAAATCCCCATGGCCCTAATCAGGATAAGGACTTGCAAGATCACTCGGAAGATCAATAAAGCACTTGAAAGATCACTGAATAGTGATTTTCATTCAAAATTATATTACAGGTCATAGGTCACTGGAAACATATAAGTATCTAAACCATCACAACTTAAATTCTGAGAGGGAGGTACTGCAGGTGCCATTACAGTGTAAATGCTCACTTTACTAACATTCTTGCTGTATGCAGCAGATTCGACGTCGAGCTTCATGGAGGCTCTACACCGTGCCGTTTCTGCACTCGGCCTGCCGCTCTTCTACGCCTCATTCACCAAAAGACATGACCATACGGTAAGGGGTTCACCGCTGCCGAAATCGAGCGGCCCCAACTCTGCCGCGCTGCGATGGATTCAGCCATGAGTATGACTTCCACAGGAAGGAGAGACCGAGGAGGGAGCGATCGGGTCGGTGTTCGACGACATTCTCAGCCTGACCATTCCTGTGGAAACGCACTTCACGGAACAGCTTCTGGCAGAGAGGTGAGTGTACTGCCCCGTCAGACGGGGCCTGGCAATACCAAAACCATCCATGCTAGTAAACATGATCCAGCTTTTTCTACATTAGCCTGTTAACATTAATTCATCTCATCTTACAGGCTGCAGAAATTCAAGTATTTCCAGCTACGGCAGCACCTGAGAGACCTAAAATCTCAGGCGACAAACGGTGTCGGAGATGGTGCGTGTTCTTTACTTTTTTCCTGAAAATGAGAGAGGGAGAAGACTTTCTGTTGCTCATAAGACAATGAAGGCGATGACTTCCAGACTAAGAGTACTTCCGGTTGTTCCAAACAGACTGAGAGAACTTCCTATTGCTTGGCATGAAACTAAAACTCTGTTCTAAACATGTTTTTGTTTTTCTGTGACAGAATCTGGACCCAAAGGGCTGGATGTCCAAGAACAGGTACTGAGGGTCTAGCCTCGCAGTTTGGTTTTGGGTGTTCTGAATAGTAGGTCCAGGTCTCAGGTTCCATGTTCTGAGCTTCAAGCTTTGCCACCTTGCCGCAGGAGTGTAACGTGGAGCAGGAGATAGATCGCCTGAACAGCCTCTTCTTGTACTTGAGTGCCCGTCTCCTGGAAGGAGGGGAGACGAGCAGAAGGACACAGGAGCAGGAGGAAGCTGGGAAGAACTCGAGGCAGGCAGGGGGGCCCTTTTGGGTGAGTGGGAATTGAATATTGATGATCATGGTAATAATGATAACAGTGAAAAGCTGCATCCCACTATATTAGTTGAGGATCGTTAGCCTCACTGCGGCTTCCCCATTTTTGGTACAGGCGGGGGCGGAGTCTGGCCTCAGTCGGGGCAGCACCCTGCTGCTGACGCTCCGGCGCCACTGTGTGGCTCGGAGGCTTGGCGACATGCACCGCCGGCTGACCCAGATCAGGCTTTCCCAGGACAGCACCCTTCAGCAGAGAGGCCAGGAAGCTGGCACCCAGGAGCAAGATGAGCACATAGGTGGCACCCCAAAAGCGGGTGGCCACAGACCGGGGCTCCACGCATCACATGGCCCCATGCAGGAGCTTCAAATCCCTGGTGACCCCACACAAGAGCTCCAGACAGGGGGGGAGCACAACAGAGCAGCTCCAGAGAGCTGACTCCCCCGACCCCCCATACACAGGCTGGGGGCTGAGGCTGGGGTTCGAGTCTCCGCTGTGGCTCCATGCATGTTTCCCCCCCACCCCCATGGTTCAAAAACATGCTCATCTTAATTGGAGTTACTAAATTTCCCCTAGGTGTGCATGTGTGAGTGTGCCCAGCGATGGGCTGGCCCCCCATCCTTAGTTGTTCCCTTCCTTGCACCCATAGCCTCCAGGCTCCAGACACCCCCCTCCATGACCCTGAATAGAACAAGCAGATACAGAAAATGGATGGATGGAAAGTACATAACCAGTCAAAAGGAATTTTGGAAAAAACAACAGAAATCCAAAAAAGAGAGAGAGAGAGAGAGAGAGAGAGAGAGAGACAGAGAGAGAGAGAGACAGAGAGAGAGAGAGAGAGAGAGAGAGAGAGAGAGAGAGGGTCCCACAGCAGCCGCCGAAGCTCAAAGCACCAGCTGCCCAGCAACAAGCAAGATATTAAAATTCCAGCGATTATTCACAAAAACCAAAATAAGTTGTGAATGTCCCTTTTGTCATGCTACAGCAAAGACTCTCCTTTGTCTCCCTTCGCCCAACACAGGCCTGCAGGAAATTCCTCAGTTTAATAAGGCAGAGAGACACGGAGCTCGTGGTGCTGAACAGTGCTGTGTGTCACACAGCGTGACCCTCAGAACTTCCCAGAACGTTTCGCCTCTTACGTCTCGCTCAGTTTCACGCGCCATCGCCTGCCATTTGGAGACGCACAGACATACCTTAGAGATAAATGGTATGACAGGGGATATGGTCACCCAACACTTTCCAGGTCATGGGCCAGCAGTCTCTCCCCTTTTCCAGATGATGGGGGTGGGTGTCAAAAATCACGAGAATAATAACCCCCCCAGCATAACTCTGCTCTGCTCACTAAACCATAAGGGTGTGTCTCCCCACTGAAGCCTTTGAGAGGGGCTGGTGTTTCGGGTCATGCCAGGTCACAGTAGTCTGGTGACAGAGGAGTCAGTGTCCCTCGAGCTATCAGGGGACCTGCCTGCATCGGGGTGGGGGCAGGGGGGTCACAGTCTGGAACTGTATTTATGTGCTCTGTGCTGAAGTGGACTTTACGACTCCTATAACTCAGATTAGACACTATCTACCCCTGACACTCAGCTGGCCTGTGGAACAGAGACAAGAAGACTTTCAACTCAATTTTAGTACCTTTACTAAAAAAAAGAACCAAAAAAGATTTAATCGGCCTGAGCCTATGGAATGTGGACTGAGATATACGTGATGATGTCACAATCAATGCATTGTAAATATAGCTGTTGACATCTACCTGTTGGCAGGACAGCTGGTGGCACAGCTGCTCCTGTCACATTATTTGTACCCCCCCGAGATAAACAGACAGCTGTAACACCCGAGATGGCTGGCAGGTCACATGACAGCCTGTGAGAAGGTTGGATCCCAGAGCCGCTCCCGAATCCGGGCTAGGATAAGAACGCACATGCATACATGGCGCAGAGTCCTCGAGACCTGTCGCGGTAAGTCCACGTTGATGCCGGTTTCGGTGGTGGGGGGCGTGGGGGGGGGGGTTGTGGGGGTGTTACATTTACTTTGCACTGCTGACGAGTAGATTCACAAATCAGCTAATTTATTGACTTTATATGTACTGGGAGGACTGGTATGAACACAGAAAATAGCACATTAAGATGCACTAAATGGCCACCTTACTATGGACACGTAGCTGGCACTGGGTTAGACCCAGAACTGCTTTGGTGGTGGGTGAATATGCATTCAGAGAAGCCTTTCTGCACTGTAGTACTCAGCTGCTGTTTTTGCACTTGTGTCCTTCCTGTTAGCTTTAACAAGTCTGGCTATTCTTCTCTGACCTCTCTCATTAACAAGGTGTTTTCAACCACAGAAATGCCATTGACTGGATCCACTTTGTTCATCACTCTCTTCTCTGGTAACTCTTGACACTCTAGCGCATTACAGTCCCTCGTAGAGTGGCTGTCACTGACATTCCTGAGCTACCACACTAGGCACTAACAATCACATCACGCTCAGAATCCCTTAGATCAGGTGTCCCAGCTCAGCTGAACAGTAATCGAACCTCTTGGCCCTGTCTGTGTGCTTCAAGAATTCTGCTGCAGCCACATGATTTGCTGAATCGAGGAGCAGGTGTATGTAATAAACATGTACAGCACAATTAACGTAAAATTTTATAAAACAGACTTTAAATTAACTTGCATACAAAGTGCACTGCAGATTTTATTTGCATGATTGTATTTTGCTGTATAGTCTTGCATATGCTTTATTTTTGCTTATTAAAAATACTGATTCCAAAACAGTTTGCAACACATTTCCGGAACACTACATTTACTACATTTCTGTACGGCTCAGTCCGATATGTATGAGGGTAAGACAAGCTGCACACGTTTGTCATCATAGACGTTAGTCTGGTGGGGCCTGAACACTTGTTCCCCCCCCCCCACCTGGCCACCATTAACACTCCAAAGAGGGATGCTTGTGACGTTCAGGAGTTATTTTCAATAAACTATCGCTATGGAAACAATAGCGGCATGGAGAGTGTGTAATCACTTTTCACCAGAGGAGTTTTGATTTCTCAAGCTCATGCAGAGCTTGTTTTGTGATTGTTTGGTGACCACACTGCAACTGCTCAGTAATTATTTAGTAATCATGTTGTAACTGTGTTGTACTGAGTTACTAAACACTGTGTTTTTGACATGTTGTAATCATGCTATGCTGTAACTGTTTCAATCATCATACTAGAATTGTGACGCATTAATGCTATACGCTATATATAAATGCGTCACGATTCCAAACATATATCTGCTGTAACTGTGCTATAACCTTGCTGTAACCAAGCTGTAACTGTGTTGTACTGAGTTACTAAACACTATGTTTTTGACAGGTAGTAATCATGCTATGCTGTAAGTGTGTTTCAATCATCATGCTGGAATTATGATACATTAATGCTATATACTGTATACGTTATAACTTTGCTGTAACCAAGCTGTTATCGTTCAGTAATCTTCCCATTACTGCAGTAAGCTGCCATAATCCCTCCAGTTCCCTGAAGCAGCCTTTAACTAAATTAAATAACATAACAGCAAGTACAGTATATAGATTCAGAGTATATGGCTTTAACTTCACTATATTGATTCTTGGTATATAGCTTTAACTTCACTGGATGCCTATGTAGTTGTGGCTCTGCCTTCACTGGAGCCTCACACTTCATTCCCTGCTATGTCCTGTCACTGGGATCTGCTCGTCACAGCGACAGACAGTACACAGCCTTTCAGTTTTACTTTCGAAATACCCAGAGTCTTACCACCTTCAGCACGAAAAGGGTGGGAGGTGTGTGTTAAAGCACCGGCTGGGATGGATCAGAGTGAGGACTTCATGCATCTGTCACAATCACTTCTGCAGGCCTCATCCTTCTGTTAATTAAACTTTTTCTTCAGCGGATAGCATTGTGTTTAAGCAACAGCCATTAAATTGTCCATCTCTACCAGCTAGTAGGAAAAGAATATTTACATTTAGCATATGTGGTTAAGCTACAGAGTTCCCGATATTACACTTCAAAAGTTTCTTATTGTTTGTTTAAAAAAAATCTGATGCAACCATGCAAGTATTTATCAGTTCAGGATCCAGAGAATGCAAGCCTGGACTGAATGATTGATGATGCTTCTTTGCTCTCTGAAAACGTGCAGTTAGTGTAACGCTTTTAAGAGCTTTTTGTTTATGTATGGTAACAAGAATTAAGGTGGAACAGATCAGAGAGATTCACCAAGCTTCCAATAAGGACCAAAAGTCCCTGCATAATGGTCCTTATACTTGGATAAGGTTTATAACGTAATTCAGGCCAGCGACTAATGGAAGGCAATGAAATGATGTGGCATTATTAACTTGAATCAATTAGGTTTCTCCTATCCATTTTCATTCCCACTGGTGGTCTAACTTTCCATCTGCAGTGGATTAACAAACTGCTTCCTGTAAAAATAACACCCCTTCATCTTCACAGGCGTCCTTACGGGGACGGCCAAATTGCTGTGTGCGCTATATGGGTGTCACAGGTGCTGAAATAACTGTCCTACACTTCAGAGCTGCAGTAACCGACACCAGGAATCCACATTGTTTGTTATTCAAAGTTATTTTGTTGTTTCTTCAAGACTGATGAGGATTTTTCCTAATAGTGTTCTTTTGTGACTGGTCACTGAATCATCATTGGCTGTGCTGTTCATCCCAATACTGTAGCTCGGCAAATGAGCTACAGCTCTTCCAATTATCCAGAAAGGGATGACAACATGCCTGCTCTTTTCTGACTGCTGACACGGCAACCTGAGGGAACTCTTAAACACTGATGCCAGCACATTGCTGGCGACACTTTGCTGCAGTTTACATCATCACATTCTACACTGTACACGCCATGACTGGCACTTACATCATCAGAGAAAGCTCTGACATCATCACAAAAGGCTCTTGCATCACAGTAATTGGCTCTTGCGCCATTACGTTCCACAAAACGATGGGAAATCGTTTTTCTTGGCATATGGGCGCACTGTTCCCATAAACCTTCACTTTCATTGTAAATGTATGTAGTGCTACCAACTGCATTACGTTATGCTGCAGTAACTTAGAAAAGCATCAAATGCAATTACCCAAAGCCTTATGACTGCAGGGAGCGGTGATTCAGAGGTTAATTTTAGATCCTGTCCAGAGGGTCCACTTCCTAAGGAGGAGCTCAATGTGTCCAAGACACCCTGCTTTGTTTATCTCACTCTCTCTTGGTCATATATGTAGATCAGACACCAGATGAGCCCCCCCCCCAGTCGTCGCTTCACCCTCCAAAGCGTTTGCACGCCCACACGTCTCAGAGCACGGCGGCGAGACCCTGCCAGCAGGCGCGCTCTCTGCGAGCGCGTTGTTCTACCCTCCTGCCCACCTCAGTCCGGGGCCTCAGTCCTGTTTGGGTCTAATCCACCTGTCACTGCATGATGCGGTTGCCATGGAGCCCTCAGTTTCTGGACACGGTGGTCACCAGGGGCATGGCATATGGCCCGGCTAGCGGAGTGGGGGCATCTTGGCCACCCCCTCCTTATAATTCATGCTTTTTCCTGTTCATAATAGCCACACAAAACATACTAATATCAAACAATACATCGCATCTCCATCGAGGCTAGCTTGTTTTCTATAAGATCAATATTATATAACCACCCTCAAAATGAAGGAATAATCCATCAGGGTTCCTTCTTGTATTCATTCTAACATTTCCAGGATTAAGGGGGGATTTGAAATGGCAGGCCAGCCTTGGAGTGTCTGGTTACACAGGAGATCTGCCACCTCCGTACAAAACTTAGCACAAACAACAGGAAAGACACCATGCAGGCTTTCAAACCTGCGATCAGCAGAGAGTCTGAACCCCCCCTGCCCCCGCCGCCCCCCTCCCGAGCCTGAGCGCCAACAGCATGCACACGGAAGTCTGCCCTCACATTTACATGCCTGACATATAAATGCATCCAAAATCTGCCGCCTCAAATGGATGTTCAGTTAAATGTCATGCACATCACTTTACGTCAATAGTGAAGCCTCGCTGACCTGAGGGAAGTGGATCTCACAGAGACATGGTGAATGCTCAGGCACTTAGGCTGCTCCTGTTCTGTCGCTAACAGGGTTACGCAACCATCCGCCTGGGCAAGGGGGGGGGGGGTGGGTGCACTGTAAATGACTCCCAGCCACCCCCACCCCCCCTTCACTCTGCCCCTCGTTTTGTTTACTCGTTCCCTCACTGCCATGCGACGTGATTGGATCACTGAATAGTGCTTTCCCCATGAAAGATCCCAAAGCTGGTTGGACAAATCTGGAGAATGATCACATCAACAATCAATAAGTAGCACTTTGCTAAAAGCTACCATCCCACCAGTAACACCAGTTCATTCTGTAGTGTTTAAAATGCATATGAGCCAACAGTGGGATGGCCAGAAACAAGTGGAGTGCAAACTGAAGTACCCATTTGTACATGTTACAGCTTTGTTCCTATTTATAGATGTATATAGCAAGTAAAGTGCAGGCCATGTTATGTGAAGTTTCCACTTATACATGCCATTTCATTTTATGAGCATTTAGACCAAAGCCTTGTTTTAAACATTTCTTTCCAGAACTGTAGTTTAGGTTCCAGTTTCAATGTAGGATTAGGTCCACGCAGAAATCCGTGTGACTGACAGTAACAGCACTCAGAGTCCAACGGCACAGAACTGTTAGATTTTAGATCCATGCTGATTCCTGTGATTATATGCAGCTGAGGTATTTATTCGGTAAATCTAAGTATTACTATTTGCAATTAACGGACTACTGAGGACAGATGTCCGACTCAAATAGCCAATTTGAAATGAAAACATCATACGTTTAGTTTTTTTTTCTAAATACTATAAACATATATATATATATCATAAAAATTCATTTTTGAAGCAATTAACTCAAGAACAGCGGCCATTTTCAGCCGTCCCGGTTACATTTTTTTTTTCAGAAACATGAGTTAAGTAGACAGTAAGAAAAAAACAGACAAGGATCCCTCTGTGCAAAACAATAGGTCTGCGTCCGTCATTTGGAGTATGTACAAGTGGCCGCGCCGAGGACGCATGCGCACAAGGAGAACATTCTGGACACGTTAAGTGGCTGAGCGCTTACACCAGAGACAAAGAGCGAACTGTTCAGTGGGAGACTTACTCTTCGGATTTGTTTTTCTTTTTCATTTAAATTGGTGAAATTTTATAGCCGCTACGTTTTTTTGCTTATTATTCTACATTATTTCTAAATAAATCTTGCTTTTCTTTTCATGAACGGAGATCGGCTTTTGTTCAGTTTGAACGCGAGTGCTCTATTCTCTATAATCACTACATTTCTAATTGCTGTTGCGTACTTGAAGTGCATAGATGTCGTTTTTCCATTCGCCATGGAAACAGTGTGCCAATATAACCTGAAAAAACTGCTATGAAAATAGAAGTTCAACAACGAAGCACTGGCGAATTTAATGCAAAATTCTAAATAAAGGAAAAACGGTGATATTGATTCGTCAGTGAACGACGGCTTTATTTTAAATAATTATGGCATCGTACCACTCTGATTGAATTATCATTTGATTTAAAAACAGAGTAGAAGACTAGAAGTCTCCCGAACTTGTACTTTTAGGTTATTTTTATTTTCCCAACAAGTAACGAGCAGCTGAAGGCGCTCTCCGTGGTGCTGAAGGAGAAACTGCGCTCTCCTGTTGATTTGATCAGTAGACTTTTTCAGACGACTGTTAAGCAAATATTTTAACTAAAGCCGAGTTTTACAGTCAAACGTATCGTCCGTGAGCAGCACCACAAAACCTACAGTCGAGAGATCAGCTTTTGCGCTTCTTATTCCGCAAACAGGGAGAGTCTGACCGCGACGCTTCTTTCCCAGCAGAACCGCGAAAATGATAGAGACCCGGGCTGTCTTGTGCGCTCTCGTCGTTTTCCTCTTAGCGGGTAAGTGCTTTGTTCATAAAGCTATGTTCATATATGCTATAACATGTGCCATATACACCTTTAACATGTGCCATATACACTAAAACAAAAACAATTATTATTCCTGAAATTTAAGTATTTGTTTACTTTATACTCATGGGAGGCGTGGTCACTGATATAGATTTAGTTTCCTTATACTTAGTAAAGCTTAAATTTGTATTGGTCTTTTTTTGCATCTATCTGACTTTTTGGATCGAGTTACGAATAATGCACCTGAAAATGCATGTTAAAATTGCGGTTTAAGAAAATTATTTTAAATGTATTAATTCCACATAGAAAAATAGCGTTGGTCAGAGAATGCATGTACGCATTTTAGCATATTTGAGTGTTAAAAAATGAAAAGGAATGACGTAGAAGTTTAAATTGCACACGTACACAGTCCTCCGAGATTTTTATTTATATAAACGCACACTATGCTTTCTGAATCTGAATCACCCGAAAATTTGTTACAAAGCATGAAGTATAGTATGAAGTATAGTACAGGATTAAATTATATAGTTGCTTAAGTTACATACTGTATTTGGTATTACATCAAAAAAAGCAGGCGGTAAGGACTCACTGAAACAAAATCCCGTCTGAAATGCATGAAACAAGGTGGAGGAAACGCAGTTTGTCAGTTTAACCCGGAAATCAGAGAACCACTCGACTTATTTTTATACAAATATATATATAATCGACAGTTATTTAGGCTGTTTCACAACAGTTTTTAAAGTGTTGTTTAAAGGCAAATTTGATAATGTTTTGAAAAATATTTATAGATAACTTATCGTACTACCCATTATGTTGCATACCGGTTTCATGGTATAATTTAAAAGACCTTTACTCTTTTGTCGAATAGACAATGCCATACGTTTTAATTTGTCAACAGGTGGCTTCAAATACACATGTTCACTTTCAGAAAAAACACAGCAACAAACTATGAGCTGAGAAGAAATAAAAGTATTTAACACAGAAAGCAGAAGTGTACTTCAGTGTCTGGAAAGCCACATGGTACTTTGTTAGAATCCTAAACTGATGACAACCAGCGGTTTAAAAGTCACCGGTACAGACATACATATACTCAGCGTCTTCGACAGTAATCTTATCCCTGCTTGGAATCTCGTCGCACCTCCACCAGTGAACGTACTAATTTTTCACATCCTATAACTAGCTAATGAATGTATCTTTTAGAAACTCCCAGAACGTATTATTACAAGTGGCAGGGAAAAGAATCACAATGTAGCATTATAGTCATAAGGGAGGTAGCAGAATTTCATCGTCTACCAATTAAAGTTCTCTTTCCCCGATCCTGCGTGTCCCTCTCCTGCTTCCCTGGTCCGTATCCTGCACGACATCACAGAATGACAGGACTCGGGTCTGTGGTCACGGGTTCAGGGAGATTAGAGGCAGGGGAAAGAGCAGGACTCACTGTTCACTGTGGCCATTGGGCATGTCCCCAGTGCAGCTCTGCAGGCCCGTGTGCGTTGAGGTACCATCAGGGACAGAGGCCGTTGTCGGCACCTCCATGAAGCTCACGTGCATCTCCTGCTTGAGGAGAGAGGAGGTGAACACTGCAACATTTGTCTCCTGGTACTACATCAAGCCTGATGATGAGCCGATCCAGGTGGGTATCTCCGCATCTGTGGGGTCCCGCTCAAATGCACACCGCGGTTTTGAAAAGGGCACTCCTCAGGCATTGGGGTGGAAGAAGTCACCGTAACGAATCCCCATGCGTGTGTGATCGGCAGATCTTCCAATATGACGGACAGCCTCAGGAGCTGGACACCCCATGGAAGGGCCGCCTGAGATGGAACGGAAGCAAAGACCTCCAGGATGTGTCCATCAGCATCACCAACGTCACGCTCAACGACTCGGGCATCTACAAATGCGAAGTGCTGCGACAGTTTGTGTTTGACTTCTACGTGCCCTCCTTCACGAAAAGTAAGACAATCAAGCTGGAGGTGAGAGAGAAAGGTGAGGCTCCACAAAGTTGTCTTTCTGTAACGGCGACATAGAGATTAGTGCAGTCACATGTAGCGTGTCTTTTGTGTGTTCTAATGCTATTTCACATGCTTGTTGTCTCTTTCCTTTGTATAATACTAAAGTTCTTTTACAACACTGTTTATTCACAACGTTATTACTGCACAGACATAGGAACCTGATTCTTTTAAAGATCATTTAGTTGGTATGTAAATATTTCTCATCTTGTATTGTTTGAATAATTGTCTGTTTTTGTTTTGTTGTCGTTGAAGCTTACTGCTAAATGGAGATTTGTTTTTTGGTGGGCTGGAGGGTTTACTTGTCCTCCACCCCTAACTCTCTTTTTTACGCGGTAATGTACACACTGCAGTTGACTTCATCTCTCTGAATGCCTGTCTTGGTGACTGCTTCTTGTAATCTCTCCGTTGGCTTGATCGAATATACCGCCCTACGCGTATATTTGCAATCGCTGATCCATGGCAACTCCATCGGCAGCAGCTGGGCAGGAAGACCAAACCAGTTGTGTCGTGCTGTACGGTTATGTGCATTTCCTCATGTATGACAGATATCACAGCCCGATGGTTTTAGTTCTCTTACGTCACAGAACTTAAGAGCCATTTACAGCATCTCCAGTCATAGGGGTGTCAGACTCTCAGCTCTTGAGGCCTGTAAATTGGTCTTAATGGTCTAATGGCCCACTGGCTAATGCATCTGGGGTATTTAACTAGTAAAACATCACTTATTAACCAGGTCCACAATAATTGGATTTGGTTAATGACTGGAAATAAATAATAATAATAACCAGTATAAATTTGAAAATAGAAGCAAATTCAAATCATTTTATGGCCTTTGTGCTACAGAGTTTGACACCTGAACGACGCACAGAGGTTCTCCAAGCCTGATTATAGGTCGGAGGTTAGAGAGGGTACTAGAACCTGCCGCTAGAACAACAAGTGGACTAATTGAAGGTCACACAGGGAATGCCAGTGTTCCCTCTTACACCCCGGGGTGCACCGAGATCACTGAGATTTCGAGCACTGTGGCATCACTTTGAAGTCAGATTCAGGTCGGATGCCAATTAACGCCGGTGCTTCAGGTGGTGGCCCATCTGCCATGCGGCGTGTGATCTCTCCGGGGTGTGGTGCACACCCAGGGCCTGGGTGTGAGAGTGAGGGTTAGGGTCAGGGTCACTCGAGAACCCCTGTGGTCACACTATCCCATTAGACTAACCGTCTATCTATTGTAGCAATCAGGGGCGCTTCTGCCCGTATGTATATCTGCAGGTCATTCGGGGCTGTAGCTGTAAGTGGTTATGTATGTGTACGAGTGACTGAAAAGGGGATGGAGTGAGAGAGTGAGAGCAAGCAAGAGAGAAGCAAAGACAGGAAGAGGAGGATAGGGAGAGGCAGAGACAAGACGGAGAGAATAAGAATGATGGAAAGATGGATACATCTTTTGGTAAATATTAATTTCTGAGGAGGAATATTTTGCATGTTATTAGACTAATTGATTAGCATTTCCTAGAATTATCCATTGACAGCCCAGTACAAGTTCTGACAAAGAAATTATGGTGGAAGTCAGTCTTCAGAGAACATAAACAGGTATATCGAGGTCAGCTGGCTCAAACCTGACACAGCAATTGGTCAGTTTAGCTTCACGGAGGTGGGGGGGGGGGGGGGGGGGCTCCAGGGAGCCTGTGCTGCAATATGTAGATGCATTGTCACCCACTTACTACCTCTAACCACACACCGGCTTCCCATTCAGCCGATGAATGCACAGTGCATGTCACACATTTGAATGAATACAATGATTTTTTTTGGTCAGTCTCACGCAAAGCTGGACCTTCTTGGTCTACTCCCAAATTCATTGCTGAAAAATTTGTGCAACGCCCCCTTATGCGAGGAATGCTGATTGGAGAACTCACGTCTAAATATTTCTCGAGCATGTGCCAAAAAAAATCTCTCATAAGGACATGTGGCATGCGGACCGTGTCCCGTTCAGCTGTAAGTGCTCCTCTCTGCTGTATCAGTGTGAATTTAAGCCTAAATACCATCCAGATGGTCCCAGCATTATGGGGCTATGGAATACTTAGCACGATGAGGACCATGGTCCTGACCTTTAAGCACAGTGAAGATGCTGGTAGGCAAATGGTTTTGGTTCCACTTCCTGAAAGCTGCCCCAGCAGTGCCCAACCATATGTCTCTGCAGTTGGGAAGACAGGATAAGCCAATCAGTGATTGTCCCCTGTTGGGTTCTGCCCCTTGGTGTCACCCAACTGCTTAAACGACACCCAAAGAGTTACGATTGGCACAGAGAGAGAAAACAGGACAGCTGACGTAACGGGCAGCCTTTCCGGTTAAAGGGCCACTTTAACGCTGAATGTTTCGTTATGGTTCTCCACCTTATACTCAAGTCATTTCAGTGCTTCTCCTTCACATTTTCCCCTCAGCACACCCAGGTAATCTGTCGCTACATAGCCTAGTAACAAGGATACTATCTTTTAAACCCTACAGCTCAGTACTTGACCAGTCGTGGATTAGAAATGGGTAGCAAAACTATTTAGTAAATGCTTAATAACAGCAATGTGAAGCAAGCAAGTGTATGAAAAACAAGCTGTTTAGCCTTCAGTGCAGAGCATGATGTTATGCGAGAAATTGCATGATTTACAAGATATCTATGGATAGAGGAACAGCCATGACTGAGTCACACAATGGCTTTCCAACAGTTCTCTGATTTATGAATTACACTTACTATAGGACTGAATGGCACCGGGTCTTGCAGTTGTCCCTTAGTTTGGAAGGTGCCCTTAAAAATTGTCAAACTGAAGAGAGGAGTTCTGCTAGCAGTCGTTGACTTTGGTTTGCCACGTCTTGTTGTTGCGCAGCTATCCAAGACACTACTGCTTTGTACTCCGAGATCATGATGTATGTCCTGCTGGTCTTCCTAACCTTCTGGCTGTTGGTGGAGATGATCTACTGCTACAGGAAGATATCCAAGTCCGACGAGCAGACGCAGGACAACGCGTGAGTTTCCCGCAGTCCACTCAACCTGATCCACTGATGGTCTCTTGTTAAGAAATTGTTTTTGGTCCGGATGTGGTGGGGAGCAGAGACACCTGAGAGCATCTCGCAAAGAGGATTTAGATATGAAAATCTGCCCATTTCAGGCAGCGTGGGACGACGTAGAAGCACCTTCTACGATACAGTCATGTACATAGCAGCTGTGTTTATAGCCTTTCCAGTTAAACACCAGTATTTTAATATTCTGCTGCATGTCCAGCAAACGGAAGTGATGGTTGATGACTATGTAAACCACTAGACATTAAAAGGAGTTTCCTGTCTGCTATAAAACACCCTTTACTGTCTGATATACCACCACACAGCAGTCAGGGTCAGTAGACTCTTAGTGTGGGAGACATAGGTGGAACCAAACTAGGCTCCATTACACACATATATGTCTAGAAGCTTCTGCTCAGGTTAAATCTGTCCATGGCCAATCTGAACGGATATTGGGTCGATGCCATAGGCCTTGGAAAGCAGCCCAAAATTCTGGGGTTCAGTGTCCGCACGCAAGCCAGCAGAGGTCTCGACCCACCTCCTTCCAACATCGTCGTTGTTCCTGTGCCATGTGCTCCGCCCTTCTTGGCAACTCGGTCTGTCTGGAATGTGTTCCGTTATGGATGTTCTTCCTCAGGCCCCTTGCTCAATCAACACCACGATAAAGTTCCCAAGCCCAATGTGAAGTGGGAACCCTTCCCCCCTCCCCCCTCGCTACCGACCCACCCACCGCTTCCGCCGTCCAATCTGACGGCTGTGCTTCCCCAAATGCCACGTTACCTGGGACGCTGCGGGCAGGTGGAGCTCCACACACGGCCCACTCCTGCTTAGATCTGCCTCTCTTTTGCCCGTTTACCCACAGGACAGACTACCTAGCCATCCCATCTGAAAATAGAGAGAACCCGGGTGCTCCAGTAATGGAATAAAAGTGATTATCTCACACAGAAACGGTATTTTGCACTTCCTTCTGAGTGTGCCTTCCCCCGTCCATCGTGTGTGTGCCTAACCAGCTCATTGGCTCTCACATCCCGCCATCTCACCCGCCAGCTCATCTACATGCCCCCTCTGTGCAGTGAGCCCCCTCTTCCTCCCTGTGATTCGCTTTTTTACCGACTGCCAATATGATTAACACCCCTGAGCGAGAGTCATTCAAATGAGAAGGGAGTTGATGCAGGCAAGGTCTTTGCATGTAATTTTGTGTGAACAGCCAAAGAAGTCTGATGGGCTCCAGGAGTGAGTATGCAAAGAGGCTCCGTCTCGCTGCTCATGCCTGCTGTCGTGTCTTATTTTGTCTAGACTCTCGTATTCCAGTTCCGAATTTGCTATGGCTGGAATTCCGAGACATTGTGGGCCCGGGGCCTGAGAAGTCACTTCCCTACTGAAACGGAGAGTTAATTAGTTGGACCTTTGAATCATCACATCACTCCACACAGCAAAAGTCCATTTGGGAGATATTTGGTCTTATGTGACAAATAAAATCTTTGACTGATACAGACTCATACTTTGCTATGCTACACCGCAGCCACCAGGACAACAAAACAATTATTGTCTGTTCCTCTTTGATATGCAGAAGAATACAGCCGTCTCTCTGTAGAGCGTCCTACACACTGTAGTACACATTCAGTTGTACATTACGTAAGAAACGACTTGCACTACCTAAGTGAACTTCATTCTTTGAAGGAGTCTGTACAGTCAGAAGGTTTGACTTGGAATTGCCAAGGAAGGCTGCTTTGCTTGCATTGCTCTGTATTTACTCAGGACAGCTTATTAGAAATAGTTTTGTTTTCAAGAGCCAAAAGAAAAGTAAAGCTCGTGAAAAATCCCTGACTGCGATTGTCTGCGTTCAGTAAGCGAGAAGGTACAGCTGAGTTATTCATTAATCAAATGTGTTTGACCCAGGGTGGGAAAATGATTGATATGTATTTGAGAATCTGAGGAAAGCAGGACTGACAAGACAAACTATTTCAGCTCCTGAGTAAAATGCAAGCTGTTTGTAGGAGAGAGCTGATGTGCATCAGAACTGCTTCAAGCCGAATTATTCCGGGACAGCGGCAGGCACGCCAGTCAGGGCAACAAAGCAGGAGTGAGTGCATCCTCACCGATAGCTGGGCCAATCTGTGTTCTCCCTCCTCTTTTCCAGATACTGATTCCTAATTCAACTGGCGAGGAAGGAGGAACTCGTGGAGAGAGAGACGTGCATACATGGTGTCAAAACTTACTGCCAAGCAGCTGGAATTCAGCCATTTTCGTTTTTGTGACGTGCCGTGCAAAGAGACCCGTCTGCAGTCAGTTGAGTCACCCCTCCCCCCCGTCTATTTCTCTGTCTGTGTGACCCGGTCATAGCTTTTCTTCCCCGCTTTCTGGCACCGAGCTCCTTGCCAGCCACCAAACAGTATGTCCTCTGGGTTACAGAGGCTTTAAGACCTACAATGCTTCATTTTAGTATTCAGCTCAATATCAATATGAACTTGCTCCTTGTCTTCAGTTACGCGTGACGCATATAAAGGAAGTGTATTTAAACACAAGCAAACTGCTGGCATGATGAGCTTTCCTTAATCTGAAGTTAACGACCCTGCAGCTATCATTTGTACCTAATAACCAGCACTATACGACACTCCATCCAGTCATACAGGGGCAAGCCTGGGCAGGAACCTTAGCAAGCCTTGGCAGGAACCTTAGCAAGCCTTGGCAGGAGCCTTGGCAAGCCTTGGCAGGAACCTTGGCAAGCCTTGGCAGGAACCTTGGCAGGAACCTAGCTAGAGTGCATTCCTGCTGTAGGTCCGGATGATTGGCTGTGCACTTGCCTTGTTTTTGTTCTGGCTGTTGGGGGGGGGGGGGGGGGGGGCTGTTGGCAGGTGAAGCGTGGGACAGATCCCAGCCACCATCTCTCTGTGTCTTTCGGCTCCCACACAGCCCACCCCTGCCCAGGGACACTGGAAGAAGTGATGTAGGTCAACTTGATCTGGGTCAGTAGCACTCAGGGGGATGGGGAGTGATGGCAACCATCAGCAGCTTGTCCTGCTGTAATTATTAATCAGTGCTGATTGTTACTTCCCTCGGACACCAGGAGGCAGTGTGGGGACGTGCATCTTTTAAGTGCTATGCTGACAAACAATTCTTGTATGTCCAAAATGGTTCTATAATTAAAAATGTATAACTTTGTCTCCCATGTATTCATATAAAATAATAAAAACCTAAATATGCTGTTAGAAGTCCATCTTTTTTATTTATGCACATGACAATTAAGCAGAAGATGCATAAAAATATATGAAATTGTGATGCATGAAACGGAGAATAGAATCTGACCACCAAAAAACAGGTCTAGGCTTAAAAGCCCAGGCCTGGTCTTCATGGTCTATGGGATGGAGGTACGGCAGTATTTCCACAGCAGGCCAGCCCTGCCTGGCCTCAGCTCTGAGAACTCTGTGGTCCATAAACAGCCCAGTCACTAGACAGTAACTCTGTGTTATGGATGATCATTCCGATAATGGAGATAGCACTGAAATCAGAGCAGGCCAGGATGAATCCTTCCGCCAGGAAGCATCTTCTAATGCTGTCTCCAGAGAGAACGGGCGGTATTGGGTATAGCCTGATACACGTGAGGCACGTCAGAATCACTGCCACTTAATGGGAGTTAGAAGCTACTCCACTGTGTTAAGCAGGGAGAGCCAGAGGAAACAGCACCGACCAATCAGAAGCTGAGTCTCAGTCAGTTTCAGCAATCTCTACCTTGCAGGAATCACAGCTGATTTCTAACATGTGGAGTTCAAAAGCTTGTCTGAGACATTGCATGAAAAACGACAGAATCCTCTCAGCCTGTGAATTCTGTGGCTTGGCTAACAGGCCTGTAAGTGTAGTGGTGCTGAAGCCCTTCACAGGACAGGCCATACCGACAGCCTGCTGCCGGATTCCCAATGCCCTCCTCATAAAGACTTCAGATCTACACCCCGGAAGACGTGACCTAATAGCACACTTTTCACTTATTGCAGGATCTAAATACAGTCATTTACATTTTCTCTGGCTCAGAATTAAGCCGTCGCCCTATAAATATGGTCCCTGCAGTCCTGGGGTTAGAGTTCAGAACGTTACTCTCACTCTCATACTTAGACCCCCTGCATTAACATCCAGGCATTTTCATGGTAACATTGGATATTTTAAAGACAATTTTAATCTGCTGATATGACCAAATAATTTGGTTAATTAATGTACTCCTTACCCTACAGAAAGTAAAGCTAAATTCACCCCCTTTAAGATTTTTTTCTGTGCCATTATCCATCTTTATTTCATTCTATTTAAACTTTTTTCTCTGAGATTTTTTTAGATTGTATTTTTGTTAATACAATAAAATCAAGTATTACAAATCTTCAAAACCAAAGACCAGAATAAAGACAAGTAATTCACTCAGTGAATTGTAGTCACTTGTGTACACTTGCAGTCAGTGTCGATACACAGCATAGAAACAACAAATTGACAGTCAGCGAAACGAATCTTAAAAAGTGGCCTTTGTCTCCCTCTGGTGGACAAAGAGGTCCGTCTGCCTTCTTGTTATTCAGTCCCTCCGGGATTTTGCGATTCTGCGATCGAAGGAATTAACGCAAAACCAAGCAAACTTCGTGATATTTTCGCGAGCTTTCCATTTTTAAGCTATGGTATAGTTTATTAAGAAATGGCCAAATCAGCGGAGCGCTTGTATTTGGACCATGACACGCCCTGCCCGCCATCGCAGCGCGCATTCATGTGTTTTCTGCTAGGCTCCGCTGCGAGAAAGATGAGCACAGACAGCACGTATTTTCCAAAAATTGCCGACTTAATATTGTTAAGGCATAATAGAGAGCACATACGAACATAGTCTGCATAAAACAGTACAATGGGTACTTTGGAAATAAAATGATACATTTTTCTGTTAATGTATTTGACTTCTCCAGAAGTTGGATTAATACACGGGCACACGTCCTTCCATAACAACCAGCCTTCAATAATGCAGCCACACAGCCGTGGCTCGGGGGAACAATACAGTAACCGGGCGAAAACCGGCAGAAGGCTAGACATAACATAACGTCACACACGAACCTGTACCATAAAAAACCCAAGAGATCACTAGCTTCTGATTTAATTATCTGCAAATGTTCACACACACAGACAAACACAAAGGTTTGTAATTATATCTTTGTGGGGACTCTCCTTTAATTTCTATGGGGAAAACTATAATCCCAAAACCTTAACCATAAGTAACTAAACAAATACGACCATATTTTTTTGTTTTTTGATTTCATTCACAGATACAGATGGGCAGCAAAATAAAAATTTACTTAAAAGTACAAACGGAAACGGCACCATAAAACATGTTGAAACAAATATCCAATGAGCAGGGAGCTAAAATGCATCATGGGAAATAAAATACATTCACACATAATAGCATATAAAGATCAGTAATTAAGAGGCATGGGAATGAATAACAAGAGTAAAAACAAACTACTGCACCTGTTCTATGACAAGTGATTTAAAAATACTTTTAAACCTATCAAACATCATTCCAAGCTTTCAGCGCATGAACACAAAAGGCAGCTTTGCCCGCTTCCGTTCGGATGGTTGGAACCAGGAGATGATCTAGTATTATAGCTACTGGGGCAATATGTCAGCAAACTAGATATATGCTGCGGTAATTTATCCAATAAAGCTTTTACAATAAAAGCATATGGGGTTTTTCCCTTAGATACAACTAAGTTCTCCATTGAACCATTTCATATAAATGGTTCACATAAATGATGTGATACAAAATGAAATACACAAAGAAAGTAATTATACGTCTCTTTCTTTACTGGTAGTAGTTTTTTAAAAATCCCGAACTTGCAATTTTGCCAACGTATCTAATTTATTTTCCGCAAAAAAAGCACAGGACAATGCACGTTGCATTGTAAATTCTGGGTAAACACTGTAAAATCAAGCATTTTTTGGCCTCAACACAAACACAATAGTCTCAGCGAAATCAGTTACCCGCTGCTGAAGTTTCTTTTCTTAGTACTTTCAGTCCCGAGGTCAAATGCCTTTCTATTGGGCTTATTAAAGTAGCCGCCAAAATGTATACTGAAAAGCGACCCCATGCAATGACACAGTACTTCGCAAGAGGGCAGTGTACATCCACAAACCCCTGTTCTGTTGGCCATTCTACTGGTTCGTTTTTGATACATCTGAACTATTTTTTGATGTCGAAGAGCACGGTTTTGGGTCAAATCAATTCCACCTCTGTGTCTCAAATCACCAATTATAAAAGCCATTTAAAAAACATTTCAAATTTAGCAACATTATATATTTATTTTGGAAACCAGCCGCAAGGAATCGTCTACTTTCCATTAGAAATAAACACGCCCCATATTAACCTAAAGCATGCCGTTGTTAAATCGTTTAATTTTAAAACCCTGACACTGCATTATTTTAATAAAATGAGGTAAAATGGTAGTACTACATTCATTAATGCACATTAGCCTTGAGCACCGCAGCAGAGGTCTTTGCTTTGGGAATATTCGCTCGGGCTGCAGGCGCTGATGTGGAATCACCCCGTGCTGATCATACAAACACCGCGTCTATTTCCCTTATAACTGGTGCAATCAGAAATAAAGGTACATTTAGTTAAGGCTGTATGCTCAGGTTAGGATGCAATGCTGAGTCAGTACGGTTCAGTCTTGGGGGGGGGAGCAAAGGGATCTGGGGGCTGTTGGAGAGTTGCCATCCATCCTGTAAAATACAGGATCGTCCCATATTATATCAATACAGGATGTGATTTGACCCATATCATACGCCATGCCTCCCCCCAGCTGCCAGAGCCCAGGGTGCTGGGGGTTGCTGGCCTCAGGTCATGCAGCCAGTGCATTACGGTATTTAGCTTTAACCATCCCAGGGAG
This sequence comes from Brienomyrus brachyistius, assembly GCF_023856365.1. Taxonomy (NCBI): domain Eukaryota; kingdom Metazoa; phylum Chordata; class Actinopteri; order Osteoglossiformes; family Mormyridae; genus Brienomyrus; species Brienomyrus brachyistius. The sequence continues at coordinate 12,658,789 of NC_064549.1, forward strand.
CAGAGTTAACAGCCTGCAAAAATACAAAGTCAGTCCAGGACACAGACGCAAAAATCACACTAAATCACGTATCTTTGGAGTGGGACCACAGACGCACAGCGAGGGTGTGCAGCACAACCATGGCGGGTATCGAACCCGTCACCCACTGCGGGTATCGAACCCGTCACCCACTGAGGGTATCGAACCCGTCACCCACTGAGGGTATCGAACCCGTCACCCACGGCGGGTATCGAACCCGTCACCCACGGCAGGTATCGATCCCACGGCCCTGGAGAGACACCATGCCACTCCAGCCACTAAAACAGGGAAATGCTGGATCTCTGGCCAAGACATTTCACTGGCATCTCAGCTTCCACTTGGCTGTGGTGAGATGACTCCATCGCGCCAGAACTGTATGCATGTCACGGTTACCCGGCTCACGTTTCCTTTCCCCGCATATACGGCCGGTGAGCTTGTACCTTCAAACCGTCAGCTCTGGAAAATAAATGAGAGCAGAGAGCAGGGAGTCATTAAATGCTAATAACACTGCGACTGAATCTCCAGACGGCCCCCAGAAGGTTAGACGCCGCTTCTCGCACCCCAGTGCGCTCGCTGCCGTGACCAAAACACACCCAGGCTGAGGCCCGGGAGACGTTGCCATCAGCACTGGGCCAACGGAGGGGCCCCTGTTTGTCACGGCTCACGGAACCGGGCCTCATTTCTCACGTCCCCCTTTGGGAAGAGCCACGCCCAGCCTTTGCTCTAAAGTCATTTTTCACTCGTTCAGGGGGAGAATTATCTAGTTTAGAAAGTGCAGGCGTAGGGGAAAGGCCTAATGCATTTTTAAAGCCCCTGGCCCTAGACGGCACCACCGGTATCTCAAGACTCTGTATCGCTGTTCCACCTCTGACCCGATTCACCGGTGCCAGCCGGACAGGAAAGCAGACGGCTTAGCAGGAAATGGACTTCAGGCCTCGTTGGAGAAACTCTGAGATTTTGCTGTGTTGGATATTGGCCCAAGGGCCGCAAGACAGGATCAGATGCACACACTTTTATCATAATCATAATAAATTCACAATGAATAATGCCTTAATACAAATTCAACCTTTCCCCCCCATCTGTCAAAATGTCATATGGGAAATCCCATTACTACTGAGCAGGCCACCCAAACTACATTACCCAGTAGCCACATAGGCTCGGGTCCTTTAACTAGTGACCCTGCCCTCCTGATCGCCAAAAACTATATATGCTAATATAAACTATATTGTGTCTATAGACATACCAAGAGTGCCAAACAAGATAAAGAAAAATATCAACCTGTGCCTGTCTATTTGTGAGCATGGAACGGGCAAGACGAATAACATGCTGTTTCATTTCTGAATCCTCTAGACAAAACATGTAAAATCACCAGGCCTCGTCACCATGGTCAATTCTGATAGACATTTTGATCAAATTCATTTTTACAGCAGATATAATAATTAAAAGCTTAGTCAACATAGTTTTTTTTTCCCTCGAGCTAAACATTTGTCCAGGGACACGTTTGTTCTTATGGTCACAGGATCCAAACAAATCACCACACTGCCGAACAAATGACTCAGCTTGCAGACATTAGCTTCCGGTAGAAAACGTTTTTTCTGTGGTTGGTGACCAGTTACACTCAACTCCTTCCTGAAGATCCTCAGATGTGTCAACAAGTAAGAGTGTCATGCTGACTTAAGCAGTGTCACCTGTGCGGCCAAAGAACGACAACAGACTGTTTCACACTTTCATATGTTTCCCGGAAACACAAAACTCTGCACAAAGATGTGTAGAAACGCAGGTTACCCACACCCGCCCCCTGAAAAGACACTTTCAGACACGCACACCCCCCAAGCCTGCTTCCGCAACAGAATATACTGTAGAGGTCAATGAAAACGCATCCTATGCAAAATTAATTTCCCCCGTTTAAAATGCATCTTAACAGAGTTTTAAGGCGTGATCAGTAAGTGATGAACTCCTCCCTTATTGAGGGAGACAGAGGAGAAGGATCTGTCCCTTGATATTCATCACTCAGTGGCAGAATTCATCTCATCCATCCATCGTAGGCCATCGCTTATCCACTCACTGTCACCGCGCCCATTCCTTGGCGGGGTTACGAAGCATAACGCCTAAGGCAGTATCATCCACTATGACACTCCTGAAAAGATGGCGCCCATTGGATCTCGGCATCTTGCCCTGACACGTCCAACAGTGCAAAGCAGTTCTGACTTTGGAAGATCGATGTAGAAAGTTTGATGGATAATCCTCTGTTCATATTGTAACAGACAGAGAGAGTGACGTGGTCTTGGATGCCCCGTGGGAGACGGGTACTGTGAATGTCCGGGGGGGGGGGGGGGGTTAAAATGAGGTCTGACCCCCCCCCCCTCAGTAAACACTATCCAACACCCTGTTGCAGATTCCCCTCATCTTGTCCCAAACTAAAGTTCCACCGCAGATCTTACACAGATGTGTATGTATTTCTCAGATTCCCCCCCCCCTTTTAATAGGGGTCCAGGGGCATTAGGCTAACAGCTGGCACCAGCAAGCTGCCACCTGGGTGTGTGGCCTGCAATCTTTGAACCCACTTACAGACAAAGCAGCGAGATGCGGCATCTACACGCGACAGGGTCTGAAGATGACCGATGACAGGGTCCACCCCCCCGATGATTTATGTAGCGTGTCCCTGCAAATGATACCGGCAATCACAGCGCCATGCCAGTTAGAGCCAACCGTGCTATCGCCTCTACCCAGAGGCCTCTGGGAAAAGCTGGACCCCTCCCACCGCTGTGCAGTCCATCTCTCTCATGTGACTCTTTTAATTACACCCCCTCCCTCCCCACTGGAGTTTTGAACATTAGAGCTGATATCTAAGCATGTTTACCTTTGAAAAGTAATAAAATGAGAAACACACAGACTGCTAAACATTTATCATTTGTTAATTTCATATATTTGTGCCTTCTGGTCTTTTTTAAGGAGGGTCTCATATATCAATCCGACAGTCCTGTCGTACCCTCTACTGTCCCTCACTGCGATTCAAGGATCCGAAAGCCAGTGCTGACAGTTGCAGTTCAATCCAGCATTCTCCCCCAAGACAAAGAGCATTAGCCCATTTAATAGGGAAGTTACCAAGGAGCAGGAAATCTGCGAGCAAAGTATGAATATAATGAACTAAAAAGAACAATGATTTCTCAACGATACACACAGCCCAAGGAAGAAAGAGGCGAAAACCATCAGCCCTATCAAATGACGAATCAGATGCCGGACGGCAGTACGCCGCCGTATGCATGCAGTGGGAGTCTCTCTGCTTGTGTGCTGGGTGTTGAAGGCAGTTTTGGGATAATGAGCATTTACTGATACTACTTTTCCTTGTAGTGACCTACTGTATAATAACGACACACAGTCCGTGCAGCTCTCCGCTAAACTCAGAGACTCGTATCCCCTTCCAGAGCACAGCAAGAAGCTACTGTAACTCGGCAACGATACATTCGGACAAATGAGTGCCAAGCGCTTTCCCAAGTTACCAGAAGTCTTAGCTTTAAAGACGGACAATCGACCTTCCCTCAGTGCTGCTTGTGGTTTTCGCAGGATAAAAGTTCAGCCTTCCCTCCGTCGATTTTTTTTATTCCTTTCTGCAGGACAGGATGGTGAATTGAACTATGCAGCATTCAGAGCTACAGTACCTGTGGACTATATTTTTATGGCAGATTAGAAATTAATAACCCGTCATAAAGTTCATTAATTCATTCATTCATTTTCTGTACCACTTTTCCTTTCCTTGGTCATGGGGGTTTACAGTCTTTCCCAGAAAGAATAGGGGCTGGGCAGCGCATAAGGCAGGACGCAGCACCGGGACCCCCATCATAAAATATAAACATTTTGACTGGTGCTGAAGTTATGGACCCCTTTCACAAACCACAATAACTAAAGATGCAAACTTAACTGCATCACATTCAAATGAATGGCAAAGCTGCCAATTACTGTTCACACCTCATAAAACCTCAGGCTGCTTTTCACAATACGACTGAACTTCCAGAAGCACATTTGTGGTGACTGATACTGCCGGCAGGCTCCCTGCAGACACTGTCTCCCCGGCCTCCATCAGTCACTGATTACTCTGTACTGCATATAGGCGGGATCAATATGCTAACATGAGAAGGGTTATGTTTATGGCTAGGTTTAGGCTTAGGCTTAGGCTTAAGGAGGCGATCTGGGCTCGCTGATAGATGACTGACATCCTGCATCTTCGCCTCCTAGAGAATCTGATCTTGGAGGATCAAGACACTCCATTCCACTCCATGCTCCATTCCAGCTCCCTACCACTTTTTTTTTGCTCTGGTACAGAGCTCGGCAGGAGCAAAAATGTGGATCCTCCAGGACTGGGATGGGTAACGGAGTTAAAGAACAAAGCAAAAAGATGGCACAGCAGGTAAATGGGAAGAAAACAAAGGTTACAACCAGGAGATGGACAGCTAACTTTACTTTAGTGAAGGTCAAGAACAAATGATCCAGGAGTTAAGAAAAATGTTGCAGACTAGTACCTGACAGAGCTGTTATGGACAATCTAGAAGAAAAATCTGCTGACAGCTTAATGAACTAAAATCATAAGTGCGACTTTTCATTGATGTGAAAGCTGGGCTATAAAGAAGTAGGACAGTCTGCCTTTTAATTCTGGTGCTGACAAGGACAAGAAGAAAAAACGGCCGGATTCCTGATCAAATTAACCCTGAACCTTTATTCAAAGCAAAAATAGGTAGATTGAAGCCATCTAATTTTGGGCTTATTATGGGAAGACATAGGGGGTATTTCAGGATTCCTGCATTAGCCAGATAACTTAAGCGAAATGTAAGGACAGTCCAACGAGAATGTTACTTACCTCTCCTCCTATTGGACAGTTCTCAGGTTTGGCTTAAGTTATCCCGTTAACTGGGAAATCCTGCTTTGTGGAAGAGTCCCCTGGTTCATTTATAAAAGATCATAATGCTTGGAAAATTTGAAGTTAAAAGAGGATGAGTGTCAATTTTATGGACTCAATAATAATAATAATAATCTGTACTGCAGCAAAAGTGTGTGCAGCATCTGCTGATGCTCTTCTGATGTGTATGTATAAGTACTCAGAAAACCCATTTAGTCCTTTATTACTGGTATCTTGAAATCGTTGAATCAGTACGAAATACATCATTTTTGAAAGGTCTGACCGTGTCACCCTGAGGATTCTCCAGGCCTGATGCCCACACCCTAACGTAATCTTTCATGGCACGATGTGGACTGACCCACTCCCCAGCTCCACCCCCAGCATGCTCGCTCGCTGCCTTCACCCACCGGAATATTCTTTCCTTTGTCATTAGGGGGCAGAAACTTCACCTTGACACAGACCTTGTAAGAGAAATTTAATCGAATGCTTTCGATAGACCGGTTTCTGGAAAGAAACGTTTTTTCTTTAGTTCTTTATGCCTATATCGTTGTTTTTTTTTTTTTTGCCACGGGGTTATTTTGCAAATAAATTCCTTGACTTATGGCAAATGTGACAGAATTAACCATGTGCATGCAAGTTGCTTCATCTATAAACATTTCAGGCAGTGCGTATAAAAACCGGAGGATAGAGAGTCACTGGCATAAACAGGAACCACATCCAGGGTCAGACACTACAGGCTGAATAGCGATGTGCCTGCTCTTCTCAGGATCCCATACACATACTGCATCACATACATAATCACCAAACAAAGGGGAACCTGTAACTTTTCTCTCCCCTCCCCAACAGCTTGCTTGTGAAAGCAAACGGAAGGTTTCCAGGCCGAATCGGAAAGCCTTTGTAATCTGTGGCTTTTTCCTAAAATCGAAAGCATCGTTCATTCAGTTCCACCCTGCAAGGCCACTTGATCAGAGGCAGGTCTCTGGGTTTCCAGGGCCACCGTCCAAACCCCCCCCCCCCCCCCCCCCCGCACCCCTGCTACTTTGATCACCCTGCATCTTTGATTATGTACTCTAATGAGCTCGCCTTCCTCAGCAGGGGCTCAGTTTACTGAGGCGGGAGCTCGCTTAGCTCTGAGGGACGAATGGCGTCTGACTTCCTTCCTGGGGGGGGGGAATCCAAGCTCCACCTGTGGCATAAATCTGACTGACCAGCAGAGGGCCTCCGACCACACGCTGCCAATAAACCGTTTCCGGGATAACAGGCACCGAGGCCCATATCTCAGACTTCATGGTCCTGCATAGCGGATGTCCAGGCAGAATAATGGCACCACCTGTATGCCGAAATCCCAGCCGGGGAGCAGGGGGTCTGCGCTGGTGGTGAGTGGAGTCACTGGGATCCACCAGCTCCAGGGTCCCCCATAATTTAAGTTATTTGACAGGCAGGAAATTCATTAGGCTTTGGCTTAGGAGGAAGGGGCAGGGGGGCACGGCAGAGAGGAGGGAGGCCGGGGGGGCACGGCAGAGAGGAGGGAAGGTTGGTACCCTCTAACCACTAGATTATATCATTAATAAATTATATAGTTTCAGCCAGGTTTTCCTCAAGTCTTGAGAACATTGTTAAAAATATATTGATTGATTGTATGAATCATATATTGATTGTATGAAAAACTCATATATAACTCCCAAATAGAGTTCCAGATCACACTGTGTAAGAGCTCACTGGGCTCAGGCAAACCAGAGAACATATATCAAACTTGCTTGGCGAGGGTGCACTGGGGCGGGGGTGTGACGGAGGGCTGCCATTAAAGCCGACTTCCTGCTGCCTCACTCCAGTGAACCTGCTTAGGCTTCATGCATGAGTCCAGGCTGCAATGCTGAAATCTTACGGAAAAATAAAAATATATATTAAGAAAAATGACCAATTCACATACTGTACACGGCCGCACTAAAGTCACGCCATAAATTCTGCAGCCTTATGCAGTGTTTCTTAGAAGGAGAGTTTCTAGCTATGACCTGAGTAATGAAGATTTCCGTATGAAGCGCTAATCTCTTAGGGGCTTTTACAGCAAAAAAAAAAAAAGCTGTTGACCAAGCAGAGACTTGAAGTAACATCAGGCAAAAGTGTCTTGTTTCACCTGGAAAAGCCACGATGGCTGTTCCGCATTATAAAACTCACACGCTTGTTTTTAAGGTAAATGTTGCAGCGTTGCACAAATATTTCCTGGATTCCGAGGACAGAAGCTTCCTTATCACAGCCGGTTCGAAAGCAAAATCAAACTAGCCTCTTCTGACACTGACCAGCAGGAAAATGCAAAAGTGAACCATAAACATCGGGTCACTGAAGCCACGTAACGGATTTGGCAGTTAGCCTTTTTTTGATTGGGTTTCCCAGAATGCAGTGCTCTTCAACACACACACAAGAACCTTACGAAGTAGCAGGTGATTAAGATAATTAAACTGATCTAGCCAATGTGCTCGAATCTCCATGGGGACGGTCTTGGCTCTCACCCCTGTGTTGTATGCAAGGTCTACATCCTCCCTAACTGTTTGTTGTGGCTTTTCTTACACTACTTTCCCCAATCCAAAGTCACACTGTAATGTTGATTTTGGTCTCCAAACTGCCTCCTGTGTTCTCACCCTGCAATGGACCAGCATCCCATTCGGGGTGAACTTCGCCTAATGCCCTAGGCTCCAGATAACCCTACACAGCCTCAAGATGGATGGACGGACTAACAGGAGGTGACAAAGAGAGATTGTTTGCTTGAACTGGATCACAGGTCTGTGAGGTGGATGGCCAGGTCTAACATGGTGAATCTAGCAGATTCAGCTCCAGGAGCTCAGAACCAGCTCCTCGACAAGTAATTTTATGTCCCCAAGAATCACTACTTTTCTTCTAAGCAATAAGCCAGATAATAATGAAACCACAGAAAGGGTAATAGGGGAGAGACCCCGGCCATTTCCCCATGGAGAAAGAGGCGGTGAATACCCACAAGCCTTTGCTTCTCTGATCTTGCATGCCATGGTCAGCTCTACCACCAACCTGGGATCAAAACCGTGTCCTGGGCCACTGAGCAGAGAGATTAATCCCTTGCTGTGACTCCAGGGGGCGGGGTTGCCATGTTTGGGGAGTTCTGCTTACACTGATCAGCCATAAAATTAAAACCACTGACTGTTGAAGTGAATAACATTGATTATCTCGTTACAATAGCACCTGTCAAGGGTGCCATTATAAATTAGTCAAGGGAACAGTCGGTTCTTTAGGTTGTTGTGTTGGAAGTTGGAAAAATGGGCAAATATAAGGATCTGATTGACTTTGATAAGGGCTAAATTTGATGGCTAGATGACTGGGTCAGAGCATCTTGTGGGGTATTGCCAGTATGCAGTCAGTACTTAGCAGACGTGGTCTGAGGAAAGCCAACCGGTGCACTGGTGACTGTGTCATGGGCTCCCAAGGTTTACCACTGCGTTTAAGAAGCGAAGGCTAGTCTGTCTGGTCCTACATCCCACAGCACGGCTACTGTAGCACAAATTGCTGAAAAACGTGATAGAGTAGGTAACAGAAAGGTGTCACATAGCGTATGGGTGCCAATACTGATCCCCGTCCACCACTGAAAACACCTACAATGGGCAAGTGTGAGAACTGCACCATGGAGCAATGGCAACAATGGAAGAAGGTTGTTCGAGGTGTTGACTTGGCCTCCAAATTCCCTAATCTTGTTTTCTGGGCCTGGCTGTTTCATATTTATCACCCATAAAGAAAGCGTACAGTCAGCCACATTTTACCGCATGACAGCATGGTATTATTACTACGGTACTCATCCTTCTGGTGAAGAAGCCTGAAGGCCTCAGCAAACGGAAAACAGGAGGAAAAAGGAGGATAAACCACGAAAGATGGCATCTGCTGAGGAGGGAGCAGCTCACCGCATCATTTATATTCCTGTTTGTGTTTCGCAGATTCAATCAGGGTCGAGTTTCCCACCCAACAGTCCAACAACAGAACAGCATTCAGGTCACATGCGTAGGTCCATCACCGCTGAGCCACCTGACAGTCGCCCCAGCAGAACCGGTGCCACATCTCAGGACTCACCACGTCTCAATCAGCAATGGATCCGTGTCCGTTCTTAATATTTTGGGCTCCAGGCTGTTAGATTTTCAGAAGCGTCCACTAGCTTATCCACACAGAGCCGACAGCTACACCCTAAACTCATACGTCTCGCACAGGCTGGAATAATCCCCCGGTGCCCATGGAGCCCGATAAGTACAGGGTGTTAATTCAAAGTCCGCGAGGCTCCGGAGGTTCACAGTGACATCAGTCTGCCAGATGTACTGTTACAGACGTGATTTTCCCAGCTGCCTGGAGCCTGTCAAACTCTGCAGGTGTCCTTTAGGGAAGAGAGGAGGGACGTGTCTGATTCATGTTGCTTCACCTGGAGTATGACACCATAAAACCCAAAACCTGATAACAAATCAAGCACAAGTGACGGAATGAGCAAAAGAAGTGGGGACCAAATCGTATGTCTCTGCATACAGCTGCGTATTTCAGCTCTGCCCCCATGAAATATTCATACACTCACTGCTGTAGCAGACTTTTAAATTAGCCATGTTTAACTAGGTGTGACAAAATATCAATTCATACGTCACCGTTAAACAGCTCCTTCAAGGGAAGAGAGTCTTTATTAACGAGTAGTTTGCCTTTATAAAAAAAAAAAAAAAACAGTAAGATACTGTAGTTAATGTCACACTTGAGAGCGAAAGTCCTACAGCAGGAATCCAACGTCACAGACAGGCGTGGGGCACAGCAGGACTCTTAATCTGTGAGCCCACATGTGATGATATTATTATTCTGAACACGTCCAACAGCAGGAATGTAATCACACATCTTAATGTTCCAGTCCTGTGGCTGAAAAACATTTTAAAGCCCATTTCCTGCAGGAGCACATCTTAGACCTCATGCAGGGTGAGTTGGCATGGTGACCTTCCCCGGGCCCCTGTGACCTGGGGCGTACCACCTGTTCCTTGCACTGATAGACCTCCTTCCGGTCTCATTCCACAATCCTGCTTCATTTCCAAAATCCACTGTAAACAGTAAACATAATTTGAATGGATTACTTCAATCCAACTCTCTACGGCACACTGCTATCAGCCAGCATTCACCCCTACAAGTGTCATTATTCACAGACACTATGCTTGGTCATATTCTAGTACTTGCAGTTTTAATAGCTTCGTATAACTTTGGGAGAAGTTGCTCTGTTCGGCTTCATTTGTTCAACGCTAAACTTTTCTCTGTACCATTGTCTGTGAACGAGAGGCAGAATAATCACTGCCTTTAATCACTGTCTGAATAGATGACACCATGGACATTGATTATGTTAAGGGAGGAGGCCCCTGTGAGAATGCTGTTCGCCATGTGACTGACTGCTCAGACAAAGTCCCCCGTGGCTTGTAAAAGCAGATCTACTCTCTTGGTGATGTGCAGTCAAACCCAAGCTGAAGGTTCATGTTGAACATCACTGCCCACGGCAATATATGGGCTGTCTGTAGCTGTTAGCACAGTGTTGAGGCTTCAAGCAAGCGCCTGAAACCTATTAGGTCTTTTTATGAGGTCTCTTCGAAAGCCTTGACACCAGAGGCCAAGGGGGCGCCTTCGAACCCAAGCTGTTCTCACCTGGAATGGGCGGGTTTTGGAGCCTGTTGCTGGGCAGTCGAGAGAGCAGAGCCTGAAGGGAGAGGACAACCATCCCGTTAACCGCTCTGCCACCTGGTGGCCAGCAGCCCATTCTCCAAGGAAAGATATTTCAAAAATTTTTATGTGTTGTAGATCAGGAAACAAAACAATTCTAAGCATTGTTATAATAAATACATTATGGGGACCTGATTTCCCCAAATCATGTAACTTTTTACCTTGTGGGAGCATTTTCTCTGTCCTCACATGGGAAACTCAATTTTATAAAAATCTGTGATTGCAATCAAAAAAAAAAAGAAAAATGCCAAAAGTCTTGTACTGTATTTGGTTACCTATGGCTCAGGTTAGGGCTGGGTAGGGGTTAAGGTTGTCATAGTTGGGATTAGTGTTATGGCTATAGAAATGAATGGACGGACCCCATTAATATATGAATACAAATATGTGTGTGAATGTGTGATCTCCCCACAATACTGCAGCCCAGGGAGATGCATCATCCTGCACTTCTTTAAGACAAGTCTCTCTTTCTGAGACAACTGAGCCCCTACCACTATATCCACTCAGCTCACAGACCACACCAAAGCACGCGAGATCCAGCAGATCAGCAGCGATTTCCTGGGAATGCAGAGTCACAGATCCCACCCGCACCACCAGAGAAGAGCAGTGACGACCATCTTTACAAAGTGCATTTCAGCATGCGGGGGGACTCCGCTGTCACAGAGGCATGTGAGCGGCATGTGACACAACGGGGGTCAGAGATAACACACGACCGGGCAGCCACACACGCTGCGTGAGACCCCACAAGGACGCGGGGAGACGGCCGGCTTGACACCGTGACGCCGGGATATTCGCTCAGTCGAAGATCGGGAGATAAACAGCGAAGCTACAGTCACTCTGAAGAATTTCAAAACCAGCAACAAACTCGCTAAAGCATGTATTTCAAAATGAAAGTATTCCATATTAAATAATCATTAGACATCATTATTTAGCCTCCAATTCATACTCAGGCAATTTGCAAAAAGGCTGTTTTTTATATTTTGACTAAATTATTGCCTGGCTGTGCATTTCTTTCAGACAGCTCTCTCCCCTAAACTTCTATGAATAAAAGCCCTTAAATGTGCGCCCTGCTTTCCGGATTCAGTACCAGCCACTTTACTGCAGGGAAGGGTGAGGATGGTACAGATTGTAGACGCAGAATATGCACAGGCCCCTAAACAAATCACACGTGTAGACATGCAAATGAACCCAGTCAGTGATTAATACGATAGGGATTCTTATACACAAACGTAAGCGTTAGTGAGCCTTCCGGGGAAACACGGGAGAGCTCGCCTCACTCAAAATAAAAATTGATTTAATTCCTCTTCCCCTGCGAGACTTTAACAAAACTAGTGGTGAATTAGTATTGATCTTCTTGCCTTGAGACAGCGATATATTCTTGCGAGTTCGTGCTTGCATTCAGGGAGGTGGAGGGGTGGGGGTGTTGAGAAAAAGAACTTCAAATTCAAATAAAGCAAACTCAGGAGGTCGTTAGAGGATAACGAGGCCACAGCTCTGGCTTTGCAATGCCGAGTAAATCAGTCCTGACTGGTGGCTTCTCAGGTCAGGCAGTAAACCTTGGAGGAAAGCTGGTCCACAGCAACAGGATCCTGCTACCCCTGAAATTGATACAAGCCAGTAATTTTACAGACTTCCTGAACACACTACTGGTACGTGGGCTGATCCTGAAGCTTGTTTCAGTTTAATGGATGGTGACTGAGGTGTTGCCGTTAAAGAAAAGTACTATCGTGAATGTGGCATGCAAAATACATGCAACGCTGTCCCCTCATAAATTGGACACTTGTTAACAGGATTATGGATGGCAGGACGGAGGAGAAAATGAGGGGACAGATTATCTCCTCAACTCCCTGCTCTACTCCTTGTACATTGGCAGCATTCGGCCACAACACCACTGTCGAGTTTGATGACAATACTGTCCTCGAGGGTCGGGATCTTCAATAATGATGGGACCGCCTACCAGAAGGAGGTGGACAACAGGAAGCTGGTGTCACGAAAACAATTTCCTCCTGAACCTCAGCATGATGGAAGAGCTGATTGTGTACCAGGGAATGAAACAGGTGAGGCAGTACAACCCACTCGCAATCAACAGGGAGCCTGTGGAGAAGGTGTCCAGTTTCAAATACCTGGTGTCCACATTACAGAAGACCTGGCATGGACGATGCACAGCAACGCCCTTGTTAAAAAGACACATCAACGCCTCCACTAGCTCCGGATGCTTCAGATGTTCAAATTGGCTGCCAAGATTCTGTTCTACACTTGCACCATCAAGAGCATCCTGACCAGAAGCATCCAGGCAAGACATTTTCCAGAACTTTCTTTCTGGTTCCAATGTCCCAATAACAAGGCATCACTGCTACTGTACATGCTTTCTGAGCAGGGTGTTTTTTGTTTAGCAAACAGCGTTTGTTTAAAGGGACAAAAAACAGGCTGGATATGAAAGAGAAGAGAAGAGAGACATAAGGCGCCCAGAAAAACCAGTGTCATCAGCTATTGGTTGAATATCTCTCAAACTTCCATCTAACCGGCCGCCTGTCAATATAACAAGCTCACATCGCTTCAGAGTTTAAAGATATGAATGAGTTTATTGTTTCCTAAATGTGTAAAGCCCACTGTTTCTGATTTTCTGCGCTATATTGAACATGGGACACACGACCCTGCATGTGGGGACTCTCTGTTTATTAATACGGCCAGTCTGATCACAGCTGGATGACTCTGGATGCATCTACCAGCCCAGCATCCACACCATCTCTCTTGGAAAATGGCTGCCCCAAACCTGCTTAAAGCGAAGTTATCATCTTTCTGCTGTGTCCCACATGCCCCCTGATTTGTTTACTTCATCAAGCAGAGCAGCTCTTTAACTGTCAATAAACTGCCCATCTAACCCTTCAGCTGATCATTCGGCTTCAGGCCATGATGTAAGTATCCCGTTACATTTCTAGACACACAGGTCTCTCTGGAAACATCCATTGACTAAGGAACACTTATTTAATCCTCTCCTGGAAGTCATGCCAAATTCAGTTTGAAGAACATCAAGGATAAAAGATGATCTCAAGGTGTGAGAGGTGTTGGATCAAGGGCAGGTTTCTCTCTTCCACTCCCCTCTCCACTTTCGCCAAAGCCCAGCCTGACCCTGTGTGGCTCCCCGCTCTCCTCTAATAGCTCACCCAGCAGATAAAAAAAAAAGTATACAAAAGATACTCTGAGAATGGTGCTATAACTGCAGTGGGCCGGTTCTCACTGTAAACACAACGTTCTGCCTCACTGACCCCCCGACCCGCTCCATCTGCACCTGCTCACAGCCAGAAGGGGGGTGGGGGGGGGGTGTTTAGACTGCTTCCATTTTGATTACGGTAATTCGTCATCATTTAAATTTTATCATTCCCTAATTGGTTTCATTTAATTAGAAAGTTTTTATAATGACTGCGGTCTCTGTGCCTTTTTACTGGTCACAGACCCCAGAATGTTTGCAAATTTTATTCGGCATTTATTATAATGCATATACAGTACATCACATTTGAGGGAAATTTGATTTTAAATCCACCATTTTTTCCCCCCGTGCGCTAATTATTTTTCAACAATTTGTCAGAATACAATTTTCAGTCAACAGTCCCAATGAATAAGTGTGTGACTGGTTTAAAAAGACAATGATGTTCTATCACCCATATTTAAGCCGACCAACATCATAATCTTATCTATGTCCAGCAGAAATGACCATAAACCTTTCAAATATGGAGAGCTGACGTATGAGAAAATTTTAAAGGACTTAATGTTCTTTGAAACTGGATACCATAATAACCAGTATCAGGACTCCTTTCTGGAAAATGTGTCACATTGAGGTGTCACTGTCCCCTTCATGCGCAGAGGGACATGCTTTCCCCTTAGTGACCCATCAGCCGTTTCAAACTGAAGATTTCCAAAGGTGCCTTCTGGTGAACACCCCATAATACTACTGTGTACGTTCCTGCCATCGAGGTGGCCCAAAAAGATGACAAGCCTCTTTCTTTAACAGTCAGGTGACAGCCTTGTGTTGTTGATAATGATAGAATTTTACCACCCCTTGCTCCTGTTATGAATAAAATGCTCTGTATGTCTGCACCCCTCACCCACAACATCCCCCTCCCCAACTGTCACCCACCTGAAGGATACATTTCCTGAGCCGAAATCCATTCGAAAAGCGATCCCATATCAGGGCCTTCATTTGCATATAAATCAGAGTTCATGCATTGGTGCTTCTGAAACAGGTAAGTAAAACTAAGGGAACGCATTTGATTGGCCATTTTCCACATTTATCTAGAAAATGCTCATTTTCACTAGATTTTATCAAGGTATACAGCTTGGCTATTGATGAAGCCCCCCCCCCCCCTCCCCCACACGTATCTGAAGTAAGACACGTGATTCTCTGACAGCCTCCACACATGAACACCCTGTGAAAATGACCGCGGTTTTTGCACACCGCAGGTCACATGGTTAGCACTGAATGGAGGGATCGTTGCACAATCTCAGGGAAGGATACAAATGCTGTTTAACCGCTACCTGATATTAGTCAGAATGTGCCCCCCCCCGACAGCCCTCAACAGAAAGCAATGGAAAAAGAAATTATACTGGAAATCCATTACGATTTAACAGCAAAACCAAATATGCCCAGCATTCATTTCAGACATTTATCTATTAGGTTCTATTTGCCTTTGACCACCAGCCAACTAAATAATAGCGAATTAAAAAGAACAAATAACCCTTTATTCAGGTTACCCATTATAAACTAAACAAGATTGCAGGACTTTGTTATTGAAAAAGCTATTGTTCTGAAATTACTAGACATTCAAGTTTTCAATGGCATGGGAAAAGATATATAAAAGTTTAAACAAAAAATATATAAGTGACCATGAGCAAGTGAGAGTGAGAGATGGAAGACTGATGACTGTGTTCATCGCAGTCGCTGATATCAATGCAAGAATTTCCACAGGGAGTTATTGATGACTTCAAAACAACCAATTCACATTTAAAGCAAAGCTGTTTAAAGAAACAATGCACATTTACTAAATCTGCAGTTTATAAGGTTAAAGGTAAAGCCATTATCCAGTACAGAATCACAATGGGCCCAGAGTACATTCCAGTAAGCAGAAGACAAATGTACAACCTGAATGGCGTCAGAACATCACACACAAACACAATACAGACCTTTTAAAATCAACAATACACTTAATCCACATCATCAAATATAACAGTCTATCTTAATGGAAACAGAAAAATACACATAGCTCATAATCTTTTAAGGTGACACCAGTAATTTATGAACAATCATGGCCACAGATCTTCAATGAAAATGAATATTTTTGTTACATGCACATTTGCAATTTAGAGCAAAACTATTTAAGGTAAAACCTGTTAATTAGAGGTTGATTGCCTGCTCTCCAGTAAAAAAATAAAAATAATAAAAATAATAAAAAAAAATCTACGGACGATTTTCTATGCTGAGGACTACTTTACAGTGTTATGGAAATTGACAATATTACGGAAAATTACAGTATTATGATGCAGCTGAAAATCCCAAAGGACACAGCTGCCCCTACAGCACGGTGCACCGACCAAAACAACGTGACACTGGGCTTGTCTTGGGCGTCACATGGGCATCGACAGGCACTGCAGAGAAACTGCCCTTAACGCGAATTTCGCCACACATGCCAGTGCTTAAGCCTCTCAGCATGGCATCAAGTATGTTATACATTTTCCAGTAATTCTCGATAAATAAATATGTATAAAGGTTTAACTGGTATAAACTGTCATACTGTTTACATACACATTGTACACATTTTGGGATTATCATCATCCATCCATCCTATTCAGGGTCACGGGGGGTCCAGAGCCCATCCCGAAGGCTACGGGGGTGCTAGGAAAGGAACAACCCAGGATGGGGCACCAGCCCATCATGGGATTATCAGGGGACGGTAATGTTGTAATTGGGCTTATCGCAGGATCGGCTCCCAGTATAGGATTCGATTTCACTCAAAGATCTTAACCCGAAATGGTTTGAGATGCATGATAATTTAGGGTGGCGTACTGATGCTGCATTAACCAGGGAGAAGAGAAACAGCTTTAGTCTGCAGTTTTGGGAAACACCTTCAGTACTACCATGGACAGCGCCGCGCTGTGCGTAGAGCCCCACAATCCATGGAGGGCCCCATTTTCTGCAAGGGGACGCATTCTCTGCAAATGCACAAAGGACGCGCATCGCTGGATCCATGCAGGTTAGAGATGGCCTCCAAACGGCAATATGAATGGGAAGCCAGCAAAAGGAAGAAAGAGTCAAAACAAGAGGAGGAACTCCAGCTGATACCCTGCTAATCATGAAACAGAAGAGAGGATAATTCTGTCTAGATGTGGACTGGAGTTTAAATTTTCCAGCGGCCCTGATTATCATTAATTGAATGTCTTGTTAACTGCATATACATTCACCTCTGTTGAAAAAGGATGGTTAATTGACCAGTTGGTGGTCGTGTGTTGTCTCAGGTTTGTTGCCCATCAATCTATGCTATCAATAGAACTTCTGGGTTATTTTTATGGAGGTAAAATGTTGCCATCTCTTGCAGATGTGTGCATCTGTAAAAGGCTTGTTCCATTGTTGAAAAAGGCTGTTCATTTGATTTGTTCTCACTAATAAAGGTTGTAAACCTAAATGGCATTTTATGATACAGTCATTTTGTAATGGGGGGCTCAAAATATAATTTTGCTTAGGGCCCCAATTTGGCCAGGGGTGGCCTTGACCACGGGAGGTGTAAAAGAAACCTTTTTAGACGGCTATAAGGGACTTTGTGACGTTTTTTCCCATTAGCCATGTTGTCTTTCCACTAGTGATTTCCGTTTCACAAGCAGGTGAGGTGGGCTCCGCTCCAAATCGGTTTTTAGTGGTAGTGATAAATCTTTTCCATTTGCAAGCGGAGGTTGATTTTCTGAAAACCTGTTAAAATGAACCATGTGGCTAATTGCGTTAATAAAAGTAAATCACCAAACCCTTCATAAAACAGCCACTGCAATCTCCAGCGGCTTGTACTATGGCTGCATTCTGAGCAGTAAGCAACACTCAAACTGCTCTTCCACTAGGAAGGGTCAGAGTATGCTGGTGAAGATGGTGAGGCACCTTCAGCTGTACGCCCTCTGGTGGCAGGGCAGCGACAATCAGCCCCTATTAATATAGTGAAAATGTAATATCAGAATAGTTATATCAAAAGTCTGTATGATTCTTGTGTATTTATGACCACCAGTGCTAAAACTTTAACCCATTAAATATCTCCATGGATACCAGCTGCTTTTTAAAAAAAAATGTGGATAAAGAAAAAAATCTTCTCTGAAATACTAATACTTTCACTCGTTCTCCATAATTGCTTTTCTAAAGCAGGGTCACTGTGATCCTGAAACCAAGGATGTCCTCAATGGGATGTCAGTCCAACCCAGGGCAGACTATCACAGGCAATTTCGAGAGACGACTCTGTGTGTTTGTAGATGCAGGGGTCCGTCCCACACAAACACAGGGAAAACATGTAAACTGCGCACTTAGAGGCAGGGGCAGGATTTACACGCCCAGCCCTGGAGGTGTGAGGCTACAGTGTTACACACTGAACAGCCCAACACAAATAAGGTTCATAGCAAAAGAGAAACGACAAGACCCTCTTATGCTTTTTTTATTTAATGTGCTGTCTTTTCATGGATTCTGTATCAAGTCTTGATTTAAGTCTTGATTTAAGTCTCATCAAGTCTTGATTTAAGCAAGCCATCTTCTACTGACACCGAATCATAGTCAGAGGGAGTAAGATGATCTAGATCACCATAACACAGTGACGTGCGGCAGTCAGAAATGAGAATTAATAAGGGCAGTAAAAAGTCCTTCAGGCTCCTGTGTCACCACTCAGTGGCGCCACTTAGAGGTCAGATCAGTCAACACTTTCTGACTAGCGGCCAAAACAAGCGTCTGTGCAGAGCTGGGAAGAGGATTACCATGCTGCTTTGAGACTTTAGGTGTTAATCGATACCAAGAACGCATAGATCATATTTGCGGTCTTGGGAAGACCGGTCTTAACTTGCCTCCCAAAGATGAACTTGGGGCACAATGCATCATGGGATCGTCTCCTTCGGTGAGGAGGCAGCTGATGTATTCTTCATTTTTGGGCAGAGAGCTAGATATTTTTTTTACCATCCTCTGAATTTTTGTGCTTGGTATCGGAATTGGTCTGCCATGGACAATGATGTGTACATGGGAACACAGGTACGGTCAAGTATGCATATTGAGAAACATCCAGATGTGGACATATTTCTTAGTACCCTTCCAGAAAAAAACACAACTATCTCTGAAATAACTGACAAGAATTGAATGGCATTGTTTATACCATATTTATAAAAAAATCAGACTGCTTTTGATTGATTCAGTTGAATATTTTATATAATTAAATAAATGAAAATGACATGGACAAAAAGCTGGTACTTTTTAGGGCTTGTCACACATTTTGGCAAATTCCACTCTGGCTTTTTTAATGTTTTTCTGTCATTAGTAGAACCTTACTGTGCCTTTTTCCCCAATAATCTTGAGAATGTGACGGATGGTGCGATCAGAAGGTGACGCACCTTGACCTTGGAGCTCAGCTTGAATGGTTTTGGATGGTTTCTTTGGCTCTTTTCCTACCATCCGCACTATCCTTCTGATCAACCTGGGGTTGCATTTCCTCTTGTGTCCACGTTTTAGGAGGTTGACTACAGTTCCATGAACCTTATACTTTTTAATAACATTGGCAGCTGAGGTCACAGGAACATAAAGCCGCTTGGAGATGGTCTTATAGCCTTTACCTTTTACATGGTTATCCATAATCATCTTTCTGGGCCCCTCAGTCAGCTCGCTCCTCTGCTTTCTTGGTCCATGTTCAGTGAGATGCACACAATGGTACCACAAACAACGCTGCAGCATGTTCTGTCCCTTTAAATAGGTTGACTGGCTGATGAATAGCCTGAAAACACCTGAGATACTAATTAAGGTTAAACACTTAGTTTGAAACATGACTATAATGCCAGGATGAATAGTCTCTTTAGGGGTCCCAAGAAATCCATCCATACTATTTCAGCATATCTTTGCTAAATAAACAACAAATAACTTCTTTTCGCAATATTATTGGTTTACTCTATCACAGACTAAAGGCATGCAGGTATACATTAGACAATTGCTTTTAATTGAATCATTTTTCATGAGAAATAAAGCATTGTTTCAATGAGTTGTAAGGGTAGCAACAAATTTGTCCATGTCTGTATGCTTTTGTCCTGATGTGCTAGGATTCATTGGAAGGCAGGCTTTGACGCCAGTCCAGGAGAAGATCACACCTTTTCCTGGGGGCCTGAGACGTGTTTGGCTAATTAAATATGACGTCTCTCATGTGTAGGGGCAGAGAAAACACAAAGGACCAGATGAATACTCAGACGTACCACAGAAGGTGATGAAAGTACCACAAAGTGCTTTAAAATGTGTAATGGACTTCAAATCACCTGAGGGGGTAACATTATACACATTACCCAATAGTAACCCTCCACACAACCATTCAACTTAAAATTACAACAAAACCCAACACAACATTTTCAAACTTTCGGTAACTAATCCCATGAGATGACTGACATTCAGGTTCCTGTTTATAGAATCATCTCCCGAGAATCATCCCCCAAGGCCTCCTGTTGGCCTGAAATAAAACTGAAGATGTCATGTTTCTGCGTGGGTCAGCAGTTCTCCTGTTTCACATTCACATTGGGCTGAAACAGAGTACCATTACTTAGCGACGGTTAATAGTTTTCCAAATGAAACTGATTTGTAAGGACTTATAACAGGACTATAAGCGTGACACGAACAAGCTGTTCTGACCGATGACGGAGGAGCATGGAATCTGACATATCAGTTAAGTGTCCGTCAGAGAGATCGTTGTTTTGATGTTTCTTAATGTACCGAGACGAAACACCATTAAAGAGGGAAGAAAGTGAATTCAAAGTGCAAAGTTTGACTCGTGAGCCATTTGAGAAACTCTTTTGAGTTGAGAGTTCGTCTGAAAACTGTACTCGCTGCTTTCCCTATACGCCGGTACCTCAGCATAGGCCACTCGGAGCATCCGGAAGCAGGTTCCACGCTGGCTCGCTTCGGCGGACAATTCTTGCACCTGTGCGATAAGGAAATTCTGCTTTCATAGCCTGAGGGCGCTTATCTCCTTTCAACATTAATGGCCTCCTTCCTGCCATAAAGCCTCGTCTCCTGCCTGCATTCAGAGCAGGCCTGCTGTGCCTTGGTATTCGCGCGCTGAGTAAGTCCCAATGAGCTTGGGGCAGATCTGACCTTTGACCTGGGATGCCTGCAGTGGGCTCTTACTTTTCTTATGCGTCTAAAACCCCCCTAAATTATTCTGTGTAATCTCACACATTTAAAAATCTACTGAATATATCATCATACTCACCTGCTGAACAATGCAATTTGGACTTTTCTTTCTTCCCCTGGCAAATTTTTGTGTTAGCAATCTGCGATTTTATCATCAGAACCAGCCTGATGATTTGTTCTCAGCCTTTGTCATTGAGGACCCCCCACTTTGGAAATTTTATCGTAGGGGAACGAAGATTTGACCCCCCTGAAAAAAATGTATGACTCGACCACTGTCTGAAACGATTGAGTTTAATGTGTGCCTGCACTGAAATGACTGCCTATCTGTAATGGGTGAAATCAGAGAAAATCAACAATGCAGAATCTACGGGAAGAAGGGGGCGGAGGTGGTGGGGGGGGGGGGGGTCATATGAAAGTGCTTGCTCAGGCATTGCGGTTTTCACTTAATCTATATGCATGCAAAATGAAAGAATATCAAAAAACCCTTCTGCAAAAATCACTGGATGCTTTCTTACTTGAGGAGTCCTATGGGATTATGTTTTGAGATCCAATTAATCAATAGCAGAAGTGTGTGTGCAAGTGAAGTCTGGAATGAATGTTCTGACCTCCTTCTAACAAAAAAACACGTGTCTGTAAACTCAGAGGGCTTGAGGAAATAAGCCAAAAATAAACACTGAGTAGACTAAGGTCATGTTTTCTTTTCTATATGTTTAGGTGGCTGGACAGTGTGTCTCTCCAGAATTAATGCCTGTGCTTTGCAAATGAAGATGTGTAAAGCACTTTGACAAAGTGTTTTTGGCATCATCAGCCACTCTGACTGAATGTTTGCTGAGTTCTGCTGTTGTACCTTTCAATCTGCCGTTACCATAAAGGGGTAAACAGGCCCAGCTGTGGTATATTGGATGAAAGCAAACAGCGAAACAGCTTGAAGTGGCGGTGTGATTGTGTGTTAATGTGCGAGGCAGGCCCTCTCAAACTGACTAATGATTTCCATAAAGATTGGCGTGTTTATGGTGGGTCACAGCTGGAGCCGGGCATGAGGGTCGGGGCAGGATTATTGGTCAGACGAGTCTGGAGCACGATGCCGCCAGGAAACTGGGTTGGATGCGGATCGATGTGTGGATCTGACCAAGGGTGAGAAAATGGCTTTGACCTCGAAGAGCGAACGGAGAGAAGAAAGAGAACGAGGGGTGGGGTTCTGGGAGAACTTTGGTGCCTGAACTCTGCTGGAAGCTCTCAGGATCACCAGGGTGTGTGTCCCAGGGTGTAGTTAGGAGACCAGAGCATGGAGCTGAGGGAACTACAGGCCAAGATAACTGACGGAGTCGGAACAGAAATGTCCGCTGGAGCATTAATTACTCTCTAATAAAGAGCAGTCATTTACTGTTTATGACAGCGATGAGCTCGTACAGCACGCTTAACAAGCACGCAGAGGTCCAGCTATGTTTGGCTTAGTCTGTTCACTATTCTCTCCATCCACTGCCGAAGACACTGCAGGCAAAATTCCGGGTTTCCTGCGATCCGGGGGCACGTCTCTTCCACGGGCAAAAATAGATTTTAATCGGCAGAAGTGTATTTTTCATGAAACGGAGACGTAACCAGAAAGGCAAGTGGGAATCGGGCCATGAACTGAAAGACAGAGATTGTGCTAAATGTCATTGATCAGAGTGATGGCTCACCTTGGAGTGGTGAACCGGGGGTTAGAGGGATCGGGAGACACTTGGGGAATAAGGGATCTGCCTACCATGAAGATGTTTTAATGATGATAATAATAATAATATGTTTCATTTATATATAGCTTTTCAACATCTCAAAGATGTTTACATAGAATAAGATAAACATGAAAAACGACAAGACATTATGGATCGGGAAGGTTATACACTTGTGCAAACAGAAAGGTTTTTAGCTTGATTGTGATATCAGAGGCAGAGATATCGACTGATGAATAGCAGCAGGGAAGGAGTTACATATGCACGGTCACCATAGCCTTGGAGTTTCTAAGGAGGGGGGCGAGGAGAGAACCTGAAGGGGGGGTTCTAAGACTGTGGGGAGGCTGATAGGGGAGAAGCAGTTCAGAAAGATAAGATGGGGCACGGTTATTAAAAGCTATGAATGTCAGGAGAAGTATTTTAAAGTGGGTACGTCCTCAAAGGGAGGAAGTGCAGACGCTGAAGTATGGGAGAGATGTGCTGGTAGGAGGGAGTGTGGGTGGAGGGGGAGGGGGGGCAGAGTTTTGGACTGCACCTGTAATAAAGTAAGTATGACACCTGTATCTGAAAATGAGATATGTACCGTTTTATGTAAAATCATGCATATACTTCATTTATATTCACCTAACAGTTTAATGGAAAAATTTCAGTAACAACAACGTACAACATTTGCATGTGTATATTGCTCAGATGCGAATGAAGAGGTAAATTGCTATTGAAGATTAATTACTATAGAAGTGTGTGAGCTTTTTGGCTTATGGCCAAGATGCAGAAGATGAAGGTCAACTGTATAAATGTAACGGTGATTCTAATTATGCTATTATAACAGATCCGGTAAATTTGGTTTTGTTGCATAATTTGGTGGGGCGGGGCCTATGTACTGTACACTGACCTACATGTAGGGCTCACCAGATCATTCTGCTAAGGGGGTCGGGGTTGATAATTGCATGGCTGGAATGCAATGGGATCTTACTATAATGTTGTGTTTATGCGATTCATAAAAGTTGAACTATTTCCATTCATCAGGCCTCTATTCTGAGTGGCACCGGAGCAGAAACATCAGCTTGGTTCTTAACATATGCAATACATTTCCCTATGATTCTGTGCAAATGATCTGTGACTCTATGATACCTGGGCAATATAATTACGATGTGCAATATTATTATTATCCATGATTCGGTGCAATACGCATTGACTTTTTCCCAAAGTTTGAAGTCTAACTTAGTTTTACCAACAAGAGCAATATAACCACTTATGATATTGGTGCAATATATTTACTTAATATGCAATATACTCTTATACACTTTTACTTTTCCTCTGACTTTTGGACAAAGGTACTTTGACATTCTATTTTATTTTTATTTTAGAATGTTTAACAGTGCCCTAATTTTTAATTTATAATATTTTTTTTTACACGTCATTCCTATTTTTATACTTATACTGAATTGTTCTTGTCTGGGTGTCTATGTGTGATTGGACAGTCGTAATCTGAGCAATTTCCTCCGGGATTAATAAAGTCTTCTGATTCTGATTCTGATTGGTTGATCGTGTTATAAAAAGGAAGTTGAAGTGAAATAGATCTTGCAGACCCGCTGAAGTTTAATATACCTGCTACCAGGCAATAAAAACACCAAAGAATAAATACAATTTAAGTTTTTTATTAAAAATGTTCCAAATGAAAAATTATCATCATAAGTTTCGGTTGCTCAAGAAGTCGATTTCACTTCAGCCGCTCGCTTTTGTTCCTAGGAACAGGCTGTTTGTGGTGGGTCTTTCTGTTCCTAGGAATAGGCTGTTTGTGGTGGGTCTTTCTGTTCCTATGAACAGGCTGTTTGTGGTGGGTCTTTCTGTTCCTAGGAATAGGCTGTTTGTGGTGGGTCTTTCTGTTCCCCAGGTGATTTCAGCAGCCATCGTCGTGTACAGCGGTCAGGCTGACCTGAGACAGAGCCGGGGGTGGAGTGGGGGGGGAATCCTGGTCACAATTAACCTACATGGTTCCGCACCCAAGGGGCAAATGTACCGAAGGGAAGATCAAAGTTCAAGTGCCGTCCCATAGCGAAACACCGGTGATCCGTGACTGGCCGATATTCTGGAGAAGGAAGATTAAGTGGCGCGGAAGTTTGTAAACAAACTTAAAGAGTGAGTAGGTGAGCAAGATGTATCAGGAAGATGATTCTTTGACCATGTGCCACATCTGAGAGCTACACCTGGAAGCCACACCCACACACTCCCTGTGGGCTCCGCCTTCTGCCCTCAGCCTTATAAACTCATCCACCGTCCAATGCAGTACAGGATTATGGGTCCATTTTTCACATGATCTATGTAAACCACATGAAATGCTATTTTGCCATATTAAAACATTATTCAGTAGACGCACATTCACAGCCATTCCCTGGTCCTAACCTGTAGAATCACAAAGCTGCTTTTGAGAATGCTTCTTAATGCTGGTGTGAAGATGAAGATCACAGTTGCATTTAAAATGCTTGATCTAACTGCACCTCTGAACTGCTACCTTATTGTACCCTGGGGGGGGGGGGGGGGGGGGGGGGGCAGGGAAGGCAGATGAACTTGAGCCGCAGATGATTTTTTTCTCTGAATCCATCAAATTCTGTCTCATTCTCATCAATGTCCCCTGGTTTGGTTTGCCTGGCAACTAGATACTGTACAGCATTGACTGCTATTATATCCATGACATTCTGATGTTGTCTGATGTCTTTCATAGCTGCCGGTAATGTTGTTAAATCTGGTAAGTGCCTTAGATAAACTATGTTGGGGGAAAAAAAATGAAACTGAAATGCAAACCATAATTGCAAGTGCAAACTGTCACACGTTTCCCTGGCGCTTATCATCTGAATGAGATGCAAACACAGGGCCTCTTGTCATTTCACATTTGGGTGGCATCAAACCAGCCAGACTTGGCTGTTTTCAACCGCTGTGACGTTTCTTTTTGCCCCCTAGTGGTTACCGAAGGGCACAGCAGACAGATTTACTAACAGAAAGGAATGACAGAGGCTGTGGATCTTCAGATCTCCAGACAGAAGTAATGAAACAGTGATGGGTCTTCTGATGAGAGCATTTTGTTATACTCATATCTCATTATTATATTATACCCACATGTATATATTTGCTTTGTGCAATTAAATTAATATTTTCTGATTTGTTATTGAGGGGAGTTTGGATTTAGACAGGCCTACCTGTCAATGTCTAGTGCATTATATAACGGTGATGTACACTGCTTTTTGCTGCTATACAGCGGTTAATTATATTTTTATGTATATTCTACGTTAATTCCACTTTATATTCTATTGTCTATTTATCTCCTATTTAAATTTATAATTTTAAATTGAAGATTTTTAGTATTCATACACTCTGCTAGATCGATGGTGAGTCAATGCAACATAATTTCGTTCTGATGTGCACTAACCGGTGTATGTTCTGAATGACAATAAAAGTGCTATTCTATTCGATCCATCCATCCATTTTCCAAACCGCTTATCCTACTGGGTCGCAGGGGGTCCGGAGCCTGTCCCGGAAGCAATGGGCACGAGGCAGGAAACAACCCAGGATGGGGGGCCAGCCCATCGCAGGGCACACTCACAGACCATTCACACACACATGCACTCCTATGGGTAATGTAGCAAGTCCAATTAGACTCAGCATGTCTTTGGACTAAAGGGGGAAACCGGAGTACCTGGAGGAAACCCCACGACGACATGGGGAGAACATGCAAACTCCACACACATGTAACCCCGGAGGAGACTCGAACCTGGGACCCAGAGGTGAGACAACAGTGCTAACCACTGCACCACCATGCCACACCCTATTCTATTCTATTCTATTCTATTCTATTCTATTCTATTATATTATATTATATTATATTATATTATATTCTTAATAATCCTTAATAAAAAAAACTCATGAAACTGTTCCCTAAACTCCAGTTTTTGTTGAGGGTAGCCTGAATTTATTGGGTCTGAATCCTTGATCAAAACCTCCCCTTTGGACTCACTGTGACCGTTAAACTATACTTTGGTAGGCCTGCAAAAGTCTAAATCCAACGTCTCCTCGATCAGGCATCATCGACCATAAGCAGAGAAACAGCACAAAACTAATTAACTCCTATAATTTTGCTCAATAGTCGGGGTAAGATTTTGTAGCCAATAACCAGAGCTGTTTTTTTTTTTTAGCTGATTAATATTTATTTGTAAAAAAACAGATGAGTAGCAGGTCATGCTGGTGGAGCCATGTTCTTATCTAAAAGAGTCTTTGCTCCTGGCCAGCCTCCCTCAGAGGCCACTGATGTTCACCCAGGGCTGCAATTCTGAGCCAACAACAAGGGCAGGATCTCTCAAGGTCCCCTGTAAGTGTGCCTGCTGCTCCACGGGATGTTTCTGAAGGTCATCTGCATCATCTAGACCAGTGTTTTCCAAGCCAGTCCTTGGAGACCCAGAGATGGTCCACGTTTTTGCTCCCTTCCATCTCCCTGCCAGATGTGGACTTTCTTTAGGTTCCCGAGGACCAGATATGGAAACACTGATCTAGGCTATGGATCTTGAAGCCTTTAGTCCAGGGCTACTTACAGTGCTCTCCCTGAAACGTTCACCGGTTTAGGAACGTCATGCTACCATCACCGGTAAAGGTAAGAGCAGTTTTTATACATCTAGGTAAGATATGTGCAGATCTCTCCTCTGATTGGATAACTTGGTATTGAATTATGTATATATCTGAGCATCTTCTCCTCTTAGTTCTGTACACTTTATGCCATAGTGTGCTTTTACGACTGAAATAGTGGGGCAGAGAGTCTCATGCCATAGATCATTTTGTCTATTGGCAGCCAGTATAATAAACATACCTTATAATGCATTTATGTGTTGCATTTTTCTCTATCTCTTCAATACTGAGCATCACTGTTGAAGCCACTTCCTTATTTCACACATGGATTGACAGCACTTCCTAGCTAATTTACCTCGTGAACCATTAAAAATATTTTTAAATCCTCTCACAGACATTTCTAGCTCAGGGAGCCTGCTGTGTAATTAAGTTAAGGATTGAGTCTGTGACTGAGAGCCCCCAATCAGTCCAAAGATGGCATTTTTGCTTTCTGGCCCTGCGCCCTGCATCCTTCCTCCGTCTCTGAGATCTAGAAACTTGTTCTGTGGAGATACTTAAACTCTACTCACCTTTCCCACCTTGGGTGATGGCTTCCTGCCGAATATGGAGTAGCCTCATACATAAGAAATGAGTATCTCCTCCCCCAGGCAGAACTGGCGGAGAAGACACAGGAAGGAGGGAGCCATATTTTCATTTTATTTATTACTTTCATTCCCACCCGATCTTGTGTGGTCTGTACCGTGTGGTCATTTCCAGTAATGACATGTACATATCATTTAGTGATGTCCCCCGCCACCCCCCCCCCCAGGCATATGGTGCTGATTCCCCCCACCCTGACCAAGAAGCTCTACACCGGCAGCTAGCCCCCCCACCCCCACATATCCAGCTGAAGTGCGCTCAGAGGAAAGGACACACCGCCCAAAACACAGGATCGTTTCACTGCTTTAATCTCTCCGCTGTTTTCATTTTCTCCTTTGTTGTTCGGTTTGATGTGACAAAGTTTGCCCACCCCCTTCGCTATATTCCGAACGGGTCCACTTCTATAGGTCAAGCTCTGGGTCACGCTACGTCAGAGGCTCGGGTTACACCGGTGCTTCGCCCGTGATGTGTGTGCGTCGCCTAGCAACCAGTCTGCATTTCTTTTTATTTACCAACAAATGCATTCCCTGCCATTCCAGCCCGATAATCGCCCCGACAACTAGGTTTAATAGAAATCTCTAAGCAACTTTCTTGAGAATTGATGTGGTCTTTAAATTTTCACAGATGCTGTAGTGGTGGTGGTAGGGGGGGGGGGGATCACAGTCATGTGATCCAAGAAGCTGTCTGAGGAAGACATGCAGGGGTACGCATCGAGTGAGCTATACATTTGCCAAATTGAGACTGAATGCATCCCATAAACTGATAAACTGCAGATGGCCACGCCCTCTCATCCAGTCTCTCTTGCTTGAACTCTAACTGTAATGTTGTATTCCGGACCGATTGCCTGACTATATTACTGGTCAAGCCAGTTTCCTCATTGTGAAAAATTGTTGACCTTATGTGGTTAGGTGCAGGTGTTTCCCTGCCCCGCTTTTCCCAGAATGCATGATTTCCCCCTTGTGCTGTTAGGTTCAGTTGTTTCTTCTGATCTCCAGTCTGGTTAGTGTGTGTTTCTGGATCACCGATCCCATCTCTGTGTTTGTGCTCCTACCATTAATGTTCACCTCTCTGTTCACTCCTCAGCATTTGACTTTCACTTAGTGTTTTAGCAACTTCTTTTCTTTGCATCTGGATTTCCTGTCCCCAGCCTATTGTGTGAGAAAAGGCATCCATACAGTTTACATTTCACGGGCACAAAATTTGCTTTTTCTGTTAACTTATATGAAGAAATAATGACTAAAATTACACTGCTTACTTTACATGTAAGCATGTAACTGAAAATGTACGTTGTATGTCATTTTCATTTCATCACTGCCTCCTGCAGTCCAGAAACATGCAGTAGGTTGAACTGGCAACTCTGAATTGCCTGTACTGTGTGTGTGTGTGTGTGTGTGTGTGAGTGTGTGTGTGTCCAGAGATGCACTGGCATCCTGCGCAGGGTGTCCCTGCCCTGTGCTCGGCGTCCTGTTCCATGATCACTGTGACCCTGTACTGGAGGATAAGTGTTTATGAAAAATGGATGCATTTGTTAACCATGACACACATGATAAATATATATGTACAATTTGTGCCAAATAAATTTCTTTTTGAAAGCTAATTCTGGCCAGACAGATGGTGATCATTGTTTAATGACTTCAGGTTTAATAAAATGATCAGAGATACCAGTTTCGCTGCTTCTCCCTTTCTGCCTGCACACTTTCTCACGCACGGAAATTACTCCATGCATTATTTCCAAATAAAATTTCAGACATAACAGATTTGGAGCAGACTGATGGCAAAATTGGAACCCAACCCCCCCCCCCCTCCCCACCCCGGCCACCAATCCAGCCATCCTCTGTAATGTAACTGTCCTCCAACTGTAATTCTAATTTATTTTTCTTTCTAGAGATGTCGGCTTCCTGGTGCCGGTTAACAGGGATCGTTTTTGATCGGAATGGAGTATGGTGGTGGTCTCAGGCTGCCCCCCCTCCTCCCTTGCCTATGGGAAAATATTGTTTTGTTTGGATATTAGGGAAAGGACCCTGATTTTTATGTAACAACAACTACCGACATGAAAGGTGGTTAATTTAACACACTGCAAATATGGCTGCTTCAGCTCCACTCATTAGTCACCATTAATGTTTCACTGCATTTAGTGGGAAATAGCTCTTATTGCATTCTTTTTAAAAATGTAACCTGAGGTTCATGGTCGTTTCCGGAAGAGGGAGTCAGCTGACCCAGGGACACTCACCCAGATTCACCTACATTCTCTCTGCCCAGATCCACCTGCTTTCTGTCCACCTGTAGCCAACCAGTTTTTGTTTGTCCAGATCTACCCAGTTTCTGACCACCTGGAGCCACCTGGATTCTGTCTGCCCAGATCCGTCTGTTCACCTGGAACTGGCCGGTTTTCATCCGCCCAGCTCCGCCCACTGTCCATCCGCCAAGATCCACCTGTTTTCTGACCACCTGGAGCCGCCCACTTTCTGTCTTCCCAGAGTTGCCCACTTTCTGTCCGCCTAGATCTGCCCGTTTTCTGACCACCTGGAGCCGCCCACTTTCTGTCCGCCCAGATCCGTCCGCTTTCTGTTCACCTGGAACTGCCCGGATTCCATCCACCCAGCTCCACCCACTGTCCATCTGGCAAGATCCACCCGTTTTCTGACCACCTGGAGCCGCCCACTTTCTGTCCGCCTAGATCTGCCCGCTTTCTGACCACCTGGAGCCACCCGGATTCTGTCTGCTCAGGTCCACCTGTTTTCTGTCCGCCCAGTTCTGCCCACTGTCCATCTGCCTGAATCCGCCTGGACCGGCCCGGTTTCCATCTGCCCGGATCTGCCCACTTTCCATCTGCCCAGATCCGTCAATGCATAATTCCATATTTGTTATTTGCTATTATTGCATATTTTCTGTACAGCTGTGCTCTGCTAATTCAACCTTGACATTCTGCACTTACTGATGGAATGTGCAATCAGTGACGACTGGCCAGCAGGTCACCCATATATGGGCGTGAATCCTCAAGCACTGTTCACCATTCAGTTCCATTGTCCAACCCCTGTGATACACACACACATACACACACACACACAAAGAATTACAGTGTAATATCTTTTCAGATAAACAAAGCATATGATTTGACTTTTCTTGAGCTTTCTCCCTAAGTCACCCTGAGAAAGATCATTGCAAAAATGATTAAATAATGATCTCCAAGATTTGCGTTGCCACAGAAGTATGTGACTAGCATTTGCTCAATGAGATATAACATTCTTGACTAAATTCCCACGGAGGCTGCATGTTTCTGAACTACTGCCAGGGATTCAGATACTCCAGATAATCTAATGGAAGCAGGCAGATGTTTAATACTGATTTAAAAAATATGTTAAAACAAGCAGACTAGACTCTTCCTTTAACTGACAGAATATCGGACTCTGCATCACCCGCATTTTATTTGCGTTAATGATCCTATACTTAATGCCGAATCACTTGCTGTAACATCTTTTAAAAGCCCTAAAACAAGGATGAAAATGGAATTTCATTCTTAAATAACAGAGTATAGAAAAGTCCTCTGCATTCTGCGATACGATTAGACGGATCCAGGCTTTTTCACTGACCCTTTACATCTGTTCCTTATCATCAATTTTTTTATGCTCTGGTCCCCTGCAGGCTGTGATGTCCCACATATCTCTATAAGGTATAAACCGTCCTGAAATCCCCCCCCCTTAGATATCCTACAAAGGGAACAAGCCTGCAGTGGCACTAATGTTTTCCTTACCCCCCCCAAATCCCATCACATAAACCCTGTTCAGTCTCCAAAAGTACTCATAAAAGAGGATCTCTTTCTTGCTGGAAAACTTCTTTTCCTTTCTATCTTTCATTGCATATTAGCGAGGAAGGTCTTTTGTGCCGATTGTTTGTGTCTGTAGACGTCAGCCGATGACAGTATATCAGCTCGGAGATTAGATATGGATTTAACAATATTGAGAGACGCATGCCGTTCAAGGTGCCCACGTCTCTCGCCGTACGGAACGGGATTTAAATTAAAATGTCAGCTGCAGATTGTCATTTTGCGAAGGCCAGATGTGCACTTTCTTTTAGGTCTATGTGATGGCAACACTTAAGTACCAGCACTGTACTGTTGACAACCGTTGATTCACAGTATTAAATGAATGTTTTATACCTGTTTAAACTTGCTCAAGTAATCATGACTTTGGTCAAGCTTCTATAAGAGCGTTAAATAGTTTTATCATTTATTAATCTCTGCTCTGTGTAGGTGCAGTGGCTCAGTGGACAGCATTGCAGCTTATGCTCCAAGGCTGATGTTTCAGTCTCAACCCCAACACCATGTGTGTAAAGTTTTAGTTTCCTGTATTTTTTTCCTGTATTCATTGCTGTTTTACTGAATTTGTGAAGGCAGAACAGTAGGAACTGTTCACAAGATGGCAGTCAGCCAGTTTACTGAACAACATGACGGACAGCGACCGGAGCTGATGGCTACGGTCGATTCCATGAATACAAGGAGGAGGTGCAGAAAGGGTAAGTGAAAAGGTGAAGTTAGACAAACAGGAAAAAATCCAAAAGAGGGCAGTCAATAAGTAAAATCAAATCACGAGGCCAGAAATGCACAAAGCAGAACCGGACATAGACAGCATAAGCTCGAAAGCAGCAGCCAAACCAAACAATCACACTCTGAAGGAACTGGGGGATAAAGCAAGTAAAAAGAAGGTGAATTAGTCTAGCCATCCATTTTCTATAACCGCTTGTCCTATTCAGGGTGGTGGGGGGTCCATTGGCTATCCTGGAGGCTACGGGCGCAAGGCAGGGAATAACTCAGCATGGGGTCCTAACCCATCGCAGGAGACACTCACACCCAATGATTCGGTGAAGAACTGAGAACAGCTGCGAATCTCTAGGGACAAGAAGGGAAATGCAGCCCATTACCCCTGGTTTGTGACAAAATTGGTTTGTGTAAATTGCCCTTTGTGCACTGTGTCCTCACACCTACATGGTTATGAGGTCAAATCCTGTCTCTGACTCTGTGTGTAAAGCTTGGCTTCCTCCCACATCCAGCAACACACAGTTCTTGTCAATATTGGCACCACTAAGGGGAAAAAAAAGCGCAGAGAAACAGCTCAGGTCAAAATAAACAGTTAATACAAAATGGCAGATGACAAAACAATATTCATAAAAATAATGGAAGGGAAAAAGTACAGTATGAAAACGGAAACATTGCCAATTATTGGAACCATTTTGAAGAATTCAAATCATTTAAAAGAACTGGATTGTCATTTCAGTAAAACTAGACATGCGTATGATAAATTCAATGCTCTAATGAATACCCCAATAAATGGTGTAGTACGAGACAGTGAAAAATAACCCAATTCTTCCAGAGATCGGCTACGCCACCTGCTGCTATGGGGCAGGAGGAATCCCATAGATTCTCATAACCAAAGGTACCAAATTGGTTTCCCTTAAGCAGGAACAATCAGATGAAGCAGGAATATATCAAGTGAGTATGAGTTACCCATCCATCCATCCATCCATCCATCCATTTTCCAAACCGCTTATCCTACTGGGTTGTGGTGGGTCCAGAGCCCATCCCTGAAGCAATGGGCACGAAGCAGGGAACAACCCAGGATGGGGGGGCCAGCCCATCGCAGGGCACACTCACACACCAGTCACTCATACATGCACACCTATGGGCAATTTAGCAACTCCAATTAGCCTCAGCATGTTTTTGGGCATGTTTTGGACTTTTGGACCCAGAGGAAACCCCTCCACGACATGGGGAGAACACGCAAACAGCATGAGTCATTACAATACAAAATGTTATTTAAGAAAAAACAGCAGAAAACAGCAGAGCTGAATAGCAGGTTAGTTTTCCTCAGAGTACAGAGAGGTCAGGTCACCTTTGAAGCAATCACTGTCTTCTCTTGCACACCACCTGAACCAAAGAGACAGGGAGTCTCAACAGACACATGCCACCTTCAGCCATGACATGATTGTGTGCCCACTTCCCTCTGCAGTCTACTACCAGTGACAGCCTTACTCACTTCCTTGTGTGGTCCCTCCACAGCAAGTGGAAATTTCGTCCCCATAATTTAATGTATACCTGGACCACACACACACACACACACACACACACACATTAATACTATTTAAAATATAAACCAGCAATTACAACAGGAAAAAGCACAGAGGTGAGCTCAGCGCCCAAACAACAAAAATGAGTAGCATTCAAAACAGCCACAGGAAACTGTGGTCGGCCCGGTTTCTTTAAAGGACAAAAACATTAATTGCCCGTCCAGACAATATCATAATGAACCATTTGTTACGAGAGTTCACAATTCCCAGATTGCAATGAACAGCCCTGAGACTGACTCAATGGGTCTAAACAGCAACGCAGCAGCACACCAATGGTTGTAGATAATCAATGACAAAAGTTTGCTTTGTTTCTCCCCGCAGAGGGCAGGGACCACATCCAAAGTCACCCTGTGTAAAAAGAAATGTTGATTATTATACGGTTAGATGTCCCACCTGTTATGAGCTGCTGGTCCGATCCTCCTGTGTGCCACGCCCCCCTCATTACCTCGCGTGGATTCCTGATTGTTCTCAGCCGTTCTGCATTTCCGTCCCTTAGCCATGTGTATTTCGTCTGCGTTCGAGTATGTTTCCCCAGTCCTGTCGTAGAACTGTTTCGCCTTGTTGTGCTCTAGCTGCATTAAAACCCCTTGTTTTGGATCTCCGTGTGCCTGACCCTGATTCTCCGCTTCCTGTCCGCTCGCCCTGCACCCGGTCATCACGCCACCACTATTAAAAGCATCTTATATTAGCTTACCTGTATGACGAGAGAAGCAGGAGCGCAGAGCAGACCATGCAGCCACCTCTGAAGCGCCACTGACTGCCCGTTTCAGTGACCTGCAGTACTTAGAAGCCCCTGCTCCACTGACTGCCCCAACACAGCTGCCCCTCATCGCTAATCACCTTTCATAGCCTCTAGTGCTTAAAAGGGCCACTTTTAGTCTCTGGTCCTTTTTCACCATGGTAAATACAAGAGTGGGATCTGAAGACACCATAAATCCACGATAACCAAGCATGATAATTCTAAATGGTACAAGGTCGTCTCCAAAGGCAGTGGGGTCCCTGTTAGAACAGTGGTCAATGTTATTAAAAGGTTGACTGTTTGTGGAACTGTCAAGAACCCCTCTGAGACGCGGTTGTAAGGGGAAACATTGCCGAGAGAAGTTTTCAAAGGTTGGGGTGAAGTGTGGAAAAATCGCGACATAAAACATCCACAGAGCTGAAGGCTAACCTGGAGCAATCTGGAGTGGTGCTTTCAACCTACAGGATAAGCCGTACGCTAAACCAAGATGGGCTTTATGGGTAAGGGTCAAAGAGGACACTACTGCAGAAAGAAGCACTGCACTATTTGCTAAAAACCTACTTAGAGAAACCACAAGGCTTCTGGGAAAATGTTCTATGGTCAAATGTAACCAGCCTGAGCTCTTCCACAATGCAGACTAGCGATTTATTTATATGTGATGGGATGAAGTCTATAAAGAAAAGTGCACTCTACCTACAGGTAAATGTGGTGGTGGATCTGTAATGCTGGGGGGCTGTTTTGCTGCCTCCGGTGCTGGAATCCTTGAACATATTAAAGGAATCATGAAGTCAGAGGATTACTGTGGAATTTGAGAGTGAAATGTGCTACCCAGTGTCAGGAAACCAGGATTGGGTTGAAGACCATGGGTCCTGCATCAGGACAAACGTCCAAAAGTACAAAGGAATGGACTGTTTTAAACTGGCCAACAATGAGTCCGGATTTCATGCAGATATTCAAGAGCTGGAACAAAAGGCAATAGAAGACTGAAAGAAACTACCAGCAGGCAGGTGCAGGACGCTCACAGACAGGATGTCCTTGATGTGAAAGGTTGTGCAACCATATATTAGGGAAGGATGTAATTTTCTGTAAAAGCTTTTTTTTGTTGAATAGCTTTGGATATAGGCTTACTATTAAAATATTCTGAAGATACAAAGTTGTCATATTTTCAGTTACTTGTTTTTTGACTCGCATATAGATTAAAGCTCACAATTTTTCATTATATGCATAAATGCACTGAGGATAAATACGCAAAACGTAAAATGTGAATTGAGCACGCTACCGCCATCTTCAGGCTACCAAAATAGGATTTTACTTCCTCAGTGTGTAAGGTTTCAAATCATGTACACACGTGTTTCAGTAATACAATATCTCTGTGTGAGTGTAATATTTAGGACTGTGGCGCTCGCTCCGCCTTCGTCCTCAAACTGTGAAATTCATGGTGGTTTGTCTCCACAGTAAGTGCGCGTCTGAGCTGAAGGTTACCCGATGCGTAAATGCGCACACCATATATTGCAATGTGCCGAGAAGGAGCATCTGCACACTGCACCCGACCCACACCATCTCTGGCCGCCTGCTGAGCTTACATTTAATTAAGAGGGACTAATATCTTTTTTCTTTATTTTTCCTTTTTTCTTTTGCTACGCCTCGCTGTAGACTTGCCGCGAAGTTAAGAGAAAGGATATTATTGCGATCTGCTGGGGGTAAAAAAAAAAACCAAATTGCAACAGACCTTGTTTTTATTGTACACCTGACTCTTACTAATAAGCATCTGGTCCCAGCCCCCAGTCCTTATTACCTGCAGAACTGATGCGTCAAACGAAATATGGGAAACTCATGTACAAGTAACTGAAGGCGCACTGTTACGAGTAGCCTTGGATTTAAAAGGAGAAGGAAACTTGCTCCACGTTATAGTTTGAGAAAAGCTTATGGCTTGAAGGTAAGTCTCTCTCCTATATGGTCATTTAATCAATAATAAGCTTGAGTTACGTGATGCGTCTTGCGGGGAGAGGAGCGAATGGGTCATACTGATGGATCTGACTTTGTTAAAACTAACTAGGTATTCTCGTTAAATGGCTTCAACGCAAGATAGTATATCGGTTTCTAGTGAGCCAGTCACACCCTATGTCATATTTGCAAATTTTAATGAAAACATAATCCTTTATTAAGGTTTATTTCCACACAGAAAGAGTTCATTTCCGTCTCGATTTCGGTTCAATCGCGTTTTCTAATGACTCAGAAATAACCGGGGGGTAATTGACTGTAAAAAAAAAACTCTAAATACATAATGCGTAAACCGGTTTTTGGTAAAATACTAAAGCTTTAACGAGTGGAAAAAACAGTGGTATTATGCGTGTCTCTCTCACACACCGTCTTACTTATACCAAAACCATCGGTTATACTGAACACTTTGACCCATTATGACTATCTGCTAGAGGATCCTTAATTAAACTTCAAGTTTTCTGCATGATCACAGGATTGTTCGAGAAGTTTCTAGTAAGGTGTTATGAGGAGAGATAATTTAGCAGAATGTATTTAGCAGTGTGTCACGAGGCTGGTAAATCATAGGCCATGCCTGTAGGAGACATCGCTGTAATTAAAGATTCTTGTGTTTCTGACTGTACCGTGTAAAATTTCCCTGCCACCGATTTTACAGCAAAACATGCTGCAGTTTTTCTTATCGCCCCGAAATGCTCTCTCATCCTGGTTTTAATATCCTGTAAGTATGAAATGCAGTGGCATGTGCAGGGGTGTGCGAGTGTATTATACACTCTAAGAGACGTCTGCTGGTGTAACCGGTCAGTCCCTGCTTATACTCCGCATTGTGTTTTAGGGTGTTATCAGGTGTGTGTGGGGTGCAGGAGGAAGGGATATTACAGACGGCGATGTCCTTCCCGAATTTTATTGAACCTGTTAGGAGCAATAAGGAAAGGGGTAAACTTCATATGCTCTGGTCCTCTCGCTCTCTCTTCCCGCGTGTGCAATACACCAAAGGGCGGCGAGCCAGAGGAAAAACGCGCACATTATTCAAACTAAACATAAATGGGAAATGATACAGAAAATAATGTTAATCTAATACAAATGAAAACATACCTGTTGGGAACAATAAGGAAAGGGGTAAACGTTATATGCTCTGGCCCTCTCGCTCTCTCTGCACAAAGTAAAACAATGTATATACTTATGTATAGACATGTTTTCTATCCCCTACGTATGATAAGTAATAAATCAAATAATTATACAACAACTGATTTATTAACTCGAGGGACCCTGCCACTAGATCCTCACCTCTTCCCACGTGTGCAGTACACCAAAGGGAAGAGGAAACGAGGTCGGGACCCTTATAAAGGGGAAAAGACAGAGGGAGGGGCGATGCAGGACAAGAGCATCATGGGAAAGTTTAAGGGATATTGTACCCATTGGGTTAAACAGAAAAAGGAAAACAGAATCTTGTATAATTATAAATTAAAAGTAAAATAACAACCTGTTACACTGGGTATGTGTATCGCTGTTTATGGGAACTGCATTTACCTTCAAAAAGCCTGCCTCACTTGACAGGCTGCAATCTTTGCATCCCGCTGTCAGCTAACAGCATTGTACACGCACGTATAGGGAAATAAGCAACAGGACATGGATTTTTTCGGTATAATATCAGCTTAATGGGTCAGATGTGATTGTGGTAGCTTGTTTTCACAACGGGGAGCATTAGGAATCAGCGGATACCTCGACGGCAGAACAACAGCACGTGAGGATCATTTCTCAGACGCACCTAGAGGTCGTCTTACAGCCCTTGCGATGGGAACCGCTCATGAGCTGCAGTAAGCTGAGTGGGGCTTCCTGGGGAGTTAGACGGCATCTGCTTACAGGAGCCCCACATTATGTCCATTGTTTTGGGGTGTCCCCTGAGTAGGTGGGGCTGACTGCGTCCCCCTTTGACATCATAGGTTATCGCACTTGGTACAGTGTGTCGACACCGTGTTCGTATCTCAGGGCACTCTGTAGCACCTTGGTCACAGGTTCGCCTTTAGCTGGCCCCTCTGACTGCACTGATCCCAGTGTGAGCCGTTTCAGTCAGTCTGAGGATCTCCATCAGAGCTGCTGCTATTCTTAACCAGCAGGAAATCAGGAAAAGCAAACAAGCACACAACCATGTTGTATCATGCTGTGGTAGAGACACTGGACGCCCAGCTTCCTGCCCGACGTATTGCGTCAACCCTAGAGTACCTTCCTGTCATAATTCACCATCACTTTCTGACTAAGCATGCTGATTAGTGACATTTTCCCATAATGCATTGTGGCCATGTCTTGCTTGTCAGTAGAAAGTAGACTTTCAGCATGTCCCACTTGTGTAAAACAGCTGATAGGATTACATGCACTACAGTGTGTTTCTCCACCATCTGTTCTCAGCTTACTTACATGTGCTGTTTATCCATTGGCAGTTGACTTAATAATTGAACATTTTACAGTGTATTAATTACAGTAGAATGAAGCCCCTGTCGAATTACCTTCCCAAAGTCTATATACTTTCTCCTCAGATACAAATATCTGCAAAACACCGATAACTGGTGTTAGCACCAGGAGACCTTGAGAGACGAAAGGTGACACTGGGAGGATTATGGGAAACTGAGGTTAAAAACCAACAAAGGCTCTGTTGTTGCGGTTGAGTCCTTAATGCACTGTGTATGTGTATGAGCAGCAACTGTGCACATTTGCGGGCAGAACGCCCCCTTGTAATGAGGAAACAAGCATCAGCAGTGAATTTTATTTGACTGTGTACAGAGCTACATCTTACAGTGCTGGCCAACATGCAGGGATTATCCCCCTGGTGCTAAAACTATTACTAAACTGTCCCAAAGTGGGGCTCTCCTCCGTGGCATGACTCTTCTCTCTTTTGATTAATGCTAATAACCACTGTAATGCTTATATTTTGCACCAGAAATAAAGTGGTTTTGTACATGGCCTCAAAACAGATGTTCTGCTTCTTATCTAAGATCCGATTGGTCTTACTGATCCTGTTTCATTGGACTTTTGTTAACGTTAAACTCCCATAAATGAAGTCAAAGTCTCCAGCTGTTGTACTTTTGATAATGGTTACTAGAAGACATCTTTAAAATAAAAACCAGAGAAACCCCCCCCCCCCCCCACAAACACACACACTCCGCTTTTGCCTGCTGTGGGGCTCTGGTGTGCAGCGGCAGAGCTAATGAGCCCATCAGCGGCTCGTTATCTTTCGGTTCTTCGGCCTGGTCTGATGGGGTGGATGTGCACTTACCGCTATTGCGGCCAAGCCCACCGAGGGGGCAGACGGCGGTCCTGGAGGGCTTTGATAATTGAAGGAGGAGTGCAGACTCTTCCCCCTCATCTGTCCTCTCGGCTGGGAAAACAGCAAGGAAAATCTTAGCATTATGGTCGGTGCCCGTCTGGTCCTCTCCCATGTGTCTTTTCCCTGTTTGGCCAGCATTTCCCACTGGCCAACCCGTTTGGTCTCCCCATAGTGTGCTTCACTGCACCCTGGGCCACTGCATAACTCTATGGGTTAAGTGTGTGGATCAGAGGCTGACAGTCATGAGTTTGAGGCTCCATTACGTTCTTCTTTTATTTTATTCTCTGATGCCTGTATGGTTTTGTCTTGTTGATGGGTACCTGCCTTAGCCTTTTTCAGTATGTTCTGTTTTACTCGTATTCATTGATTCCTCCAAGTGCTGGTAGCCCTCTGTGTTGTTCTATTACCTAGTCGCTAGTGTGTTAAATGTAATTTACTCTACCTGTTTCTTCTTGTCCTGTGCCTTTATTGATTGGATGGGTTTGGTCATGGTCCACACCTGCCCCTTATTAGCTCTTGTTATCTGAGTAAGTACCTGCCCTCATTCTGTTCTTTAGTCTGTCATTGTAGTTCTTACTGCATGTTTGTCTCCCAGTCCTGCTCCCAATTTTGCTCCAGTTAGTGTTCATTTTCTTTCTGATTTATTTAATTGGTTTCTTGTGTCACCTGTTTTCTTTTTGACCCGTCGTGATCCCTTTATTGTCTGATTCCCCGCTTTTGTGTTCTGCTTGTTAATTGAACCTATTTTTGCTAAGATCTACTCTGTGGGTCCTATCTCTTTTCCGCCTGCGCCATGCCTCACTGTAACACCCTTGGATAAATATTATTACCCCTAATATAAACACATTTCACACATAAATGCTTTGAATAGAATGCCCCCCCACCTGTCACTGCTCGCTTTTAAAGGGAGATCTGAATAAGGACACCATTCCTGTGCCCGGCCCCCTTCCCTCCTGTTTCCGGAACCATTCCGACCTGCGCGAATGTGGGCCAGAGTGTGAGAGAGAGTCGGTGTAGCTCTACCACGACTGAAAACATCCCCGAAAGCCTCTGTGATATTTTAAATTGCCATCGCCATAGAAACCAATGCCCTTTCTCACACAACTGCTTTGTGGTACATTGTGTACAAACAGCTGATGATCAGTATATACATGCATGCCGATTTTTTTTTTTTGTCAGTCTTAAGGTGCTTATTGTTCATGAAAGAGTTTAAGAACAGTGTTAGCAGTAGTGCCTACATAATAAAACATGGATAGTCCAGTAAGTGGTAAAGTGTCATCACCATGAGGCCAGAGCTGAAAAAATGTCATCCTAGGTAATGTGACCAAGTCCTCTGAGGAACTCTGATTGGCTGATACGGGCCGTGTTTAATTATGTTGCATTATCCCAGCAAATCTCCCACGCTGGTTTAACTTGATGAAGATGTCGAATTCAGCTTTCACGCTTATAAACAGTGGCTTAATTAAAGGCAGCCCCACGGGCCGCTTATCGCTGCTCTATTTCCGCCGGGATAATTACCTGAACGGCTCAGACCCGGCGTTCCAGATTAAAGTTCTTGATTCCGTCAGCCTGTAAGTGTAAAGAACGAGTGCTCCGCTGACTCCTGCTCTCTCTGCAAGCCGTCGCCACGTGTGTCATGTGACCAGCAACAGCGATAACTGAAAGCCGAGCTGATTGGCCGATGGGCTCGGGAGCCTGAGGTGTTTCCCTGAACAGCGGCTTTCGCGTAGGTGTCTGGTCGGTGAGGAGGTCCCAGTTTAAAGTAATTGAACGCAGACACTGGTACCACAGGTACACTGCCCTGAAAAGACAAGACAGAGCAACTGCATATTTTATCAAAATTCAGTTTTGACTGAAATCGAGACTCTTGAGCTCTGTGTTTATCTTGTGACAAAACGTCTTAGTTCAGTTATGCTGGGTTTTGAAGAAAAAAATCATTTACCTACCTAATACACGTGGACAGTCAAAAAAACGTGCAGCTTTTTTTCCATTTCTTTGTTAGCGCAGTTCCTGTGTTTTGCCCTTGTGGATGAGTACAGTATAGTGTGCTAAGCAACCTCATCCCTCTCTATCACCTGGATGGAGTGTCTGCTCTGTGTTTATTGGTGTTAGGGCTGCTGTTCCTCCGTGACGCTCACTTGCATCTGGAATGATTTTGCGCAGTGCTACCTCAGTCAGCCTGGAGTTTATGGAAGGAGAAGGTGCATGCATATTAACCCAGCTGCAGTGAGACTGGTGATAAGAAACCTGTACGATTTGCTGGCAAAAACAGTGAGCAATCGCAGAAAGATCTCCTAAAATTTGGAAATGGGCTTCGCCGTTGAATGCACCATTATTTGCTTCGTTTGAGAGCATGACAACCTGTGAGATTTACATCTCACAGCCGGGACATGGCACAACGGGCTAAATGTTCGTGAAGAACATGCCACTAGGAAACGACATTATGAGACATTAACTTCGGACCAAAAAGTGCACTTATTGCACCGCCAAATGAAATGTATCTAAAATAAATTTGGGACTGACAACGAATCTGTCCCAGAAATGGTCATACAAGGATACTGGGTCACTTCAAGACAATCACTCCAGGATTGCTGCTGTGTATCATGCCAGTCTAACCAGTCCATGCCCATCTTGCCAGTCTAACCAGATAAAATAGGCTTTTTAATACATCTCTAGGACACAGGAAATGCAAGAGCAGCCAGACATCCTTCAAATCCTGCCTTTTGGGATTTGGCAGGCAGCCAGAGCCTTTTTTTGTGATACGCTAAATGCTCACAAAACTACCTCCCTCGACTTCTTCATCAGAGTACAGCAGTCGCAGGAGGGGGTAGTGGATTGTGTATGAGGCTTAGGGGAAAAATCAAGTGATCTTTCTTCAGATTGGTGCTGTAAGGGGGGTGTATGGAGAAGGGCTTAACCTTCTCACACATGCCAAGGACTGGACTTCCGTAAGAGCCGCTTCATGTTATGGATATTCCAGCGCATGTAGCTCAGGGTGTCGTGTGCCTGCACCTGCCTCTCGAAACATCTTCTGGG
This sequence comes from Brienomyrus brachyistius, assembly GCF_023856365.1. Taxonomy (NCBI): domain Eukaryota; kingdom Metazoa; phylum Chordata; class Actinopteri; order Osteoglossiformes; family Mormyridae; genus Brienomyrus; species Brienomyrus brachyistius. Next base: position 12,701,992 of record NC_064549.1, read on the forward strand.
GGGCTCAGAACTTCTCCTACAGTGCTGTCCCTATGGCACCACATATCAGGGTGGGTGATAGTTCATTTCCCCTTTTATCTTGTTTTATGCAGCTGTATATTCTGGAAACACAATAATAATGGCATGACGTACAAGGTGCTTAACTGCCTCATGCCAGATGCTTCTTGGGATAAGCTTCACCAGTGTTGTGTTCAAGTCACATAAGTTTAGTTTGAGTAAAGTCTAAGTCTAAATGGGGGGGGGGGGGGAGGGTGAGTCCAAGACAAGACCATTACCAAAGCTGAGTCCAAGTTCAATTCTGGACTTTGAATCTGAATTCAAAAACATAAATTGAAGACTAAACAAACATCTATTTTTTATATATATTTTTCTAAAGTAGTTTATAAATACAAACACTTTTCATACTTACAGGATTTGGAATCACTGACAGATCCAGATATTTAGCCTGCTAGATATCTCACAGCTATCTGCGACGCTTCAGTGACTCCACTGAGATCCGTCTTTAACAGCGCCAATTTGCCAGCACACATTGAACACCGATTTGCCTCTGATCTGGGAGTTTTGTTGTCGATCTCTAAAAGCTGTCAGCAAGTGGAAAATCAGGGCTAAAATCATGTAGTGTGAACTTAGCATTAATTATTGAATTCAGGTGTTTCATTCAGACCCGTTGCCACAGGTGTATGAAATCAAACACCTAGTCATGCAGTCAGGTTTACAAACATTTTTGAAAGAATGGGTCGTTCTGAAGAGCTCAGTGAATTCAAGCGTGACACTGTCATAGGACGCCACCTTTGCAATAAGTCAGTTCATGAAATTTCTTCCCTGCCTGATATTCTACAGTCTACTGCAAAGTGTAAGTGTTTAGGAGCAAGACCATGTATAATATACTGTATCAGGGTCACCGAGTGCTGAGGCGCATATTGTGTAAAAGTCGGCAACGGTCTGTTGACTCAATAACTGCAGAGTTTCAAACTTCCTCTGGCATTAACCCCAACACAAGAACTCTGCACCGGGAGCTTTATGGAATTGGCTTCCATGACCGATCAGCTGTGGAGTTAAAAATCACACTTCTCTGTCTATCAGTCTGATGAACGAGTCTTGGTTTGGTGGATTCCAGGAGAATGTTACCTGCCTGCAGTGTGCCAGCTGTTTGGGGGAGGAGGGATAATGGTATGCAATATAATGGTCTAGGCCCCTTATCTCCAATGAAGGGAACTCTTAATGCTTCAGCCCCAATGCACAATGCAAGGTCCATAAAGACATGGTTGGGTGAGTCTGGTGTGGAAGAACTTGACAAGGCTGCACAGAGCCCTAATCTCAACCCCATGAAACACCTTTGGGATAAACTAGAATGGAGACTGTGAGCCAGGCCTTCATGTTCGACATCAGTGCCTGACCTCACAAATGCTCTTCTGGATGAATAGGCAAGAATTCCGACCGATACACTCGAAATCTTCTGGAAAGCCTTCCCAGAAGAAGGGCAGCTGTTACAGCTGCAGAAGGAGGACCAGCTCCATGTCGATGCCAATGTATTCAAAATGGGAAGCAATAAAAGTGCCTGTAAGTGTAATGGCCAGGTGTACCAATACTTTTGTTAATATAATGAATAAAAGAATAGAAAATATTATTGTCAACTAAGGCCTAAATGATATGTTAAAATACTGCATCATGTAGTAGTTATTAATTTTATTGTAACATGACTGTACCCTGCTGGACACATTTAAAAAATTTTCTCAAACCAAACAATGCGCATAAAACAATATCATGTTCCTTTGAAAGGCTTTTTTTAATTAGCAAACTTTTTATATATACACAATGTAAAGTGCAGACTCAACTATGTAACACTGTGCATATGTTGCAATTGTCACTCTCTACACAACAACAACGACATATTGCTTTTTAGAAGTACAAGTGCAGTGAGAATTTTGTATGCTATGTGGGCACAGCATTTCTAAAGCTACCCAGCAAACATAACATCATTGGTTTTAAAATATGCCCCAGTGGCTTAATTTCAGCACGTAGATACCAATGTGCAGCCCCATTCACCGAATACTTTCATCCAAAGCATCTCGCAGTAGAGGGAGCCTTGGGACTTGTGAAAGTACAAGGATCAGATACATGAATTTAGCACGTGGGAATTGATCTGACCCCCTGGTTGGCAAATTTTATCAGTAAGATTTAAAAATGCTGAGAAATACTGAAATGTCACCTAAATACAGTTACAGCGATATAATGTCTGGACGATATGAATAACTGGATACTAAATCTGTCACGGTTATTTGATTAAACTCGACTATTAAAAAGCATCGGGAAAGAATTTCCTCCTCGACTGCTCTGCATTGTGGGGGGAAGAAAAAACAGCATGTAGTGAATGAGGATGTAAATGAACAGCGAAGGCATCAGTTGTGTGGAAGCACTTCACGTCTAAGCTGAATGAAAATGCAGCTGCCTGTCAGTATTGCAAAGCAGAACTTAAATATTACCATTAGCATGACTGAAATGCAAGTACGTCTTAAAAGAAGGCATTCAGGTTTGACTGACTCACCCAGTAATGTAAGGTTAGCCATAGATATGTGCTTTGTCATCACAATGACTTAAATAATTTTGCTTAATTTACTTTCTACAATCCCTGTATGTCATAATAATCACTGGCAAAACAAGGATTATTCCCGTGGCTTAGCTGCGTCATTTTACATAATACAGTACATGATAACCATATGGGGCGGCATGGTGGTGCAGTGGTTAGCACTGTTGCCTCACACCTCTGGGACCCGGGTTCGAGTCTCCACCTGCGTCATATGTGTACGGAGTTTGCATGTTCTCCCCATGTCGTCATGGGGTTTCCTCCAGGTACTCCGGTTTCACCCCACTGTCCAAAAACATGTTGAGGCTAATTGGAGTGCCCATAGGTGTGAATTGTGTGTGAGTGTGCCCTGCAATGGGCTGGCCCCCCCATCCTGGGTTGTTCCCTGCCTCGTGCCCATTGCTTCCGGGATAGGCTCCGGACCCCCCGTGACCCAGTAGTAGGATAAGCAGTTTGGAAAATGGATGGATGATAACCATATGTTGTGAAGGGCTGAATGATACTGGAAAAAGTTTCCCTTGCAATATTTAAAGTTTTTGCAATATTTAGGAGCTGAAAATCACTATATAGTCAAATAGAACTTGTTATCTACAAGAGTTGGTCAAATAAGTTGTTGTTACTGTGAAAAACACAAAGCAGTTCTGACAAATGACTAGCTTTTGCTCAATATTCTCACAATAGAATACAAAATATATAAATACAATGGAAGATGAATGTCTTCTCGTGACCAGTTCTTGTTTGCTTTACTCATTTTTACTCACTTTTGTTTGATTTCATCGCAAACACACCACTCTGTCTAGGAGTGAGTCCAACAGTAAAGATGATGATTGTCTCAGAGAGCACACGTACAGCACACGTACAGCACACGCAGAGCACACGTACAGCACACGCAGAGCTCATGCGAAAGCAGCCACTGTAAACTTTTTATATAGAATTTTTTTAAACATCCATCCATCCATCCATCCATCCATCCATTTTCCTAACCGCTTATCCTACTGGGTCACGGGGGGTCCGGAGCCTATCCCGGAAGCAATGGGCACGAGGCAGGGAACAACCCAGGATGGGGGGCCAGCCCATTGCAGGGCACACTCACACACCACATGCACACCTATGGGCAATTTAGCAACTCCAATTAGCCTCAGCATGTTTTTGGACTGTGGGGGGAAACCGGAGTACCTGGAGGAAACCCACGACGACACGGGGAGAACATGCAAACTCCACATGCAAGTGACCCAGGCAGAGACTTGAACCCGGGTCCTAGAGGTGTGAGGCAACAGTGCTAACCAATGCACCACCATGCCGCCCCTTTTTTTAAACATGTACTAGATAATGTTAAAAAGGAACCATCATTAAAATTGCAAAAGCTCACTAAATTTTGGTTTCTATGACAGTAAAAATGTTTTAGCACAATTTATTGATATTGTCTCAACCCAGCAGACAATTGCGGTTGTTGCGATGTGGCAATTTCATATGCATGAAATGCTTTGGCAGTTTTAATATCGCACATTTAAGTGAACACCAAGTAAAAATTCACCCAAATGCATAACAAGACTGAGTCCATCCACATGTGAACTCGAGACTAGACTCAAGTACCCCAACTCTGGCTTCAAGGGTGTTGCTAAGATCTTAAGACATCAAGGGCTAAACCCAGAGACCTGATCTGTCCAAGGGTCATCATATTAAATTCTCTCTCTCTCTGAAGTTGCAACAATCGTAGCACTACAAAGGTTTAGTGAAACGCAGCCCCAGACCAGTACTGTTGTGATGTATGGGATTCTCAAACTGAGAATATGGATGTTACAACACCTGCGGCAAGCAAGTCATTCAGGGCTCGTTCAGATTCGTTTGTGGCTTCAGCCCCCGACACCCCAGGCTTGTGACACATCTGACCTTGATAACTGCAGGTTAGTCATTGTTGTGAGCCACTGTGCAACCCTTCCAGAAACAAGACTGTCAGCATTTTGTCATTTCTTTCCATAGTGCTGACTTTTTAGGAAGGACTTTCACATCCAGGTGTGGCATCGGGGATCTCTTTCCTTGACCAGAGAGGAGCAGATGTCCTTCATGAAGGAGATTCTCTGTGATTCTGCCTGCTCACACCTCCTGGGTGTTTCTCAATATGAGTTCTTGACAGTACTTGTGTTCTCATGTGCCCGTTTCATGTCATCTTTCATTGCTAAAGCTCAATTCCAATAAAAATATTTGGAAGTCGTTCTTGCTCCGCCCTAAATTTTAAGTATATAACAACAGTGATACACTACAATTCACTGTGAACCCAAGTTCATTCTTGGGAGGCAATACAGCAAGACCAATCTTGCCAAGACCACAAGTACAATATTTGCGTTTTCGGTATTGAGAAACACCCCCTTTCAGTCCTTCATTTGAACTTAAACTTCTGAAAGTCTTTCAGATAACCCCAGTACAGGTTTTATTCTGTAGCAATGCTAACCTAATATCTGACCAAGTGTTGCCCTGCATGTCTTTTAATGAAAGAGCTCTCATCTCCTTCAGCTGCTTACATTTCCAAGGTCTGAACCTGATGGACGTACAATTAGCATAACTCACACTATCCCACAGCCGTTGGGGGGGGGGAAGGTCATAAGGGCAGGTTTTTGTATAAGTGTAACTCTGAAGCATATTAATTGAAAATCACTGCCCACCTTGGGATTCAAAGGCTGATTCAGGAAGGAATTTCATCTCCAAGAAGAATCCCTATGAAATAACTATGAGACGACAAACCTTAGTAGCAAAATGAAATAAGTTTTGCAGATTGAAATTGTCCTGCACTCCCTGTCTACGCGATTTTGTGCTAGAAAGTCTTGGTCCACAATCTTCATTCCAGAACCCGGTCCAAGCAGCTGCTTTCCGACCAGCACAGGGAATCTAGAATGGGCACGTGTCAGCTAAGGCGTCGCAGGACATGTGCTGGGCAAGGCTGTGGATGGGGTGGTGGAGATGCCAGTCGTAAAATTATCAAAGAAATGGCTCAGGTAGATGCGTATGGACCTTGTAAACCTTCAAGCTGTCAAACCAAGTATGTGGCAGGTCATCATACCAACCAGTAAAGCCCCAAATCATGTTTGTGTGTTTGTGTGTGTTGGGGGGGGGCTCAATTGACCCCTCTTCTATCTCCAAATGTAATTCATCAACCGTGCCTCAAAGTGACATTGACTGATTCTCCTTTAGTAATATGGAGAAACACAACACACTGTGCTTGTAATGGCCATTTATGTTGGCTTTCACCTTTTGGATTAAACACTCTCTGTATTTATTGATCGCCCTCTCTATTGCACATCCTGACATCTGCCCAGTAATGGAGTCCCATTGGCTAGCAGGTGTTGTCATCAGATTTGTCACCCATTAGTTGTTATACTCCATCCTATTCAAGTGATCTCGTGTCTTTTAAGCACACAGGAGATGAGACTTCAAAGGGAGAACAAGGGCTGGTTATAGAATTTCAATGATTACTGGCTATGTTCTCACAAAGCGCACGGTTGCCTGAAATTAGATTCAGTCACATGTTCTGCATGGTTCTTCAAGACTCAGAACTCGTCTGCAAGACTGATTACTGCAAAGCTTCTTACAGGAGAAACTTTTGTTGCAACAGTGGACATACCCTAAAAATGAAACCAAGATCTGAATCTGCAAAATCCAGGGAGGAAGGGTTAATTTGTTTCTGCATTGCCGAATGCAGTTAAGAGCCCTGTTTCTCAGGTGAAATTTACAACAGCACCATTAATTTAGCAGTTTATTTGCAAGGCCGGAGCTGGAAGCAGCACCAGAATTTCAGTGCTTCTTCAGTACAAGTGACAGGCGTCCTTATAAAGACGACCTTCTCCCTCATTCCCACTCTGCCAACAAGCCTGGCCTGCCGTCCCACTGAAGAATACATCCAAATTCATTACATTTGTATGTGTTTTTCACTGAAAGGGGCTCTTATTCAGAGGAGCCTAGCATCTCCTCGAGTGGAAAAATGTGTTCAGTGTAGAACCAACTGAAAATTATGGTGGCTTATGATGCCTATTTAACTCAACATGTCACTGGGCAAGCAAATTATGACGCTTGACCAGAGTCTCCCTTACATTAGGGCAGTGTCCCCACCTTCGGACAGTGTCCCTACCTTAGAACAGTATCCCTACCATCAGACAGTGTCCCCTACCTTAGGACAATATCCCTACCTTTGGACAGTGTCCCTACCTTCAGATAGTGTCCCCTACCTTAGGACAGTATCCCTACCTTTGGACAGTGTCCCTACCTTCAGATAGTGTCCCCTACCTTAGGACAATATCCCTACCTTTGGACAGTGTCCCTACCTTCAGATAGTGTCCCCTACCTTAGGACAGTATCCCTACCTTTGGACAGTGTCCCTACCTTCAGATAGTGTTCCCGACCTTAGGACAGTATCCCTACCTTTGGACAGTGTCCCTACCTTCAAAGAGTGTCCCCCACCTTCAGACAGTGTCTCCTACCTTAGAACAGTATCCCTACCTTCAAACAGTGTCCCCTACCTTCAAACAGTGTCCCCTACCTTAGGACAGTATCCCTACCTTTGGACAGTATCCCTACCTTTGGACAGTGTCCCTACCTTCAAACAGTGTCCCCTACCTTCAAACAGTGTCCCCTACCTTAGGACAGTATCCCTACCTTTGGACAGTGTACCCTAATTAGGGCCTGTGCTTCCTTGGAGGTGCTTCAGGCTCAGAGTGACCCTGCACTGGTTAAGCAAGCCTGTAAGATACATGGATTCTAGCTTTGATATTTAGAAAGAGATCTCATGACCCAATAAATGAGCACTGCCTTTGGTGACTTATCCATCCATGCTGTTCACCAACAGGCCTTATGTAATGGTGCATAAAATTTAGGTACATTTTACATTAACTGCACCTTCATAATGCATTCATTATGCATTCATAGAACATTCAGTGCACCTTCATAATGCATTCATAGCACAGTCATATGCAGCATCTAAGTATATCTTGTTTACATATCTGAAAGCAGTTCATTCATAATACTTTTAATGAACAACACATGACAGCTGAAATATACTTTATAACAAACTTAATCACATAATCATATAATGTTTGTTATTAATGTATATTAAAGCTTTTAAGGTGTTAAGATGTTTAAGGTATACTTTCATGCTGTTTATGAATGTTCTATAAATGCCTTGTGAAGGTGCACTGAATGTTCCACGATTGCATTATAAAGGAATTACTAAATCTCTGGTGAAATGTGGGCTTATTAAATAATTCAGGAAATCAAGTAGATTCTTCTTCCTGCCACGTACTGCCTCGACAGGGACCTGCCTATTAATTTCACCGTCTAGAGGCAGCAGTTATCAAATCAGGTCACTCACACCGGATGACGTGGTCCGTCTGCATCCTCGTCTGCATACTGCAGCAAGCTGTGCGTTAATGAAAAATTATACACAGCCCCCGTGGGCAGGGGTTGTAGACCCTGGGTCCTGCTGTACATCCCGCCGGAGCACCATCGACCCAGGGTGATGCCAGGAACGCCCAGTCCAGGTCGTCATCTGGAGTCCTGAAGGTGTAAGATGCTGTAGTTTAAGCGACACCAGACAGCTGACACTTGACACACCAAACAGAGTCTCTTACAGTCCAAATGACTATTGGAATGTGTAGCACCTGTGGGAGAATCACCTGTTAGACCTTAAGGGCAGTGTCCCCCGCCCAGGTGACCCAGCTCTTTGGCTCTTGTACCATTCAAATAAATAACACTGGTTTCTCTGCACACTGCTTGTTTGGCGAAGACGTGCAGGACATTCACCTGCTGAAGGCCGCGGAACGTAGGCTGTGTCTCCACACGCCACTGCCCTTCTGTAAACAATACCTGTCATTATGACGCCTGTGTTTGTCTATAGTCACCACGCATGTAGCGTTTTTTTTCATGCTGAAAAGCCTTCTGTTTAGAGTGTCAGTGCCAGGATGGGTGTTAACGGCCGGGCTGAAAGCGGGATCAGATGGTAATTAGCAAAAAGCTGCACAGCATAGTAAACCACTGCTAAGCCTCGTGGAGCATGTGCGAAGATTAAAACCACCCGCAACGCGACCTGGATCTTGGTATTAACAGAGCTTTCCGCAGTGAAGCATATCTGAAAGCTGCTGTTGCTCTCTCACTAGCACCACCTGCAGGCAGGCGCGCGACATTGCTGCTCTCTGACCTGCTCTCTCCACTTCCAGCCCCCCAGGTAAGAGCAGAACAGATTTAGATCTTGTTTATCGTCAAATCCCTGGAGGCTCCGTGAGGAGTTTCGCACAGAGGCCCTATAGGGAATTCAAAGACTTTGAAGATTTTTCTCCTACCCTTCCTCTGTTTCTTTATTAGGAAACCACAGCCCTCTTTGACCTTTTCAGGCTGCTGCCCTGCACAAAGAGACAGTGCTGGCCCTTTTCCACAGCATCTATCCAGCTAAGCCTGCTCTCAGTAGCATTTCCAACAAAACCACCTCCCGGGGCCCTCCATAGCCTTTTATCGATGGGTTTAGCATTTTCCCCGCCACTTGCGGCTACCTCAGGCCAGTCCATGTCGAACCTGTACCATGGCGAGAGTGCCCACGGACGTGGGTATGCCTCCGGGTAAGGTACACGCATGGCGTTTATCAACGTGCACAGAAAAACCTCCAAAGCGAACATCAATGGGAAATTTCATTAGGCAGAGTGAGGGATCGTTTCGGTCTGCAGGGTCACAAGTTTATTGGAAAAGTAACATCAATCCGATGGGGAAGGGGCAGGGATTGACAGGAAGGGGCAGGGGAGAGGGGATCTGAGGTAATGGCGTGCAGATTAGCACTCTACGTCCTTTAAGGGTATGGTGGTAGACACCCCTCATCCCCCGAAAATCCAGGAATTGACAGCAGCTCCCTGACAAACATGCAATTTCCTGGGAATCTGTCGTTACATTATTGATCGGCGATACAATTAGCCAGCAAGAAGTTTTACCCCCACAGTCAGCACTAGAGCAGGGTTACCAACTGTCATACATCTGGCGTGACACTCGCGCTTCCTGACTCTCATTCTCACGCAAGAAATCTTTCGGCAAATCTATGTGATTCCATTTTAAACCTAAAATTAACTACACCAAAAGCGTTGGGCCAGTTTGCAAACCCTACAGACAATTCATAAGGTAATAAAACTGTTACATACATGTGAATGTGTGTGCAGACTTGTCTCCAATTGAAAATTTGATTCCTGCTAGACGACCAAAGTTCTTAGACATGGGTGATATCTAGTTTTTAATGGATATATCATGGTATATGGTATTTTGATGGTATTTTAAAAAACAACATTGCCCCGACATTCCCCAATAAAATTCATCCTGGGGGCTATACTTTTGAACAAAAATGACTGTGGTATCCTGTACTGCAGTACCACCAACACCCCCTGCCCCGGTTCTCCCCCATCTGCCTCCCTGAAATCGTAATGCCTACGATGGCAAGTCTGACGTGGTTTGACTGCACAGCACAGCACTGCCGAACACCAGCAGTCTCTCCAGTGTTTAGAACAGAGAAAGGACAGCAGGCCAAGGTGAAGCTCGGTTTGTTTTTCAAGACTGTGGTCAGATCTCGTTTGAAGCATGGGGGTGTCTGGTCACTGTGGGGCGGTAACCACTTCCTGGTTTTGGTAGCTGTTGATGTTTAAGGAGGCCCCTGTCCCGTGCTTGTCCCCAGGCCTCTCCCACACGTCCCCCATGGATTTCCTCCCCGAGTACAACGACAGCGACGCTATCCATGGCAACGGGACTGGGCTCGCCAACACGACGGGTCGCGCCCCCAGACAGCCGTACAATTACTACGCCATGCTGCTCACTCTGCTCATCTGCGTGATCGTCTTCGGCAACGTGCTGGTGTGCATGGCGGTCTCCAGGGAGAAGGCCCTGCAGACCACCACCAACTACCTGATCGTCAGCCTGGCCGTGGCCGACCTGCTGGTGGCCACGCTGGTCATGCCCTGGGTGGTCTACCTGGAGGTGAGTGGGAGCCGGCGCGTCACGAACGGGCGCGGTTACGGTTCATCTCTCTTAGTGTGGCGAGTTCCGGGTTCAACTGAAATATAGGATTCCACTAAAAAATGACAGGACTTACAGTTAATGTGCAGGTGTCAGATGTAGCCTGAAGGGTTAAAACTTGGTTAGGTTTTCTTTGTACTTATCTGTAAAGTTTCATGCGTTCGGTGTTTCTTTCTCAGCTAACATATTAGTCAGCATTTATAGAATAATGTCGCTTTACGTGGGATCACCTATAGGAAGACAGTGCCCTGGGAAAATGGGAGACCTTAAAACGGAACAGCAGCGTATTTTACATGCTAATGTGACCTGGTGACCAGTGACATTTGTGAAAGGAAGCAGCGCAGTGCTGGGGGGGACAAGACCACTGGCCCCATTTTTGCAGGTCAGGTCGGTGGGGGGGGGGGGGGGGGGTTTGTAGACAGCAAAAGCACACATTGGGCTCCTGCAGTCACATGATTCCACAGGAATTGATCATTTCAGGCAGTGTTTGATTACGTGACTTTGTGCAGCTATCCGCACACTGCAGGATTAATGGTTATCACAGTGTTTTAAGTAGTTTAGCTGAACTGTAAAGTAAAACTGCAATTCTCAAATAAAACCTTTGCGCTTATCAGTTTCTCCTTCACTGCTCAAACCCCCGATGTCAGAAAGGCTAAACGTGTGCGCAAGAATCTCGCATGCTACGGCTTTACAGAAAATTGTCAAACTGAAGATTTAAAAGATAGTCTTGCAAAATGTATTACACCATCAGCAATGCGGCCTGTGCTTTGGAACTTAAAATGGCCGAGTTATGTACATCTTTAAGAGGATAGTCATCGTTTTATTAAGGATTCTGAATAAAAAGTCATTTATTTGTCCAATAAAGCTAAAATAAAAAGTAATGTCTCTAATAGAAGGCTTGTACATGAAATGTCAATATAAAGAGTAATTGCTGCTGTATGATTTCACTGACAAAAATGAGGAGCATTAAATTACAGTAGCACAGTCAGTACATCTGAGACAGCAATGAAAATACCGGTGGAGATGTGCGAAGATGTGGGCTCAGCTTCTGTTTGTTTTGCTCAGTTAGACCCCAGGCTGGTGAAAAATAATCCTGGTTTCAATACCAAGCAATAGTCTCTAGTTTCACCCTTGGAAAATTCTGTAACAGGTGCCATGATAGAAGCGGCACGATGCTTTAGCGTGAGTTTGCTTAGCTCATCACTCTTCTTCTGCCTGGCAGGCATTATGACAATCTGGTCTTGGCCTGATGCAGTCTGAGCTCCTCCGCGTTAATGTGGTCTCACGCTGGTCCGGGGTGCTCTTAGTGGAAGCCAGCAGTGATCTACACTGAGATAAGCATAGACTGATAGAAGGGGAATGTAATTAGACACATTTCTCTGCCTACTTGTATTTTCTGTATACATTCTCGAGGTGTGCAGCACTGCTTCCGGTAGCTCTTGGCAAACAGACCGCTGCACAGTAAATAAAACTGAGGAAAGCACTGTACATGACATGTGTCCTACAGTGTGGGAACATGCTAACGCTAAGTAGTGAGGCCACCTTGCATGCCCTGTTGCTATAATGTTAAGTGTCCTATACAGTATGTTGCCCCGGGGCCTTAGAGAAATGTTGTTTCATCACACTTTGTACATGTACATGAAGCTGCTGATGACACTAAAGTAACCTTGAACCTTGAAGAAAAGCAGCCAGTCAGGAGACTGAAACTGCTGATGGATGGAAATATGGGGCTCTCTGATGAACGTGAGGAAACATGGCTACAACATGAGAGATGTTCAGTAGATAAGTCTGGGGTGTAAAACAAAGGAATAGCCGAAAGGATCCGTTTCACCATTATGGCTCAAGAGACCCACCAATGTAGCTTTTCAGGGCCAGGTTTTATGACCAAATCTAAATCCCGTCCCACCGATTGAGTCTTAGTGTGACAGACTGCCAGGAATTGGCTGCAGATTGTCGAGAGACAGACCTTGGGAAATTCAGAGAAGAAAGTCACAGAAACGTCGGCGCACTGAAAAAGGCGAGGCAGCCAAAGGGAGGGAAGGGGGAGGCGGCCAAAGGGAGGGAAGGGGGAGGCGGCCAAAGGGAGGGAAGGGGGAGGCGGCCAAAGGGAGGGAAGGGGGAGGCAGCCAAAGGGAGGGAAGGGGGAGGCGGCCAAAGGGAGGGAAGGGGGAGGCGGCCAAAGGGAGGGAAGGGGGAGGCGGCCAAAGGGAGGGAAGGGGGAGGCGGCCAAAGGGAGGGAAGGGGGAGGCAGCCAAAGGGAGGGAAGGGGGAGGCGGCCAAAGGGAGGGAAGGGGGAGGCAGCCAAAGGGAGGGAAGGGGGAGGCGGCCAAAGGGAGGGAAGGGGGAGGCGGCCAAAGGGAGGGAAGGGGGAGGCAGCCAAAGGGAGGGAAGGGGGAGGCGGCCAAAGGGAGGGAAGGGGGAGGCCAAAGGGAGGGAAGGGGGAGGCGGCCAAAGGGAGGGAAGGGGGAGGCGGCCAAAGGGAGGGAAGGGGGAGGCCGTGGCACGACACGCTGCCAGTGTACAGGATTTCTCTGAAACTCAATTAAGTGCATCTTCATGTTTGGCAAGAAACTGCTCGTCATCCTTGAGGTGTCCTCTTGTGATGGCATGAAGCTGTAGAGGACTGGGTCGCCCTCTTGTGGCTAGGCAGACCTATAGGAGTGCAGCAACACTTCTCCAAAACAAATAAAAAAGACACAGTTGGGTAAATGAGGCTGACAGGAATCCAAAACGGTGATCTTCCACCAATCTTCGTTGCAATATTGTTTACATTGTTTATTAAAATAAGTGCTTTCCTATGAAATAAACACAGTTTTATTTTTGCAGAAATAACGGTTCCTCTACACAGACCCAGTGGTTGAATGTAGCAGGTCTTGCATTGCATGGAATGGGGTGTAGCTGCTTCTATTGCTCGTTTCCGGTTTGCTCAGGTGGTCGGTGAGTGGAGGTTCAGCAAGGTGCACTGCGACATCTTCGTGACCATGGACGTGATGATGTGCACAGCCAGCATCCTGAACCTTTGCGCCATCAGCATCGACAGGTGAGTGCACATGGTTCGCTCCCTCGGTGCCTGTGGACGTCTTGGGGTCTTTAATTGTTTTCAAGCATATATAATATTCAATACATTGACTATGCAGATGGACATCAGATGGACTACAATGCTCATTTGCGGACAGAGATCCCAAAATATGAAGCTCAACGTTAAATTATTATGTATAACTACTAAAATGTTTAAATTAGCAGCATGTTCACAATTGTCATAGCAATTTCAAAGAATTGTGTAATGTAAGTTTAAATCAAAGCCTTTTAACGTTCGTAAATAACAGTGTTCTCAGTGACCTAGATGTTGCTACAGAACCTTAAGCCTAAGCCTAGCCCGGTGTTCGAGCCTCTGCGGGTCCCAAGGTGCATACCAAGAGGATGATGAGATATAATGAACATCAAGTAGGTCAATAGCAGAGGGCAGATCAAACTGGCTGGCTAGTGTGAGGGATTGAGGGCAGGCCCAAGGCAGATCGATAGGCAGCCATTACAGGGACTAATGGGGAAACTCACGGCACACCTGCAGTCATAAATGTCACCATGCTGGACTGTATCTGCTGTGAGGGCACGCATGTTCATCAAGGAAATCAGATGTTTTAGTTTCATTACAGTTTCTCAACGTCTACTTTCCTGCCCCGCCATCCCATTACCCCTTCCCCCCTCCGCCCCCAGGTACACAGCTGTTGCCATGCCGATGCTGTACAACACGCGATACAGCTCCAAGAGGCGGGTCACCATCATGATCTCCGTGGTTTGGGTCCTATCTTTTGCGATATCCTGCCCCCTACTGTTTGGCTTAAATAACACAGGTAATTTTTTATTGATATTACACAGAAAAGCCCTAACTATTTACTCATCCACTCAGACAGATAATCAATCAAAAGTCATGATCCAAGCTAATTGAACCGGAATTTGTTGAGTTGAATTTTCCTGTGAAATTCCACCCAGCAGGCTGATGAAAGCAGAACTATGTGTCGTATTGAGTATTTCACTCACGACGGTGTTGGTGTCCCCAGTAACCGTGCACTATAAGCCGCATTCACTTTCAGCCACCCGCAGCGATGCCCTATGCGTGATCGCCAACCCCGCCTTCGTGGTCTACTCCTCCATCGTCTCCTTTTACGTGCCCTTTATCATCACCCTGCTGGTCTACGTGCAGATCTACGTGGTGCTACGAAAACGGCGCAAGCGCGTTAACACCAAACGCAGCTGTCCGGCGATGGACGCTCAGGTAGACGCCGTGGTCAAGGTGTCCTCCCTACAAGGCGGCTTGGTCCCTCTGCTCCAGCTAGGTGGCACTACAAATACCATTTAGCTGAATTAAAAGCATGAATCAAGCAAGATGAAAGAGCTGCAAATAAAATTGCTTCCTTTCATCACCGTTTACAAAATGTTTTCATGAAATTCAGGCACTGTTCTTATGAATTGTGTAAATTGCGCATGTGATGCTATAGCAGGAATTAAACTTACGCTATGTGTTAATATGTATACGGATGATGCACTGATGATGCTTCGGCAGATTGACGTTCGCCCTTATAGAATAATTATGAAGACGAGACCAGGAAAAAGAGTCAGTTTTTTGTTGATGTTCTGATTTAGCATGCAATTGAAGCATGGAAAGGGACAAGCGTAGTTGCAAAAAGATAAATCAATAGCAAGTCAACAAGATACAGAATAATAGGAGACAGGGAACAGAAAGGTTATCATGTGGGTGTTCAACAAAATGCATGTTTAACGGGTGCTTACACAAACACAGTCTGGCGTGAAAACGAAAATGTTTACCCAGGAAACTAGACATGATATTTCCAAGAGTGAGGTCATCGCGATACACATCTCTATGCACTGCCAACAATCTGATACATTAAAGATACATATGAAGCGACTACTAGTACGATACTATATGATTCACCCCAATTGTGATGCACGACTTGACACGACTTGATTCAACACAATGCAATTCAACGTGATACTGTCATGACCGAAGGGTCAGCAGGGGAATTACGGATCGGGGAATCAGGGTCGGGAAGCCAAAAGGTCAGGAATATGTGGTGTATTCCGCAGAAACATCAAGGCAGGTACAGAACGGTAAACAACGTCAATGACCGGAATGGGGAAACAGACTTGAATGCGGACTTAAATACACAGGACAAATCGAAATAACAGAAGACAGCTGATAGCAATCAGGAATTCACACGAGGTTAATGAAGGGGGCGTGGCACACAGGAGGATCGGATGATTGGTCGTGACAGATACCATGCGGCACATCATCAGACATGCTTCCAACTCTCATGAGACTTGACCGAGATTGGTCACTTATTGGTCAGACTTCTAAGTAACAAAGGCATGGAGCTTCTACTAATAATTATAAATTAATTAATCAGATTTTAGCGATGCACAGATGATAGAAATGATGCATCCCAAGGTCATTCCAAATTAAAAGTGGTGAACAATTTTTTAATCAGGGCAAGAACATCGTTAATTTTTATGCTGGTGAACCGTACCATCGCGACAAGAAGCTTGTTTCTCATAACAGTGGGGATCTCCCTTGTCGCCTTGCCCCCTAGGAGAAATGCACTCACCCTGAGGATGTCAAACTTTGCACCACAGTTGTGAAGTCCAATGGCAGTTTCCCCATCAGCAAGAAGAAAGTGGTACGTCAGACTAGTCTTTGCTGATGGCATATAATGACAAAGAGTGACATTACTACCAGCACAGTAAGTCAGACCTTTTCAGCGAAGCACTTTTATTTACAACATCGTTTAAGATTGCCTCCAGTTTCTATAGGGAGATGATAGTTTCTCTACTATCATGCTCAGCAGTAAACAGGCCATAACAGACTATGCTGGATTTATAAGTGCTTTTCCAGCACGTTCGGAGAATCGGATCTCTGGTGAAATCCAAACGCTGCAAAGGGATGTGTTTATAGAATGTTCTGATTGAACACTGATAGTTGGATAGACAGTAAAACTATGTTTTTTACTAACAACAACATGTATCGTTTCACTGCTCCCATTGGACGAGAACATGTCTCAGAAGAATTGTGACCAAAACAGAGAGACTCAGAAGGCCCTTCTATCCTCAGGCCATAAGACTTCTTAACCTGGACATACCACCACAGCCTTTATCATAATACAAATTGAACTCATAAACTCATAAATCTGCTGACACTAACTCACTAGCCTCAGAACTATGGTTCAGTCCACAACACAATTGCACATGGCACTTAACCATAGATGGATTGCTGTACTTAAAATACATGCACACTGTACAGTAAGATATACTATTACTTAAACATACTGTATGCACACTGTATACCTGCTATATTTTCTGCATTTATGCACAGTGTTCGGAGTGACTAGGCATACATTTCTCTATGTTATACTTTGTATATGACAAATTAAGGAATCTTGAAATTAAATGCTGAAATTACTTTTTTGCAATTGAAAGATTTTCCTCCAGGAGGCGCTGCAGCATGCAGATGGCACCGAGCTGGAGATGGCAGCCGAAGCTGGCAGCGTGGGGGAGAGGAGGCTGGGTCAGCCTGGGAGGCCCCTCCAGCTCGCCTCGAGCGCCGCCCCCGAAGCCTGCCAGAGCTCGGCCCCCGCCCTCGTCTGGGGACAGTCCGCACGCGGTGGCCAGGAACGGGCACGCCAGCGACGACCGCGCCCCCCCCCGGGTCACCAAGGCTTTCGAGACGCTAGCCTTGACCAACGGGAAAACTCGCACCACCGTCAAGAGCCTGAGCAAGAGGAAGATCTCCCAGCAGAAGGAGAAGAAAGCCACGCAGATGCTGGCCATCGTTCTGGGTAAGACACGCCCCCCCTTCTGGCACAAGACCAGGCACCAGAAACTAGTAACTTAAAGATCCAGCAGTTATACTCCTGAGGAACTTTGCTGTATCTCCATCCCACCATCCATTCATCCATCCATCCATTCACCAGTTTGCATTCACTTGTTGGATAAAGTGAACTGTAATCGCTGCAGTAAAATATCAATATGAATAATATAATAAGGTTTCAGACCATCATAAGGACATTCAAATACTGAAATTTTATGCATATGAATAAAATTCAACAATAAAACTCTAGATAATTATGATCTATAATGAAATGAGGGCAGAAAGGAAAGGATATGAGTTTCATATTCACTGTTAATGTCTCCCTCTCTCTCTTCCTCTATCTTTCAGGGGTGTTCATAATTTGCTGGCTGCCCTTCTTCATAACGCATATCCTGAACACTCACTGCACCACCTGCAAGGTCCCGGCAGGAATGTACAGCGCTTTCACATGGCTGGGCTACGTGAACAGTGCTGTCAACCCCATCATATACACCACCTTCAACGTGGAGTTCCGCAAGGCGTTCCTCAAGATCCTGCGCTGCTAGGGCCATGTTTGAGCAAGGGTCACAGGGCCCGGGAAGGGGAGAAAGACCTGCTCCTGCCAAGACCTGGGTCTGGCTCCAGACTGTGAAATGAAGGACCTGTTCATGGGGTCTCAGTATTAACAAGGATGTAAATAGAGAGACATCTTTGCATCACCATTTTAATTGATCGTCGTCTTTGACCAACGGAACCTCTCCACGTCACTGGTAGAACAAGGAGAAATACATTCAAGCCAGATCAGGAGATCTATTTCTGGGGGCCCAAGGATTTACTTGCTTTCTACTCGCTTTCTACTCGCTTTGACAGGACACTCAGATGTGCAAAGAACAATGAGAATAAAAGAAAGGGGGGAGGGGTGTTATTGAGGGTGTAAACTGATGGGCTGTTTCCAGAATCTCTTGTGTTTCCTGGAAAGCGGCTTCTGAACTCATGAATTCAGTATTAAACGAAATAACATTTACAACTGCAAGACGAACATCTATGAGCTTTAAACACTCTGAAAAACAAACCATGCTAACAAATCATTCGCCGCACGTGAAATATAAAGAAGCAGACCGTGTTGCCATTTGGCACAAATGTATTAGACGACCCCCGAGGGTGTGTGACATCTGCATTTGCCGCGAATACTGTCATCTTTTATAGACTGTTCGTGATGTTAAACCCACTGGCCAAAACGTAATGTATATAAGGAAATGGATCCAACGATGAAACGTTTTAAATGCATGTCCTGTTTTCTCTCAAATTCCTGTCTCACCTATGTTTTGTTTACCAAAAAAGCACAAGGGTCACAGGGCACATTAAAAGCTCATGAGAGTGTTTTCGTCTTGTATTTATGTTCTTGTTTGAAAGACGGAAATAAACTGGAAGTGGTGTGAATGCTGAATGTGAATAAAAACGATAAATGTATTAGGGAAAGAAAAGTGCTGTACTGCATTTCTTCATTTGGGGAGTTTAAGATTTGTTTAGGTTACATGCTGACTTGGCCAATCACAATGAAGGGGGGGGCAGAGATTGATTCTGAATCTGCAGGCAAATTGGGAGACTCCACGCTTTGCTTAACTGAGAATCATTTTAGTGCGGCTATCCTCACACAATATTAAGCGCATCAGTCATTTCATTTGTTTGCAATCAATTAATTGATGATCAATAAAGTTGGACTTGATGGATGCATACTTAGTAGGGCTATTAGGAGTGGGTCTGAAGCGCTTGTAAAATCACCCCGAACAGCAAAGCTGCATCTGAGCTTTAATTAGGACTGCTTTGCTGGAGAAGACATGCATATTTCAGAGGCATGAGCGGCTGAGCTTCAAGGGGTTGCCGCGTGAGCCCCACAGAAGGGGGGTGCAGGGGGGTTGGGGGGGCATCTCAGCCCTCATGAACACAGTCCTCCTAATAAAGTACGCTTGTCTGAAACATCAAGCGAATCTCGGTTTCTAACAAAATAGCCCCCAGAGTGTGGAACGAAAGGCGTTCCCCTAAGATGTGGATCAGCATCTCCCTCTGGTCCCCCCTCCCCCAGGACACGACACCATCACCTTCCCTGGGCCCAGTTGTGCCACTGCAGATTTTGGGCTCCAACAAAACATGATATTGGGCCCCCAATTCAGACCAATGCAATTATGTTCCAAAATTTTAGGACCCCTGCAATGGTCCTAATTTTTCCCCCCTTTACGACATCCCTGCAAGGTACAGTGAAGGTATAAATACATATAAATGGGCAGGGACGGGGGGGGGGGGGGGGCGCAGGGAGCTGGGGCATAGCCGCATAAAAACACTTACAGAGAGCCCAGCGTGTCTGCATGGAGCAGCACTTAAGCACTGCATAGCACTGCATAGCACTGTGTAGCACTGCATAGCACTGCGTATCACTGCATAGCACTGCGTAGCACTGCATAGTATGTATGCACTTAGGAAGGACAGGCAATAAGAAATGGACATGTTGTTTAAAGAACAGTTTTGGACTGGCTCACAAACTATCACAAGTACCATGAAATGCTTTATATATGTATACAGTGTGCTCAAAAAGTATTTGTACACTGCGAAAAAATGGTCAAAAATAGAAAACTCAACTATTCCTACAAATGCTTGTGTGGAGAATGACCCACCAAGGCTCCTGTAGAAACTAAGAACGCCCAGTTACCCGCTTATTTGGAACACCTGCCGTTATAGATGTGATGAAAGGCAATAAATTACATCATTTGGGGTGGCATGGTGGTACAGTGGTTAGGACTGTTGCCTCACACCACGTTCAAGTCTCCGCCTGGCTCACATGTGTGTGGAGTTTGCATGTTCTCCCCATGTCGTTGTGGGGTTTCCTCCGGGTACTCCGGTTTCCCCCCACAGTCCAAAAACATGCTGAGGCTAATTGGAGTGCCCATAGGTATGCATGTGTGAGTGAATTGTGTGTGAATGTGCCCTGCGAAGGGCTGGCCCCCCATCCTGGGTTGTTCCCTGCCTTGTGCCCATTGCTTCCAGGATAGGCTCCGGACCCCCCGCGACCCAGCAGGACAAGCGGTTTGGAAAATGGATGGATGGATGGATGGATGAAAACAATTCCAGAATATGATTTGAATTAAAGTTTATCTTCTTTCTTTACACACATAATTGTAACATTTAAGACAGCTTTTAAAGTTTGTCCTTCAATATCCTCGATATAATTTCCATTTTTCACCATGTTTTTACAGTGTACAGGCAAGTCTCCCTAAGCTCACTCCTCTACCGCTGTGTACGAGTCTGTCTCACTTCTGTATCACTCTGGACAAAAGAGTCTGCAAAACAATGAATGGAAATAGAAACTTCAGATATTACACTGTGGAAAAACGTTGCGAAGAGCAGAAATGAACATTCCAGTAAAAGGTGGTATTTCAAGGTTTTGAGGCCGAGAGACAGGAGCCTGGTATTAAGAGCAGGTTTGTATGACGCAGGTGACTGTTTGAATGACAGCGTGAGACGCACAGACAGTGTTGTCGCCTCCCACCCCACGCTGACTGTCTGCTGGAGTAATGATGTCATATATCCACTGGACAGGAGCCCATCACTCCGGGTCAGACATGTTGAATCCGAGGTCAGGCCAGGCAGGGGAAGTGGATCTCCAAATTCAATAATGCCGTGGTGTACGTGAGGTGCAGGGGGGCATCTGGGGGGCTTCCGGCGAAGGTCCCTGAGCGCTGAGAAGGTAATCACAAGCCCCCTCTCCAAGGTCAGTCCCCCTGTCTCCCCACTCTCAGAATATAAAATGCACCAGACTCCATATTTATTTCTATAATTTATTATTAAGGATGTGTCAGTGTCAACCCCCCCCCCCCCCCCCTACGAATAACAAATCTCAACAGACTCGATCCGAGGGTGAAATGGCACCACATTATATGGACAAAATATTGGGACACACCTCTTAATCATTACATTCAGGTGTTTCATTCAGAGCCATTGCTACAGGGGTATAAAATCAAGCACCAAGCCATGCAGTTTACAAACCTGTGAAAGAATGGGTGGCAGCTATTATACGCAACTCTACATCAACGCCTATGGATCAGAAAGGAGTGTCATAAAAGTTCCTGTAAGTGTAATGATCAGGTACCCCAATATTTATGTCCATATAGTGCTGTCTGAGCAACCCTCTCATGATTAAATATGGGTGTGCTTACGCAGGAAGGCTGGTTTCATCACCATGACGTATTTTATTATCATTTTATTAGCATCGGGGTCTGTTACTAATATTTCTTTGTCATTTTTATGTGAAACATATATACTTATTAGGCACATACAGTCACTCATAATTCTCGGTATTGTTTTTATTGATTTAATTGCTGTTATCTAGAGATAACGAGATTATTCGTTATCTCAATATAACAAATCTTGTTTTCTCCAGATAACAAGATAATTTTCTCTGAATAATTACAAGGATAAACATATTGTGACAGTCCAGGGCAGTCCTGCCATACACTGCGCTGCTCATGCATGTACTGTCAATGTCACTGGAGGTGTGCATCCGCATTGTGCTGCTCATGTATGTACTGTCAGTGTCACTGGAGGTGTGCATCCGCGTTGCGCTGCTCATGTATGTACTGTCAGTGTCACTGGAGGTGTGCATCCGCGTTGCGCTGCTCATGTATGTACTGTCAGTGTCACTGGAGGTGTGCATCCGCGTTGCGCTGCTCATGTATGTACTGTCAGTGTCACTGGAGGTGTGCATCCGCGTTGCGCTGCTCATGTATGTACTGTCAGTGTCACTGGAGGTGTGCATCCACGTTGCGCTGCTCATGTATGTACTGTCAGTGTCACTGGAGGTGTGCATCCGCGTTGTGCTGCTCATGTATGTACTGTCAGTGTCACTGGAGGTGTGCATCCGCGTTGTGCTGCTCATGTGTGTACTGTCAGTGTCACTGGAGGTGTGCATCCGCATTGTGCTGCTCATGTGTGTACTGTCAGTGTCACTGGAGGTGTGCATCCGCGTTGCGCTGCTCATGTATGTACTGTCAGTGTCACTGGAGGTGTGCATCCGTGTTGCGCTGCTCATGTATGTACTGTCAGTGTCACTGGAGGTGTGCATCCGCATTGTGCTGCTCATGTGTGTACTGTCAGTGTCACTGGAGGTGTGCATCTGCGTTGTGCTGCTCATGTGTGTACTGTCAGTGTCACTGGAGGTGTGCATCCGCGTTGCGCTGCTCATGTATGTACTGTACTGTCAGTGTCACTGGAGGTGTGCATCCGCGTTGCGCTGCTCATGTATGTACTGTCAGTGTCACTGGAGGTGTGCATCCGCGTTGTGCTGCTCATGTGTGTACTGTCAGTGTCACTGGAGGTGTGCATCCACGTTGTGCTGCTCATGTGTGTACTGTCAGTGTCACTGGAGGTGTGCATCCGCGTTGTGCTGCTCATGTGTGTACTGTCAGTGTCACTGGAGGTGTGCATCCGCGTTGCGCTGCTCATGTATGTACTGTACTGTCAGTGTCACTGGAGGTGTGCATCCGCATTGCGCTGCTCATGTATGTACTGTCAGTGTCACTGGAGGTGTGCATCCGCGTTGTGCTGCTCATGTATGTACTGTCAGTGTCACTGGAGGTGTGCATCCGCGTTGTGCTGCTCATGTATGTACTGTCAGTGTCACTGGAGGTGTGCATCCGTGTTGCGCTGCTCATGTATGTACTGTACTGTCAGTGTCACTGGAGGTGTGCATCCACGTTGTGCTGCTTATGTGTGTACTGTCAATGTCACTGGAGGTGTGCATCCGCGTTGTGCTGCTCATGTGTGTACTGTCAGTGTCACTGGAGGTGTGCATCCGCGTTGCGCTGCTCATGTATGTACTGTACTGTCAGTGTCACTGGAGGTGTGCATCCGCGTTGCGCTGCTCATGTATGTACTGTACTGTCAGTGTCACTGGAGGTGTGCATCCGCGTTGCGCTGCTCATGTATGTACTGTACTGTCAGTGTCACTGGAGGTGTGCATCCGCGTTGTGCTGCTCATGTATGTACTGTCAGTGTCACTGGAGGTGTGCATCCGCGTATTTAAGGTTAAAATTAAGTGTTGCAGTCTCATAGTATAGTATTCCTCTAAAAAAAATGTGCTGTGCTTGACACTGTTCCATCTACAGAATGGGAGGCATGCAGAGCAACCCCAACCTAAACTGCATGTAAGCTGCAAGTCCTTTGAAAACATGTAGCTGATGCTGCCACAATGATAAAAAAGTATCTCATCATTTCAGATTTCTCAGCTTTCTTATCTCAAGATGACAAGACAAATGATCTTGTTCTCTCGAGATGATGGCATTTAAGAAAATGATCTGTAAGCACAGCCATTTCCAGCTTCCGTTATTGTAAGCACAACTATTCCCGTCATTGTCTAGTTATTAATTTTTCTTCCACTCCGCACTGATTATTGTGTATGAAAGGCGCTATACAGAATGCATAGACTTGTATTGATTTACACCATTTTTTTCCAGTTTCCATTTTTTTCTCTGATTGGAGTTAGAATCAAGTACCTACAGTAGCAGGTTACACTATTATTTGAAACTTTCAAGAGCACCTCTTTGGAGGTCGTTCCTGACAGCTGGCTCCCCCTTGCCCACCGGCACGCCTCTGTCAGTGAGAATGCAGCTTCTTTCTATGCCGTACTTGTCACTAATTGAGCAGAGAGCAGGGGAATGAACAGCATGTAATGCTTTACTCTGTAAATAATGAGGGCCGTTCTAGATGAACTTCAACCTTTCAGATGCTGTTCCTATCATCTGAATAAATGCATTATTCTAACTAATAATGACAGTGTGTCTAAGGTATGTATTTACAGGCATTGACATTGAGCTTATATAAAATTCCTGTTTTCACTTGTTGTCGAAATGAAGCAGGTAATTTATCGTAAGGGTGAAAAAGTGCATCCATTTCCAAAGCGCTTTTCCAATGAACGATGGCAGCAAACCGCTGAGTCTGTCCCAGGACACAAGGCAAGGGCACCTTAGGCGGGATGCCAGGTCAACACAGGGCTCACACTAAGTGAAGGAGGGAGGGCCCCAGACTGCTAGGAGGAGAATCCAGGCCGAACCCACAGCCTGGGCTATCAGTCCTGGTGATACATTTATATTTAATTTATTTAGCAAATGCTTTTATCCAAACCACTATAGACTTTATGAAAGGAAGCAGAGCAACACAGTCCCTGGAGAAATTAAGAGTTAAGGGCCTTACTCAGGGACCCAAGGGAGAAATCACTCAGACAGCTCTGGGATTTGAACCAGTGACCTTCTGATTACGAATCCAGACCAGATTGTTTCAACCACTTAAAAAACATTTAAATCATTTTTAAAAAGAACATTCTGGCAATATGGTGGCTTAACATGTAACACTGTTGTCTCATGCCTGCTCTGCCTCAGGTTTGAACTGGCGTCACTGAACTTTCCATTTTGAGCAATCTAGTACTGGGTAAGCAGTTAGAGTACAGGTGAGTAAATACCTCCATGGCCGTACATGCACATGAGTTTTTTTCCCTTGGGTCATTAAAACCTCAGCCCAGAGTTTCCCTGTGGCCTCGTGTGACATCGGCCCATTTCGTTCCCTGCATCTCGCCCCATTTTGTCACCTTAGATTACTCTGAAGCCTGGCAGGGAGATCTTCACACGGTGTTTCGATGTGTGGATTCAGAGGTGGGAAGTTGCAGCAGCTTTAAATTTATGCTTGAGAAGTTCAGCCCAACTATCCAATGACAAGGTTTCCGTTTTTTTCCGGTACATAGAGACGCCTGAAATGTCAGACTGTAGCAGCCAATCAACCTCACTACTTACATATATGACACACATGTAAACAAAATCATTATTCATATCTTTCTTGTTTTTCAAACATATTGCGCATCTAAGAATTAAATAATTAGGAAAAATCCATTTGTTGCAGTTCTAAGCATCTCCAAACCATTCCATCCCACTATGAAAGTAGAAATTATGTTCTCTCTTTTGGGGGCAATCTTTTTTTGGGTTTTCAACCATAAATAAGAAGAAAGACAAATGGGATTGGGACCAGACATGCTGTAAAAATGACAATACAATGAATGATGGACATAGAAGGGATGGCCACGTAACAAAGCCATTCTAATGACATCACTCTGAGAGCGAATGGGCTTTACACTTGGTGGTCTTCCTGAGGGTGACTGATTCTTTATCCTGTTATTTTGTTCTCTTAAACACTGACTTCTAATACACAGCCTTCTTGACATGTGAGACAGGACAGATACTCACATTGCAGGTAAGAAATGAACTTTTACACTGGAAAACTGCCGGTCCCAGAAAGAGCTCTACTCTTGTACATACCCTTGGGGTAGGTACCAAACTTAGCTGTGAAAATAGCTGTATGCAACTGTATTAATAGATTTAAAGAATGTTAGACAAGAAAATAAAAATGTGCTTTGGGTTGACTATGATATCAGTTAAGATTAAATACTTCGATTTGACTTTGGTTCTGAAAAAAATGTCATGTTTACGGTGAAAGGGGTAATTCAGGAAGAAGAAGCCGTGCACAGCAGTGAAGAGGCTCAGCTGATACTATCTCACATGCACACTGTGGTGAGCTTGAGCCTCCGGTCAGGCCTGCAGAGCTGGGATTTATTTCACGCCCGCAGTGCTCGCCGACGGAGGACAGCAGTGAGATGCGCATTCCTTACATATTTAAAATAACACATGATGCAGCATGACTCCTGAGATCAATTCTTTCTATAGAAATGCACCCTGCCGGTGTGTTCTGAAATGTAGAAGGTCATTTCAGGGTTACTCAGGAAAGCACACGGAGCTGAGAGATCTGAAGCAATAGACTGGGTCTTCCTTACAGTTCACATTGGCTGTTCATCAATATGCATACTTGATCGTATCTGTGTTCTCACGTACCCGTTTTACATCATCCTCCATTTCCAAAATACAATTCCAAAAGTCGAGGACAGGAGAAATACTCCGGATGTCATTCTTGCCCTGTTCCAAATATCAAGAATGCATTGGTTGCGTCCTTGCTAACAGGAACAATCCCATGATTCATTGCGCCACAAGTTCATTTTTGGGAGGCAAGTTAGCAAGACTGGTCTTTCCAAGTCTACAAGTACAGTGTTTGCGTTCTTGGTATTGAGAAACACCCATTATAAGCTTCAACAAGATGAGTAAGAGATTTTCACACTTTCACAGTTCATTATAAAATGTAATACAGTTAATTCAAAAGTTAAAATAACATTATTATATATCAGTAATTGTCATACTCTTGGTAAAAAGCATAGAAGGTATTATGCTGAAATGCATCTGTGCGGAGACGTTGATTAATAATGCAATTATGCAAAGTGCCACCTCTTCTTTTGTTACATGAAATAAATCCAGAAATCCTCTAAACCAGATTGTTGCCACTACATATCAGGTGTAAAAAATTATAGGTTCAGTGGTGATAATGTTCTTACTGATAACATACTGGTACCATTTTTGTAGTCCAATTCAAATTGTTTTGTTTTATAAATCAAGTAATTGAAGTACGAGTAACAGATGTATTCTCACGAAGACGCTATATTATGATTATACGGCCATGCTTTCCTTTTCGCATAGCGACACATTTTCCCAGCCCGCTGATATCCTCTCCTGTGTTGAATCACTAATCTTGCTCTCCCTCGGTGAGTGTGCATGCTGACAGCACCCGGCTAACTGCGCCTGTAACGATTCCTCAAGTCCGTTTGCCTCCCTTTACACTTCGCCATAAAAGCCCCGACTGTCACCATCGGTTTTGCAGTAGATATAAATAAACAGCTGAAAGTCAAGTTACTGCCCCCTGGTTCTGAGAAAACTGGATTAAAAAATTCTCCCAGTCCTACTAGCGTCACTGTGTCTTTTTAATCATTCCGATAACCCCCCCTCCCCCACCAAATAGCTAGACACAGATAAGAGGAAATATTTAATATATACTCATCCTGTCCGGGGTGTACACCAGGCTGGTGCCCTGTGCTGCATTTTTTTTTCATACAATAACAGACAATAACGTGCTTATGGTGGCTGCTTATGGAACTACAGCAGAAAGAAGAGGAATCTGTGTACGTTCATCCAGCTTCAAGATCTGAAGCCTGTCAAAGGTGTTGGTCAGGCGCAGACTGGCAGCTGCCCCAGGGCTCGGGGGCCCCCAGTAACAACGAGGGCCCATTTCCGACTGCAAATCTCACACATGTGCAAAACATTTGTGAGGATTAAGGCGCTGATGTCATGCATATTACACAAGCTTCTCACATGCTGCTTTTATATCTCTCATTCATGTACACAATCTCATTATGGTTGGAGTCATAACACAAAAAGCTTGGTACAATACTTAAAACAATTTAGAAATGTAATAGTTTGTAATGTTTTGCAGTCAAACTCTGTTGTCGAGGCATGTAATTAACGGCCAGGGGTGATATTTGGTTTGATTAACTAGGTGTGATATTTGGTTATTTGATTAACTATGTGTGATATTTGGTTATTTGATTAACTAGGTGTGATATTAAGTTTACTTAAGTTTCATCATCTGCAAAGGATGCAACTGCAACCTAGGCAGGCTTTAGGTGTGAATTTGGAAAGGGGGGGGGGGGGGGGCATGGTTCATTTTTGCCCCAGGGCCCAGTGTACAGTTGTTCCTCCACTGCTGTTGGCACTGGAACCGTTGCTGCAGTAGAGCTTTGCCGTTACTCCAGGGATTCCCAAAACATTCACCAGATATGTGGGAAGGGCACAGACGAGTTGGACAAGCAAGTCAGAGGTTCTGCACGCAATAAGTCCTTTAATGAAAAATTCCAGAGGTTCAACAAAGCAATGGAAATTTGCAGATCTGGTAGTGGGATTCACACAGGAGATGGGCAACATTCATCATGTTTCGACCCAAAGGGAGACCCAGGAGATGAATGTGGCAGGAGCATCTTAGGAACTTCAAATTAGAGATACTCCATGCTTCTGTCCATCTGCTCTGCCACAGATGCCTGTTGCCTGTCTGTCATAACTCTCATCACTCTCTGAACTATTTTCTAATTCCAGTCCCTGATGTCAGCCGGGTTCTGGCAGCTGGCCAAGCGCAGACAACCACTTTGTCCTGTTTTTTTTGGCTACAATATGGCTTCCATAACGTTCATCACTATGCAAAGTCTCTAACAGTCTGCACAACATCTCAGCACGAACATTATAAGTATTACAAAAATTAGACTGTACATCCAACAGGGTAACCCGACACATCAGAAACATTCTTCTCTTTAGACCTCGTCCCAGGCTTCCTCCAGCCCTTATCATAGCCCCTGTCTCTCCACTCAAATTAGCAGACCACAGCAGTCAAGGTGGTGTGATTGATTGATGGTTCTGTGACAGTGCTAGGTCTGCTTGTGAAGAGCAGCTAATGAAAATGATCCAAATCATTTTTATAACAAAAAAGATACAGGTCCAGCATCTCCAGCACAGGCTTCCGGTGAGTACATGACCCAAAACAGGGCCACCCTCTTTTGTGAACTTTGTGTTTGGGAGAGAGATTAAGGGATCTTTCAATGTCCATCGTTGTACACCACAATGACGGTGTTCCCCGGAAGGGGGATTATATTCAGTTTCTCTCTGGAACAAATTTTAATATTCAAGAAAAGAAACTGGGCTTAGCTGCAGCCCGCTAAACAGCTTTGAACATGAGCACAAAAGCACCGGAATGCAGGACTGGTGTGCCTGTCCGTCTGAGGCTGGCTTTCGGAACATACTGGAACACAAGCAGGGGCTCAGAAGCCAGGACACGATAGAATACTAGACTTTGAATCCAGTTTTGGGCTGAATGCATGCATGATTAACAGCTGTGTAAGAACACCGAGGTCATGGAAATACATACAGAAGCAGTATGGTTGGCTTTCTTTCTTACACACAGGCCCAGCTTACTGCACCAGAAATTAATTACATCTATATATTCTGATACAGTATATGCAGTCTCCCACTTTCTCATGAAAGGGTAAGGACAACGTGGTTTAATGAGGCATTTCCAGAACAGAATGTAGACTTGTGCACATATCAATCCCCTACCCTCAGTTCTAGAACTTTCTTTCATGTCCAGCTGGTCCTCTTAGACATCATATTCATGGGTCTACAAACCATTGCAAAGCTCAGAGATGCTGTGCAAACAGACTATCAGTGGAAGCTGTATCTTATAATAATATCAAACACTACAAGTTAGTAATCTAGTCTAATTATCGTATGTGTTGATAGTTCTCCTCTAGAGGTCTTTTAGTTGCTGAAAGAGAGAGGAACCTTCACCCTGTGACCTTATGGTCACCAGAGATGTTACGGTGCTTGAGCAGCCCCTGCTAGCTCTTAGCCGCTATTCCTCCAACAGCTGAATCACTTCCTCTTTCTGGTTGCTGTGGGCCAGCTCTTTGGGGGTGTATCCTTTAGCATCCCTCATGTCCCTCCTGGCCCCATTGAGCAGCAGAGCTTGCACTATGGGAACGTTGCCCACGGCAGAGGCAAGGTGCAGTGCCGTGGCCTGGCTGGCATTCTGCGCGTTGACATGGGCTTGGTGCGACAGCAGCTGCAGCACACAGGGGAAGCTGCCCCCACTGCTGGCCAGGTGCAGGGGGCTCCAGCCGCGTTTGTCCAGCAGGTTGGGGTTGGCCCCCGCGGTCAGTAATGCGGCCACCACCTCCTCGTGGCTGTAGCAGCAGGCCAAGTGCAGGGCAGTCCTGTCACTGTCTCCTTGAGCATCTAGGGAGGCCCCATGCTCCTCTAGGAGTGGGATGGGAACAGGGTGGCCCTTAAGGGCCGCCAAGTGCAGCGGTGTCCAGCCCTGGGAAGTTCTGGCGTTGGCGTGCGCTCCATTTCCCAGCAGGAGTCTGCAGATGCCCGTGTGGCCCTTGAGGGCCGCCAAGTGTAGGGCGCTAAAGCAGCGGCTGTCCGTCAGGTTGACGTCTGCCCCAGCGCCGATGAGCAGCCGGGCCACGCGGAAGTGGCCCCCATCCGCAGCTAGATACAACGCACTGCCCTGTGGCCCATCCCTGCGGTTTGGGTCGGCCCCCTGGCCCAGCAGCAGCCGCGTGATACCCATGTGGCCGTACCTGGCCGCCAGGTGCAGCGCGGTCCTGCCGTTGCCGGTGGCTCGGTCGGCGGAGGCCACGCGTGGCAGGAGGAGGCGCACCATGCTCTCGTGCCCGTTCTGCGCGGCCAGGTGCAGCGGTGTCCAGCCCTCCTTCTCGGCGGGGTCCGGCGCCGCGCCGCGGTCCAGGAGCAGCCGGGCGGTGCGGTCGTCGCCGTTCTGCGCCACGAAGTGGAGCGCCGTCCAGCCATCGGCGTCGGACAGGTTGGGGTCGGCGCCGCAGTCCAGCAACACGGAGCAGACATCAAGAGACTTGTGCAGGACGGCGATGATCAGGGGCGTGTAGCTCTGCTCGCTCCGGGTGTCCACCGCGGCACCCAGCTCCAGCACAAGCCTGACGCTTGCTGCGTCCCCGCTGGCCGCTGCGTAGTGCAGGAGGCTGTTCCCACCCGTGTACACAGCCGACACCTGCTCCTTCTGTAATACAGACTTGAACCTCTCCAAGTCCTTCCGTAAGAGGAGGCCGGCGACATCATCAGCGCCATCCGCCGTGCCTGCGGGAGAAGTTCAGCTTTGCTAATAAAAGCCCATTTTTTTAATTGTCTCTGCCTCGTGGGAGCTGAGCTGAACAGACTGCTGTACATAATGTACACTTATGCTATTTAATAACTCATATTATATTACAATGGCTATTATATTAGACAATAATACTGTAACTGGTATTTCCTGACCTTCTCTCTTCAAGTCAACCAACCAAAATTTGACAATAACTGACTTACCTACCAGCTACTGATAGGAGCCAATATATTTTAAAGACGATACACATTAGTGGTCAGCTGAAGATAATGTAACTGCACAGGAAGTGAGGCAGAGAGCTGAACTTGTCACAAACCTGCGGCCGAGGTCGATTCCGGCTTGGTTTCCTAGGGGAAGCAGGGAAAGGACGTGTAAATCACTGACTTTGATTCTTACACATACTGTAGGTAAATGCTTATTGTCCCTGAAATTAAGAACATGTATATACTCTGATATATGCAAACTCCCGCTTTCTGACAGAAGGGTCAGGACGATGTAGTTGCAAGTTGCCAGAAAGTGCTTAAAGTTAGGGGAGGGGTGGGTGATATCATCTTTGAGCACATGGAATTGAAATACGAAAAATAGGAAAATAATATATTCATGAAATATATCATGTTTGGAATGTTTAGAATGGCTGTGTAATTTATCGAATGTTTATTTGAATTTTACTCTGGTGGTACACATTGCTGATTTACTTAATGGTGCATGAATCTTGAAACTTAATTGTTTAATTGATTGATAGTCAATTGTGGTTTCAAACCGAGGAAACCGGGTGAGCCCATTATGAAAGTCAAGGAGGTATTATCTGGGAATACTACCTACAGAATCGTCTAGAAGTGCCCCACTGCATTAAAGGTTGGTTGGATCTATGCCAATGTATTATTTAAAGGTTAATCACCTTAACAAAAAGTTTACATTAAGCAGAGCCCTATGGTGTGCACTCTCTGTTTCATTTAAGCGTAATTAGGGAGCAGAGTAAACCACCGATGGGTGCAAGTTTTTGTTTGAGTTTGTCCAGTTTATTTTGAATCCTTTTATTTATGTTAGCTTCTTTTTTTACTAAACTGATCCCTGGGTTTAGTGTAACACACCTCCCTGCCTGTCATTTTCCTGCCGTCGACACCTATCAAACCCAAGACACCCTCAGTAATACAGTAACTTTTTTGTATCACATAATCAGCAAAATTCATCAGTCACAGAGGATCTCCGATGTTGGTTTTCACTTTCTGGTCTTGGCACCCTGCCTCTGTCACCTTAGAAATACTGCCCCCATCGTAATGCTCATAGTGAGAGTTTCCTGTCTGCCATGCGCTTGTGCTTACGCGATTAAAGATGGACAGAATCACGCTAGTCCGCCTGTGGGTCTTCTGCGACTCTCCACACGCCCGAATCACGTCGGAGATTTTGAGGACCTCGCTTAGGGATTCTGTGTCTCTGACGATAGCTGGAGAAAACAGAGAACATAATTAAGGGTTCCAGGATTCTATTAAAAATAATATATTCACGCAAAATATTAATAATCACAAAGTGTTTTTCCAACATAGTGCATGCTTAACTGTACTCTGAACGAGAAAATACACCAGAACTTGAACTGCTTGGACTCATTTATTAAGGAGAATCGGTTAAGAGTACTATTCCTTTAGATATAATTAATTTAAAATCTATTTAATAACCATAGTATGAGAACATTTCATGAAGACTGAAATAATTCTATGAATGTTTCAGAAGTACTTTGCTCCAGTTACATTTTACAGGTCTCACTTTTGCTCATACTGATGAGTTAAAAAAGTAGTTTATGGGGTAGAAGATCATGGAGTCAGTGATGATCATTGAGATCTTTAAGCGCCGACAGCTTTGTCGATGACTGGGGAGGTTTTTGTCATGTGGCCTTGTGGAGGTGCTTACCTGAGAAGGGTGGCCTGTCTGCGACCTCCTGCTTCCAGCAGCATCTCATGATGTCGATCATCTCCTCACACTCCTGGGGCTTGTCCTCGGGGATCACCTCCACACTCGGCCTCTTGCCTGACGTCACCTTCATGATCACCGGCATCATGTTTCCGACCCCTGGCAAAAACGACAGTAGGGACAGCATTAGTAGCATCGGTGGTCAAACAGCAAAGGCATCTCCATCAGGACCAGAGGCTCCCCATACCTGGGTAAGGCTTCTTCTGAGTCAAAATCTCCCAGATCACAATGGCAAAGCTGAAAGCAAAGAGATTCTACAGTCAGATGGAGAACTTTGTCTTTCCGCCCCAATCGATGACACATACAATCACACGCAAGCACAGAGAGTAAGCAGCATGTGGCTGGAGCCTTCAAAGTTACCTGTAAACGTCGTATTGGGGTCCAGGGGCCTCGGGACTTTGAGTGAATATTTCCGGCGGGATGTAACACGTGTTTCCCCGCATGGACATGTGCTCGATGAAGTCCATACTACTGGAAAAGTCCTCCCATTTCACTAATCCGAAGTCTGAAATCTGTTAAAGGATTCATGTTTAAATATTACGGTAATCTCATTTCAACTTTCACATCTCTTTATGTACACATATTCAATGACGTAAGGAGGGGCTAACACTTTACTTAAGGCTATGTTTTTAGTAAGTTATAAACACATTCATGACAAATTATAATGCATTCATAAAGCATTATAAATGTGGCTTTAAAAATTTATCGAAAGGCATAACACATCATAGCCACGTGTATTATGCATTATGACTGCCTTATGAAGCTCTTATGAAGCTACAATATAATGCACTATAGATACCTTCATAAGGCAGTAAAGGCATCCATAATTCCTTAATAATTGCATTATAGATGAGAGCTTCATGACGCAGTTAAAATTCATATTAAACATACTTATAATGTGTTTTACCCTTTAATAAATATTTATAGCCATGTTTATAATGCTTTATGAGTATGTTATAATGTGTTATGAATGTATTTATAAATTACATAAAACATGGCCTTAAGAAAAGCATTACCAGCCAACGTTTCTCAAACTGGTCCTCAGTAACCCACAGGTGGTTGAGGACTGGGTTGAGGAATACTGATGTAACTCACGTCTGATGAATGGAAATACAGAGGCTTGTAAATTTTTTAACTCCTCTGCATTCCCACGTCACGACCTCACCTAGAGTGATAGACACGTCAGGGCTGAGGCCCCTACCATCTCCCGGCGGCAGCGCCTACCTTGGCGTGCAGATGATCATCCAGGAGGACGTTTGAAGGCTTCAAGTTGAGGTGGAGCAGCTCAGGCTTCATGCTGTGCAGGTAATTCATGCCCATGGTCACCTCATGGATCATCTGGAACTTCTTGGGCCACATGAGGACGTGGCTGTGGAGGAGGGTGTTCAGGGAGCCATTGCTCATGAATTCCATCACTACGGCGGGGGGGTCGCTGCACACGCCGTAGATGGAGACAATATGGCTGAATTTCACTTTCTCCATTTTTGAAGCTTCCTCTACCATTCTCCTGCAGAACACGAAAGAAGAACGCTTTGTAAAATACCATAACAGGTACCAGGTCTTCACCTTGTCTCTAGTACAACATGGTTTCTGAGGTGTATACAGTCACAGAAGAATCACCATTATACTTTAGTCAGTGTTCATGGGTAACACCTCCCCAATGGGTAATAAAAAAGCAATTATGTGACATGCTTCAGTTATCATTATGTATTAATCGATATCAGTGTTTCCCAATCCAGTCCTCAGGGACCCGCTGATAGTAGCAAAAATGTGGACCGTCTGCACAAGATTGGGTAACAGATCTATGTATTTGATCTTCAAATACTTATTGATTTAAGGTCTGCATGAAGACTGCAACTTAACTGGCCATATTCAACCTGCAATATTGGTGGAAAAGCCATTTCAATTCTAACTACTTTTTTCTTTTTATGACACAAAAGTCTCACATAACGAAAGAGCTCCTGTAAGAAGTGACATAAAAACAATTCTAACCCATTTTCACCTGCTGGAACTCCACCATACCTGCAGATCCTGTTACTGGAGGTGGAATTGGAGGACTGTTTCATGGCAAACGTCTCCCTCCACAGTTTCAGTTTCACTTTGTAGACTCGCCCCAAAGTTCCGTCCGCTACCTTCGTCCAGTCGGCCTCAAAGTCGTCCGGCTGGAAGTGCTGTAACCTCTCCAGCTCCCTGTGGTCAGTGGGCTCCATCGGGTTCCAGGGCCTGACACTCTGGCAGTCACACCTGCACAGTCAGGAAACGGGATCCACAGGTGCCGAATGCCGAGGGGAAAACTGCTTTTCGGGTTTACGGTACAGCCAGGTGGGAGGAGTTGAGTGTGTCTTCAGCAATGCCACATGGCCGGTTTTCTCTGCCTGCCAAACAGGCCTGGGGAGGCTGGGAAGGGCGGGGGTGCAAAATAACTTGCTTCACTGCCTGCATGCTTCAAGTGCCAGCTGCCATCCACTTATTACAACCTTATTTGTCAAATCATAGCTGCCCCCCCCCCCAACACACACAGACACATTAACGATCAATAAAAACAAACAGAATGAGGAACATATGATCGCTGGAAACGAGCGGCTCTGGCGATCTATAAATCTTTAATGGTTATATTGTCCAGCACTAAGTGGAGGTCAGGATCCTTCTAGCCTCTCAACATATATATCTATGCTGCCCCCCAGGCTCCCGTTGCATCCATGACCCGCACTCGGCTTTCAGTAATTACGACGTGTGGCCCGGTCGTCACGGAGAAACTTATGAGTAGAAAGCAGAGCTGTCCCTACTCACTGGAAGTCCACTTTGCAGCAGACCCATTAAAACCTGGGGACAATGTAACTGAGGTTCGTAAGAGCAGCCAAAAATAATCCCCATTCTTCCATGAGTTAATCCCACTCTACTGTTTTAGCAACAAGGTTTTCAGTGACAATGAAAGAGCCTGAATTTGCGTGTTCACTTCAACAGGAGCTTGATTATAGTGCCTTTTATTCATGTGGTGAAAAGCTCATTTTCTCCTGTCAACCCAAGCAATGAGACAGACAACTGAAGGAAGAATCATACAGGATTCTCTTTGTTTCTCCTGCCCCTCATCTGACAGGCTTGTAGCCATTGCCAGTTTTCCCGAACTGCTCACAATATGTACACAAAGCACAGAGTGTTCTAGAAAAATCCCTCAGGCTGAAGCTGTCATATTCCTGTTATTGTTTACATAGGCCAAATATTCATATCATTATGCAAACATGTTTATGAACCGTCACAGTGTTCCTGCAGGATCTCTATTTCATACCTCCCTTTACAGTATTTCATTGTGAGATGTTACTAGGATTTTTGCATTGCTCATATACTTAAGACATTCAGTGCCTCTTGGAAAGAAATTTTGTCATTTTCCTGCCATGCCAAAGATCTCATGTGAACTATCCCTTAAAATTCCCTTCTAAACTATCTTGGGTGGCTTCCAACTTCCTAAATTTGTCCTGAATTAGTTTACACACTTTCCTCATTCCAAGCTCTGTTTGCGTATACAGGGACAGACATGGCCTGAGCTGTTGAGGAACAGTTAGATATCTATGCTCCACTGTATCGATCAGTGTTTCCCAACCCGGTCCTTGGGGACTCACTGATGCACATTTTTGCTCCCTCCCAGCACCCTGCCAAACTGGCCAGACTGTCTCTGGGTGCTCGAGGACCGTACTGGGAAACACTGGTATGGATCATATGCATATGCGAAGATCAACCAGGATGAACTTAAACCAGCACTGCAGATTACATAAAACTTAGAATTCCACCAGTATATCCCTGATATCAACCTTACATGTATATGTATAAGCTGTGTATAAGGTATAATGAATTTTGTGCATCAGTTTCATTTACAAATGATTACTTGCCATGGTCTTGTCTGGTCTCCAAAAGAGATTGACTTGCACACGTCTCTTGGTGGGAGCTAAGCTTACCTTGCTAGGCCAGTATGTTGGGGGCAGTCTGGACGAAAAGTGCAATTTCCAAGAGAGCTTTCTGAAATATGCATTTTCAATAAAATGACACTCGCTTATTTTATTTATGAAAAAACAATCAGAATAAGTTAATGAAAATAACCATTGGTGATTGCTGTTATTTGTGTGAGAAATAATTAATTTATGGTCAAATAATGTTAACTAATCCATCCTTTCTTCTTTTATATTTACAGCATAACTGGAAAAATTATTAGCATCTGCTATAAATTTCATAAATATAAACAAATATTATGCTAAAGTTTATCTCAGCTACCTTTAATGATCTGTGCTGCTAACACCTAAACTCCCATAACCTACAACCCAAATTTTTACTTAGCAAATGGGCAATCAGAATTTGGCTACACTTTACTTGAAGCATTATAGATACCTTCATGACACATTATAATGCATTCATAAAGTATTATAAACATGTCTATAACTATTTATTAAAAAGATGTAATACATTATAGCCATGTTTATTATGCATTATGAATGGTCTATGAAGCGCTCATCTATAATGCACTATAGATACCTTCATAATGCATTATGATAGTCAGTATAAGCTATTATAACGCATTATGAAAGTATTAATAGTGCATTACAGATAGAGAGCATCATAAAGCATTCATAATGGATAATATACTTGACTATAACGTGTTATGTCTTTTTATAGTTATGGCTGTGTCTATAATACTTTGTAAATGCATTATAATGCATTATGAAAGTATCCATAATGCATTATACATGAGTTCTTTAAGTAAAGTGTTACCCAGACCTCTTACAGGTCAACCAACAGTGAATATATGTGCAGAAGGACTCTGAGTGACACAGCAGCCGTGCTTTACAGTTGGCTTTTTGTCAGCATGTCAGTGGGGATTGATTATAGCTTCAGGGTGTAGTTGTGATTCCAGATAGTTGGGGAGGGCACAGTCGGAGACTAGGATTGAATCAGACCAAATGGCTTCTCTCTGATTGGTCCTTGGGCCAGGAGCTACACCCAGTGCTCAGGTTGTGATTGGTCAGCACTGCCTGATGACTTTATCCAAGGCCGTCCCCCCTGCCCACGCCGGCAGCCCAGGTAGAGCAGGGTGAAGGCGGCGAGCAGCAGCACACAACCCCACCCCAAGCCAAGGGCCTCCCTGGGCTGGCTCGTCTTGTCAGGGCCTGTGAGGAAGATTAAAATGCAGGCTCACAAGGAGAGAAAAATATAAAGAGGTAAATTCACAGCCAGCACATAGACAAAAACTATTTTAGTAGTTTTATATTGAAACATACTAAAGAAATAAACGTAACTTTGTGTGCAGTTCCTCACATTTATGAAACATGCAGAGGGCTCATGTGGAAGTCTAAACAGAAGAATATTTATTTATTTCTGCCTGAGTTCTTGTCTTCCTGTTTACTGGTGGGCATGTCATAGGGAAAAAAAACTGGGATTTTTATAAAAAACTGTATCAGAGATCTTATCGGCTGACGTTCGGATGCTTGAATGAAACGTAGGAACGTTAATGAGTCTCCCGGAGGCGTTATCACCAAAATCAGAAAAATACCTGCCTCTGAATCAGAAGGTGTCCAGAAATCACGAGATGTTTGTTAAAGTGAAGGCATCAAACACCTCACGGAGAGAGTACGGAGTATAAAAGGAAAGATGTCATCTCACCTCTGCTCTCAGCATCGGAGTCCACCACCTTTCCTCTCAGTACCGGACCAAAGGAAATCCAGGTCCCAGGATAGTTAACGGCGGTTCTGAGGCTCTTCTCTGAGTCGAGCTTCCCCTGTCGCAGAAGCAGCAGGAGCACACCAACGTGTGGTTAGCGGTTAGCGGTTAGCGACATACTGTAAACGCAGCACATGTGCAGTAAGGAGAAGGAAAAACAGAAAGAAATTTTTGATTGCATGTTTTATGGCTGTAACTAAGGCAAGCCTGACATCGTACCACTAGAACAGAGAAGTGTAAACCGCACTGCTGTGCTCTGTGTTACACGTGTGAGCAAGGCCAGCCTGCCCTGTAGAGGCAATCGCCTAAGGCAAGTGGAAAAAAAATCTGTAAAAATGTGTGATTACAGTTATTTACACTAGTTTTAATATTCCACTATTTTCTTGTGAAACAAGTGAGCTATCTAGTTAGCAGACAGAAACCCTGTGCTATTGAAATGTTATCAATATAAATGAACTGAAGAAATTTGTTTTCTGCTGCTCTGAGGTTAGGCGCTCTGCTGGTGCTCAGACTGTCTAGAATGCCAGCACACTCAGGGCCGGCTCTGTGTATGAGTATCGTGGCAGCGTGATAACCGTGGACTCCAGTCAATCACAAACCATCTCACAGTCCGCTTGGGTGCCGGGGCAGGTGCTGATGTTGCGGTGCAAACGCGCCACGGAGCTGTTGGCCACTCGGTAGAGATGGACGGCGAGGCTGGTGCTGTCTGACAGGTCACCTGGGAGCGGCCTGGTGACCCGTGGGTCTCTGGGTAATCTGCAGGTGGCACGGAATTTCCCACTGGAGCTGGATGAAATCCTCTTAGAAATGTGTATTTCAGAGACACACTATGAGATGCCCCTTATCTGGAAAATCATTGCTTGAAGAACATAATGGAAAAGCACTATGATGCACTTGATTATGGTGTGTAGTCCATCCATCCATTTTCCAAACCGCTTATCCTACTGGGTCACGGGGTATGGTGTGTAGTGTGAATGATATTGTTGATGGAAGCACCAGTGTAAGTTGAGGGGATTATGTGGGGCTCTGTTCCATAGAGGTCAAAATGATGCTTTCAGTGATCAGTGAGCAGCATCATCACTGGACTGAGGACAAGCCTGGATGATCTGTCACCCTCCACTGAGAAAGCATCTATCGCTTACATTGCTTACAGTTCATTAACTTCACATCCATCGTTTATATTTAACTTAATTAAATTCACATCCATCACACCAATTGAAGTTCATTCAATTCACATTCATATCCGTGACACTCACATGCATAAATATTAATAAACGAATCACGAGTAAGTACCCACGGCGTTCCTGCACCACAAATATGATCAAAACTCCCCAATGTTTAAACATAAGTGTGTACGCGAATGATTCACAGTGTCAAATTGAAGCCACCCGGTTTTCTGCCTAATTCATCAGATTACCAGCAAAAACACATTTAGTCCAGTGAGGGCTGTTTTATCTACAGAAAAAACACTGTTTTAGATTGATTGACAAAAAATAACATTTTTACCAGTGTGCTGTTCCAAGACTATTGTCTGTTTGCCCTTTGTAAGTTTGTAAAATGCTGATGATGTTCACAGAATAGCTTATCAGAAAATTACTCAGGCAAAAATATGATTGCGCTGGTTATCACTAAAATACACAAATACAAAATGGCCTGATTATGATCAGTAACTATCATTTGTTCAGAAGCACAATCAAAAGACTCCCATATGTATTTTACAGTTGTTTTGTGATCTGTGATTTCAGCCAGGTATTTTGTTTGATCACTATCTCTGGAGGGGTCATGAGACACGCCAATTCTGGGCCTTTCTGTTCGCTTGTTACCTCTGAGAAAATGGCCCAGGAAATGCTTCACAGCAACCTGCTTGTAACAAAAATCGTATAAATGTGATGCTTTGATTTATTGATTGATTTCACAAGCCTATCCCTGCCATCACACCTGACATCATGGGCTCATGGCGCCTCTGTGTGGATGTGTGTGGAATGGCACTCTCCAGAGGAAGGCTCACTGACCTTGAGAACAGGCAGCAAGTGGTGTTGAGCTGGTCGGCCCAGGGCATGGGTGAAACGCAGCAAGATGTTACGGTCAGGTTCTCCTGGCTGCTGTTGGCCTTCACACTGATGACTACTTGCAGCTTCCTGAGGGCTGGGACTGAGTCGACAGGCAGGATCTCTCTCTCCAGGTTCAGGATCACATTGGCTGTATGGTTTCCTGTCCCACAGATGTCATCAGAGACCTCTGCCAGGCTGAAAGGAAAACAGTTAGGGGAACCTACACCAAATTATAATCTGTGGCATTTTCACAGAATTGTGTTCTTTTAGCATCCTAAAACAGGAGCACAATGAAGTTTATTAATGACAGGAGAGAGTGTGTACAATTTCAGCATTGCGTGAAGTGTCTTGTGGAGTTTTCCTTTAATCTTAACATGAATGGATTACATTATGTTTGCCACAATTGCTGCTCATGTATGACTGTGCTGTGCGTCGAGAATGAAGCGGTAGAATTACCCACTGAGGAAAAGATCGAGAAGAAGTAGCAATCTTTTCGCCTCGAGAGAGGCTTCGGATCGGACTGCTTCTTCCAGTAGTTTCTTAATTAAATTTCCAGGTGGATTTCTGTCCCTCTGACCGGTTATCTGCATGGTCAGAGCCTGGAGGGTCCTCGATTCATCTTCCTTGGAGGGCGATGGCGTGCTCTGCTGCAATTGGACACTGGGGCTGGACCTTTCTGAAGCCTCAGAGGGCTCATTCTTCAGCTCAGACCCAAGACTTGAATGAGTACCAGCGAGCCACTCTGAAGGATTTGGTACCTGGCTAAAATGGACGGCGGTATTTTGTTTTCGCTTCTCGAGCATATCAGAAGTCAGAGGTGTGTGTCCTCCGGACAGAGGGAGATCAGAGGTGTCATAGGCAAATTGGTCCATAGATTTAGTTGGAGGTAGGGGCGACGTGAGTGTCCCAGAAAAGACTTCGTTCTCAGTGGACCTGTATGCCTGCCTTTCTGGTGAGCTGTGCGGTGGACCAGAATAAGCACGTTTGCTAATGTATGTTGGAGTGACCAGAGAAGCTATCAGTAACCTGTTAACTGCGGTGAAAGGAAGCACAAACAATCTCTTTTGTGGTTCACTGCCAGTAACAGTCCTGTCAATGAGCAACTTGCTTCTTTCTTCCTTAGGCTGATTTAAAACCACAGCTGGGGTCAGAATAAGATCCTTTGATGGACTAATGGGACTTTCCATTGTACCAATGAACTGAGACCGTTTACCTTGAGCAACAGAACCCGAGGATCTTGGTATTCCTTTGACTACCACATTAGTAGCGCCTTCAGTTTCACTAAAAGTTAATTTGTTCCTTTCTGTTAAATCTTTTTCCAGTGATGGAGAATCTGGGGGCATGTTTCGAGTAGCATTATAGACATCGTCCTTGAATAATGGATCTTGATTTGTATGTACATTTCCATTGTGTGTTTTAAAAGGATATTCAACTGTGGTGGACATGTCGTCACTTTGTTGCATGCTGTCGCTAAAATATGAGAAAACGCCATTATTTCGATTATGTCGTTGTTTCAACAAAGATATAAAACCTTTTTCAGATTCATTGAAAGAAAGAAATTTGATAAATGTTATTGGTCTGTCCTTCCAGTAGTTAAGATCTTCAAGAGAAGCAACAGTGTGAGTTACTCTAGGATTATTCTTAGCGGTGCTGCTCTGGCGCAAAGGTAAATTTCTTGTTGTCAGTGAAAATAATTTTTGGGGCAAAGTCAACTCCTGTCTTGCTGATGTTAGCCAGGAGGTAGGAGATTCTGTTTGAGTTGTTCTGTTTAAGTTCTGCCTTTCCAGCTTAGCAAAAGCACTAATTGTTGAAGGTGCTAACAGAGGGTGAGTTACAGGAGAGAGAAGAATCTTTGGTGGTTTAGTAGCATTTGAGTTGGCCGCCATTAGTTTTGGATGAGTGCTTTTGGACAACACAAACATAAATACATTCACATTGGGAGTGAGAGACCA
This sequence comes from Brienomyrus brachyistius, assembly GCF_023856365.1. NCBI lineage: Eukaryota > Metazoa > Chordata > Actinopteri > Osteoglossiformes > Mormyridae > Brienomyrus > Brienomyrus brachyistius. Next base: position 12,744,784 of record NC_064549.1, read on the forward strand.
GAGCGATGTAGCTTTCACAAACTTTGATGCTTCAGTGCTTTTTGCTTGAGCGTTGGTCCCTATCTCCAATTCAGTGGGACTCAGGGGTGGCACTGTAACTGGAACAACTGTTACAAAGTGGGGTTGAGAAGCAGCTGATGCTTGTGACAAATGATGAGCTGTTGACTGTGGTGAAGGCCACAGTGTAGCAGTTTTTAAAGTCGCTAAAGGCTGAGCAGGTGTTACTGATGGGGCTGAAGGCTGAGAAATAGCCAATGATGCAGCCAAAGACTGAGGAACAGCTACTGAGGATAAAGGCTGAGAAGCTGGCGTGGATGGAGCTGGAATTTGAGAAGCAGTTGTTCCTGAAGTACTAGAGGCAGCCATTGATGGATTTAAAATCTGAGAAGTTGCTCTTGGTGGAGCTAAAGATGAAGAAGCACTTATAGATGAAGTAGAAGATTGGGAAGAAGATGGTGATGGAACTAAAGGGTGAGAAGCAAATGTTGAATGAGCTAAAGACAAAGAAGCAATTTCTGTTGAAACTGTAGACTGAGGAGAGACTGTGGATAGAGCTAAATAGTGAGAAGTGGCTACTGGTGAAGCAGATGAAGCAGTTGCTAATGCCACTTTGGTTCCTATCTGCAGTTTATTGAGATTCAGGGATGGCACTTCTACTGGTACAACTGTCACCAAGAGAGGTTGAGAAGCAGCTGATGATTGTGGCAGATGTTGAGCTTCTGACTGTCTCAAAGTCTGTGTAGCAGCTTTTAATGACAATGACGGCTCAGAAGCGGCTGATGAAGCTAAAGGCTGGAAAGCTGGTGTTAATGGAGCAGAAGCATGCAAACTAACTGGTAAAGGAGCTAAACCCTGTGAAGGAGAAGCTGATGGACCGGAAGGCTGAATGTGAGACACACCTGTTGGGGAAACTGAAGGATTAGAAGCAGCAGGTGATGGAACTGAAATCTGAGAAGCAGCTCTTGGTAGAGACAAAGATTGGGAAGCAGTTATTGATGAAGTAGACGACTGGAAGGAGGTTGCTGGAGCTAAAGTCTGGAATGTAGTTTCTGGTGAAAGGAAAAGCAGAGAAGCATCTGCTGGTGGAGCTAAAGGGTGAGAAGGAAACACTGAAGAAGCTGAAGACAAAGAAGGAGCTGAAGATTGAGAGACAGATGCGGATTGAGTTAACAGCACTTTGGTCCCCATCTGTTGTTCATTGGGAGTCTGGGTTAGCATTTCGATTGGTACATCTGATACAAAGAAAGGATGAGAAGCAGCTGATGACTGTGTCAAAAGTTGAGCTGCTGACTGTATCGGAGGCCGAAAAGCTGCTTTTAACGGCGCTGATGGCTGAGCCGAAGCCACTGATGTAGCGAAAGACCGAGACGCAATTACTGAGATTACAGTCCGAGAAGCTGTTGTGGATCGAGCTGCAGTTTGGAATACAGCAGACGGTGGTGCTGAAGCCTGAGCAGGAACTGGGGATGGAGCTGCAGGCCAAGCAGATGCTGAGATAACTGAAGACTGAGGAGTGTTTGCTGATGGAGCTAAAAGCTGAAAAACAGCTACAGAAGGAGCTGAAGTCTGCTGAGCAGCTGCTCTTAGAGCATTAGTGGAAAAACTGTGATACACCAAAGCTGACATTTTACCTTGTTCTGTTGGCATAAGGTTAGAGTTCAGACTCTCAGGGCTCAGAGTCTGATTATCCATATTGCTAATGTTTGATTCATGTCTGATGTGACTCCAAAAGTCACTGCTTGATGGATCAGGTGTGCTTTTGTCCCTCTCAGACATTTTGTGACTTTCTGAAGTCACATGTAACATCCGCAAAGTGTCAGTAGTTACAAATTTTGAAACGTCAGTTGTTTTTGGGATCATTTTGGTAGACGGCTGAGTAGATTTCTCCTTTTTCATGTGAAAGAATAATTCTCTGTTTTGTTTTGGTTTAAGAACCAAATCAATGGAATGGTCCTTGACCATTATAGGAGATTTTGTAGGTGTTGTATTGAATACAGAAGCTTGTTTCCCCTTTGTTTTATGTTTTCGGGAATAAAAATTTAATACAGCTGTCTGCAAGACGGCACTGCTGGCAGTGTGTACACTTGCAGGCAATCCAGTGTCCAGCCCCATGGCTGCAGAGGGGGTCCACATATGGGGGGCTGGACTAGCATCAATGCTAACTTGCTGTCCTTGTGTGTGTCTGTCTCGCAAGGAGCTCAGGCTAACAAAAGTTTCAGTACTTGTATATTGTTTTTCATGCAGTAATGTCAAACCCTTGGGGTTCTCAGTGCTCAATCCAGTCATCGACAGCTGTAGTTTGTCATTCGTGACTAATATCCCTCCATTTGGGGAATGTATTGTTTCAAACAACTGCAAAACTCTATTCTCGGTCTTCTTCTCACCCTTTTTCTTCTCAGTGCCTTCAGTGTCTCCCGGCTTATCGGCAGCCGAAGTTTTGAAGATGGATATAATCGGCATACTCCGGCCCATATCTGTAGAGAATGGAGTAATGGACTCTGTGAGCCGTGGATTGTTCCTGTTAAGCAGAGCTTGAAGTGGAGAAGAGAATTTTTCCCCCTGATTGGACAGCGGGGCTTCAGTCATCAAAGTGTCATTCATCATCAGCTCAAAGTCCGCTGCATCTGAGGAGAAAATAGCTTTTTCATTTTAACGATTTTAACGAATTAACGATTGACGGAAAATTTGGCGCTAAGGCAAACTTCACGCCTGAGGGACCGTCTTCACTCTCAGTCAGTAAATGTGCCCCATCCCCATCCTCTAGAACATGCTTTCCAGCTTGTGACATGATAGCATGCTTATTGCCTGAACTGATGCCATTTGTCCCATAAAGGTGGGTCATTTTATCATGTTTATTGAACAAGCGGCCCTCCAACTTAGGCTCCGGCTGCTGCATTGTGCCCAGGCCACTCAGAGGGGCACTTAGAGAAAGGGGGCTCCGGGGCTGTGAGGTTGAGTTGTCCTGCATGTTTACAGCTATAACTGGAAAAAAGACACCAAGCAAATTATATACAGTAGATAAACATCTACAACTGCCACCCTCCACACTGCGACAGATGTGATCACTTGGTTGAAGTGTTGCGTTAAATTTATTTTAAAACTGACACTACATTAATACTTAATAAAATAATCTGTCACGTCTCCTCATTCACTGTAAACACATTTTTTTTGATCATAGGCCACAAAATGTTTCCAGGTTTCTTTCTAGAACAATGCACAGTAAAGACGTTACTCCAGGTGTTGTCACAAATGATTTAATAAAGAATTTTTAATCTTCTACATTCAAAAAAGAATTGCATAAATGACAATGAATTAAAAACACCACAATAAACAGTTTTAAGCTGCCTTGTTATAATACATACAGCACTAAATATTATTTTATAATGAAAAAGTAAAAAAAAAACTTACCTATTTGTCCAGAAACAAGCAACATTAAATGGAAGGTGTTTATTCTCATTTTTAGGAATTGATTCAACTTCAAGAAATGTCCGATTTCACCCTGAGATGGTGCATGCGAACCTCGTTACCCGCAGAATTTTGCGGTTCCCCAGCCCCACCTCGCGCTTTTTCAGCTCTCTGTCTCATTTATGGTGGAGTTAGATTTCCCCATCTGAGCAACGTGCGTCACACAGAACAAAAAGCCAATCGTCCATGCTTCTGTTCTGCATCCTGGGCTGCTTTTCAACGGTTTCATTTGTGTGCACTGGCTCTCTCTCTCTTTCATGGTTATGTGATTACAAAGTTGCTCATTTTTCAAAAAAAAAAAACTAATTTTCTTGTGAGAAACCTTTCGCGAACGGCTGTGGTAGTAAGCGTACAAGGAAATTATATTTTTTGTTGGAGGTAGTTAAAGCCTCCAGCCTCCAACCTCCAAGAATGATGTATGTACCACATAAATAGAGCTTGTCATATGATTCATACTGGGTCTATCATGTGGTTCATATAGGAGTCGGCATGTCATTGATATTGAACCCACTGTGTGATTTACTGTATATAGGGATCATCATGCCACCAGGTCCAATGACTGCACTCACACTCTGGGAGAACAAAAATGCCCATAATGTTTAAGTATATATATGTATGACATAGGCATACAAGTTTTTTTTTTACATTTTTCTGAAAGAATCCACGCTAACATTTTAATGTTAAAGAGACGGCCCTTTGGTTATAATTTTGTAATCAAACACCAGGAAAAAGAGCAGCCACAATAAAAATGAGGGTAAAAATGGGGATAGATGGATCGTTATGAAGCAGGGGTCACCCACGCAGCAAGAACTGACTGCATCGTCCCTGGGGGCCGGTTCTCTGAGGCACCGGGAACTGCGACATCAAACAGCGCAAACGACGAGTGAGTGAGGTCTCAGGCTACCAGCTTCATGCAGGAATGAAGTATTTCTAAACCTTGAAGCTCCCTCAGCTTGACAGTGTGCCTGGAAATGACGAATAAACACCTCAGATTAATACACCCAGTCCAAGGCACTCCATGAAACTTATTTTGATGGGACTAATATACCAAAGACTCTGAACTTAATCCCCCGTTAGTAAGTTTTTTCATAAAGATCCTGCCTGCAGAGTTAAAGGCAGGTATGGCGTTGGCCCCGTGGGTCTGACTGACCTGGGTTCAGAGATGCACAGCTTGCCCAGGGCCACAGCGGCATTCCGCTGCACTCCCTCGCCCCCCGCATCCCCCCCAGCCAAGCGGAGCAGCTGTGGCAGCACGTTGGAGTCCAGCAGGGCGCTGGCCGCCCCTCGCTCCTCCACGCAGTGCCCCAGGCACAGAGCGGCGTTTCCCGCCACCACTTCGTCACTGTTACACAGCAGCTTCCTCAGGACGTTCAGCCCTGTGCATCCAGGCACATGCACACACAGGCTTCTCAGTTTGTAGCGAGTTGCAATCAGTAATTTTTCCACGTGATTTACAAAATGACGTTCTTCATCACTGATGTTACTGATGAAAGCCTAGTGCCAAAAAGTTATTGCTGAACTAAAAAAGAACACAAGCCATCAATGTTCAGACCCCATATTCATTACTTTGATTGTACTGCACTATCTACAAACCGATGATGTCAATCATCTGAGTCGCTAGTGAGTATGTTTTAAGTCTTTGTTTCCTGTACATGCACAGAAAGTATACCTCAGAGTACTTGGTGCTCTGGGATTACAGCCGGCACTCACTCTTGTCCAGGTTCAGCAGCTCCACACGGGCCTGCAGGTTCGCTCCAGTGCACACTGCCAGGGTTTTCATGGAGCACCGAGTGCTGGTCAGACCCACGTTGGGCGCCTGTGCACACCAAAGAAACCCTGAACCCCGCATCCTGAAAGACCACTTCAACAGGCACTTCAGTAACAAATCCCATACAGACCGCTCTCTCGCGCCTGCTCCTGCCTGATCCATGATCAGTTAGGCCAGCTCTGGCACTACGATCCAAACATGTTGAGTCACAACTTTACCTTCAGTATCTTCAGCATCTTCTTTACGAGTCCCGCCTCTGTGGCTTCCTGGATGGCGACGGGGGAGCATGGAAGGAGCACACTCAGGAGGCCTACAGCCCTCTGCGTGGACAGCCAAAAGGTTCATGAGGTAGGCCAGTCATGCACCGCGGAGGAGCAGCCTGTGTAGTCACACGCTGGTGGACAAATGCATCCCTCTCAGCAATGCTGAATTAACATGAGATCATTTAAAATGTAAGATTCTCTGGTGAAAAACACTGTTTGCTACGGCTGACAGAGTCTGCCCTGCGTCTGCTCATTATTTACATCAGCCAGCATTGCTGGAATGTCCGGTGGTGTTTTGCAGTCTGCTGTGCAGGACAGAGAAATCCAATGCATTTCAATCAACAAAACAGCTTTAATATCTGTTTTATATGTGCATTTTTATAAGTTTCGTATCTGTATTTTTTCAAATGAAATGTTAAGAGTTGGGTTTAAAACGGGTTCTTTTTAAAATCATCATTGCATTTTATTGAAATAGGCACCGGAGCACCCAAGCCCGCAGTTTGATGATCGATTTTGTAATCATATCGTCAGATCTGCGTCCATATGTTTTGGAAGCTCGGGTGAAGAGAGGAGCTGAGCTGTCAACTGATCACCACCTTGTGGTGAGTTGGATCCGGTGGTGAGGGAAGATGCCTGATAGACCTCATAGATGCATAGTGAGGGTGTGCTGGGAGTGTATGGTGGAGGACCCTGTCTGGGAGATCTTCACCTCACACCTCCAGCAGAACTACTCTTCTCTCCGGAGGGAGTCAGGGGCCATGTACCGGAACTCCATTGCTGAGGTGGCGGTGTTGAGCTGTGGCGTAACATATTTGTTGCCAGTGACAGCGGTAAAGGGAGCTGACACGCTGAAGAAGGAAGCCTTCAGGGCTTGGTCAGCTTCTGGGACTCCAGAAGCAGCAGACAGGTACCAGCAGGCCAAGCGGGAAGCAGCTCGAGCAGTAAAAACTCATGTGTGGGAAGAGTTTGGCGAGGCTATGGAGAACTTCGAAAAGGTTCTGGCAAACCGTCAGGTGATTCAGGAGGGGGAACCAGGGCTTCACCAATGCTATTTACAACAGTCATGAAGAACTGTTAACCTCAACTGGGGATATAGTGGGGTGGCGGAATTTTGAGGATCTCCTAAATCCCACTGATATGGTTTCCTCGGAGGAAGTAGAGTGGGAAGACTCAGAGGAGAACTTGTCGATATCTGGGGCTGAGGGCACTGAACTTGTCAAACAACTACTTGGTGGTAGGGCTCCGGGGGGTGGATGAGATTCGCCTTGAGTTCTTGAAAGCTCTTGATGTTGTTGCACCGTCTTGACTGACACGGCTCTTTAACATTGCGTGGACACGGGGGACAGAATCTTTGGATTGGCAGACTGGGGTGGTGGTCCCAAAGTTTAAGAAAGGGGGCCGCGGGATGTGTTTCAACTTTAAGGGGATCACACTCCTCAGCCTTCCTGGGAAGGTCTATGCTGGGGTACAGGAGGAAAGTCTATCCGTTGGTCGCACCTCAGATCCGGGAGGAACAATGTGGATTCCATCCTGGTTGCGGGACACTGGACCATCTCTTCACCCTCACAAGGATACTGGAGGGTTCATGGGAGTTTGCCCAACCAGGCTACATGTGTTTCTTGGACTTGGAGAAAGCATTCGACCGTGTCCCTCAGGGGAATCTGTGGAGGGTGCTCCAGGAGTATGGGGTAAGGGGTCTGTTGTTGCGGGCCGTCATTATGTTTGCAACTTTTATGGTCAGAATTTCTAGACAGCCAAGGGGTGTAGGGGTTCCAGTTCGGTTGCTTTTTGCGGGAGATGTGGTCCTGTTGGTGTCATTGGGCTGTGACCTGCAGCAGGCACTGGGGCGGTTTGCAGCTGACTGTGAGGTGGCTGGCATGAAGATCAGCACCTCCATGTCTGAGGCCATGGTTCTCGACCGGTGGTTTGCACTCTCCTGGTGGGGGGTGAGTCATTGTCTCTCGACTGGCCTGGGAATGCCTTGGGATTCCCTCGATGGAGCTGGAGGAGTTGGCTGGTGACAGGGAGGTCTGGGCATCCCTGCTTAAACTGCTGTCCCCGTGACCCGACCCCAGATAATAGATAGATGGATGTCTATGATGGATTTCTCTAAAATACTATCATCTATATTAGAAATAGGCATAGAAATAGAAATATATTTATTTCTATATCAGCTCTGCGATTTGCAGCCACAAGATGATGGCTAAGCACCCCCCCAACTCACCGTGATAATACTGCCTTCAGGATCATTCAACAGACGCATGCACACACGTCCTGCACGGACGGCAAACTCCTGCAGAATAGGGGGAAAAGAGCACAGGCCTGGTTTGGATATGTGAGTGTCCAAGCAGAGTAGAAAAGAGAATTCTGTCACCCGGAGAAGGGAGGAAGGAACGGGGGCTGTATTTGGGGGCGGGGCTGGAGATGGATTCAGCAGTAGGGAGGAAATAAAGGATGGACATTCTGGTGTCAGGACAAGGAAATGTGTTAATGGTCTATTTCAGTTCTGAGCCAGACACTGAAGGGGAACAATGGGTGTGCTCAAAGTGGCTGACCGTTGTGTGCCGAACTGGTGCTACCTGCATGACTGAGGATGCACTGGCAGAGAGCTTCATTATCAGAAGTGACAGTGTACAGAGAGTTTCTCTGTGTTCAGCACCACCGGCTTGCTCCTAAAACAAAACATTGTTTGTTGAGCTTGCAGTGAAACAGAGAAAAGTGCGCTGCTCACGTGTCAGCTTCATGCCACGAATGCGAAATGTCAGCTGCAAAATATGATCACCCTTCTACCGATTTCCTTCCGGAAAATGGGTGTGCTTATTTTAAAGTTCACAGTGGCAAATGATTCCTTCAGAACGCAGCTGTTAATTAGAGCCGGATTACCATGGCAACAGCAAAGGCATCCCAGCATTCCTGGCGACCAGCAGTCTCCTTACAAATGACATCATCAGCTGCCATACTTCCAACAATCGATATGACGCGAGCAAGGCTGTTCTGGCTGGTTGTATTAATATTTCTCTGAAAGTCGATAAGAACAAAACGATGGTATTGTCAATAACAAAGGGTGTAATAAAACAAGTATTTTCAAGTCAAAAACAACATAAAAATATCTTACCAGTTGGTAAACTAAAGTTGGCACAAATAATTTTGTAAAATTCTCTCTCATCTGAATTTGAAATCTAAAAAAGTAGTGAGAACATCAATACGTTAATTGCACATACTATAGACAGATTGCACAGATTAACAGTAATTTATTGAAACAAATAATAATGCAGGGATGTCTATTAAAACAATGCTTACGTATATAAAACTCATTGGGTAGTGACACAAAGGCAAGAAAATCCAATATTGGTCTCAGACACTTCATGATGGCAGATGTCTGGAGACATTCTAACAAAGAGGACTCCATCACCGTCATTCTGAGATATTGCGTTCCTAGGGTCTGTGTTTAAAAGCTCAATCCACAGTAAGGACCCAAGATATAAGCACAAAGTGAACGTCAGTACTGCTCATGCCCAGACCTTGGGGGCACGCCCACCTGCGCTCCACTGCTAGGCCCTGCAGCACCCCGAGAGCCTTGTCTTCCAAGCTGGAGGGGGCTGACAGGCATGCCCACAAGCTCTCCACCAACCTGCCATCAACCATAACATCTCGTCATATCTGATTCTGGGTCAGCATAAGACAGATCACTGTATCAGTCAGAGTAACCCTGACATCTCATCATATCTGATTCTGAGTCAGTGTAAACACAGGGGCTGATGTTAGAGTCAGAGTAACTGTTCAGATATCAAAATTAGAGTCAGTCTAAAGCTCATTATAATCGAGTCACTGTCAGGGCCACAGTTCTTATCAGAGTCGGTGTCTCTATGCAGAACCTGCTGTTAAGGCTGCCATAAGGCTGTCTAATATGAGCTCTCCCTTACTTGTGCAGATTGAGGTGTGCGATGGACAAATGCCTCCCATGCCGAGTCTGAATGTACAGCTGAAGCAGAGCCAGGCACTCTGTCTGAACTGTAGCATTTCCTGATGCTAACAGGTCCACAAAGTACCTCCCGCTGCTTGGACGCTCTATTAACACTTGTTGGTTTTCTTCTAAAAAAGGGAAAAAAATCAAGGAGTTCTGAAGAGACAGAAAGCAACGGCTAGAGTGGAAAGGTTATTCTGTCCAAGTAGATGCAGAAAGGATTCAATGATGACATATATGTGTGGGCTGTAATGCATGTCATTTTGTGGACAAGAGAATTACAAATTATTCAGTCCCTGTTCATGCGTATTTCACAAAAAACATGGAAATGGAAACTGAATTTGTTTTACGCTGCATACGATGTGTCCGGGACGCTGATTTCTGCCTGATTCTTTGTCAGAGTTAGCAGTCAGTCAGACTGCTCCTGGCAAGTGCGTTGGGATTACATTTCCTAGGTAACAGGAGTCCCGAACGTTACCATGGAGGAGGTCGCCTTGAGGCATGCACGTCAGTGAGATGCACCAAACAGGCCGAGGGAAGCGGACCGACCTGACAGACAGGTGCGACTGATATGCAATGAAGCACAGCGAGACTTGTAGGGGTTTTTATGCCTCATTGATGCCCTAATCCTTAAGGCCTCACATGGGCAAGGGGGGGTTGGGAAATAGTGTAAAACGAGGGGACCAGCGACCATAATCAGAAATGCGGGTTTATACTCACCATTGTCCCGGCAGACCCTCCCCCACAGCCTCAGCACGGAAGCGCGTAGCCGAGCAGTGAAAGCCCCCTCTGCATCCTGAGAGAGACAGCTGAGGGGGCAAGACTCATTACTTCACACAAGAGTAGGGGTCTATTAAATCCCTCCCCCGCCGTAAGAGCACAAAATCCACCAAAACGCTCTGATAAAAAGCAGCAGGAAAATTGCACCACATTAAAATGACAGAAGTACAAAATAAACGCATGGTTGTTTAGATACCATATAATGTATACTGGTATGGAGTGAACCTCCATCTAAGTAAGGTTAGAACCAGCCAGGCCGAGGACATTGAATGGTCGTATAACTCCTGTCCTATCTCTATAGAAACAAACACCCAGATGAAAAAAAACATTTAAAATCATATTTCAGGACACAAGTTAAATGTTCCAATTTTTTTTACAATGACTGGCCTTCCTGGATTTATACCTGAGTCAAAATGTAAGTCAATAAAATAACGTTGCTCCAGTTTCCTGGTTTAATCTTTAAAATAAACTGATGTCATTAGTTCCTCCTTCGAGGAGGACTTCAGCAAGCACATTTCACAGCTTATAGAGAGCTTTTTCTGTTTCGTTTTTATGGGACTAACATTGAGGGAGAGAGCACTACTGGCGGTTTTAAACCACTCAGACCCGCATTTGACGACCAGAAGTAAGAGGTCCATACACATATCTCTGAAAGAAGTACTGCTACCTTATGAGGAAAAATAATTGGGGACAGGAGTATTAATTAAAATAAGCAAAAACAACCAAGTTCATGACAAGCTGCTTTAAATTCAGATTTGATTGTGGTTTTATTCACTCAGTTCTGGTACGAAATTCCAGGTTGCTAGATGGTTTCTGACACAGACTCTCCCTCTGCTAAGAACGGTACATTGTTCGCATGTTTTATTCGTCTGACTGTCAGGATTGGACTTATCTGGGCCTGTCAAGGCGCTCTCAGTGGTCTCCTTACCTCCTCACAGTGCCGTTGCCGTCGACAACACTGAAGCCATTGTAAAGCCGGAACAGTGTCTGCCCAGTGCCTGTGAGGGACATGAATATGGGGATTAGGCGTCGACAAACGCGCATCACCACTGGGAAGATGGCAGTGGCTCGCCGAGGCCGCATCTGCTGTCAAGGTCAACTGGAGAGAGCGCGCCCAATGAGTCATCACTGCCGTGGTGCCCTCCACGTGATAGGACGGCATTCTGCGAGACACCGAGTCAGTCAACAACAGGACCCAGAAGCAGGTCCGACTCTTCTTTCTGGTTTTGTTTGACCTTTCAGTCATCAGTCTGACTCAGTTAAGCTCCCAACTACAGAGACAAGTGAACTCCTGTGTTCCCATTCGCAGTCCAGAGCCCCCCCATGCACCCCCAGTATTTCTTGCTTAGCGTTCTGCCGCCACGTCTGTTTCTGAAAGACACTTTCAGGCCAGTTCCATGAGCTACAAAATGAAAGCCCAGTGACACGGGGCAGCCCAGCCTAGGTATGCTTGGCGTGTTCCAGACACAAGAGGACAGAGGCCAAATAACATGGACAAATTGATTCTATGACCCAGCGGCTGACCCACCCCTGCAGGGGCATATGCTTAGGACAGTAATTGACAAATTCTTCTAATTAATTCTGCCTACATCAATTTTTTATGGAGTACTCTCATTAATGCAATAGACATGGGGATTCTCAGTGAGTGGGCTAATGAATACAGGAGAGAATATGAAAGCCCATAAACCCAATGCAAAAACGCATTAATAAAGCAAAACAGAGACACGAAAACAATACCGAGAGAGAATGCAGTCTGCTACTGTGCATGCTATAAAAGTATGGCCAATCATAACCAGGACATAAGCCAAAACAAACGAATGCACTTACACCCCTATCACTTATGAATGTACGATGTGAATACTTCTAAAAGACAGGTCAGATGTTCTGAGACATCACGGGCTGCAGCCCTGTTTCCAGAAAAGTTGGGAATATGTGTAAAATGTTAATGAAACAGAATGCAATGATTTACAAATCATATAAACCCATGGGTAATTGAAAACAGAACAAAGACAACATATCAAATGTTGAAACAGAAATTTTATTGTTTTGTGACAAATATCTGCCCAAAAGTTGGGACAGGGGAATGTTTACCACCATGTTGCATCACCTCTTCTTTTAATAACACTGTAAACATTTGGGAAATGAGGAAACCAGTTGCTGACAGTGAAATGTTGTCCCATTTTTGCCTGATATGGAATTTCACCTGCTCAACCGTTCGGGCTCTCCTTTCTTGTATTTATAATGTGCCGAATGCTTTCAATGGCTCACAGCTCTGGACAGCAGGCAGTCCAGACTAGTGCCTGCACCATTGTACTACGGAACTATCTCTGAAAAAGATGTTGTCTGAATAGCAGCATATGTTGCTCCAAAACATGTATACAGTATATTGTTCAGCATTAATGGTGCCTTCCCAGAAGTGCAAGCTACCCAAGCCATGGGCACTAATGTACCCACATACCATCACGGATGCTGGCTTTTGAACGGCCCTCTGATAAGATGGATGGTCCTTCTCCTCTTTAGCCACCATGATTTCCAAAAAGAAATTTTCATTTATCAGATTTTTGTTATAAAACAAAATATTTGTCATAAAACAATACAGTATTTTAGTTTCAACATTTGATATGTTTTCTTTGTTATATTTCCAATGAAATATGGGTTTATATGATTTGCAAATCATTGCATTCTGTTTTTTTTTTTACATTTTCCACAGCGTCCCAACTTTTTTAGAAGGGAGTTCTATTTCCCAAGCAGTAAAACACATGATGATGCGTGAGCCCCACGCTCCATCCACACCTACATCCCCACTCACTTTCAGCCACACCCTCCATCCACACCTACATCCCCACTCACTGTCAGCCACACCCTCCATCCACACCTACATCCCCACTCACTGTCAGCCACCCCCTCCATCCACACCTACATCCCCACTCACTGTCAGCCACCCCCTCCATCCACACCTACATCCCCACTCACTGTCAGCCACACCCTCCATCCACACCTACATCCCCACTCACTGTCAGCCACACCCTCCATCCACACCTACATCCCCACTCACTGTCAGCCACCCCCTCCATCCACACCTACATCCCCACTCACTGTCAGCCACAGCCTCCATCCACACCTACATCCCCACTCACTGTCAGCCACCCCCTCCATCCACACCTACATCCCCACTCACTGTCAGCCACCCCCTCCATCCACACCTACATCCCCACTCACTGTCGGCCACCCCCTCCATCCACACCTACATCCCCACTCACTGTCAGCCACAGCCTCCATCCACACCTACATCCCCACTCACTGTCAGCCACCCCCTCCATCCACACCTACATCCCCACTCACTGTCGGCCACCCCCTCCATCCACACCTACATCCCCACTCACTGTCAGCCACCCCCTCCATCCACACCTACATCCCCACTCACTGTCAGCCACCCCCTCCATCCACACCTACATCCCCACTCACTGTCGGCCACCCCCTCCATCCACACCTACATCCCCACTCACTGTCAGCCACCCCCTCCATCCACACCTACATCCCCACTCACTGTCAGCCACCCCCTCCATCCACACCTACATCCCCACTCACTGTCAGCCACAGCCTCCATCCACACCTACATCCCCACTCACTGTCGGCCACCCCCTCCATCCACACCTACATCCCCACTCACTGTCGGCCACCCCCTCCATCCACACCTACATCCCCACTCACTGTCAGCCACACCCTCCATCCACACCTACATCCCCACTCACTGTTAGCCACCCCTTCCATCCACACCTACATCCCCACTCACTGTCAGCCACAGCCTCCATCCACACCTACATCCCCACTCACTGTCGGCCACCCCCTCCATCCACACCTACATCCCCACTCACTGTCGGCCACCCCCTCCATCCACACCTACATCCCCACTCACTGTCAGCCACCCCCTCCATCCACACCTACATCCCCACTCACTGTCAGCCACACCCTCCATCCACACCTACATCCCCACTCACTGTCAGCCACCCCCTCCATCCACACCTACATCCCCACTCACTGTCAGCCACCCCCTCCATCCACACCTACATCCCCACTCACTGTCAGCCACCCCCTCCATCCACACCTACATCCCCACTCACTGTCAGCCACCCCCTCCATCCACACCTACATCCCCACTCACTGTCAGCCACCCCCTCCATCCACACCTACATCCCCACTCACTGTCAGCCACCCCCTCCATCCACACCTACATCCCCACTCACTGTCAGCCACCCCCTCCATCCACACCTACATCCCCACTCACTGTCAGCCACCCCCTCCATCCACACCTACATCCCCACTCACTGTCAGCCACCTCCTCCATCCACACCTACATCCCCACTCACTGTCAACCACAGCCTCTGTCAGAACCTCCAGTCCTCCACAGTAGTACAGGGCAGGCTTGTCTGGCTTCTCCAGCTTTTTCAGCAGCTCTCTCACCGCAGAGGCCCTTTCCGTCCCCAGGCCCATCTCCACTCGGGCCTCCCTCTCCTGGCCGTCTGTTTTCTCCTGCAGGTCCACGCGAGTCAAATACTCTAGGAGAGCAGAATATAGTCAGGAGCCCCCCTGGTCGGGATACCATGGAAACCCTCACATGAACCCATCCTAGGGGTATCAGAAGACCCCGGGACAGGTACGTCCCTACAGAGGTTTCGTTAGGATCCCAGTAAACTGAATATTCATATTCAGGCCGTCCCCAGGTTACGATCAAGTTCCGTTCCCCGATGTTTAAGTTGAATTTGTTGTTAAGTCGGAAGAATAATAATGCAGCACATAATAATAGTGATAATAGAGTAATAATATAAGTAACTACATATCATACTGAACCTTGAACCGACAAACTGCTGAAGTCACGGAATGTTTTCACAAGAGTCACAAAGCAGTGTGTGCATACTTTGTTATGAACCATCGTTTGAATATGATAGTCTTTATGGCAGTCCGTTCGTAAGCACGAGTTGTCCGTAAGTCACACATTCTTAACCCGGGGACTTAAGTGTATTCATATAAACTGACAGTCCATTGTGCATTGCTTCAGTTAACTGTAATATGACAGGTGCTTGGTGAAGCTTTTCAACTTATTTTTTGCTGGCAAATTAAAATATCAATAATAATACAATTGCCATCAGATTATGTAAAGGAAGGTGCGATGGTGTAAAGCAGCAGAGCATCTCTAAAAATGAAAGAATCGTAACATTCAGGTTATAGGGTTTTACCGCTTTGGAATTTGGATAATGTGTTTTCTAGGGTACTCTGTCGAGTATTCAGGGACAAGGTCAAATATCCCCAAAAATAATGATTTACACAAAGTGAATCCAATACTGTGACCAGTGACAAGGGAATAACCAATCCACACACGTACCTTCCTACCTTTTACCTTTGTACTGTAAGTAGGCGAATGACCCCAGAACAGTCAACAGTTATACAGCACGTTTAAGGTAATACAAGTTCAGGCTGGTCTAAGGATTGTTAAGGTGATCTGTCACAAAAGCACAACCTGCTTGTCAGGTGGTCAGCCGTCTCCTGTGGAGCATTTCTAAAAGAAATACCGCCGTTCACCTTTTATCATGGCGGCCCTGCCAGGTTCCATGTCCAGGACACGTTGATAGCAAAGCCGCGCCTGAAAAGGTTCGAAGCTCTTGTAAGAAAGGGAAGCTGAAACAAGCTGTCTGATAGGAGCTGGGGGAGCTTTGCGGCTGGTGATGTTACACTCATAGAAAAAAAAGCCCTGAAGACGTCAGTACTTCCGAAGGCAAGCAAACTTCAGTGAATCAGGGCACAGATCCATACAGTGTCACCAAGAGTATTAGGGGGCATGCTGGAAAATTCAGGGTGAATTCTAGAACACAAACAAAATGTTGTTAACGCAAGGGCCTTCCTGAGAGGGTAATTATATGCATGACTGCGTCGAATGGAAGAAAAGGTGAGAGCCTTTAAGCATGCAGCCAGACACTGGAAAATTTCAACGGGGTTAGAAGAGGCGAGTCAGCAAAATGGGCTTTCTGAGAGGTAGGATAGAAAAAAAGGCTTTCTTGAGAAATGCAAAAAATTTATTTTGGACAAAACAGATGTGCCACGTGCTGTGCTCACGTCTTGCGCCCCACCTTTGATGGTGTTCTGAAAGATGTCATCACCTGCTTTATGGTGAGCAGAGAAGGAGGTTCTGAGGAGAGGGAGACAGGGGGAGCCTCACCTCTGTGTATTCCTGCAGCGCTGTGTGTGCTCCTGCCATGAGCACAAAGGCCTTTATGCTCTTCTCATTGCACTGCAGGGAAGAGAAGGCCGAACGTAAGCTGGGTGTGACCTGCAAGGCCAGCAGCTTTGTGTCCTTTGCACTCTTTCCTTCTTTACTCACTGGGCAGCTTCAAACTATACTACAATTTAACAAAGTAAACTCAAATGCTTGCAAAAAGAGAGTTAGTTGCTTCTTTGACTAGGAGTTTGCTAAAGACCACTGTAACAGAAGAAATCAAAACATCCACCCAACAATCAATCCATCCATCCATCCATCCATTCAAACTGCATATCCAATGTAAACTAGTTATTCCAGGAAGCAAAGGGCACAAGGCAGAGGACAGCCTGAATGAGATTCACCTAACAGCATATTTTTGTACTTCTGTTCCTTTCAAAAAACAAAGGGGTAGCCTTTTCTTGGTAGATGTCCTAATACGTGAGTCACATAGCGTAATCATAGTGTTTTGCCCATCTTGGCTTTGAGTCTGCACTCCTGCGGTAGGAAGCATTAACTTGCACAAGCGCATGCAGAACGATGGCGTGAGAAATTGACCCTTCTCTCCTAGGGTGACGTACCTTGAGTGCCCACTCAGAGTCATTAATGACCTCTTTGTACTTCTTCATTTTCATAAAGGCCTGGCAGAGGAAAACCAAATTTTCATACAGTTTAAGTTCTTAATGTTCCTCCTCTCAGAACCGAATCTTTATGTGTTCATTAAAGGTATTGTATTATTCATTAAAGACATGATATTAACGGGGAACTCTATAGCCTCCTGCATGTGAAATTCAACATCAGAAGATGAAACACCAACAGAAGACTACCCATCGTCAGCATGTACAGTGTTTACTTGTGCTTATCCTGTGCCATCCAACTGCACAATGTTTACCCGGGTTTGACTTATATCTGAACAGTGTTTACCTGCTCTTCACAGGTGCTCTACTTCTGTAGTGTTTACTTGTGCTGACGTTGTGCCCTATATCCGTACAATTTGTTCCTATGCTTAATTTATGCCCTGTTATCTCTACAGTGCTTACCTATGCGTATACATCTGTACAGTGTTTCACTGTGTCTGACCTGTGTTTTACATTTGTACAGTGTTTACCAGTGCATGTCCTGTGCCGTACATCTGTACAGAATTTAACTGTGCTTAACCTGTGCCATACATCTGTCCAGTGTTTACTTGCGCTTAGCCTGTGCCCTACACCTGTACATTATTTACCTCTGCTTAACCTGTGACCTACATCTGTACATTGTTAACCTGTGCTTAACTCCTAGTCTACATCTATACAGTATTTAAATGTGCTTAACCTGTAGCCTACATCTGTACAGTGTTTACCTGTGCTTGACCTGTGCCCTTCATTGTGTGATGTTTACATGTGCATGACCTGTGCCCTGCATCTGTACAGTGTTTACTAGTGCATGTCCTGCGCCGTACATCTTTACAGAGTTTAACTGTGCTTAACCTGTGCCATTCATCTGTCCAGTGTTTACTTGCGCTTAGCCTTTGCCCTACACCTGTACATTATTTACCTGTGCTTAACCTGCGACCTACATCTGTACATTGTTAACCTGTGCTTAACTCCTAGTCTACATCTGTAAAGTATTTACCTGTGCGTAACCTGTAGCCTACATATGTACAGTGTTTACCTGTGCTTGACCTGTGCCCTACATCTGTACAGTGTTTACTAGTGCTTAACCTGTGCCCTACATCTGTACAGTGTTTACCTCTGCTTGACCTGTGCCCTTCATTGTGTGATGTTTACATGTGCATGACCTGTGCCCTACATCTGTGCAGTGTTTACCTGTGCTTGACCTGTGCCCTACATCTTTACAGTGTTTACCTGTGCTTGACCTGTGCCCTACATCTTTACAGTGTTTACTAGTGCTTGACCTGTGCCCCACCTATTCAGTGTTTGTGTACATCGTGTACCTGTGCCCTGTTGGTATACAGGACCTCCATGTCTCGAAGGGCATTGAGCCCAGCAGTGTACTGCTGTATAGCGGCCTCATAGTCTCCCTGGGCAAAGGCCTCGTTCCCCTTCACCTTCAAGGCTGATACACACAGACAAGAACTTTCATACATACAGTATGGACATATGGACACATAGACATATGAGATAAATATTTATAATCAAATATATAGACTTAACACCATATATATATATATATATATATATATATATATATATATATATATATATATATGTGTGTGTGTGTGTGTGTGTGTGTGTGTGTGCGTGTGTGCGTGTAATGACATGCATTTATAATCAGATATGCATGTCATTACATACAAACATACATAAATAAATACAGTACATATAAACGTGTGCATGTGTGCATATATTAGCTTTGTACACACCGTTTGCTATCTTTTCATTCTCCTTCCTCCTTTGTTTCCTGTCCTCTGAATCCATTTCTAACACCTTCATAAAACTCTCTGAAGAAAACACACATAAACACACAAACACACACACACACACACACACACATGCCCAAGAAGTCATTAAAATTACTCTACACAATTTACAAATATGCTCAGATAGTTTCACAAGGACTTGTGCTGCCAGACTGGACAACAGACGGCAGGGACATAAAAAAAATCTTCAGAGGAAATCATAAAACGTGAAATTGTATCTAAAAGAGCCCATTTTACAAAAGTAGTTGCTCAGAAATAAAAGGGAGAGCAGCACTTCAAGGTGCGGCTTTTATTATAGCATGATGCACATTAACATTAATTCGTACACTTTCTACCGACTGATAGAGCAGGGATAGTAAACCTGTCTGTACGTGGACAAAAGTGTCAGAGACAAAATGCTGTGATTGAGGGGGAAAAAACTATGTAGGCTATATTTTTAATACCATGTCTGGCGCAAAAATTACATTTTGATAACATGTTCATCAGAATTTATCATGGTCTTGGCTCCTGATTTAGATTTTGAAATAAATTAAACTCACCTGAAGTTAAATCAGTATATTTCTGAAAATTAGACAAAAAAAAAATTATGACTTATTATTATCATTTTGCAATAACCTATTCAAATACTTGAATATGCATGGAGACACTGAAATAGAAGTATTGCAATATTCAGGAAACCTTTCAGTTGAAAAGATGGTAACACTTTACTTGAGGGGACGCAAATATTGCAGTAGTACACTCTTACGAAATGCATTAATTAACCAGAAATTTTAAGTACAGTATGTGTTACGTACTGATTGTTAATCGGTCATAACGGCTCATGAGTTTCATGCAGTTACTATTTTTGTTCATGATTTGCACTTCAGTAGTAACAGAATTAATACGTTGCTTGCCCCCCTCAAGTAAAGTGATACTTAAAAGATTAAACGTAATACAAAAATAATTATTACTGATGGGTGTTTTTGAGTGACCTCTGCCGCGGTCGAATTCGGAGAGGAACTGCTGTTGATGACGGTGCGGTTAAGCCGTGTCCTGCATGGATCGCTGTCCTCCCAGTTGGACATGAGGCGGTCTGCCTTTTGCACCGCTTTCTCCTGCCTCTCCACATCGGAGGAGCTCAGCTCCTTCATCAGATCGCCTTCATTGTGGTTAGAGAAGGCAAACGCCATGAATGACACACTACATATAGACACCATGAGAAGGTTATACGCGACAGGGGAACAATGTGGCAGACATGCGTACGTAACATATGAAACATTTGAAAGACAAGCAAATAAACAACAAATAACAAAACGTTATTCTAATCTGCAGACGGTAAAAATATTAGCAATAACCCGTAATTAGAGTTTATAAAAAATAGCATTTCGTTTGTATGTCTTACGACTAAGCATTTCCTTAATTTTAAATGTGATAAATGATTTTACTCGGTAAAGGTGATAGACAAGTGATATCTCACTAGTGACACAAAAAATACACCGAAAAAAAATAAAAAAACAACGTAGGCCTATTACAGGCACGTACTTATCTCATCAACATTTTTGAGAAATTGCTTCATATCTTCACTCTTTTTCAGCATATCTGTTCCGCCCAGATGTGTTGTGAAATTCATATAACTGCAGCCACTACGACTTCAGCTTGAGTAAAAAGAACAAAGTTAGCGGGGCAAACAAAAGTACGCTGTCGCCATCTCCATGGTAACTACGAATTCCGCTTGCGCATTTGGCGCATTCTCACTTTGCCATAAAGTTTAAAACCTTTAAATCTCGTCTCTTATAGTTTTAATAACACATTGGACAGTCACCATAATTTGTGTTCGACTCATTTGTTTAGATGCGTATATTATATTGGATAAATGTGGTTTGTTGATAGTTGTTACAATCGTGCCCCCTGGTGGTTAATTTTGGGTACTTAATAATTTGTATATTTGTTTTTAGACAGTGCGGTAATTAGGCGATCATATGGCAAGCCCTTTTAACATTTAATCAAGTCACGCTCCTATTCGTAATTACATTTTAGATATTCACAATAGCTTTTCTCTTAGTCAAAACTGTATTCTTCGTAGTCAAAAATAACACTTCAGAATGGCATTCTACCTATTCACAATTGCCATATTCGAAATTACATTATGGATATCTAAAATGGTGGTATCCTTTCGGATATCTGAAATTAAAATTATGACTAGCAAATTTGGATTGTACTGTAGATGTCTGAAATGGTAGTTTTTCCTAGTAAGAATTCGATTGCAGATATCTGGATATCCGAAATGCTCTTTTTGACTAGGAAGAATTGAATTAGAGATATCTGCAACACATATCCAGTCTAGCAATTAAATGCTAAAACGGCTTGCCATACGATCAACAGGTTCAAGATTCAAGATGATGTATATGCATCGTGTACGTCAGTACATAGGAATCCTTACTCATATCAACCAAAGACTAACATGTAGCATATAACAGTGGGAGCAGGGATACCCTGGCAGATTTAGGGGGCTGAGAACTTTACAAAGGATCCTGAGTATGTAAAATTATCAAATTTAATATGAGGGTAAGCAAGCTGACATTTTTAGGGGGTCCCGAAATTCCAGTTTTGCTCCTGTTCAAAGTAGATATGTTATTAAGAACTGCAGAGGTCGACTCATGAGTGTAACTTTGGGTAGAATGGTCTGGCCATTTCCTGTTTTATTTGGGGGTGGGGGAGGTCAAATTGGTGAGTGCATTACCTCTAAAAAGACACAAATGGTTTGGTATGTTAGCTGAATGTCCAGAAAACCTATTCTTATAAAAGCAAGATATACAGATGCCTTCATAATAACATCCTTGACAAAATTCTAGATGCCTTTTGACATGCTG
Source organism: Brienomyrus brachyistius (assembly GCF_023856365.1). NCBI lineage: Eukaryota > Metazoa > Chordata > Actinopteri > Osteoglossiformes > Mormyridae > Brienomyrus > Brienomyrus brachyistius. The sequence goes on from NC_064549.1 coordinate 12,766,542, forward strand.
TGTTGAGTTAGTGACTGCCTTAGACTGTTGGATTGTTGGCCGCAGTTGTTTTTGACTCATTAACAATTAATGTTTTACTGCACTGCAAATTGTAGCGATGAGATTACACAAAAATACATAGTGTTGTATATTCCTGTTGCAATACTAAATTGTAACATAAGGAAGTTACAACATGCCGGGATATTTGTCCAGCATCAGACTTATGTAGCAATGGTAATTTTTAAACGAAATCACAATGGGTAATGGTCATTTTAAAATAAAATCACAATGGGCAATAAGCATTTTTAAACAAAATTACAATGGGCAATGGTCATTTTTAAACGAAATCACAATGGGCAATAGGTATTTTTAAACAAAATCACAATAGGCAATGGGCATTTTGAAAAGTCACAGGAGGAGATCATTCAAACAGAATACATATAAATCTTTGCTCAATTAAACTGCAATGCATATGGATGGCGGATCTGTGAAATTCATTCAAATCTGGATAGTCTAGGTAGATACTACCATTTTGGGTTCTTGCACACATTTGTGATTTATCTAGCTCAATGGCAGATATTGGATTAAATACAATAATTGATCCTGCGCATATGCTTCTAATGCTTCATACTTGCTTCATACTTGCTGTCCAAGTTGTCACAACAGAAGTGAGTTATTTCGGTGGTTTTCATTAAAATGTACTGGGTGAGTTTGTTAGGTGGTCTGAACTCTTTTCCCAGAAAATAGACATTATTTATTTCTGGAGTTAAGAGGAGTGATACATAAAATTATTATTTTTCTCATTAAGGAGTGGCACAGAGGCACAGTGTTTTGCAAGGTTCCACACAAAGTCTCTGCCCTGGAGTGTGTGCCCCTCCTCCCCATGTCATCACGAGGCATCCATAGTTTTCTGGATAGGCTCTGAACCGGCATGACCGTGTGTAGGACAAGTGGATATAGGAAATAGATGGATGGATGGATGGATGGATGGATGGATGGATGGACTATTTTTACTGAAGCACATGAAAAGTTGGAGTAACATCTTGCTTGATAACAACAAGGACTGAAATTCATGTACTGCATTTACTGAAAGTGTGTTTCTATAGGTCTATTGTAAAAACTCTGTTTATGAATGTTAACGAGGATGAAATGGACCAATGGCCTCAGCTCCAGGAGGAGGATGGTATTTTTTTTACAGACACTATTCTTTCATTGAATAAAATTTGTCACTTTCTGAGGAAACAAACCTCCCAGAATAAATATAATCTGCCACAATCAGGGAATTTAAAACACAACCTAAGATTTGAACAGACAGTTTTGAACGTAATCCTAACCAGATATAAATTACTCATTAGTTAATAGGCAAGATAAAAACATATGCCAAATATACTGCCTAGTACTGTACTAATCAGAACTGCATGAGTAACCACAGCGATCCACATGTGACAATTTCAAAACATAAGGTCCTGATCTATCATTGTACTCAGTGTATATCAGTAATTGTGTTATTGTCTTACTTGAAAACTCTATTATGAAACATTCTAGGAATGTTTCAGTCTCCATTGGCCAATGTTTAACCCAAATCTTTGTTGAATGTTGTAACATCCCCCTCCCCCCCTTCAGTGTGTCCACAGCTTGCACATCACCCCATGTTGCATGAGTTTCCTTAGCTACTTCTATTTGCCCCAACAGTCAAGAACATGAAGTTATGGAAATGGCATGGATAGTCTGGCCATAGTGTGTGTGCCCTGTGCAGAGCGACGTCCCTGCTAACGTGCTGTGTGTTACCTACAATATGGCTCAGGATCACTGTACCACTGCACTGCATAAGCACTCAGTAGATGGATAGATGGATTCTGATGGGTGCCAGGACATCAAAGAGATTAAGCTTTTTTCTTCAGTTGAATTTTCTTTTTTTCCAACTTTATGGGTCACTACACATTACTAGAGATGATAAAATATTTTTTTGACATCATTTATCTAAAACATCTAAATCCACTCAGTCCCAAAATATTGACTAAACGGGCAATACATTGTTGTATATAAAATATTAATAATTTTTTAACAAATTCTATAGAATTCTGTCTCATATACAGTAGTGTGCAAAAGTCTTAAGCAGTCCAAAGAAATGTTTAAAGCTGTTTATCTGGGTAGCAAGTGCACTTTGGCTTAGAACAAAAAAACACAATTTAACATTAGAACATGTGCAAATTAAGAGTAACACAATAAAAACTAGTAATAATTTCTTTTGCTTTCTAAAAAGTTACTGATATCTAGTTGGACGGCTAGATGAACACCGCTTCAGTTCCTAAACTTCTCCTCAGGGGAACCTCAGCCGTTCCGTGATTTTGTTAAATTTCACCAACAGCTCAATTAAATAATAAAATATATTGGTTTAAAAAGTCAGTGGCCAAGTCAAAAAATACATGGCTGCACTGAACGATCGCTGAAATACTAGGATGATTTTAGCAGAGGTTCTGAAATGGCTAAGCTGACACACTTTGACAGGCATAATATCATAATTTTACACCAACACGAGGATAATCTGAACATCATTTTCTTTGCCTGCCTAATTTCTTTGCACAGTACTATCTATCTATCTATCTATCTATCTATCTATCTATCTATCTATCTATCTATCTATCTATCTATCTATCTATCTATCTATCTATATATATATATATAGGGGCGGCATGGTGGTGCAGTGGTTAGCACTGTTGCTTCACACCTCTGGGACCCGGGTTCGAGTCTCCGCCTGGGTCACATGTGTGTGGAGTTTGCATGTTCTCCCCATGTCATCGTGGGGTTTCCTCCAGGTACTCCGGTTTCCCCCCGCAGTCCAAAAACATGCTAAGGCTAAATTGCCCATAGGTGTGCATGTGTGAGTGAATGGTGTGTGAGTGTGCCCTGCGATGGGCTGGCCCCCCATCCTGGGTTGTTCCCTGCCTCATGCCCATTGCTTCCGGGATAGGCTCCGGACCCCCCGCGACCCAATAGGATAAGCGGTTTGGAAAATGGATGGATATATATATATATCCACACACACACACAGAAAGAGAGAGAGAGTTGCAATTAGAAATATTTAACCCTCCGAATATTTTAACGATTTATCAATTAAAGTTGTGTCAAAAAGCAAGATCCTGCTTTGGATGAAATCTTCATGAGTTGAGTGAAACATAAAATTAAAATAAAATGAATGATGTAGTATTTGTGTGTATAAGTATATTTTGTTACGATCGCCATGTCACAATTACTCAACCCCATAAAATACTGCTGCTTTACAAAGCTTTCTGCAGGTTTTTATGGCTCAAAGTGGAGTTGAAACATAATTAAGTCTTTGGGAACTCTATACTGATCCTTCATTTGCTTCAGCTGTGATGCATATATAAACCCCACCCATGAAGGTATTCAAGATGATCTGCAATCATGGGAAAGACAATGAAATTTCCACAAAAGCTGGGAGAGGAGATTATTTCATCACAGCTGAAGGGCCTTGGGTATAAGGAGATTTCCAAAATATTTAACAATCTAAGAGACTCCACTGGGAGCATTATAAGGAAGTTTAAAACGCATGGAACAGCTGCAAACCTGCCTGGCCGTGGAAGAAAGCCCAACATTTCATCAAGGGCCCTTAGCAACGTAGTCAGGACAACTAAGAGAAACCCCCATGTGACTGCAAGACACCTACAGCATGACCTGATGAAGGCTGGTACAAGTGCTTCATTGGCAACCATAAGACGTGCACTGAGTAAACAAGGACTTCAAGGCTGGACTCCAAGACACACTCCACTATTGACCTCAAGGAATGTCAAAAGTTGCCTTGAATATGCCAGGAGGAATTTGGATAAGACTCCAGAGTTTTGGGAGACAGTTCTATGGACTGATGAAACCAAACTGGAACTGTTGGGACATATGGACCGACGGTATGTCTGGCGTGCGAAAGGCCAGGCTTTTGACCAGAAGAACACCATCCTCACGGTCAGGCATGGAGGTGGGTCATTGATGATTTGGGGTTGGGGCAAGAACTGGGGACCTTGATCGTGTACCTGGCATCATGGATTCCCAGAAATACCAGACCATTTTAAAGAGAAATGTGATGCCTTCTGTTGATAAATTGCACCTTGGTGATCATTGGTCTTTTCAGCAAGACAAAGATCCCAAGCAAACTTCCAAATCAACCAAGGCCTGGTTGAGAAAAAGGTCCTGGAACATCCTGGAGTGACCTTCTCAGTCACCAGATTTAAATCCGATTGAAAATCTTTGGTAGGATTTAAAGGCAGTTGCAGAACGGAGGCCATCAAACATCACTGAGCTAGAGGCCTTTGCACGTAAAGAATGGGCCAAGATTCCGATTGAGCGATGTAAGAAGCTTGTTGGCACTTACCGAAAACGTTTGTTGCAGGTTATAAAAGCTAAAGGATGCCCCACAAAGTACTGAAGCTGGGGGCTGAATAATACTACACATGCACACGTGTTATAAGAGTCAAATTTTTCTTTTGATCTTCAAAGTTAAGTTCTGTTGTCAAATTAACTCAGATATGTATCAATAAATGTTTTTTGTTGTTTAATTAGTTTTTTTGTCATTTATTGTCATTATCTTTCATCGACATTACTTTTGAGGTGAAGGAATTAAATATTTCTGATTGCAACTGTGTGCGTGTATGTATATATACATATATTCAATTTCTTAAGATCTCACAATTTTCCTGTTAGTAGAGAAAAGAAAATTAAAGAATCTATCTAATGTTAATCTTTCTAAAAAAAAATAAAAATCTGCCTCAGTTCATGAAACTGGACAAAACATCAGTCAATTTGGCCTGCATAGTGAATAAATGTGAATATAAATGCAAGCAGATGACATTTTGCCCTACACCCCCCCCCCCCCCCACCCCCATCCCTGGAGCACAACATAACCGTGAAAAAAAGGTACATTTCTTGCACAAAAAGAAAAACTTGAGCTGTTTCCTCACGCCGTTCACGCCCTCTTCATCTACATCCTCCTATAGTTCATACATATAGTGAAGCACTCAGTGTTGCTCCAGGTAAAGCCAGAGATCAGTGGAAGACTTGACTGGGTGTGATCAGCGCCAGCTGCAAAAGTTTCAGCCACCATGAACGAATCCGCCGCCCCCACCAAGGACTACTTGGGCTTTTCTATTTTCAACACGCTCTGCTGCTGCCTGCCACTTGGAGTCATTGCAATCATCTACTCTATGAGGGTAAGTTCACATAACAGATAGTGCACTTAATAAATAATAATAAATGGATGTCACATTAGTGACTAAATGGTCTCCATGTTATACCCTCCTTCACAAAATACATGCGGAGTATAAATGTAGAAACATTCGGAAGGACAGTATTAGTTATTATGTTTCACTGTTTGTTTGGTCTGGGGTTTTCAAAATGAGTTTATATTCAACACCCAATAGTAAATGGTTATCACAAGTAGAAATATGCCACAAAGACAGCACTGATAATCAAATCAAACTGGTAATCAAAGATATTTTTGTCTGGGGTTAAATTATGTGAAATTGTATACAACTGCTTTGTCACACGCACATATACCTTACATTTTGATGTTTTAATATATATTCTACATCATTTAAAAAATGTTTTTTATTCTGTTTGGCTTACAACACGAAGACATTTTTATAAAACAAAAAGGGAAAATGAAGGATTACAATTATAATGAACCAATTTTCCATCTGGTTATCTTTGAATTATTTGCATATTTAGCTTTAATATTTAGGGACTCATAGGGCATTTGGGTCAGGTTTGACTTATATAAAAAGTATAGCACTGAAACATCCTATTTACAATAACATATTTGCACCTCCACCAATAACAATAAGGTATGTTAAAATTCATGAAAATGAACCTTTCTTGGTTTACTCATCAACCTCTAGAGCCTTTATTGAATATGCTGAATGCTGGACAACAATTAACAATGACGCTGCTAAAATAATGTACCTGCTTGTAGGCCCGGGATGCAAATGCAGCTGGAGACACAACGCGGGCTCAACAGGCATCGCACACGGCCAAAGTCCTGAACATTTCTGGCATCGTTACTGGATTAATATTCTTTGTTATCATCATAATCTACTGGATAGTTGTAGCTGTTCAAATAGCAAAGCTAAGAAAATTGTAAAATGCCTCTGTGGTCCTGGGAGCAGAAGCAAATAGGAGTTTAATTCTTGTTCTTGGATAACGAAACCTGTATCCTGGATTAAGACCTTCCTTTTGCTCTTGTCATCCAATAAATATTGAAGTTTTATACTTAATTACTTCTCGTTTTCTCTTTTTTTCTAGTGATATATAAATAATTCAGTGAACTACCAAGATGAATGAAAGACGTTCCAAAAACATCAACGTTATGAGTCACAATTCAACCCAGACCAAGTCTGGATGCTGACACAGCATGATTTTTAAAAATACCGACTGGTAACTCATCACCATCAACCTGTCATATCGCTGAGCAGGTCTCAGATGCAGTATCACTAATAAATGTAACAAATACGTAAAGCACATAATACAAAATGAAGAGATGTAGAGAGTTGTTGAGTCTGGGTTTGGATTCTGGCTCTGTGAGGAGCTTACGATGACTGGCTCACGCTCATTGCAGTCTATGGCATGCAATGGAGGCTTAACCGCACCCATTTCCCAAATGATGCTTTATGACACAATGTGAAGGAGCAGCAGAGAGAAGCTGCTCACAGACTGTAGCCACTGCCCATTACCAAATAAACCTTCTGTGTCATCAGCACATAGTTTTTTTACCACAATGCTATATGTGTCTGAGATTAGGGTGGCGAATCCAAATGCCGAGACGAACTGGTAGGGATAGAGAAATAGGTCATGTTTATTGGGAAAAAGACTACAAGCAATCAAGGAAAGCACCAATTAAAGACAGGGCTAGAGTACATAGATAAGGGCATGGGTAGGTTCAATTATTAAACAAAGTGCTGGAAGAGACACTGGTCATAAACCAACCTCGGTACTGAGTCCATGAGTTGCAGGTTTGCTGTCAGAACTGGTTACGCTGGATTGGGGATCAGCAAAAGATCTACTCCTCTGCCCTGTGTTGGTCTGCCAGCTGGAGTTATGGCAATATGCACAGCAATGCAGCCCAGGCAGCAGAGGTGGAAAGATCAGCTGCAGAAAGTACAAATCCAGACCGGGCTTCTGTTTTAACCAATCAGCAGAGTACTCTGTGACTGTGACTCTTTATACACAACAGATTGGTTGAAACAAAACCTTGGTCTGGATTTGTACTTTCTGGACCCGAACGTCCCACCTCTGCCAGATACAATCAGACCTCTCAAAAACACAGAAAGACCACCACAGTGAGTGACAACTACAGAAAACCTGCTGGTAGATTAAAAAAAACTCACCTCCTGATTAAAACATATTCAGTGCAAGGCCAACGCAGACTGTGACGGCCCCATAAAATGCTGTGAGAACTCCTTTCACTACTCAGTCCCTTGGCAGACAGAGTGAGATGAAGAAGCGAGGAAACAGCAGCATTTCTTCACGTCTATGGTTTTATATATTAGCACATAACAAAAATCATCTGTCTTAATATACCATAATATCAGGTAAATCTAACTGCAACACATAACAGAATACACTGCTATTATTTCTTTAACATAGAATACGGCAAACATGGAGAAGCAGCAATGATATGAAGTAATCGTTTCATGTGTGAGTTTCAGTTTCTCACAACACTTAGGAGGAATTTTGGCACTAGAACAGGTCCTGCTACTGCATCTCAGTGGGTTTGAGGGCTGCACTTTGACTTGGCCGCTCCAAAACCTTGGTCCTTTCTTCTCCAGTCATTCAGTTTCAGAAACCATCAATATAGAGAATGGGAAAAACAATATCAATTAACACACATACAGTATTACAAGTAGATAACACCTGAATCCAACCTGCAAATCTTATCATTAACATGAACAATACAAACTTGATTAAACACAAAAAACTTAATCTTCTGCGGAACTGCAGAAAATCCATAGCCAAGGAATAAGTCACTTCAGATAATGAACAAGTTCAACCCTCTTCCCAACAACCAAATAGAAGAGTGTTAGGGTGCCAGGATCTCTTCTGACCAAGGGACCGTAAGTAACAATCAGTTTTATTTTGTGATGCAGTGGGAGCCAGTTGGCAAGGACTAATTATTCAAGTATTTTTGCATGGATTTTACATGAACCTTTGGCATCTGAATGCCGTGACCTGGAAGGTCTGCATCCACTGCCCCAGACTAATGATGCACTAGATCAGGTTGTGGGCAGTCTTATCCGCAAAGGTTCCTTGTATATGCAGGTTTTTGGGGTAACCTTTAGGTCAGCTGTACAAACCCAAGTGTGAGGACTATTCAGCCAATCAGTCCTCTAATTGGTAATCTAATTAGGGAGCTGCAGGGAAAATCCACACACACACCAGGCCTTTCTGGGTAAGATTGCCCGCCCTTGCACTAGACCCTTCGTTTTCAAACTGGTATCCGTTCCACTGGCGGTATTCAGGCTCCCTCTAGTGCTCGATATAGTAAAGCTAATATCCTGACTTATGTGTTTGACTATGGAAGACATAGCTAGAGTTCACCAATATATTATAAACCTTCAAAAACTACTATATTCTTTTGAAAATGTCACCAAATCTCAGTCAACAAATGTATAGGTAGAGTACTGGTTAATTATTTCCCCACCACTATTAAATGCTGTGTCAATTCAAAATTTATTTCAAACTGCCCCAGACCTTACCCCCGCCTGGGCAGCTCGTACAGGTCGAGGTCGTTTATGAAAGATATTTTAATATTAATTATCAGTAACAAAAAAGAAGTGAGAACTACGGGATTACTGGTACTTCGGTGGCTGTGTGGAGATAGAGGAAAAAGTGTCTGTCACATGACCATTCCTAAATTTTCAGTGCAGTACAGATGATATCCACCCTCTGCTGTGAAAGTTTTAATGCGGTACAGTTGTTAATGTTGTCATTCGGTTGTGGCAGAGGATTACAGTAAATACTAAATATTATTCATATTAGGAATAAAATTGGCACGTGTAAACTATATTTGTTTACACATATGGTCTACGCTGCTGCATTTTAATAGTGATCATTATGGTGATACTGGGGAGAGCAAAATATTTTCTGAGCTGGTTCTTCTTTGCGAAAGGTTTGAGAACCATTGCAGCAGATTACATCACTGGGTCAATGTGGTTCAGTTCCTTAAACCTTCAAAGTGGCTTTTGACAGGTCGAACTAGGTGCAAATGTATGAACCAAGACTGCATTTACCATTAGTCAGGGTCTCTGGTACTTCTGGGTTTTGGTCCTGCACGATGTGCTTGCTCACGCTGCTGATTACAACAGAGCACTTAGTAACCTGCTCACTGTCTTCGCTGCCGTCTACCAAGCTGCCCTGAATTGTAACTCCCAGAGGTGCTCCCTCCTGCAGCAGAAGACTGAGTGCCTGGGTCACATCGTGAGTGCTGAGGGCATAGAGACAGACCCAGGGAAGATTGTGGAGGTAAAAGACTCCTGGGGCCACCTGGCAAAGCTCCACCGTGCTCCACAACTTCCGGTGTCTTGCCTCCTATTACCAGCAGTTTGTGAAGGACTTCTCCAGCACGACCAAACCTCTCCCCCGGCTCCCAGAAAAGGGATGGCCCTTCACTTGGGCTTTTGACTACCTCTGGACTGTGCAAACCAAGGCCCCAGTGACGTACCCTGAGTTGGTGCTCCTTTTCACTGTCGACATGAATGCCAGCAACGAGGGTCTCTGCATCCCAGCTGAGGCCTCAGGATGAGAGGCTACTTCAGCCAGATGCTAAGCTGCCCTGGAAAGAACTACTGTGTCACCTGCCATGAGCTTCTCGCTGTCATCCAGGCCTGTCATCATTTTCAGCCTTACCTCTGCAGACAGCACTTCCAGCTGCAAAGCGACCAATCATTCCTCACCTTGTTGAATCAAGATGGTGGCTTGTGCAGACACAGTGCAAATCAGTGCAATATGTTAAATATAGTCTTTTTGCCTAAAATCTCTGTAATCTAAAAGAAACCAACAACCGGCACACGTGTCGTTGCAAAACACTGCTAGAAATAAAAAAAAAAATATGGCTCAGCATAATATCTGAACTGAGCAGAATCTGGACAGCTTTGCTTTGCGGTGCAGATGGGGACACAGACTGCATCCTCACTCAAGGTAACTGCCCCGGGCAGCACTACATGCCATTTGCCATGGATCATTTCATCAAGTGGCGTAAAAGGCGTAAAAAGTTCCTGACCAAAGTGCAGCAACTACCGCTGAAAAGCTTGTGGAGGAGTTCTGCCCTGTCAGTGTGCTCAAATAGCTGCACAGTGACCGCGGGTGGAATATTGAAGTGCCGGTTATTATATCGTGGGTATCTTTAGATAATCATATAAAAAATAAAACGAACACACTGCTTACTGTACGGGGAGCTCTCCTTTATTATCAGATCACAAAGAAGGTCCATACATGGTAACCGAGGTGGCACTGCACCCACTAGGGGTGAGCATATTACAGTACGTCACACGGATATTTAGTGACGTCTGCAACTCACTGAGGATGGCAAAGACTCACGCCACCTCCCTTCACCCCCAAAGTGATGGATATTTTGGATTACCTAATGGAATGCTAAGCAAAAGCAAGTGATTTGTCTGCACTGCTTTGTGTCTGCACTGCATTGTGTCTGCACTGCTTCGTGTCTGCATTGCTTCGTGTCTGCACTGCTTCATGTCAGCACTGCTTTGTGTCTGCACTGCTTCGTGTCTGCACTGCTTCATGTCTGCACTGCTTCGTGTCTGCACTGCTTTGTGTCTGCTTGCACAGCTGGCGGTAACAAATGTAAGAGGATCTGATAATGCTGCTACTTGTAATTTTAAATGTACATTTAGGTTCTCATTTTTTTCTTTTTTGTGTCATTATGTTTATAACAAAAATTTCATATATCACAATGCGATTTTTAAAATATTGTTCAGCAGAAGATTGTCTTAAATTATCGTTTTTCAGCAACAACTGGTGTTTAATTTTATAAGGAAAAAAATGTATGGATTATGCTATAAACCAAAGAAGCATTGTTCTCTGTGTTGTTAAAGATGGAGAAATCGGCATTCGACGTAACTGCCCAGTGCACTGACCATTAAATGTTATTGCACGCAACTACAATTCAGCTATATCCATCCATCCATCCATTTTCCAAACTGCTTATCCTACTGGGCTGCGGGGGGTCCGGAGTCTATCCTGGAAGCAATGGGCACGAGGCAGGGAACAACCCAGGATGGGCGGCCAGTCCATCGCAGGGCCAATTCAGCTATATCTTCAGCTTAATTTAATTTCAGTTTCTATTTAATTTATCCAAGCTAATTTTTAATGCTTCATGTTTTCCTTTTGCAGTAAGGAGCAATATCCAATTTTGCATGGAAATAAATACTCGATACATGTTTTGTCTTGTGCTTGGTGAGGGCAGGGTGCTCGAATAATGATTGGCAAAATTCGAATAGCAATTTTGCCTGAAATGTCCATCCCTAGTAAACCATCTGTGGCACTGCTAGTTAACACTGGCAGTGGGCTATCATTAAAGCCGGAACTTAACTTTTAAACAAGCTTTATAGAACAGTTAGTTCCGACCGAGACATCTGATTGGACAAGAGGTGTTCGATGAGTGCTAATATTATAACCGCACCCGGACATTTCACATAAGATGCATCATTTCGCTTTGCAGAGGTACCTAAAAACCGTTATTTAAACTTAACCTTCTGGAGTCGGAGCAAAATAAAGCAGAAATATCGCCAAACCCTCTAAGACACTCCATGAGTTTTGTCATAGAAATATTTAAAAAACAAGGCTTTTAAACATGAAAATTACTCGGCTGGTGACCTCGTGCCTGTGACTGAATCACTGCCGTCATATATTGTGATATGTTATGGAGTACAACCACACTCCTTCTTTGTCATTGCTTAAGTCATCTCCATTATTAAGATGGCCCAATCAAACACACATTATGCTAATGTTGTGCTCATGCATCGTCATGTTTCAGTCTTTATTTGTACCAGCATTATAGACCTTTATCAGAGAGGAATTCGTCACTGGAAGCGTCAAAGTAGTGTGTCACCTCTGCTGGTTTTTAGCAGCAGCATAACAACCTGGCATCGGGATAGCACTTCTTCACTTACTGATCAACTATGAACAACCAATCAGCAAGTTCATAATAGCAATCAGCAAGTTTGTGCATGTATAGTGTACATGTCTGCTTGCTTATGTCAGTCACATCATTGATGTCATATCCGTGCTCTGTACTAGGGCATGCTTAGCGATCACACTGGTCAAACTGGTCGTTGGGGATTTAATGTGCTCGGGCACGGTACAGATCAGCTAGTGTGAGTACACCCTTAATGTTCTGGGCCCATGCACGTTTTCATCATAACCATGCGGCTATTTGTGTTGAAGAAAACAAAGGTTGTGTTCAAAGTTGAGGGCTGCATCCTACGAAGGATGCAGTCTACAAAGGCTAGCATTGTCTAATGGGACGGCCTGGCCATCACCTTTCTCCCACCCTTTCTCTTGAACCACAAAGCACTGCTTCTATCACCGACCTGGGACACACCCACTTAATCTCAGTGGATCTTGGGATATGTTGAGCTGTGAAGGGTCCGTCTGAAGGATCTTAATCTTGCTGCACGTATGAGAAGATCACCCATCTGGTCCTGTCCTTCGTGTCTCTTCCCTATTTGGCCAGCAGGTGTTGCTGGCCATCCAGTCTGGTCACCCCTTGTTAAACCCTTTTGTCTGACTGGCATATAAGTTGGTGGGCTGAGTGTACAGTTCAGAGACTGAGTCCTGCTAGACATGGGTTTGAGCCTGGTCCTGGTCCAGCCTGTTTGTTCATATTTTGTGGGTTTTTGCTCCTTTGTGCATATTTATATTAGTTTTCTTGTCCTAGACTTTCCCTGCTTGGGTTCTTATCTGTTCCATTCTGGTTCTGTTTAATTATCCATGCATTCTATTCTTAGTGTTTAATTTCCAGTATGTATTTAGTGTTTCCTAGTTTTTGGTATTAAGCTCCCTGGTTTCTGTGCTTGTTATTAGTTCCACGTGTTGCCCGTTTTCTTGTGTCTTTTGCTCGTTGTCCTGTGCCCTGTGTTGATTGGTCAATTGACTGCGTTCCTTCTTTGCCCCAGATTTCTATGTGTATTTAAGTGCTTCCCCTGCACTGTCCTCTAGGGGAGGGGGGTCACTGTATTAGGCGTATATGTGTTCTGTTATGTGAGTGTCATGGTGCTTTGTCCTCTTGTTAGGTTACTTTATTTTTCCCTGTTAGTTTTTGGACCCCTCAAGGTCTTTTTAGTTTGTGGTTTTCCCCAGTATGTTAGTTCCCTTAATAAATGCCTTTGTCTTGGAGCTTTTAAATGGTTTGACACCTATTTTCCTGCCAGTGCCAAGCCTTCAGTATGTAACAGTCCTGTATTTTACTGAATATCTCAGAGTTTTTGCGTGTTGCATCCTGTTGTTCCTGGATACTCTCGTCAGCTCCAATTTCCAGTTAACACTGCACTGCTAAATGAGGAAATGTAAATATAAAAGTGGGTGACAGCTGAGTAATGTGTGCATAACTGTAAATGCATGGGGGGGTAAATGTTACGACCACCTGGCTCAACAGCAGAGCAACATAAAAGGAAACCACATGCAACCAATATAATCAACTAAAATATTTATTTAAAGAAATAAGTGTATATAACGTCAGTAATATGAAAGTAAAACAAAATGGGTGCAAAGTATGTGTAGAAATGTCTAAAAATGTAACCCAAACCAAAAATGCCAGAGGAGAAAATAAGGGGGGGCCCTTCCCCAGAAGATGCAGGTCTCTTCATACCCCTCCCAATTAAGGCTTCACACGACACACCTGCACCTGATCACCTACTTTAAAAAAAAACAGGGACTAGACCACAGGTAGGAAGTGGGTGGGGCCGACAGACCGGCAGGGCCATCACACCCTCCCCCTTAAAAGTGGGCGGGGCCGACAGACCGGCAGGGCCGTCACACCCTCCCCCTTAAAAGTGGGGCTCTGTAACAAATCAACATTACACATGAAAACAATCAACTCGAGCCTACTACAAAATCCAAAAAACAAGAAAAATATCCAGGCCATACATCACCCCCCCACCTCCCGGCCCCTCCCCAATGTCCTGAACTCCAGCTATCTCTGACCAACACAGAATTTTGCCAATCAGACATGACAGGCAAACCTGCCCTTCAACAGCCGGGGTGCGAGACGATGCGTCCGCCATTACATTGTCTACACCACGGATGTGACGTATAACCAAAGCATATGGCTGTAAACATAAAGCCCACTGCATCAGGCACTGGTTTGGGTTCTGCAGAGAATGCAGAAAGGTAAGCGGGTTATGATCTGAATACACCACCACCGGATGCAAACCCCCACCCACATAAACATCAAAATGCTGCAGAGCCCAAACCAACACCAGTGCCTCCTTTTCAATGGTACCTAAACTGGTGTTTATAAAATTTTCGTGAAAAATAACTGACCGGCTTGACCACACCCTGGTCATCCTCCTGCAAAAGCACAGCCCCTGCTCCAACATGGCTTGCATCCACCTGTAGCTGGAAAGGCTTGTCCAGCCTGGGGCAGCCATTTTCAGGTCTGGCTCTAAACTTCTCCCTTTCATGTTCCAATTTAGCACGTTCCCATTCCTCAATTTTTCATATTCTAATCATCTTTCTTTGTCCCATCCCGAGCTTCCAAACGCCTCTGCTCCATCTGCATCTGCAGCAGTTCTTTTTGTTGCTCAAAAGTCAGAACCGCAGTGGCAGTGCACTGCGAAGAACCAGCCCCTAACGGCATAGAAATGCCTGTCGGACCGGCAGTATCTGACAAGAGTTTAACAGATAAAATATCCATTTCTGCTAATTTGATTTTAATCAACTCCTTAAGTTCATTTTTTCTCAGAGTTTTGGGCAGATCCTGATCAATTCTATAGTGCTTTGCAACTTTACGCATCTGCTCTTTTGTCATATTAACCAAAACACTTTCAGATGGAGACGCGCAGAACGCAGAAAATATATCCATGATTACTTATATCAAAAACAAAACCAAAAAGCTCAAAAACTAACCAAAAGTTCTCACAAAACACCAGTCATTAATCAGCCAATAACCACCGATGCAGGTAATCTCCACATGCTATGGGAGAAACACACTAACAATGAGCTGCCCCGCATCTACCTTCAGCAGGAGGCCCTACTTACTGTATTTCCAAAACTAGTCTTCAATGTGCCCCCATACGACTGAACTGCAAGCAGCCCCCCTTGCGTTCGACACATCAAAAACAACAAGCTAAAGACTAAAGTCCCAATTAAGACCTTCACACGACAACAAAAAACGGGGACAAGACCACAGGTAGGAAGTGGGCGGGGCCGACAGACCGGCAGGGCCGTCACAAAAAACTTGAGCTGTTTCCTCACGCCGTGCACGCCCTCTTCATCTACATCCTCCTATGATTAATATATATAGTGAAGCACTCAGTGTTGCTCCAGGTAAAGCCAGAGATCAGTGGAAGACTTGACTTGGTGTGATCAGCTCCAACTGCAAAACTTTCAGCCACCATGAACGGATCCGCAGCCCCCACCAAGGACTACTTGGGCATTTCTATTTTCAACACGCTCTGCTGCTGCCTGCCATTTGGAATCATTGCAATAATCTACTCCTTAAGGGTAAGTTCACATAACAGATAGTGCACTTAATAAATAATAATAAATGGGTGTCACATTAGTGACAAAATGGTGTCCATGGAAAATGTTATACCCTCCTTCACAAAATACATGCGGAGTATAAATGTAGAGACATTTGGAAGGACAGTATTAGTTATCATGTTTCACTGTTTGTTTGGTCTGGGGTTTTCAAAATGAGTCTATATTCAACACCCAATAGTAAATGGTTATCACAAGTAAAAATATGCCGTAAAGACAGCACTGATAATCAAATCAAACTGGTAATCAAAGATATTTTTGTCTGGGGTTAAATTATGTGAAATTGTATACAGTCTGCTTTCTCACGCACATATACCTTACATTTTGATGTTTTAATATATATTCTACATCATTTAAAAAATGTTTTTTATTCTGTTTGGCTTACAACACGAAGACATTTTTATAAAACAAAAAGGGAAAACAAAGGATTACAATTATAATGAACCAATTTGCCATCTGGTTATCTTTGAATTATTTGCATATTTAGCTTTAATATTTAGGGACTCATAGGGCATTTGGGTCAGGTTTGACTTCTATGAAAAGTATAGCACTGAAACATCCCATTTATAATAACATATTTGCACCTCCACCAATAACAATAAGGTATGTTAAAATTCATGAAAATGAACCTTTCTTGGTTTACTCATCAACCTCTAGAGCCTTTATTGAATATGCTGAATGCTGGACAACAATTAACAATGACGCTGCTAAAATAATGTACCTGCTTGTAGGCCCGGGATGCAAATGCAGCTGGAGACACAACGCGGGCTCAACAGGCATCGCACACGGCCAAAGTCCTGAACATTTTTGGCATCGTTACTGGATTAATATTCCTTGTTATCATCATAATCTACTGGACAGTTGTAGCTGTTCAAATAGCAAAGCTAAGAAAATTGTAAAATGCCTCTGTGGTCCTGAGAGCAGAAGCAAATAGGAGTTTAATTCTTGTTCTTGGATAATGAAACCTGTATCCTGGATTAAGACCTTCCTTTTGCTCTTGTCATCCAATAAATATTGAAGTTTTATACTTAATTACTTCTTGTTTTCTCTTTTTTTCAAGTGATATATAAATAATTCAGTAAACTACCAAGATGAATGAAAGACGTTCCAAAAACATCAACATTATGAGTCACAATTCAACCCAGACCAAGTCTGGATGCTGACACGGCATGATTTTTAAAAATACCGACTGGTAACTCATCGCCATCAACCTGTCATATCGCTGAGCAGGTCTCAGATGCAGTATCACTAATAAATGTAACAAATACCCTTCACAAAATATATGCGGAGTATAAATGTAGAGACATTCGGAAAGACAGTATTAGTTATCATCTTTCACTGTTTTTTTTTCTCACCTGGGGGTTTTTTAAATTAATTTATATTTAACATTATTTTAAAAACATATTTTTTATGTATGTTCTGCAAGGAAAGGAACAGTCACAATCATAAAAACGATAGGGATCCATCAGCTTCGTTGCTTGGACCCTTAATTAATGGACTGGACATGATTTTCTTTGAATAATTTTACTTGCCTTTGATATTTGGATACTCAGCAGACATTTGGGTCAGGTCTGACCTTTATGAGAAGTACAGCACTGAAACATTAAACTTAAAATAAACACTAAAAAAGATTAAAAAGAACATGCAAGGTGCTGGACCAATATTTATACCGGCATCAATATCAAAGAAGTCTGTTAAATTTAATGAAAATGAACTTCATGAATTGCTAGTTAACAATTAAGAATGATAATTTTACAAATAAAATACTGTGCCTGCTTGTAGGCGCGGGATGCGGCTAACACTGGAGACGTGACGAAGGCTCAACATGCATCACACACAGCCAAAGTCCTGAATATTTCTGGGATCGTCATTGGAATAATAATCATGATAATCATCATCATAGTGAAAACTACGGTTAAAACTACAGCTCCGTAGAACACAGCTTGGTGGGAGTATCAACTGACTGTGATCTTACCCTGTGTATGCAGAAGCAAATAGGAATTTAATTCTTGTTGTTTGATAATGAAACCTGTATCCTCAATTATGACCTTTCCTTCTGCTCGCATCATGCAATAAAGATCAAGTTTCATACTGTATTACTTCTTGTTTTCCCTATTTTTTTCAAGTGGCAGTGTAAATAATTCAGAAAACTAACAAGATGACTACAAGATGTTCCAAGAAATGTCAATGATATGGGTGACATTTCAGCCCAGACCAAGTTTGGATCCTGAAATTGCATGGTTTGTACAAAATATGTAGATTTGCATAAAAAATTATCCAAAAGTCTTATTTACAGACCTAACAGACAAACTAATTCAGGACAGGGATGGACGGTAGTTATGATACATGAATTTAAAATATCTTTTTCAAACCCAAAATAGTAATTTGTATTTTATAGGGTTGATGAAAATGATGAAAAGTCCTGAATGCTGTTGGGATCCATTGGATTAACATTCCTTATAATCATTATCTGCAACTGAAGATTTACTCATCTAGAAATTACTAGAACATGGTTTGGTGGGAGTATTAAATGGCTCCGTGATCTTACCCTGTATGCAGAAGCAAATAGGAGTTTAATTCTTGTTGTTTGATAATGAATCCTGTATCCTCAATAATGACCTTTCCTTTTGCTCGTATCATGCAATAAAGATCAAGTTTTATACATTATTACTTCTTGTTTTCAAGTAATACTATAAATAATTCAGAAAACTAACAAGACAAGTACAAGATGTTCTAAAAAGGTCAATATGAGTGACATTTCAGCCCAGACGAAGTTTGGATCCTGAAATTGTATGGTTTGTAATAATATTTATTCGCATAAAAAAGCCAAAAGTCAACACACACCTAACGAACACATATTTGAGACAGGAATGGACAGTATTTTTGATACATGTATTTAAGATATCTATTTCAAATGCAAATACGATTTTGCCATTTGTGTCAAAATACTTGTGTGTTGTATTGTAGTAGTCTAAAAAAAACCATAAAATACTGTCTGTGTGGCATCTACATGATGATGCGTGCATCGTTACAGCTTTTCTGAATTTCTGAAGCACATTTCCTGAAACCTTCTATCCTTTCCTCAAAACGGTAAACACAAAACCCAAAATTCAAATAACATTCACTCATCTTCTAAAATCAATCTTCTCAATTATCACTATTTTTTCTTGGCTCAAAACCAAGCACTGCATGTTTGATGTGGACATGGTCTTTTGCATATTGAGCTGCAAAATTGGAAAACAAAAGACTATAATAAAAAAAAGCTGTTTATTAAGAATATTTGTGTACATGTAAAAGTAAAGCATTAAGTAATATTTGCAAATCTGAGTCACCCTTTTTGCAAAACTCTAACCACATTCTCATTCATCAAAACACATTTTGCACCTTGGTGAACTTTGATGTGAAATAGAAAACACAGGCTGCAAAAGTTAATCGCAGCCAGCAGACAGTAGTCAGCATTTAAACACAATGACTAAAAACTGTTGATACGTATATAAACATGAGAAGAACGCAAAGACTGACTTGAACAAAGAATGCGTGCTGGAAGAGATTGCGTGTGCCGTAGGTGAGTTGAATTTCAAATAGGGCACACAAAGGATTCTTCATGTCCTCTGTCCTGATCCAGCCCTGAGACATGGTGATGAGGCAGAGTGAATATTCTTCCTTGACTCTAGCTTGGCAGTTGCACAACATTTTACTGTAATATGCCTCTCACTTGAATTTTTTACTTTGTCCTTTACAGTAACCTGTTTGGAGTACTGAATACTGAAAACATTGCATATCAGTTTAGTATAACTGAATACAAACATTTTTGGTAGTGAATATATATGTATATTTTTTTTACTGCAATCTTTTGGTTTCCAATTTTGCAGCTCAACATGCAAAAGACCAAATCCACAGTAAACGATTCTCTACATGCCAGCAACAGTTTTGACTGGAAGTGTTTTCAATTTCTTGCTATGGTGTGTATTGACTGCTCAGTAGCGTTTATGAACTGAAAATGAACCAAGTCAAACGTTTTGTCAGTGTAGCTTGAATTTTAGGGTTTGTGCTTAACGTTTTGACCAAAGGAGACAAGATTTTAGGAAATGCGTTTTAGCAATTCAGAAAAATTGTAATCAGTCAGTGTAATGGTGAAGGGTTAGATCAAATAGGACAATAGACAGAAGGGATTTCATGCTGCTTTCGAGAACTACACAGATAAAAACTTGAAGCGATAACTTGAAGTAATTGTTTTATGTGTGAGTTTTAGTGTGTCACTTCATTTTTCTCACAACACTTAGGAGGAATGACAAAACATGACAGTTGGGCTCAATGAAACAATATAGGTCA
Source organism: Brienomyrus brachyistius (assembly GCF_023856365.1). Taxonomy (NCBI): domain Eukaryota; kingdom Metazoa; phylum Chordata; class Actinopteri; order Osteoglossiformes; family Mormyridae; genus Brienomyrus; species Brienomyrus brachyistius. Next base: position 12,786,633 of record NC_064549.1, read on the forward strand.
ATAAAGACACAAAAATGTGTGGTTAACAATATGGGGAACAATGTAACAATACAGGGATCAGGAAATGGTTAGGATTCAGGGAAGTGGAATCCAATATACACAGAATGTGACAGCAGGACCATTCTTCTTCTGTGGTCGCGAAACCTAAGCGCAGCCAGTACACAGTAGTCATCATTTAAACACAATGACTCAAAACTGTTGACATATGTTTCTAAACATGTGTAGAAGCCAAAGAGTGATTAGAACATAGAATATGTGCTGGATGACAGTGCAAGTGCCATAGATGAGCTCAATGGCAGAGTAAAAATGGGTCACACAGAGGATTCCTCCCACATCACAAGGGAGAGGATTTCCTGTGATGTAGACAAAGTCCTCTGTCTTGATCCAGCCCTGAGACATGGTGATGAGGCAGAATGAATATTATTCTTTGACTCTGGCTTGGCAGTTGCACAACATTTTACTGTAATATGCCTCTCATTTGGATTTTTACTTTGTCCTTCACAGTAACGTTTTTGCAGTACTGAATACAGCAAACATTACATATCTGTTTAGTATAATTGAATACAAACACAGACAACATTTATTTTTATATATATTTTTTTTTACTGTAGTCTTGTGGTTTCCAGTTTTGCAGCTCAGCATGCAGACGACCACATCCACATAAACGTTCCTCTATATGCCAGCAACAGTTTAAACTGGTAGTGTTTTCAAGTTTTTTGCTGTAGTGTTTAATGACTGGTCAGTGGTGTTACAGTATTCAACTGACCAGTTTGATGCGTGATCTGAAAGCAGTTTGCTTTTGAGCCAAGATAATATAGTTTCGAGAAGATTGTTTGATTTTGCGAGTTTGGTTTTGTGAGTGTAGCTTGAATTTTAGCATTTGTGCTTAGTGTTCTGAGAAAAGGCGAGGAGATGTTAGGAAAAGCGTTTCAGCAATTCAGAAAAACTGTCACATAGAGAAATGCATTGTCTGTTGTATTATCTGATGCTCGATTTGTTTTTATACTGGTGAGGACCAGACTATTGTTTTTTTGCACTGATAGTTAAAGCAATAGAAATTAAAGAATTCCACGTGGCACTAGGATGGTGGCATAGTGAGCATGCCAGTTTCATACCTCTGGTACTATTGGTCAAGTATTAACTAAAGTAAAATAACAGTGTAAAGCCCAGAGTACCTGTCTGCAGGGTATAAACAAGAATGTATCAATTCAGGGATGTTACTTCAAGTTGTGCAAAACAAGAATCCTATTTGAATCTCTAAGCATTTCATTGTAGTAACACAATGGTCTGAGGTTGGTGAGAAAAGAACAGACCAGTTTTCCCACCACATAAACTTCCTGTGTCACTTCATACATTTCCAAAAAGAACTATGTGGAAATACCAAAATGAGGTTAAATATTAACCTCAAAATCTTAAACACTGTTCATCTGGTTAGACACAATTAGCAAATCTGAATCCCCCAATTAGCAAAACTCTAAACACATTCTCATTCACAAACACATTTAGCAGTGTGGTGTACTTGTACCCAAAATGGCACACACAGACTCCAAAAGGTACACACAAATAACACCCAGTTTTCATCATTAACACACTATCACTCAAAACTGTGAGCACATAAGTCAAATGCAAGCGGCGTGACTGAATTCAACATGGAGCATTACAACAGAAGAGGAAGAGGAGGGCGAGTCAGAGGTGGTGGACGAGAAGGAAGACCAAGAAGAGCTATAATCTCAAATGAAATCAGAGCGACGGACATAGATCATGTTGTGGTTGATGGCATGGCTATGAGGGAAGCAGGACAACGTGTGCAACCAAATCTATGCCGGTTCACAGTGGCCTCCATGGCCAGGACCTTCAGAGAAGAAAACCGGTAAAATGTATTTTTGTCTCTAAAAGTTACGGCATGATTTCAGTGTCAGTAAATGACTCCACCACTCTCTAGAAAGGGGACAGGGAAAAGTGAATTCCTAATGACACTATATCTGTTTTTCTACAGTAGAGAACATTTACAATAAAGCATGTATACTTCTAACAATATTATCTTTTTTCAGAATTGAAAGACGGCCACATAGGGGTGGAAGAACGCGTATGTTCTCAGAACAACAAGTGATAATCGTTGAGATGGCCCATCAAAACAATGCAATACAACTGTGTGAAATACAACAGTGGATTATTGAAGACAATGTGCATTTCGATGGAATAAACCATGTGAGTCATTCAACAATTGACCGTGTCCTGCAACGCAACCAGATAAGGATGAAAGAAGCCTAAAGGGCAACATCTGAGCGAAACTCTGAAAGAGTGAAAGAGCAACGATATCAATATGTGCAAGTAAGTAAGCTGTTACAGTACATTCAGCACTAGCATGTAGAGTATACTGTGCTATGTATGTCATTCACAGAATGGAGTGTACTCTATTTTCATTGTGTATAGAGACTTTTTGAACTTGACTCAATGGAGAGGCCTCTTCATGGATGAAGCTGGATTCAATCTGGCAAAATTGAGAAAGAGAAGTCACAACATAATTGGTCAACGTGTCATTATATAAGTTCCTTGGCTAACATGGTGGAAATGTGACCATATGCGCTGCTATCAGCAGCTATGGGGTTGTCCACCATATGGAAGTTGGGCCATACGACACTGACCTTCTGCTAACATTTGCACTGAAAACTCATTGCTGCCAGTTCCTGACTTTAAGTCTTTCTTAAGTTCAATCCACATGCACTTTACATGTTGTTCACTGATCACATACTGTTTACTACCTACATATTGTTTACTGCTACAATCCATGCACTTTACATGCTGTTCACTGTTTACTCACTGCTTACTGTACATACATGTTTTCTGTTGTGCTGCACTTGTACTGTTGTGCTGTACTTGTACACTTGTTTGTCCTGTCTTGTCTGTCCACTGTATTTTTAGTGTTTAGAAATAGCGTTTAGACTTTGGTATAACACAGGTTACGTTGTTGTTATGTTGTTGTTCTGTGCACTTTATAGTTCGTCCCATCCTGTATTGTTTGTCTAATGTACGCAAGGGACAGTGGGAAACGTAATCTCGATATCTTTATATGGGTAGTACATGTAAAGGAATTCACAATAAAACTCTCTGACTCTGACTCTGAACATTCCTGGTAGTCTACAGCCCAATCTTGCTCCTGGAGAGCTACCACCCTGAAGAGCTTAGGTAGAGCCCTCATTTAACACACCGGATACAGATATGAATGTTTGCCTTCCACCATACTCTCCCTTTTTAAACTCTGTTGAGGAATTTTTCTCAGCATGGCGGTGGAAAGTATATGACCGAAATCCCTACATACAGGAAAATCTCATCCAAGAAATGATGCAGCGTGAGATGATGTAAGAGTAGAATCTTGCCAAGGCTGGATTCGGCACGCCAAAGAATTCTTCCCACGTTGTCTTGCAAGGGAGAACATTGCATGTGATGTAGATGAAGTCCTCTGGCCTGATCCGATGCAGAGGCATGAAGATGCGGCAGAATGACCGACTGATTTTAATGTAAAAATATGTAAAAGCTCATAGTGCATTTTGTTTTGCTGCAGGTTTCTTTGTTTGAAGTAAATAAGCTTTCATAAGTACAGGAATCTTCAAATACAGATTATTTTCCTTTTATCCCAGAGTGTTTTGCATTTCTTTATGTAGTGTCACAATTGCTGAGTAGTGTTTTTACATTGGCTAGTTTTGTGCGTTTTCTGACAGTTGTGCTTGATTTGAGTAAGTTAAAATAGTTTTGGTTCAAATGCTTGATTTTGCAAGACAAGTCAAAGGCTTTGTGAGCATAGCTTGAATTTTAGGGTTTGTGCTTAGTGTTTTAAGAAAATGAGAGGAGATTTTGGGAAATGCGTTTTAGCAATTCAGAAAAACTGTAAAACACTTATGGACAAGCTACAAATAACCCCATATAAGTGTATAACTTACAGTCAAAAGATCAGTTTTTGGAAAAAGTGACATACAGTACCTGTGTCAGTCAATGCGTTTCTCTGGTGTTTAAAAGAAATGAAGCTGCATGTTTAAACAGGTCACTGCTTTCACTTTCATGATGTTCACACTAAAAACCAGTAAAGAACAAACAAAGACATTGTGAACTAGAGGTCGACCGATATGGGTTTTTCAACAGCTGATGCCGATATTTAAGAGTCAGGGTCAGCCGATGGCTGATATATGCTGCCGATTTTTTTCTGGCCGATAATTGGAATTTTTCCCCTCTATTTGCATGGTAAAATGTCACACTAATAACAACAAACAATACACAAAATATCTCAACTTAGCATTTATTGAATACTGACTTGTGTAAATTTAAATATAAAATTAACAAAAACACAATACAACTTGTAAACAATAACAAACAAAGAATAAAAATAGCAGCATCGAAATCTCTTTTAGCACAAAATATAGCAGCAAACTCCTAAAATTTGTAAACAATACAAAAAGGAATGTGCATGTTATCTGCAGTTCTAATCCAATTTATTGCACGTGGCTTTTCCTGGTGTTGGCCTGGTGAAATGCCATACAGGATTAAATTTTTGTTCAGCCATCAGACAACAATTGCTAAAACAGAAGAAAAAAACGCAAGGTTAGCAATTACATTATAGTGCCTTCGTCTTCAATTCATTCTACAATTCCAGAATTCCATGCACAGTAAAACAATTACACTAATACATTTTGGAAGAAAAAAAACACTAGTAATTAAGTGCATCATGGTATGATGAGTAGTGTACAAGGCCCAAAACCATTCACTAACATATTGTTTATGTTGTTAGCAGACAAAAAGCTTACAAGCCAAATTCACAGTCAGAATCTAGCGATCGCGGAAAATAAAATAACTTTGTCGTATTACACAGCCTTGCATGCAAGGACAACGTAAGCCCCTGTGATTGTGACGTTGTAGACGGATAAGCCCGTATAAAGGATAGACATGTTTAACGAAGAAACCAACTGCGCAAAGTCGTGCACTTTTTATCTGGATATCTGACAAATTGTTCGAATCTCCGCTCTCAACTGCAAACAAGTTGCACAGAAGGATCATTGTTAGCATCAGCTCAAGTGAATGGTAACCAGGCTTTCGAACAAACAGTTTTCTCCGCCATACATTGTTCTTAGCAGCTCTGTGTCTCCGAGGACGGTGCTGTCTGTGATCAGGGCAGAGTAACGCAACAATCACGCTGCAGTGTTTGAGAGAGCTACCTGCTCCGCCCCACACGCAAGCAGTGAAACTCTACGACACAAGAGAAAAAAAAACAGAACTGGTAACATCGGGCTGATATGGTAATAATTAAAAATTTAACAATTAAAATGTTTTTAACGATTAAAACAACGTCTGTGAGCCCACCAACAAGCGCACAGCATTACCTCTGTCAGAATCAATGATCCTTAACGTTACCTATAAGTTATAAGCTATAGTTGGTTGAAGGCCCATTATCCTTACGCCACTTCCCGACAGTGTAATTCACGTTCTCTTTCAAAAGCGCTCGGATTTTCTTTTAAAACAACATTTCAAACCAGTTAAACAATAGATCTTTGAAAGATCAGTATCCTTACCGTCTTCTCCCAGGACTTTTCCAAAACTTCTGGCTGGGGTCCTGCACGAGGCAGCATGGTCACGTGTTCCACAGCAACAATTAGCCCGCAAACATGCCTGTCTGTAAATCGGCGTCCTACACTCGTATATCGGCCGATGCCGATACATTAAAAAATGCTAATTATCGGCCCGATATATCGGTCGACCTCTAACTGGAAGCAACATGTTAGTGAAAGGTTCGTTTAACCATGTTAGCGCTCTGCTAGCAGCACACACAAAGTAGCCGATCGAAAGTGTCTGTATGAAAACATTTAGCTTGCTAGCCGGGAACCGTGTCTGCGCCCAAGAAAATTTATTTCTAGGACAGCTCCTAAACCCGTTGTCATAGGATTTGTAGATAATGTTGGTTTTATGGGGTTGTACGAGAAAAACCTTTTAAATTTTAAACATTACGATGCAGAATTTGTCACACTTTTTGGCGACGGGCAGCAGTTTCCCGCTGAACCCTTTCAAGTGGAGATTAACCAGAGCAACGTGTCCTGGGAGTATTACAGTTTGATCCTGGCCACGGGGAGACACTTTCGCCATTGACAGAAATGAGTACGTAAAAGGCTACACTTTGTGTTTAACTTGTCACCAGATGAGGGGTGCAGTCAACATCTCTTACTGGTTAAGATTGGTAATATGCATTTGGAGCTGAGATTCCACCAGTCACTAGTCATAACAGCAACATTGATAGTTTATGCATGCTTTGACAACATAATTGAAATTAACCAAAAGAGGAACGTCTTATACGGTTACTACTAACCATAAACACACAGGAGCTGATGAATATTCAGCACTACACCAGCCCTGATCCTCAACAGGCCTGACCCTATTAGCTCTCCGACAGTTTCGACTCTTCCGGGGATCAGGCTCCTGAAGGATTCCCCCCCTTCACGATACACGCAGCCTGTCACAGACTCAAGCAGAGAATGCACAGGAATTTGGCCTGGGGAGCAGGGGGGAACACACTAAAGACTGATGGGGAAGACAGGGTGGCCAGCAACACCTGCTGGCTAAACAGGGAGAAGACAAGATGGTAAATGGAGCTGAATGGAAGAAAGCAAAAACAACTGCTGTAACCTCCATGGGTGCCTACTGTATATTATCTGTATTTTTTTTTACAGTGGAGGGTAATGTGGTATCAGTATGGAGGTCACCATGTCTGTGTTGATTACCTGGGCACGGTTAGCGATCACACTAGATGCGTATTGTGCTCTAGCCTAGCAGGCCAGGGCATGGTATGGATCAGACTACTCAAACAAACCACTTTAAGAGTCAAATGCACTCGGGCACGGTACAGATCAGCTAATGTGAATGCACCATTAATGTTTTGGGTCCAGGCACACTTTCATCATGACCATATGACTATTTGTGTTGAAGAAAACAAAGGCTGTGTTTGAAATCAGGGACTACATCCTTTGAAGGACATGGTCTGTGAAGGCATAGCCTTCGTAGGTTCCGCTCTTCAAAGATTGAATGGAGAGCGCTGTAAAGTAGAATGACCTGGCTGTCACCAGTTGTTCCCACCCTTTCCCTTGAGTCACAAAGCACAATTTCTGTCGCCTCGCTGGGACACACCCACTTAACCTCTGTGCAGTGGATCTTGGGATATGTTCGGCTGCAAAGGATCCATCCGATGGTTCCTCACTATTCTGCAAAGGGAGGGTGCATTTCCAGACCACATTTGGAGGAATGTTCAAAATGGGACAGCCTTGTCACCCTGCTATGGTGCATTCAGTCCTCAAATGCAGCCTTAGAAAGGTGCGGCCCCTAAATTCATTAGGGACAGATAGCCCCTGAATTTGAATGCAGCCATAGGAAGAAAAGCGTTATCGCAAAGGACAATGGAGTTAATTATTATTGTCTTAATTTTGTGGATTTGGAGGCATGATGCACCACGGCCCTGTTATAGATTTATTGAGTATGCAACGCAACGATTTTCATTTAATCATGCTGCACATATAAGAAGACAGTCCTGTATTTTACTGTCTCAGAGTTGTTGCATCCAGTTGTTCCTGCATACTCTCGTCAGCTCAAACTGCCAGTGAACACTGCACCTCAGCTGTGACAGCCACTGCCCGATCTGTGCAGCATAACCAATCCATTCCATCCAGGTCTGGTTCAGTGTATAATGTACATGTGTGCATACATGTGCCCATTGCATCATTAACGTGCTCGGGCACAGTTAGCAATCATACTCGATGTGTCTAACTGAACTGTGCCCAGGCCCACCTCTTCAAGTGGTACAGTATAGATTTCCTAGTGTTAGTTCCTAGTGCCTCTGTTTTGAGTTAGAGCAGCCAAGTACACTGCAATATCACTAGTGAGAGGACTCACTCTTTGCTTCTCAATAAACCAGAAGTACAGATACGCTGCTTCACTGAATTTCCACCTCCCGTATGTCAGAAGTGTGATAAAGGCCTTTTAAATAAAGTTGTCATTGTCAAATTTTTCATTAAACCTTTAAAACAGTGTCATTAAAGATCTCCGAGTGCAACATGTTAGAACAATATTCTCTATGTGTGGGAGGTTTCCTGACCATCAAACTACTAAATAAAAATCCTATCCCAGTTAATTAAACTGAATGAACCAAAAGCCAAAGAAGTCAACCTGCTAAATGACTAAATGTAAATATAAAAGTGGGTGACAGCTTTCTTGTATGTTCTTCATGTACCCCCCCCCCCTTTTCCCAACCCCCCCATCTGAGTAACCTGTGCATAACTGTGAATTCATTGGGGAAGAAACTTCTGATCTGTTTCCTAACGCCGTGCACGGCGTCTTCATCTACATCCTCCTACAGTTCATACATATAGTGAAGCACTCAGTGTTGCTCCAGGTAAAGCCAGAGATCAGTGGAAGACTTGACTGGGTGTGATCAGCGCCAGCTGCAAAAGTTTCAGCCACCATGAACGGATCCGCAGCCCCCACCAAGGACTACTTGGGCATTTCTATTTTCAACACGCTCTGCTGCTGCCTGCCACTTGGAGTCATTGCAATCATCTACTCTATGAGGGTAAGTTCACATAACAGATAGTGCACTTAATAAATAATAATAAATGGGTGTCACATTAGTGACAAAATGGTGTCCATGGAAAATGTTATGCCCTCCTACACAAAATACATGCGGAGTATAAATGTAGAGACATTTGGAAAGACAGTATTAGTTATGTTATTAGTCATTAATTAAAAGGAACAGTCACAATTATAAAAACGATAGGGATACATCAGCTTTGTTGCTTGGACCCTTAATTAATAGCTGACTTTGAATAATTTTACTTGCCTTTGATATTTGGATACTCATCAGACATTTGGGTCAGGTCTGACCTTTATGAGAAGTACAGCACTGAAACATAATACTTGAATGTAAAAAAAAAACAAAAATGTAAAGTTGTACCGGATTAATATTTGCACCTGCACCATGATAAATAACAAGTAAGAATGATAATTTTACGAATAAAATACTGTGCCTGCTTGTAGGCGCGGGATGCGGCTGACACTGGAGACGTGACGAAGGCTCAACAGGCATCACACACAGCCAAAGTCCTGAATATTTCTGGGATCGTCATTGGAATAATAATCATGATAATCATCATCATAGTGAAAACTACGGTTAAAACTACAGCTCCGTAGAACACAGCTTGGTGGGAGTATCAACTGACTGTGATCTTACCCTGTGTATGCAGAAGCAAATAGGAATTTAATTCTTGTTGTTTGATAATGAAACCTGTATCCTCAATTATGACCTTTCCTTCTGCTCGCATCATGCAATAAAGATCAAGTTTCATACTGTATTACTTCTTGTTTTCCCTATTTTTTTCAAGTGGCAGTGTAAATAATTCAGAAAACTAACAAGATGACTACAAGATATTCCAAGAAATGTCAATGATATGGGTGACATTTCAGCCCAGACCAAGTTTGGATCCTGAAATTGCATGGTTTGTACAAAATATGTAGATTTGCATAAAAAATGATCCAAAAGTCTTATTTACAGACCTAACAGACAAACTAATTCAGGACAGGGATGGACGGTAGTTATGATACATGAATTTAAAATATCTTTTTCAAACACAAAATAGTTTTATAGGGTTGATGAAAATGGCTCCATATTTTGTCAAAATAATTTAGTGTTTTGTATTTTAAAAATACTGCAACATACTTTCTGTGAGGCGTCTGCATGATAATGATGATTAAAATGCAAATGATGCATGTAGCCTCTGACTGGTGACACTCAGAGAAGGTAGCTGCTCTTATATAGCAAGCAAGTCTTTATTTTCCTTCACTGAATTGATCAACAGGCTCCATCGACAATTATATGCCATTTTTTGGAAAGTTAGTTGTGCTTAAAGGCATCAGTAGTTAAAGGGACTCCTGCAATGTAGGCCACACTCTCTCTTCACACACTCATTCAATACACTCCCTCTGCCTCTTTCTCTCTCTCTCTCTCTCTCTCTCTCTCTCACACACACTTAATTGTGCACTTACTCTCACTCATACAGTTTTGCCTGTTTTTTGGAAGAACTTTTGTACTGTTTTGAATAGCTGATATGTATTCTCTATTCAGCCTTATGAGAGTTTCAATACATGTTTTTACTACACTGTGAATGTGCATGTGTACCCCGAACCCACATTCTGCAGCCCTTAATAGGTTCAGTGGTTAGAGTTTGTGAGTTTCAGTTTCTCACAGCACTTAAGAGGAATTTTGGCCCTGGAACAGATCCTGCCGCAGCGTCTCAATGAGATTCCACACTTTCACTTGACCAGTATATGATAAAACATGACAGTTGGGCTCAATAAAACAATCAATGAGAAAACAAAAATAGCGGGTAACAATATGTGTCAACAGCTCGCACAGGGAAGCAGGCGAGGGTAGCCGTGGATACAGACAAAGGAGATTTATTAACAAGGTAACACATTTAGAAGACATGCAACATTAATGACCGGACTGGGGAAACATACTGAACTGCGGACTAAATACATTGAACTAAAGGCAACAACAGGAAACAGCTGGTGAACACGGGGAATCCACATGGGGTAGATGAGGGGTGTGGCACACGGGGGGGGTAGGACGAGCGGAGCATGACAATATGAGAACAGAAAGTTAACTTCTTAAATCCTATGAAGGGAGGACAGGTGTGCCTGCTTCTTCTCACATGGCTTCCACATTTTGGTTTATATTTCCATCCATCCTACCGACACTTATTCTGTTCAGGTTCACAGAATAAAATATAACATAGAGAAATCCATTATCTGTTGTATTATCTGGAGCTCGGTTTGTTTTTAGAAACTGGTGAGGACCAGGCTATTGTTATTTTTGCCCTGATAGTTAAAGCAATAAAAGTGAACATGCAAGCTTCATATCCCCGATACTATTGTTCAAGTATTAACTAAAGTAAAATAACAGTGTAAAGCCCAGAGTACCTGTCTGCAGAATATAAGCAAGAATGTATCAATTCAGGGATGTTACTTCAAGTTGTGCAAAACAAGAATCCCATTTGAATCTCTAAGCATTTCATTGTAGTAACACAATGGTCTGAGGTTGGTGAGAAAAGAACAGACCAGTTTTTCCACCACATAAACTTCCTGTATCACTTCATACATTTCCAAAAAGAACTATGTGGAAATATCGAAATGAGGCAGAATATAAACCCACAACTGTGCCGTTGCAGCGAGTTGTCTAAGTCCAAACGGTACAAGAAAGGTGGATGGGACCTTGGTGTTGATGCTCTAAAGCAGTGTTTCTCAACCCGGTCCTCAGGGACCCCCAGACAGTTCACATTTTTGCTCCCTCCCAGCACCTGGTAGCAAAAATGTGGACAGGGTGAGAAACACTGCTCTAAAGTAATGTCTTCTCCCTCAGTTTCCCTCTTCTTCAGAGCCTTGGTGGTGGACCCACAGACCTGGGATGAGGTTGAGGCACAGGGGGAGGGGGACACAGATGCGTCATATAGTAACAGGATGTTTCACAAAAGGTACCGTTAAGCAGCTCGGAAAAAATACACAGAGAACAAAACCTCTTCCACCCAAGAGAAGAGCTGTGATGCAGCCAAATGCTGCTGTTCATGTGAGCCACTCCTCATGGCGGGAGATGTGTAAAAAGCTCTATGTAAGAACTGTAGGTGTTTTTGATATTGGGTATTCATTTGAAATTTAAAACATAACTAGCACATACTGTGTGTGGAGTTTGCATGTTCTCCCCATGTCGTCGTGGGGTTTCCTCCAGGTACTCCGGTTTCCCCCCACCGTCCAAAAACATGCTGAGGCTAATTGGACTTGCTAAATTGCCCGTAGAAGTGCATGTGTGTGTGTGTGTGAGTGAATGGTGTGTGAGTGTGCCTTGCGATGGGCTGGCCCCCCATCCTGGGTTGTTCCCTGCCTCGTGCCCATTGCTTCCGGGATAGGCTCCGGACCCCCCGCGACCTAGTAGGATAAACGGTTTGGAAAATGGATGGATGGACTAGCACATACTGAAATTATGGTGCTTACATATCCTGTCCTTAAAGCAAAGGGGTGGGGCTCAGGGGGGAGGGCCAATAATACAATTTTCCCCGGATAATATAGGAGAAATCGTGGCCTGTATTGATTCAGAAAGGAGCACAGTATTTTATTTTTCAGTGTTGGTGGCAATTCAGAACAGAACAGAACTGTCCTTTTCAATAACGCTTTAAACCAATCAGGATGAAAAACAAAGAAAGAAATGATTATAGTAGTATGTATGATTATGCCAATTGATGTTTTTCCTTGAAGTGGAACCTGATACATGTAACGCTGATTACATAATGATAAGGGAAACCAATCAAGTAATCATAAAAACGGTACGAAAACAGACGTTAACTTTACATCTGCATAACTCGCATGAACTTCTGGGAAGAACCAATCATGTGAGACCTTAATGGTGACCACACTCATTCCAGTTTTAACAATATCGATTGGACTGAGCAGTTCAGATCTTACTCTATAGCAGAATATGCATGCATGTCAGAAAATCACTTTCATGATTTACGCAGCCAAACTGAATATCGGCATCTTGTGTGTTATGAAGGGATTTCCAAGGTAGCATTCCACTCTGTAACCGTCTTTTCTGAAATAAAATAAATCAGTGTATGGCTAATACAATAAAGGTGAATAATAGATACATTTTATTTTTATTTTGTTGACTGTATTTTATTAATGTGTGCCGCAGAGGAGAAGGAGAAATGAGAATGTTTTTTTTTTCCACTGTGGGTAACAGAAAAAAAAGTCTTGGTCTCATGACTTGTGAGATGCTGTGGTCTGAGACCGACTCAAGACCAAGTATAAAACGGAAATGCTTTCAGTTCCATGAGAAGGCTAAGTGAAAAACTTGAGTACTGTACTTCAACCCTGCATATAACTAAAGATAAATAAAAAATAAATTAGTGAATGTACAATACCACTCATTGTGCCCGGCATTTTTTTTTTACCATTTTTCCATTTATTTCGAAAACAACAGATTTTTAATTCTTGATAAGCACTGAAAAGTTTAGTGAATACATATAAATTAAAATATGAATGAAATAAAACAAGTTTCCTTTATAATATGGAAAGAGTATGTAACAGTTGAAAAACATGACAGTCATGGGCTATATATTCTGTGTGAACCTTCGGTGACTCATGACCACCGTACCCTCAGATCTGCGATATCAGGTACAGTACAAATGCGACTTGTTCTAGAAAAATGGAGCCATGCGCTGAGCTGCTTTCTGGGCCGCTGGTTCTGATGGTCTCACGCTCACTGTGGGCTGTGGGGTTGAGCCTTCCGGCAGCTTCTCCTGACTTCCGACCTGGCATCCCTCAGCAGGCCCTCCAGATGCCACAAATCAGATGCCTTCCGGTGTTTCTCAAGCTGCTCTGGCACGTGTTCCTGCCCAGTAAGCAGTGGCATTGACATTATTATGATATATTTTTACTCTGCTATGGAATAACCACCATGCCGTAGAATAACCTTGTATCCAAAGTATCAGTTCTGTCTCTCGATACAAACATGCAAACAAATAAACATGCATGGGGGGGCAGGGGGGGGTTAATGGCCTTTCTCAGGGGCCTACAGACCTGTGATTGTTCTGCACAGGCTGGAGCTTGAACCAGTAATCTTCTGATCACAGGCACAAAGCCCACGGAGCTAAACACCCACCCCCGAGGGTATATCTTTTGATGTGAGCTTGGTAGCTATGACATATTGGCCCTTACACATGTTATAACAAACTTTTTCCAAGCTGCCTTACATTGTCGGGGAGGGGTCTGCATGCTGAGCCCTGCATCCTGTTCACCAGCAGGGAGCTCAGGCCTGACTCAGACATTTTGCCCTGATCAAGGTGAAGGTCTTCCTGCCCAGTATGCTGTAGGCCGTCAGCTGTGCGGGTTGCCATTTTGGACTCAAAGCCTTCTGTGAGTGTGAACTCCAGCATCTGACAGCAGAACAGAAACTGTTAAAGACAAACTGCTAGCTACTGTAGCTCAACAAGTATAGCATTGTGGTTATAGTGCAAAGGTTGTGGGTTCCAAGCCCAAGGAGTACACACACGGTACTCTTCCTTTTTACTGTCAGTCACTTTGGTTAAAACCCTCAGATAAATGAAGTAAAATGTAGAAACGGAGCCCTTGAGGTAATTTCAAAAGTACAAGACTATTCACGATACCCTGAAGAAGACCCGCTGGAACTGGTGGTCGTCTGTGCCCATGTCCCCGATGATGATGTGTGACACACAGTGGAGAAGCAGCAGCAAAAAACTGCCTGCAGATCGCAGCCGCTGACGGCGAACAAAAAGGGTGCCGCCAGACTCCTGCGCAAACAGCCCAGAGGTCACTGCTGCAGTGTGACACGTGCAGTCCAGTGTTCACTGTGACAGTATATTTTGATTTACTCACTCTTTTGAAAAAGATGCAACTTAATTGCAATCAATTTACATGCTATGCATCTTCATTCATATGGTAAGAAGAAACACCAGCGTATCAAAGTTGAATAAAGAAAACTGAAATGTCCAGTCTCAAAAACGTAAGCAATTACCAGATTAGTGCAAACCAACTGGGCTGTGCTTATTTCTTAGTTCAGTTCTCAATAGTGAACTTTTCAATCAAATTAAATGGAAAAGCATTGACATGCATAATTTTCCCACTGTCATACAGTTGACAGCTGACTAAAGTGTCAGTACATTTCATCATTTTTGACATTATAGATAGATTTTTTATCAAAGTCACGTTTTTGTTAAAAAATCTTTGTTGATGAATATTCTAAATTTCATATAAAGTTTTCAATAAAATGAACACGGGCCCAGTCATATAGATCTCTGACAAACAGAGGGGGGAAGAACAGAAGGAGTGATAGTTACAGAAACCTGCTTGCAGGAAATGAAACTCACCTCCTTTGAGTTACTAATCAAAACATTGTACAATAATGAGCTCATCGGTGCAGGAGAGAATTTGACACAACTTAATGATTTAAATACAAACATCTATTTATTGCAGGGGATGAATGAAGCCAGTATAATACTGGGGGAGACACATCCCCTAGATCATCCTATAAAATGCTGTCAGAGCTCCTTTCTCATCTAGTACCATGGAAGAGTGAAATGAACAGGTAGGTAAAACTAATGCCAAAAATGTCACAGGTTAGATAACAGTCAGTGGACCAGGTTTCACTTCGCTTTCTCACATGACTCCGACTGCACATATTCTAATAAAAGAGAGTTTCGGCGCTGAGAGGATCCGGCAGCACTTACTGTACGAAAAGAAAACTGCAGTGTTAAGAGGATCTGATTGGTCTATTCTAGGAAAAGAGAACTGAGAAAGAGAGAAAAAGACTCTTCGGACGCAGCCCTAAACTATGATTCATCAAAACTGTAGCTGTTGGACAGAAGAACTCACATTTACCTCTAAAATACTTTGGTATAAAGATAAGGTTATAGTCTACAGAAAAACTGCAAAGTGCCCAGGTGTTTGGGTGCCAAACAAGCCCACGTCATTACCACTGCACCATGGCTGGTATGAGGCATGTGGTAGTTGCAGAACAGGCTTATAAATTACTTTATTAATTCCACGGGAAGCAGTAAAGCTGTAGCGTGGCCACGGGGCAAGAAGTGTTTTGACTTACTTTTGGTTTGTCTTGCAAATTGAAATGTCGTATATATGCCTTTGTGATTTGCCTCATTTTAGAAGTTGGTGAGGATCAGAACATTGTTATCTGTGCCCTGAAATGTAAGATCACAGACCTGAAAGAGGGTTTTTTTCCTTTCTTATTGTAGGTCAGCCAGAAATTACTTCTTGTGGCAGGATGAAGAGTCACACGGTTTTTAAGCACAACCCACAGAGAGCCATGGGAAATTCCTAACTCTAGCGTAATGGGTAGTAAATTAGTAAAGTAAAAGACCAACGAAAATGCATAGAGAACATGCATCGGGTCATAGACCTGTGATTGTTCTGCACAGGCTGGGGCTTGAGCCAGCAATCTTCTGATCACAGGCACAAAGCCCACAGAGCCAAACACCCACATACCACAAAAAAATTATGATTGCGGTGTGACAGGAATTCAATCAACTGTACCTGGTAGAAGAAAGAGTTACAGAAGGGGTTGCCATGGTAACTGTTAGGGGGCAGGCTGGCTGAGATCTGGAGTGTGAGAGCTGGCGCCTGTGGGTGAAACCGCCGTGTAAACGATTCGGCAAACAGGACGTTCAGCTCTGTGTGCCGACTATCTAGACCACCTGATTGTGATTAACATGCTTGGAACCTAGCTTAACTAGTACACTGGTTAAACATGTGTCTGACCTCAGCGCGGGTGTGCAGCGCCTGCAGCAGGGACACCCCGTACTGGTACAGCAGGACCTCCCGCGTGTTCAGGCAGTCCGGGCTCAGGGGGACCAGCTCTCCCTCACACTCCCACTGGGCATCCAGCAGATCGATGAAGGGGCGTCTTCCACCTGCGGCACGCAGCCATAGTCTTACACCAGCTCTTATTTACACTTTCACATCGACACCCACAACTTACCATGCCATTTTCCCGGTTATTTTAAGTTTAGTTGTTCAAACAACAAATAATCTATGTTTTTCTGATCAGTTTTTTTTTTGTTTCACATTTTTTGAAAGCCTCGTACTGTCGGATAGATTCTCTTTCTGGGGAAAACATAGCTCCCCTCATTACTACGGTATCAAGGAAAAAAGTTACAGCTTTGTTAAATCACAGTAGCTGTAAAAGTCACCAGGCCGAACCCCACATCCACTCACTGATCCCCAACCCGGAGAACAATGAGGATCCCGATACTGCCTGAGGCCACAAACAGCTGGATCTGTCCCCATGCAGTACTGGTGAAATCCCTGCCATTCCGGACCAGTTACTGATTTCAAAATGTCAATAATTCTCTAACATGATTATCTTAATTTCACAAAATAGTTTGAATTGCCTTCCTTTCCTTTTGTGGTTTTCCCCCAAGCAATTACTACACAAAAGCATCAATCCATTGCAAATTTTATTTTTGTTTTAATTAAAATGTCGAGTGAAATTTCGCAGTTTGTCTCTGGCACAGAAAGCCCTGTGAGGCCCCCAGTACATTCTTTAATCGTCAATATAACTACACACAAACCTAAAATGAAATACAGCATTTATTAAACCGTCAACTTGATTCATTATTGCCTTGTAGTTAGTAGTGGCTAACATATCTGTGATGACTAACAATCGGCGAGGCCAATACCATGTTTACTAAAAGGTCTTCATGACTGACATTCTGTTATTTAAAAAAAAATATATATATTTTTTATTTGAACATATGCACATTTTTCCAGTTGCTCACTTGGTTCTTTGCGTTCATTTACATTGGGCTAGAAATGTGTGGGAGACAATGAGCCCAATTTTCCTCTGACACAAAGCGTGATGCAAAATGGTTTTGCTAGTTGCTCATTTGCACGCCATGCCCACACGTTGGGATTTTCTGCCCACTTTCCACTGGAAATTATCAAAACTCACAATGCACTGTAATTGAAAGGACAGTTGGATTGCTGAAAATGCATTTCAGATATTTAGATAAGTCAGGTGGAATATTACAGTACATCCCTCAAAGGTCACGGCATTCTCTGTGGCATGTTGTGTGTGGTGTAACATTGCCATGCGTGACGGATGCCTGTTGGACATAAATGAGAACACTTGAGGACTTTAGAAGGTGTGATGCTGAACTGCATGTGCCGATGCCAACAGTCTATGCTGGCAACAGCTTGGGCAAGGAGGGATCAGCTGGCAGAAGAGCTGAATCGTCTGTAGCCTGGTAAGGAATCTCAGCTGTGAGATGTAGAAAAATAACAGCCCAATAGCATTTTATTTGAACATTTTAAAACACCTTAAATCTGCAGGTTGTTTGAACAAAGATTAAACTTTTATTTAAATTTTGCAAAGTGCAGACCAAAATTAAACACACAAGCTTAATTATATCCCCGTTCTCAGCCGCTGCTCTCGTTCAACAGTGATCTTTCGTTTCCCTGTCTTCTGGCACCATTAAACCACTTTTGATGCTGCAAGAATGATCTGGCGATCCTAGAAAATGAGGACGCATTGGCTGCTGCCCCATCCCATGCCTGCTCCACTCTAAAGGCGTTTAAATGCAACAGCGCCCTTAAAAGACATGTAACAGTCAAAAAGCAATCTGGCTTGCCAGGCAAACGCACCATTGTAACGGCCGTAGACCATGCGCCGCTCCATTTTAAAGGTGAGGTTATGCGCCGTTCCGATTTGTTCATTACATGTTACGCCCAAAATACGCCTCTGAATGATTAAGAGAGTTAGGACAATCTTTTTGCACCTTGCGCTCTCGTAGAGTCTGGTTCTTTTTGTAAAGAACGCTGACTGGCCAGCCACATGCTTACCAGACAAAGACTGCTACGAGAAGAACTGACCTTTACGCAACAGGTACAGGAAGATATTTGGAATGTATGGATGCACTGCCATTGTCATGTGCAATTGATGCACAGCAATGTTAGCTAATAAAGAAAAATATATATGCATTACCTGTTACACTTCTCCATGTCGACATCTGGTGGGGCCAGGCCCCTGATGTAGAGACACCTCAGAAATCTGCTAACATATTTGGCTTGAAAGTGCTGAAATTCTGCCTTTCAGGTACAGTTTGCTGTTGCTTGCATGGTGTGCTGATGTAAAGGAGAAGCCGCACCTGTTCTGTGGGAGCTGCGGCAACCTCCCAAGATGCTCTTCTCCACAGCCAAGCTCCTCAGCTGCTCCTCCAGGTTCCTCAGCTGCTGGAAGAGTGGAGATAGTGGCAACAGCTCCTCCCAGTCCTGCACTGGGACAGGAGAAGCACCACTGTTAGAAATCTGGGCGCTAGTCCCTGGAGATCATTCAGGCCTCCCCCCCTCCCCCACCCAGGTCTCTCTGATCACATCACCATCATGCTGAGACCTGCATACAGACCCAGAGTGAGAACCAGCAGACCAACACAAAAGCAGGTACTGTATGTGTGTGGCCAGAGGGGGCCTCCAGTGCTCCAAGGAACTGCTTTAGCACTACGGACTGGGACATTTTTAAACAAGCAGCCACTTATAATGACCTCGCAGACATGGAAGAGTACGCTGAGGTGCTTACAGCATACATTGCAAAATGTATTGATGATGTCACCCACTGCAAAAAATATCACTGTTCGTTCTAACCAGAAGACGCGGCCGACAGGAGAGGTCCACAGGCTTCTGAGGACTCGTGACGTAGCGTTCGGAAGCAGTGACACTGCAGGACTAGCAACAGCCAGAGGCAACCTGTCCCGCGGCATCTGGGCAGCAAAGCGACAGCAAGTCGTTTATATCAGGACACTTCAGCAAGACCAGAGACGCTCAGTCTCTCTCCAAACCCTCACGAACTACAAACCTCCACCACAGACCTGCGCCAGTGACATCTCACTGCTCAACTGCCTAAATGACTTCTCTGGCCGGTCTGAGACACAAAGCAGCACTCCAGCATGTAAAGCCCTGTGCCCCACTGCTCTCCCTCACTGCTCTCCCTCACTGCTCTCCCTCACTGCTCTCCCTCACTGCTCTCCCTCACTGCTCTCCCTCACTGCTCTCCCCCACTGCTCTCCCTCACTGCTCTCCCCCACTGCTCTCCCTCACTGCTCTCCCCCACTGCTCTCCCTCAAGGACATTTTCTACACCTGCTTCAACTGCCGAAGCATCAGCATCCTTTACTCTCCCTCTTCAGCCTCCTCCCCTCAGGGAAAAGGTACCGGAGCCTCCAGACCAGCTCCACAAGACTGTCCAACAGCTTCATCCACCAAGCTGTCAGGATGCTGAACTGTCTACCACCCCCCCCCCCCCTCTTGCCCCCTGCCCCTAACATGAGAGTCACTACTTACCAAGTACCCTACTGTAGCCGCTACCATATAAAGTCTCAATATTACTTCTGCTGCTGACTGTCTTGTTACTGAACAGAATTTCGATTCCCAGTATGTTATGGACATAGAGTGAATTGACCATAAAAGGCTATTTGACATGATTTGATTTTATATAACTGTCCCTGGGTTTAGAATGTCCGACTTACGGACAACTCTGACTTACGAATGGACTCCCAAAAAGCCTGTTATATTAAAAATTTGGGTTAAATACAATGGTTTGTGATAAGGTACGCATGCATTACTTTGTGACACTCATGAAAACATTGCGTGGCTTCAGCGGTTCCTCGGCTCGAGGTATAGTACTGTACTGTAGTTACATGTATTATTACTGAATAATTAGTATTGCCATTATGTATTCTACAGTATTACTGTTTTTCTGACTGACAAATTCGACTTAAAAACCGACTTAGGGAATGGATCTCGTTCCTAACCTGGGGACGGGCAAGTTTCTTTTATTACTTTTAAATAGTTATTTCACTTTCACTTCATAAACGTGCCTGATTGCGGCATTTTCCAACACATGTCTTTTAAGGGCAGTAAAGTTATATTTTTATCTGCCAGCAGGGGGAGACAGATGAGTGGATTCCTTCTTAGCTAGAAGCACATCCGTAAACGGGCAGCACATTAATACACATTGTGACAAAAAGTAACAAAGCCTTACACTTATACAATTACAGTTATAGTATTATGGAGTGAAGTTGTGGTTCTGCAATGCGACACATTATGTGAATTTGCTTAGCAATGACTGATGCTGGTTTTATTGTACAATAGTGCCCTTTAGTCACATGTACACAGTAGTGCTTCACACAGGAAGCTTTCAGGTGTGAATGGGTTTATAAAAGGTGTCACAAAATATAAATGCTATATAATGATTAACATAATAGGGAAGTTTGTGTGGATGGAGCAACAGGAAAAGTGTGATGTTGATAGGTATCTAATCACCGGCGTTTAAGTGTTAATGTCTGTGAGGTCATTATAAGTGGCTTGTTTTGTTATTTAAGGAAATGTAAGAATTATACAATATTTTCTAATAACTAATCAGATAAGAGAGCTGGGATCTGTCATTTCCATGACTAAAATACATTATTTTCTGTATCAGATAAGACATTTCTGCATGTAATTACTCCAACTTTAAATTAAATTTTTAGCGCCGTCTCTCCTCTGATGAAGAACACTCAGAAATGTTATGAAAATGTTCCTTAGATGTCTACATCCCTGCAAACACTCATGCTCAGAATGTCCATTAGAGGTTTGATGCTCATTTACACAGCCTTAGATGTCACTGCACCTGTAATACACATCCGTCTCACCTTTTCCTTGGAGA
The DNA here is from genome assembly GCF_023856365.1 of Brienomyrus brachyistius. Taxonomy (NCBI): domain Eukaryota; kingdom Metazoa; phylum Chordata; class Actinopteri; order Osteoglossiformes; family Mormyridae; genus Brienomyrus; species Brienomyrus brachyistius. The sequence continues at coordinate 12,807,933 of NC_064549.1, forward strand.
ACAGTTTGCGGGGCTTTTTTCTGGCTGTCTTGTGAGTAGAGCTGATTGGCCCAGGGGTCTAAAAACTTTGACTTGTCCACTGCCTTCAGAGAATGGGTAGAAGTACCTGCACCAAAGTGGGACAAATCAAGAGGGAGATCAGTCCCTTCCAGGCTTAGACAGAAGCTTGTCCTCAAGAGTTTTTCCTTAGAAATTTAGAGATGAGATTTGAACCTGCGGTCAGAGATCTGTATCGGCTATCAATGGGCAGAGACTGATTATGACCAGAGATGGTAGGGTACCTGGGCTCTCCTTGTTTCCCAGCTTCTGTTCCTCCAGCAAGTAGAGAAGCCGCTGTAGAAGGGGAAGGACTCTGTGCTGGACAACGGCCTCTGTCCCCTGTGTCTCTGAGGGGCCTCGGATGTAGGGCAGCCCAAAGTCTTTGTACCAGAAGGAACCTGACAAGACAGCCTGGAAAGAAAAGACCAACAAACCGCAAGAAAGATAAGAAAAGATAAGATTACCACTAGGTTACAGTATATTAATGAGGCGGGTAGCATTACCACATGACTGAACACCATTACCGAAAGACAGATAGCATTACCATGAGGTGAGTAACATTACCACACATCTGACAACAACATTACCAAAAGACAGACAGCATTACCATGAGGCGAGTAACATTACTGTATGCCTGACAGCATTACCTAAAGACAGATAGCATTACCGTGAGGCGAGTATCATTACCACACATCTGACAACAACATTACCAAAAGACAGACAGCATTACCATGAGGCGAGTAACATTACTGTACGCCTGACAGCATTACCAAAAGACAGACAGCATTACCATGAGGTGAGTAACATTACTGCTACCATCATAAAAAAGCAAATAACTTAGATAGTAGATTGACCACAAGGCAGGGACCATCATCATAAGTATCATTTCCGTAACGAAGGTACAGTATTATTTCCAGAGTTGGCAGTGACCTGGGTGTTGGCTGAGCATTACCTTTGCTGTGTCCATGCGGAGCTGGTTATGCTCACGGACACAGTGCTGCGCAGTGAGGGCCACTTCCAGCTCCACCAGCCTGCTGTTCAGCTGCTCCCACTGTTCCTTCAGCCGTAGGGGACGCTCCTGCAGGACAGAAGACCGAGACCAATAGGATATAGTGACAAAGATACACTGTGCAGTCTTAGACAATCATGGTAAAACATTAGACAGTCAACAGTGAAATGTTAATGCATAGTAGCAGAGGTAGAAAGTTCTGGTCCAGAAAGAAAAGTTCAGACCAAGATTTTGTTTCAACCAACTAACTGTGTATAAGGGATCACAGACTACTCAGCTCGTTGGTTGAAACAAAATCTTGGTCAGGATTTTTACTTTCTGGACCTGAAATTTCCTCCTCTGCATAGTAGACAGTACTCGGTGTGGGAAATGGTATGAAGTCCTGCCAAGGATAGTGGCAATGCATCCCTCTGCTGGAGCAGTGAGGTACTGCAACCATGTCTCACCATGCTGTGTTGCACCATCCATCTGTCCCGCTCCTGCTGCAGCCTGTCTATAGCCACACTGATCCTCTCCAGCCCAGCTGCCAGCTCCTCCTGCCACCCGCCCTGCCTGTCTCGCTGCTGCTCATCATCTGGGAGCCATGGAGGGGACCTTGCCATTTAGAGAGCTCGGTCGACTCATTCTGCTTTAATTTGATTCAGTAATTACAAAGCAAACCGAAGGGACCTTCTGAAAAACAGAAAATGACTAAAGATGACACACAGGCTGACACACACACATGCACAGTCCAGGTATTCATATCTTTATGGGAATTTTCCATTAATTTCTCATCTCAACTATGACCACCTTAACTCCCACCCAGCCCTGACCTTAAGCATAAGTAACTGTGTAAGTAAGACGTGTTCTCCTCACATTTCATAATTATTCATTTGGATCCCCCCACATTTAACATAAATTATTACTTTTATGCCAGTGTGTCGACCCCCCACATTCACAATGCTTTTGACGCCCCTGCTTATGGGGACTAAAAATGTCCCCACATGGTAGCAAGTTACAGGTTATCATCACATTATGGGGAAATCTGGTCCCCACAATTTAATAATTACAAAAACACGTGCACACACACGCACACGCACACACACACACACACACACACACCAGCCCTCACATGCCCCCCCCTGACATGCAGCCCTGCCCTCACCTCCTGTCAGGATGAGAAACACGGGCACCGGCAGCAGCAGGTGGAGGTACGAGCATCCCTCAGCACTTCTGTGCGCTTCTGCTTCTGTCTGCTGGTTCATCTCTGCCACAGTGGCCTGAAACTGCCTCTCTCTCTCCCTCCACTGCAGCTGCAGAGATGTAGATACAGCACACCCTCATTAGACCCCCACCTTACTGAGCACACCCTCATTAGACCCCCACCTTACTGAGCACACCCTCATTAGACCCCCACCTTACTGAGCACACCCTCATTAGACCCCCACCTTACTGAGCACACCCTCATTAGACCCCCACCTTACAGACCGCACCAGCAATAGACTCCCACCTTACAGACCGCACCATCAGTAGACTCCCACCTTACAGACCACACCAGCAATAGACTCCCACCTTACTGTTCACACCATCAGTTGAGCCTCAATAGACCACCACCTTACCACCATGACCACAGTATATATGCGCCTAGCTGCCCATGCCATCCATGCTCACAGTGTCCCTCACTGAGCACTGCTCTCACAGAGACACTTACCTGACAGTCCTGCACATGCTCCGTGGACTGGGTGGCTGCCTGAAAGCAATGCTGTAATGATCTGTCAAGGTCTCTGAGCAGCTCTTCTTCCTGCTGTCCCTGCTGCACCCAGAATGTGCTCCTCAAAGAACACTCTCTTTGCAGAATGTCCATCTGCAGGCAAATATATATGAATAGAAATACACCTTATACGTAAATGATTATATTGATGATATCCACTGTGAGATGCATAGTGATGTCATTCTGACTATGTCCTCTGTGAGATGCATAGTGATGCGATTCTGATGGTGCAGTGACATGGTTCTGATGATGTCCTCTGTGAGATGCATAGTGATGCGGTTCTGATGGTGCAGTGATGTGGTTCTGATGGTGAAAAGTGATATGATTCTGACTGCTGATCCCACCAGCACCGTGTCTTTCCTCCCTTCAGCCAGCCTGTCAGATGCAGTAATGGGAACGACGGATTTTCTCAGTGAGTCGAAACGAGCCCCCACCACAGGCCCCACGGCACCGCTGTCAGGGTCCACGGTCCGAGAGCCAATTCGAATGGGAACCAGACCTTTGGAGGACAGACACCACGAAAGGCTCAACGCTAAACTCCTTCTGTAATGAAGCTGCAGGTTGGGCTCTATGTGGACGTGGCACATCTACACCCACAGTCTCACACACACACACACACACACACCTCCTCCATTGGCATCCTCCATCGTCCCTGCCAGGGGTACCATGCGACCCGAAGCCCAGTCCAGCTGTGACCCCAGAACTGGGACTCGTAGCCCAGAGCCACCCGGGTCAGGATACTCTAGGCCGGGTAGGGCAGGCAGCCGCAGATCGCTGCCAGGAAACTGGATCTCTCCTGAATGCCAAGTTGCAAAAGACATGTTGCTCTGGCTGAGTTATACCATGTAAAATTGTGCGTAGCATGAATGTCCTAGGAGTTCCTCTACCTTGAACTCCTGCATCCTGAGCCAGCCACCCGGCCCAGTCCTGCATGATCTCCAGGCGACACACCATCTGCAGCAGGCAATGTTGGCTGCTCCTCCAGGCCCGCTCCATTTCTGCCCCCGCCGCTCTGACCCCGCCTCTGAGGCCCCGCCCACTGGATCTGACGGCCACCTGTAGCAGCTCCGCCACCCTCATGCGGGCTGCCAGCGCCTGTGAATCCAGCAAGGCCTGGTAACCGCCAGCGTGGGGCACCAGCTTCCCCCCCCGGAGGCCAACCCCCCTGACCCGTGCCTCCCGTCCACTCAAGGGCTCCACAAAGGACTCCCCCAGGAGCACCCCTCCCACTGGGACTACATCACCTGGGGAAGACAGAAGGAAAAGGGTTAAAACCCACACTGCCCAGGAGAGGGCCCTACCTTCAGATGTTTTAAATACCCCACCTACCTGTGAGAGGATTGAGACTGACGCCCATCACCAGAGCTATGCTCCCACCTTCGGACTCCTGCATCGGAGCCCCCACCTGGATGGGCCGGGGCAGCCCAGTAAGGGGGCACATGTGTACCCCTCCCAGGGGAAACACAAGTCCGGTCACAGGGTGAATGGTTACAGCCAGGATTGGAACCAGGACCCCAGTTTTTGGGTCGCACATGGGTCCCCCCAGAACCATCCGTTGTCCCGGGCGGAGACCCTGAAGCTGGCAGGTGATGGGCCCGTGGCGGGACAGGGGGTACGGCACAAAGGGCAGCAGAGGGGCGTCCCACCGGGCCGGCTCAGCTGGGCAGGAGAGAACCACAGTGCTGCTAGCAGAACACCACACTGAAACACTACAACCCCTGCTGTCACCTCCTTGCAGAAGCATACCTGCACGGGTGTCTGCTGCGATCATGAGGGTGGAGCTGGCTGGGTTGTAGGCTACATTGCCTGCCATGGGCAGCAGCCGACCCGTGTCAGGGTGAAGAAAGAAGTCCAAGGGCACGGGCATGGTGTGGCCGCTGGGTAAACGCATGAGGGCGTTGGGCTTTGGAACCAGCAGGCCGGTGCAGGGGTCCACGGAAACGGCCTCCATGGCAACAATGACCCCATCTGCAGCTGGGGGAAGAGATGAAACACTTCCGTTCAGCTACCGGTATATCATGAGTTTTGGTGCTCATCTTCATTGATTACACTATTACACACAGCAGCTCATCAGTCAGAGCAGCTTATGTTACAATTCATATTTGATTTACAAATTTGTTTTTAAATAATGCCCTCTCCAGATCAATATGTCTCTATTGCATATTAGAATTTCTCCAAAAGGCATGTAAAAGCCTTCCAGGGCACTGGGGCACTTTTGGGGGTAGTGTGTCTCACCAATGATCTCCTCCTTGGTGAGGATCATGCCACGGGTGGGGCAGAGCAGTTGAGCCCCTGTGCCCTCGCCCAGGATGGCCCACGCACCCTGTCTCTGGCACTCCCTGGATGCCAGGTCAATCATCTGACTGGCAAGGGTGATCAGCCGGTCCTGGGCACTGGGGTGGGGGGGGGGGGGTGGTGGTGTTCAGTTGGGCGCATAGCAGCAGTGTTTACCATCACTCAAACTACCCCAACTACCCCTGTTGGCCACAAACAGTCACTACACTACATATTTGCTGATGCAGCATGTTCCGCTAGCCAGTTAGCCACGATTTTCTGACTCTATTTGCTAGCTGTTTATTCAGCTAGGGCACTGGGGGAGGGATTTTTAAGTGGGGACCCAGAGATAGCAAACCCACCACCGTGGCCTCAGACTGAGCCTCCCGGTCAGAGGGATGCACGTAGCACACCATGCTAACAACACCACTCGAACAGCCAGCATGTTATGTCTAAGCTGAGGCCCACAATGGCTTGCGGCCTTCCTGAATGGGGGTGGGCCGGGCCCGGCTTACGGCTGGAATTGTTGGTCCCAGGGCTGCTCGCCGTGCTTGGGGAGCTGCTCCAGGAGTCGCAGGGCCTCCCTGAGCCGCGCCCCGAAGTCCTGCTGAGCCTGGCTCCGAGCTATAATCTCCATCTGCAGCATGCGCAGCTGGCTGTCTAGCAGACGTCCCAGCTGCGCAGCCAGGGCCCTCCTATGGCCTTGCTCCTTCTCCACATGCCTGCGCAGCTCCTCATACCCTGGGGGGACCGTCCCAGTGGCCCGTCCGCCCAGACCACGCAGAGCCCTGAACCAGCCAGCCACCACCTGGTACAGCTCCCTCACCTGCACTTGTGCAGAAAGGCAGAAGCGCACACACAGAAAAAAGGTTACAGGTTTACACCACATTGTGAGGAAATCTGGTCCCCATAATGTAATAATTACAAAAAAGAAGAAACACACACACACTCACAGAAACACATATGCAGTTCATACAGCACTGGAAAAAATTAAGAGACCACAGCAACAATTTCAGTTTCACTAATTTCTCAGTTTATATTTTACTCAAATGCACTCCCATAAACTTTTTTTTGCAACCTTCAGCCTGGCTCTTCCCTGCTTCTCATTGATGAAGGGTTTCTTCCTTACTTTATTGAATTTCAGTCCTGCTTCTGATATGAAGCATGTGAACTGTCCTAGCAGTGCATTTCACACCACTTAATGTTTCCCTTTCCATTTGAAGGTCACTTGAGGTCACCCTCTGATTTATGAGGCATTCCTGGATAAGCTGACGGTCATCTCTGCCATTAGAACGTTGCTTCTGCCCTCTACCTGGCTGGTTTTTGGTTTGGCTGGATTGCCAGCGTCTCCTGCTTCACATTGTTTTGAGCCTGGAAGCAGCCTGCCTTGCAGTGTAGTCTTCGGCCAGTAGAATCAAGACTAAACCAGGATTTAAAATGCAGATTTTTTTTAAATATAGAGTGTTCTCTTAATGTTTTTCCAGAGCTGTATATTCCTTTCATTGTGGGGACTCTTCATCCATTTTTAAGGGCATAACCCTAGTTCAAACTGTGATAACCCTAATGCTAACCCAACCCTAACCCAATTCTAACCTTAAGCATTAGTAACCAAACAAAATACAAGACTTTTGGCTGTTTTAGTTTTGTTCCATTAAAATTATAATTATAAAATTGAGATTTATATTGTATATTTTCTCCCCACTATATGGTAAATATAGACCCACATGTACACAGAAACACATACATGGAATTCTCTGGAATTCACTTTAATCTAACTCTCAAAGAATATATGTAGCCTGTTTATCATTTATATACCTACATATTTTATTGCAAAGTTCAGCAAGACCTTTCTGATATGACCTTTCTGATAGGACTTTGAATTCCATGCATAAGGTTACAAGCCCTTAACCATTCTGTTGCAAATTAAAAATAAGCGTAAAGCTTAATCGCATGAGCTTCTTAAAGGGAAAATCAGTCACTGGAAATGGATACAGTATGTCACTGGAAATCTGTAGCCTGTTCAGCACCCCCCACAATGGCTCTTAATAAACATAATACCTGTGCAGTGCCGTTCAGCCAATTAGGCGGCTGCCTAGGGCGCCATCTGGTGGAACTTGGCTGAAACTGGCGCCCTACAGCAAACTGACCCTGCCACTCTGCTACTGTTAGGCACCTGATGAGGGTGTGTGAAGGTGCCGTGTGGGTCTGGGGTGATCTGGCTCACCTCGATCCTCAGTTGGCCCAGGCGAGCCGTGACTGACACGCTGTGCTTCAGCAGGACCTCGAAGAACATGGTGCTGCTGAAGGCCTCCAGGTCCACCTGCTGCTCGTAGTCCCAGAACTCGTGGGTCATCAGTGACACTACACAGAGGGTGAGGAAGCGGGGGAGGAGTCAGGAGGCGGCGGGTGGGGGCGTGTGAGAAGGTCAAGGGAGGGCGTTTTGGCAAGCAGCCTGCAGGGGACGTTTCAGGAGGCAGTGGGGAGCGTCAGGAGGCAGTGGGGGGCATGTCAGCAGGCACAGGGGGGGCGTGTCAGCAGGCAGAGGGGGGCGTGTCAGGAGGCAGTGGGGGGCGTGTCAGCAGGCAGAGGGGGGCGTGTCAGCAGGCAGAACACATGTCAGGAGGCGCCAGGGGACGTGTCAACAGGCAGAATGAAGCATGTCAGGAAGTTGCATCAGCATGATTTGGCAAGACACCAAGAAAGTTGTTATAATGCAGGGGGAATGCGGGGAGACTGTGAGAACATCATATGAACATTATGAAGAGCATTGTGGGAACACCATGAGAAAACTGTGGTGACGTGGAGCACCTGTCTGGGCCGTGCCTTCTGACTCTGAGGCTCGCATGTTACGGTGAACCTTCTTCACGGCTGCCAGGCTGGAGCCCTTGGAGGAGTAGTCATCCAGGTTGTACCTGAGCTGCAGAGCCCTGTAGCGCACGGGGATCAGCACCTTCTGCGGCCAACCGTACTCCCGAAACAGGGCCTAGGAGAAGAAACCATGAGTCCTTCAGCCCATCACCCAGCCCGTCTGGTTAAACTTCAGATCAGCAGTAATGTCGGATTAATAAAACCTGTGTGACTGCTCTCGTGTACATCCACTCACCAGCAGAGTGACACACATGCCCAGCATGAGCACAGCCCCAGCCAGAAGTCCCCAAATGACCAGCCAATCAGGATGCAGCAGGAGGTTACGCTTCCGGGAGATGCCCATGCGGGTCACATGATGTGGGATTGTGGGAAAGAACGGCCCAACCTCATAGCACTGCCCACCCGACGGCATGACCTTCACAAACTGAACAAAGAGGTATAACGTGGCAGACTTGCATTAACCCCATTGGTATGGCGACGAGGACACATGCAAACGCAACTAACTCATTTATGGTGTAATTAGGCCAGGCAGGCTTCAGAAACCCAGAATACCATGTGCTTGTGAGGGTTGCTGCTCAGCTTGAAGGCATAGACTCCCGGCTCGTGGAACAGGACTAAGAAGAGCCCGGGGAGGGCGCCCTTCACAGACATGTCTTGAGCCAGGCTGCGAAAGGGCCCCCAGTCGAAGCCTTCGTTAGTGTTATAGAGGTTATCCCTGGTGTGGAGACAGAAATCCGCAAGAGATGATGAGGATTGTTATTGTCATCATCGTTTTGATGTGTCCTGCTTTACATTGACACCCCCATCCCATACCTAGGCCTTGTGCTATCTGGGATAAGTGTTTACTGCCCTGATATTATTAAATTCTTTCTGCTTTATTTGGAGATGGTGGTCACCTGTCGTACTGTGGGTGGTGCTCGGGCGTGACAGAGAACAGGAGGATGTCCCCTAGGTGTAGACATGTGGTGGGGTTCAGGAGCCCCACCCTACTGAAGTTCCCAGGTCTGCTCTTTGACCATCTAGCCCAATGTGGCCCCTCCTCCTCAGAGGCACTGCCCGAGCTCTCTGAAAATACCAAAACCAAGAGTATCATGGGAGACTTGAGTAGTCGGGCACATTAACAGCTCCCAGTCTGCGTGTCAGCTAACCTGTGCCATCAGGTGGCGTGGACGGACCCAGCGAGCTCTCTAGGGTCTCCTGGAACAAATAGTGGACGTCTTCTGGAGCAGCGTTCACCACCCCGACAAAACCCGACTCTGCAGTCAGAGGCCCACCATAGGTATTGTAACTGTAGACATCCTCAATCACACACCGATTCAAACAGATCAAGCCTACAGATCAAGCTACTCACCGGTAGTCCGGACCAGGTACACCTCATGTGAGAAGTGGACTCCCCCGGCACACATCAGGCTCTCCTGCCATGTCCACGGCTTCAGGAGGGAGTCCAGCACCCTGGTCGGCACGCTGACCTGCAGCATGGAAACTGCACACTGACACACTGCACTGCCACCGCTTTCTTCACTCCTGTGATTGTCTAGTTAATAGCCATTACATTTTTTCATTTTAGCAGGTGCTTTTGCCCAAAGCGAACTACAAGTTATAAGGAGTCAACCAGGCTTAATTGCAGCTAGGCTGAGCTTCCAGTGAATGCCAGGCTAAGCAGTGTTGGAGCTGGAACCAGTGCTTGAAGTGGGAAAAACAAGTGTCAAGTGTCCCCTTGTTATTCAGCGCCAGGTGCCTGTACTCCCCTTGTTTGGGAAAAACAGGTGCGAGTATTCTGCTTGTTATTCAGTACCAGGTGCACTTACTCCCCTTCTTATTCAGCACCAGGTGCTGGTACTCCACATGTTACTAAGTACCAGGTGCCGGAACTCCCCTTGCTATTTAGTATCAGGTGCCAGAACTCCCCTTGCTATTCAGTATCAGGTGCCGGAACTCCCCTTGCTATTCAGTATCAGGTGCCGGTACTCCCCTTGCTATTCAGTATCAGGTGCCGGTACTCCCCTTGCTATTCAGTATCAGGTGCCGGAACTCCCCTTGCTATTCAGTATCAGGTGCCGGAACTCCCCTTGCTATTCAGTATCAGGTGCCGGTACTCCCCTTGCTATTCCGTATCAGGTTTCGGTACTCCCATTGCTATTCAGTATCAGGTGCCTGTACTCCCCTTGCTATTCAGTATCAGGCACCGGTACTCCCCTTGCTATTCAGTATCAGGTGCCGGTACTCCCATTGCTATTCCGTATCAGGTGCCGGTACTCCCCTTGCTATTCAGTATCAGGTGCCGGTACTCCCCTTGCTATTCAGTATCAGGTGCCGGTACTCCCCTTGCTATTCAGTATCAGGTGCCGGTACTCCCCTTGCTATTCAGTATCAGGTGCCGGTACTCCCCTTGCTATTCAGTATCAGGTGCCGGTACTCCCCTTGCTATTCAGTACCAGGTGCACTCCCATTGCTATTCAGTATCAGGTGCCGGTACTCCCCTTGCTATTCCGTATCAGGTTTCGGTACTCCCATTGCTATTCCGTATCAGGTGCCGGTACTCCCCTTGCTATTCAGTATCAGGTGCACTCCCATTGCTATTCAGTATCAGGTACCGGTACTCCCCTTGCTATTCCGTATCAGGTTTCGGTACTCCCCTTGCTATTCAGTATCAGGTGCCGGTACTCCCCTTGCTATTCAGTATCAGGTGCCGGTACTCCCCTTGCTATTCAGTACCAGATGCCATAACTCCCCTTATTATTCAGGACCAGGTGTCGGTTCTCCCCTTGTTAATTAGCGCCAGGTGCTGATACTCCCCTTGTTATACAATACCAAGTGCCGGTTCTTCCCTTTTTATTCCATATCGGGTGCTAGTGCTCCCCTTGTTATTCAGTACAAGCAAATACTGAGAGGTGCCAGTTCTCTAATGAGAGAAACAAAGTGGTGCTGGAACTGCATACCAGTGAATACCAGCCCACTTCAACCATTGGCAGTAGCTACACAACATTTTCTAGTAAAATGGCACTTTCACACCCCCAGAACCTTTTTTCAGAACCAGGGACTTGTAGTTCCAGAACCCTTTTTGAGTACCTCAACTTTCTCTTTGTTGAGTAAGTAGTCTGCACAACATAGCCACCAGTTGGGGAACCCAGGGAGCTGGGGGTTAAGAACCTTGCTCAAGGACCCGCAGACGAGTTGAGTTTGAGCTGCCGACCTTCCGGTTACAGTGACACAGGCTCAGCCCACTGAGCCACACGCTGCCCACACTGACGCTTGTTGTTGGAATTATTTTTGTATCCCAATTACATTAACGCATCAATTACATTTTTTGCTTCTGTCTCCATATGTCTGCATTGGAAAATGTAATTGCTAACTAATATACTTCTGTCTAATTTTGTGAAACTTGACAGCGTTTATTAGTGGTATAACGTCACATCGTTTTTTATTCCGTGGAAAACCAAAGATCGATCTGCTGGCCAGATTTAATAAGAATGATAAACGTAAAATATAAATAACAGGCTATGTCCCATTTTAATCATAATCGATCTGCCCAATAGCTAACAAATAACTAACAAAATGACTTGTTTATCCTGCATTGTTTTGAGGTGTAATTTTGCATGAAATTATGTGTTAAGGTTAACCTATGAAGTTTTTGCGTTTCCCATGCCTATTTAGCATAAAGGTCCCATTTTCTGTTGTGCAGTGTGAACCCAGCACATGAAAACTGCCAGGAGCTATATAAGTTCAAGGTCGAATGACCCAGCAAATTGTAAACAGGGACCAGGTTCCGGAACGTTGGTGTGAAAGCTCATTTTTCTCTGAGTGTATATTCTGTGAGTATTTGGTGTATATTGACCAGAGTCTCACTCTCCCTACAAGCTGTCCCATGTGACCTGCCCAAGGGGGGGAGCAGCCGGGTGACGTGTGTCAGGGTGGCCCACCCGCAGGCTGGTGTCCCCGTAGAGGAGCCTCAGGTCACCAGTGCACACCAGCCAGGCGGCCGGACGAGGGGCCCACCCCTCACACCAGGGCCCGCAGGCCTCACCCCCACCGAAGGCGGGGCTGCAGACACAGAGGCCAAGAGTCTCATCGAATCCTTCGCTGTCTTCAGGGGACGGGCACACCTGGGGAAGGGGTATGGGGGCAGAAGGAAGGCAGCTTATGTAATATTACATTTATTCAGCTCCATTTAGAAACACAAATCATAAAACTGAATAATATAGAATAATATCATGTTTTGGGGAATCCTCTGCTTTTTACAGTTGTGCTGGTGGTTTGAGTTGAGGACTCATTCATTACATCATTAATATGCGACTCTGGGTTAGGAGTCTGTCCCAGAAGATTGAACACTTGAGTAAGGGCCTTTACCCCAAAAAATGCTCCAGGGGTGTTGGACGAATGGCTGACCCTGTGCTTGGACCTTGACCTTCATGTATGTATGTATCCAGAGAGCCGGATGGGACATGTAAAATTTTTTGGTCTTAATACTTGTACAATGACCATTTAGGCATTTAATCTATTCTATCTATCCAAAGGAAGCTGTAGCACCACTGCATTGTATAGCATATATATTTAACCTCTGTGTGTGTGTGTGTGTGTGTGTGTGTGTGTGTGTGTGTGTGTGTGTGTGTGTGTGTGTGTGTGTGTGTGTGTGCGTATGTGTGCGTGTATGGTATACCTATCCTTATGGGGCCTGCTCATTCACTTCTATGGGAAAAATCCTAACGCTAACTATGACAACCTTAACCCCCACCCAGCCCTAACCATAACCATAAGTAACCAAGCAAAATACAAGAGTTTATGCATTTTTAGATTTTTCATAGCAGTCACCGATTTTTATAAAATAGAGTTTTCCCTTATGGGGACCAGGAAATCGGTCCCCATAAGGGAAAAAATGGATATTTATCAAGTTATGGGGACATTGTGTCCCCATAAGGATACGTTTACCTGCTCACACACACACACACACACACAAACACACACATGCGTGTGTGTGTGTGTGTGTGTGTGTGTGTTAGCATGTCAGCACACGTTGCATGTCAAACCACATTTTGGCCGCTCACCTGCTGGCTGCAGTGCTGCCTCCACTCCTCTGAGCTCAGGCAGTCTCCATGTTGGCCCCGGGTCTGGCTGCCTCGGCAGATCTCGTACACAGAGGGCACACAGACATCCTCGTCTTCCCTGGGCGTGTACCCCAGGGCACAGACACAGCGCCCATCGCTGGGCTGGGACAGTGCACGCAGATGCTTGGGTAAGTCAAGCACAATTTTCGCACACTCTGATCACAAAACACAGGTCTCCTTGTCATTCCAAATGAACAGCTTGTGCTACAGTTCTTAGCTACAGGGCCTCTGTAGTGGAATAGTCTGGCAGTTCATGTACAGGATGCTGAGTTATTAAATCTCAACTGAAGATCTTTAATCTTGCTTACCTGCATAAGATAACATACTGGAACTATGGCAGCTGGTGCTGCTGTACATGCCCTTACGGTCACTGCACTTGTCCATCACTGTATCAAAGTCTGTTCTGTCTACCGCCGTCAGTTATTTTACTCCCCAACTGTCCACACTGAACTGGAGTGCTGGTTCAATCCCATGGAAGCGTGACACTGTGGATGCAGCCTGCAGTCTGCTGGCTTATATAGACCTGCACGGAGATTTAGCCTATTGATGAACCCGGAAGTTTTTCTCTCTTATTTGGCAGTATTTGATTCCTCTCCTCCATTTTCTTCTGGCATTCTTTCCCTTTTCCCTACTTTCCTGTAAATAAGCCATTTGGTATAAATGTACTGCCTCATACGCTTCTTTGGGTGCTGTGTTGTGAATGGTGCTATATAAAAACAAACTGAACTGAACAGAGTATTTGGCCAGCCTCACCAAATGCACAGACAGGGGAGCTGGAAACCTGAAACCTGGCTATGACTCGATCACCAGCGCTGAGAGACTCACAAAGCTGGACCGGTTCCTGCACCTACGGCGTCACCCTACACTCTCCCTTTGCGCACTGCAATAAGCCTCAGCCCATCTATTTGCTGCTTACTGTGTCTTCTGCTCTCCCCCCCCCCACCCAAGAGTGAGAACTCAGTATGTTTTACCTGAAACCATTGGCCCTCCCCCGGGCACACGCAGTGGTTCTGTCCGGGCTGATCCTGGTGAGCCCTGGGCCCACAGGGGCGGCATGAGGTCAGACCAGGTCGGGGGCCGTAATGATGGGGAGGGCAACTCATGCAGCTCTCCGATGACCAGGCTCCCGCAAGCGGTCCGAAAGTGCCACTCGGACACGGCACCGGAACCAGGCTGCCCCTCGGACAGTAGTACCCTGCAAAGGGAGAACAGGAATTCAGAACGAGGTCCTCAGGGCTCAGAGTATTAGGATACCAGGGAAAGATACCCCTGTGATACCCGTCGATGGAGACCCTGTTGGACGGTAGCACTGGGCATCAGTGCCTTATGGAGACCATGCAAATGGTTGGAGACCAGCTATACCTGGCTTACACGATGATATACCGTCCTCTCCCTCCAGGGTTCCCAGGATCTGACCGGTGACCATGAATATTAGCATCCACCAAAGAAGAGTGGTCCAGTTCATCTCTGCTGTCTCTAACATCATCCCAGCACTGTAAGGTCTCGGTGTCCTAATCATGCAATGCCTCCATGTCCCAGTATCCAGTCATCCTGCTACTGTAGCATTCCAGTGCTTCCAGTGTACCAGTATCCTTAGATTCCAGCATCCTGGCGTCCGGACCGGTGTTCTGGAGTCCCCTGCATAAGTCCTGCTCCGCTGCCGTGGCGCCGCTGAATGATTGATGAGTGCGGAAGGCGGGCCACTTTCGCTAATCCCGCTGGCCTCAAAGAGGCTACCTGACACCAGGGATCTGGTTGCACCCCAACAGTCCATTCCAATCCCACCACTGACCTGCTCACTGATTTGGATCGGCTTCGGCATCACCGGAACGGGATGATGTGCCGGAGTGAACTGACATCATGGCAGCTGGGCGTTTGTAACCGAGCTCAGTCAAAATGGAGCTGTGGCTTGAGGGGGGGAGGCACTACAGTGTCGCACCTCCAGAGGTGCGGGGTCGCTTCTAACCTTGGTTCTATCCATGGAGTTTGCATGTTCACCTGGATATATGGTTCTCTGCATTTTGCATGTTCTTCTGGTTCTATCTGTGGAATCTGCACATTCTTCTGATTCTATACGTGGAGTTTGCATGTTCTCCTTGTCTTTGTGCTGATTTCCTCCCGCAGCAAACAAAACATTAGGACTGGCTCAACCAGCATCTCCAACAGGTCCACAGTGTGAACGTCTGCACCACAATGGACTGGCATGCTGTCCCCTCCGCTTCCTGGAAGGAGCTCCAGACACTGCACAGCCCTATACAGGATACGGAAGATCAATGGATCGACGTAGCACACATGTTATCCAAAACATGTCCATTTCTCCTATATAATATTGTGAGAGCAACTCAGGTCCCGAAAACGGCTTTTGCGTTAAATCGATACACAGACCAACCCTTGAACACAGAACGTTCCAGGCCAAAGGGAGCACCCTAACTCTCCCCCCACCCCTGCTTCCCCGAAAATAAGAGAATATGCAGGCGATCAATAAAGCAAAAGAGTGAGCGGTGAGAAAACACTGAATACAGACGCATTCCAGAAAAAACAACAAACTGGAACACAATGAACAAGCCGCTCGCAGCACAGGTCAATAGATAAAGCCGGCAAACCGCCATGTTAGACTTTAGCCGGGGCTCATTACAACGATATTCATGTGTTTACAGGTATGCTGGCACAAAGTCAGGTGACTCTTGACCTTTAATGTCCATTTAAATAATTGTACAGCAGAAAAAAAGCAAACCTCGTGTGTTTTTATCTTCTCTGGACATTCTTTGGAAGGACAGCGTGTGTGTGTGTGTCAGTGTGTGTGTGTACGTGTGTGTTTTGTAATTATTACGTTGTGGGGACCAGATTTCCCATAATGTGTTAAAAATCTGTAACTTTTTGCCATGTGAGGACATTTTTTTTGGTCCCCACAAAGTTTCTTATGGTTGAGGTTAGGGCTGGTAGGGGTTGCATGTGACCTAACCATGCAAAAATGACATTTAACATATTTCTTTATGCCATAGTTCTGTCTACTTCTGTATGGGTGGTTAAGGATGGGGGCGGCATGGTGGTGCAGTGGTCAGCACTGTATGGGCGGCATGGTGGTGCAGTGGTCAGCACTGTATGGGCGGCATGGTGGTGCAGTGGTCAACACTGTATGGGCGGCATGGTGGTACAGTGGTCAGCACTGTCGCCTCCCACCTCTGGGACCCGGGTTCAAGTCTGCATCATGGCTCCTTGTGTGCTTATATGTTCTCCCTGTGTCATTGCTGGGTTTTTTTCCAGGTACCCATAGTCCAAAAACATGCTGAGGGTAACTGTAATTACGAAATTGCCCATGAGTGTGTGTGAGTGAATGGTGTGTAAATGTACCCTGCAATGGGTTGGCGCCCCGTCCTGGGAAGTTGTCTCCTTTTGCCTGTAGCCTGTAGCCTCCAGACCCCCTGTGACCCTGAACAGGATGAGTGGCTTCAGAAAATGGGTGGTTAAGGACTAAATGACAAGTATGCTGTATATTCCAATGTATAAACAGTGATTGTATCTGAACCTCTAGCCAGCCTCAGCACTGGGTATGTACCTCCGAGTACCAAGCTGAAGCCCAGCGCCACTTATTGGACTGTTATGCCCTTGCAGTTCCCCAAGTCCAGGGACTCTGTAACATCAAACAGAATGCATTACCACAGAGTCATTCACCCACCTGGTCCCGGTCCACTTTACCCCAGGCAGCAACAACTGCATGACTGACACTGTGGCCCAGTTGGATTCAATGCTATATTTGCAGTAGCTTTACAAACAACACGAAAGCTGAGGATTTTGCAGGGGTGATGAACTTAGATAAATGTTTACTTCTGGAGTTAAAAAGAAACACCAAATAATAAAAAAAAAAAACAATTCAAACATCCATGGAACACATTTTCCTGTTAACATCGACCACTAACCCAATCGCAAAGCATTGCGTAAGTCCTGCCTCTTCTATACCAGCCAGGCTGTTGGCACGCAGGTCTAATGCTTGCGTCTTCCCAGCAATCGGCTCTCATCCCCACGTCACCATGGCCAGATCGATACTACATGGCTTCTTAATGGACTCATACACATGTATAATGGGAAGCACCATCTCCATTATTGCCTTTTGCGTGCTGCTTGTTGACTCAGTGGGGGCTGGCTAGGGTCGGAGGGTGGGTGTCTCCTGATAAGGGGGCTTTAAAAGGAGGTAGAGCAGCGGCTGGAGGCAGTGGGAATACAGACGGATGGTAAGAGGCTGACTGAGGTCATCCGCACGCACACAAAACATCCATGCTGTCACATTTTAGGTACTGAATTAACACCATGGGTAATTTCTGAAATCTCTATGTTTATTTCCAGAGAAAGAAAAAAGGAAGCAAAATGATGCACTTGAGACTCCTGTGCAGTGCTCTCTTCTTTCTGATGACAGCAGGTTAGTCCTTCTGATGCCACTCTTCTCTGTTATGTAAGACGTAGCTTGTGAGCTTCTTCCCAAAGCTCCATCCTCATCTCAGTGCTCATTATCTGTGACACTGATTGAGTGACACTGGATGTGTTTCCTGTTTACCTGTGATACTCTGCATTTCCTGTTTAACTGTGTATTTCCTGCTTATCTCTGACACTGGCTGCACTTCCTGCTTACCTGTGACACATGCTTCTGGGTTGCCTGTGACACTGACTGCACTTCCTGTTTGCCTGTAACCCTGGCTGTGCTTCCTGTTTACCTGTGACACTGGCTGCACTTCCTGCTTACCTGTGACACTCGCTGTGCTTCCTGTATACCCATGACACAGACTGCGTTTCTGGGTTTCCTGTGACACTGACTGCACTTCCCATTTGCCTGTAACCCTGGCTGCGCTTCCTGTTTACCTGTGACACAGACTGCACTTCTGGGTTGCCTGTAACACTGATTGCACTTCCAGTTTGCCTGTAACCCTGGCTGCACTTCCTGTTTACCTGTGACACAGACTTCACTTCTGGGTTGCCTGTGACACTGACTGCACTTCCTGTTTACCTGTGACACAGACTGCACTTCCCGTTTGCCTGTAACCCCGGCTGCGCTTCCTGTTTACATGTGACACAGACTGCACTTCCCGTTTGCCTGTAACCCTGGCTGCGCTTCCTGTTTACCTGTGACACAGACTGCACTTCCCGTTTGCCTGTAACCCCGGCTGCGCTTCCCGTTTACCTGTGACACAGACTGCATTTTCGATTTACTGGAACACTGACCATGCCGTTATAACTTCTGCTGTTTTTTCAGCTAATCCAGTCGTGCAAGACACACATACTACAAGCAAGGGGGCGCTGTGGGAATTCCTCTATCCCAGAGACAGCAAGGCAGTCGATGGATATGATGATGTGGAGCATAATTACAATGCAAAGTGAGTTTCTGCACTGAAAATCTTATTTTTATGAAGTATTATTTTATCATGAATGCCACAGCATTGTGTAACGGTGCCACCTTGGTACTTGTCTGCAGCAGGTGGATGTGGAAGAGGATGATGGGAAACAGTGGCCCAGGGGGCAGTGCGGCAGACGGTGAAGCGGAGCGGCTCCGTGCACGGCTGCTGGGCCAGCTGGCTGAGCTGAGGGAGAGGCTGCCTGCCTACATGGACCCGCGCTTTCACTCGCGGGCGCTCATCTGGCAGCTCCAGAGGGGCCTCAGTACCAGCCTTCAGGAGCTCTGCAGCAGCCTCCTTTGGCAAAGGGGCTCTAGGAGCTCACAAGATCCACCATCTTTCCAGGAGGCCCTGCAGAGTATTGACCAGGCTGTAGAGGGTGCCCAGCAACTCATGGCCTCCCAGCTGGAGGACTTCCAAATTCAGCTGCCCACCGCCTTGAGACCAGCTCAGCAGAGTGTGAGCACCATCCTAGGTCAAGAGCTGGAGGCATTTCGCATCGGGTTGTGGAGCAGGGCAGCCATGTTGCGCAAATCACTGGGCCAGGAACCCGGCTGGGAGAGTCGCATCTCCCCTAGTGTGGCTCAGTTCTGCCTCAGCACCGAGACCGACATCAAAGAGTTGAGAGCGCAGCTGGAGCAGCACCTGGAAGGTCTGCAGCAGAACTGGCGCCGAGCGTCAACACTGCAACCTTACACTGGCTCGTCTTCCCTGGGATCAGAGTTCTCCACCAAGCTCAGCTTCCTGCTCAGTGACATCCGGCAAGCTCTGGACTGAAGGTAGCAGGAGCCACCAGAAGCAGGATGTCACAATGGGGGGATTGGTGGAGTAAGATGCCAGGGAGGCAGAAGGAGGACATCAGAAAGGCAGAAGCAAGTAGTTAAAGGGAATGAAAAAGGAAGTCTGGGGGACTGAAACAGGATTCCAGAGAGGAAATGGCAACATATCAGGGACTGAAATCACTGCAGGACAGATTGTGTGACCATATGTACATTCCAATGGTGCACAGGGGCAAAAGCAGCTCAGTGCCCCATAGGTGCTTAATTTATATATATATGTATATAAATGTATATGTATATATGTGTATTTTTTAATATAAAATAATGTACCTTGTCACTGAAAATATCGTTCCAGATTGGGGAATAAAACATGTTTGCAGCAATGTTAAACTTTATTTCATACATAATTCATGGGATTATATAGCACATCAGCAATCTGGGAGTTTAGCGGCTAGGGGTCAAGTGGCACAAGTGAGTCTCAAATCAAAGAACCTGCTATTCTCTCCTTAAAACAGATTCTTCACCTGAATTTTTCCAGTAGGCATTCAGCTATATACATTCAGTTAAAAGTGCCTTCTAAAACAAATAAAAATCTACTAATAATATTCATTATCTTTACATTTATACGTTCAGGGTTGTTTTATGTTCTAGGCTATAGATAATGACCCGCGATTTTAGGCTGGATTCCTCTAAAGTTACATTGATCATTGAAATACATTAATATGCACCGGGGACAAGGAAAAAAAATATATAAACATCACAGGCTAGCAACAGGTCGATCAGCCTCCGAGACATAATGTGACGCGTCAACTGGGAATAAAGTGGCTGAATGGTGCCGCGAGACGCTTCACTGCAGCGAGACCTCAGCACTTACAGAGCCCTGATCCGAGCAGGTTACCCAGAATGCCCCTCGGGGAGTCAGGGGGCTCCCTGTAATGTGCAATGCAGTAATTGCACGTAAACCAGTTCTGAACGGCGAAGGAGTGTCTGCGTTCAGTGCATATTAATGTGTTCATGGAGCTAGTTTTGGTTTTTGCCTTTGCAACCAATAAGAATTTGTTGGTCTACGCGGGTGATAGAAACCTGAAGGGAAATGTGACTTTGAAGGTGGAACTAGTTTAACATGAGCATCACGATGCCGACTGCAATGGAGAGAGAGAAGAAGACGTTGATGTCAGATCTAGGCGGTCGGTGGCCGCAGCCTGCAGAGGGGAGACAACCAGGAATGGGGGGGCGGGGGTGAGGCGCAGTACTGACCCTCACACACGAAAATATACATACACGCTGCCACCCACAGCACCGGCTTTTTACTGAGTGATATTTTACTTCCGTTAGCCCTCTAAAATTCAGAAAGACTAACTAAAAGGTTTGGCACTTTTTTAATAATATAAAAACTACAAAATTAGTCCCTACATCTACATGCTTAAACACACCTACAAAAATATTTAAAAATACATGATATTTCCACGTGCAATAAAATACATTAAGACACAAAAATGAGAATATGTCCCTCACCTGTGGCAGAGTATGTGGATTCACCTGTCAGGAAAAACAGGCAAAATGACTGCGCTTAACACAAACAGCTGACGTGTGCGATCTCTACGGATACGTTATAGAAGTAACATGTGGCAAGTCCAGCCACGAGTCCAGCAGACACGGTGCAAATCATTAGAAAGCCTATTAATTAAATGTACCCAAACATGTGCTGTTCAGAGATGCAGTGTCTACATGCAATGCATAATGCGGTGTCAATTTCACTCACTTGCGTCAGATGGGTTAACGGCTGTCAGGGAAAATATCAGAGAGATATAAAAGGAAATTAGTTCCCCACACTTACAGCGATCGATACGTCTGGTCTGCGTAAAATATTAAAATTGCAAGATATTACACAGTGCACTTTACCCGACAAGCTAACCTAACAGAGGAAGACTGAGGATTATCGTAATTTTTAGTATAGTGTGTCCATTAAAAGGGTGACGAGACTATGGCTTACCGTCCTCTGCGGTGTAGATGGGACCTAGAGAAACTGTTGCCGAGTTAACTGACGGCTCTCCGAAGGCTTTAATATCCCTCCTTTTCCTTGAGGTCTTACAAGCCTGGAAAATAAATGATTTATTAGTGTAGTGCGCCATGCCAAAATTGGTACAATTCCGTATGAGTTAACATAAGGTTTTAACCAAAGCAACTGACATATCGTACTAGTATTCCTTTGTGTATGTATATATTGTCCCTTAATGAAAATGCTATCAAATGACCTGCTGAGTGCAATATATTTGATTTTTGTTGGTGTAAATGGCTTTATAACTTATTATTCAAGCAGAATACTTTGTAGACAGCTGCAGCATTCAACTCAGTTGTGTGTTATACAACAGAGGAAACGCTCCTCTTCTAGGACTTGAGCTTGGGTTGGGTAAATGTGAGGTTCCTTAACCTTCGTGAGTCTTGCTGGCCCAGCGGCTGTGCGCTCCACTCACATTCATGATCTCCAGGCATTTGCTGGGTTCACAGAGTCTCACGATGCAGTTAAGGAAGATGCTGGACCGATCCCTGTTGCGGTGCTCAACAAAGCGGAAGGCCTCGAAATAGAACCGGGCTGCCTTGGCCACGCCGTTCTGGTACACAACCGTTCGTGGGTCCACATGACAACTACACAACACAGAAGCACAGTAGGGCCGAGGTCAGGGTCTTGTTAACCCAGCACCAGAAAAGCCAGCATTTTGACATACATACACACACACATATATAATATAATGTAGCTCTGTTCCTCCATATAACTATGGTACTGTGCTCAGCACAAATGAATGTGTGAGCTCCTTCTAGTGGTGCTCTTTAGGTAGGACTTCATGGTTGCGGCTGTATTATTGTGGCAGTAACCGTATTGTAAATATCTAAGTCTGTTTAAGAAAACATGCGGTGATAAGCTTCACTAAGGCCCAGCCACATTTAATCCAGGCCCACCCACGAGCCACTTCCTGTATCTGTCATCAGCTCAAAGTCTTACTAGCTGAAGTGAAGCTGTCACAAAATGAGATAATAAAGAAACAGATGACACACAGAAAACTCTTGTCCGTCTAGGTACATCAGGAGACCACACCCTGTTTCCAGCGCCTGTCATCAGAGATGATGCATACGTACCCAATGAAAAAGGTGTGAACATGAGTGGTGGAGCCATTCAGGGGAGACGGGGTGGCAAAGCATTGATCCAGCAGCAGGTTTAAACTAAAAAAGAAGAGAGCAGAGAGTTTCTGTTCCGCTAAAAGTGGCGTCGAAACAGTGAGGACCCCTAGGGTGGCCAAAAATACTCCCGACTTACTGAATGCTTTCAATCTGAAATTTCAAATGAACTTGGTGAACTTTAACGGCCATTTGCATAGCGTAGGATATCAGGCCGACCCCCCCTACGGGCGGCAGGACCTTACTGCCTACCTGTTACTGAGGTTGGTGGCCTTGACTTCAACAAAGATCGGTCTGCGCAGGGGGAGTCCAGTGGGGGGTATGTCCAGTGGGATAGTGTAGTTTGTGTCCTGATAGTCGGGGATTTATGAGAAAACAGCTTCAACTCTCCTTCACACCCAATATCAATTCATCATTATTTCCCCTTTTCATGTATGTATCACATCCAGTCTCCGACACACACATACTTGCAGACACGCATGCTTGATTTTTTTTAATGGACGGTCATCACTAAAGTGACCACTGGCTTGGCTCTAAAAATGTGTCCAACAAGGAGGACAGAGAGTGAGAAAGGGGGACACCCATGGAAAAACGATCGAGCGCAGGGGAAGGGGGTAATTATCTTATTATCTCGAGATAACAGCATGAAAAATAATTCCAAGCACAGCTGTTCCTAGCTTCCATAGCATGTGTGTGTGTGGGGGTTATGTTTTTTGTGTGACCGGAGGTGGGGGGATGGGTGGGGGTGGAATAAAAAAGGTGGACAACGGGGGCTAAAAGGAGGACATCCAGCAGCATTTCAGACAGAGGGCTGGAAAACCAGACTGTCCAGTAAAATCTGGATGAGTGGTCACCTTAACCATCACCATATTTTCCTAACCATTTGTGTATCTCCCCTGCAGCATGCAGTTACTACTGCAGACTGACACACAACCATACTCACATTGTACACGTTCATGCTCAGTGTGTTTGCAAAGCTGCCATTGTTATTGTTCGTGGCCAAGGACACTGAGGATCTAAGAAGAGAAACACACAGCCATCACAGAGAGTCCACAGTAACATGGTGAGACACATCACAGTGACCATGACATGGAGGAAGACACATTACAGTGACCATGACACGGAGAGGCAGCTTACAATGATACAGAAGAGAAAAATTACATTGCCCCGTCACACAGTGAGACAAATTGCAATGACCCAGCTCACAGTGAGACATATTACAGTGACCCAGCTCACAGCAAGACAGATTACAGTAGGATTCTCTAGTTCTGAATCCAACACAATCAGTCGGTTTTCATATTCAAACACACTTTAATCAGCTAATTACAAGGTTTATTAAGTATGTTTGAACAGGGAAACGTGCAAATTGTGTTGGATTGTGCCCCTGCTGCACTGGAATTGGGGAACCCTGGATGACGGTAATATAGAACACAGAGATTACAGTGACCCAGGTCATAGTGAGAGACTATAGTGATAGAGGGACACACCACAGTAACACGTACGAAAAAAATTACAGTGACCAAGCACTCAAAAGGTGGATTTAACTATAAAATATAACTTTTGAGGTTTAACATTTCTGGGGAAAATCCCAGTTGTTGTGCAGGATATTGTGTCCTTAACCTTTTAGGTACAGTAACACCAGCCAGCAGAGTGTATGGAGTGGAGCTGCACAAATTAATAAGAGGAGGAGAAGCGAGGCGATGGAAGGGCACTTACGTCACAATTTGGTTTGGTTTTAGGAAGTACTCCAGTGGGTAGCGGCAGGAGAACTGGTAGTACAGGTCAGTGGCGTAGCTGATAATTCCATAGGAGGACTTGGGCGTGTCGATGTAGCCGCTGATGATAACAAACTGGATGCTGGAGAAAGAGCTGAAGATTGCCTCTTGAGGGACCTCATCCACAATCTGCACCCAGAAATGTTTTTGGTTACCAAAAAACGGATATGAAGCTGAGCAGACAGACCTTATTCAGGATGTTTGGGCCCCCCCATCATTCCTGTAACAGGCCAGAGGTTGTAGCTGGAAGCAAAGACCTAGAATTATTGATGAGGGGGTTCAGCTCGTTCTGGTACAGAAACAAGATGAGCTGTAGATTCATTTCATGAGGAAAATGGCCCGTAATGGCAGCATGTAATGGACCAATTTAGCCACCATACAGTGTCAGTCTGATGACTTCCCCTGAGGATTCTCTCTGTAGAATAATTATTGGGGGCTGTTAAGATCGCATTTCGGGAAAAAAATACCCTGTCATTCTGAAACATTTCGGAGATACGTTCTCAAACAGCATCACAGCACTCAGGGAGTTTCCCTGAAACCCCCACCATGTAAATGACTCCAGTATCGGCCCTTCAGGACACCCCACACCACAGATGCCAGCAGCCGGGGGCACCCCAGCTGATGATGTCACCTGCAGGGTCTGTCGGCAGGGGTTCCCATCACTGCTGTTGACGGGCAGCATGTAGCGGATGATGGGCGGATCACGACTGGGGTCGATGATGCCCTTGCACAGGCTGTTGTTGTGCTCGCCATTCAGGACCAGGTCGCTGGCATTGTAGCCTCCCCACTGCGCCGTGCACAGGTTCACCTCCAAGGTGATGTTATTGGTGCCACAGTCTACCACCAGGTCCCGGTTGTCTGCGGGCAGGCAAGAAACAAATGAGAAGGAAGAATAAGGAGAAAAGAGGGGGAGTCCAGACAAGAGGTGAGCCAGAGGGAGATTAGCGGTAGGAGCTAACTAGCCCACAAGCAGAACTTAGGCCAGCGGCAAACATTGCACCCTAATTTAATTCAACAGGAGAGACCGCTGACCCAGCAAGATGACAGAGGTGAACTCACCGGGCATTCTGTTGTAGATGGTAGAGCAGTTGTTGATTTGGGCATTCCCGGTATGCAGGAGGAGAATCACAGTAGGGACAAAGAGTAACAGCATCATCACTGGACCAGAGAGAGACAAACAGCATCATCACTGGATCAGACACACATACAGACTTTCCAGCTTGCAGTTCATGGTGAGCAGCCATTTACTATTTATTACATGTAGAATTGGGAACATTGTATACATGTAAGCCTTTCTCGTCTGTGGACATATGGTCCCTACCTGCTTGTGTCATGTTCTGTGTGCCTTTGAGTAATGCGTTGGGGCTTTTATAGTGCCTGGGTGAGACATAGGAGTAGTCCACCCTCAGAGAGAATGTATACCTCTTGGGCGTCTACTCCAGCAAAGCACGAAACACCACCCTTAAACTCCGAACATCAAGAACCTCCTAGATGACAACACCAGTTCTCCCACAATTGGGTCAGATTTCCCTGAGACTATTTTCTGTGAACTTCTCTAGTCAATGTTCTGCAGTTTTATCAAGAAAATGTATTCAAATTGCCCCAAAAAATAACATTATGTGTAAGGAACTTCTTGTGTAATGTGTAAGTAAATATATCAACAGTGATCTGAGATAAGATAGTGAAAAGGATAAAGTTCAACATCATGTACATACTATTATGGGAAATAATAGTCACACTAAGTATAAGCTTACATTTAAAATAACCACCTGTCTGAATTACCACGTTGTAGTGGTGGAGGTGTTTCATGTGTCTCTGTGATCCCTCTTGTTGAGGGCAACTACCCCTAGTAGGGTCTCCCAAGGCAAACTGGTCCTAGGTGAGCCTGAATAATTACACAGGTCCACCATCCTGTGGACCCACCACCTGCAGGGGGAGCCACTGGGGATGGGTGCAGTGTAGATCGGGTGGCAGCCGAAGACAGGGGCCTCTGCAGACTGACTGTCAGCTACCAAATCTGACTCTAGGAAGATGGATGAATGGAGAAAGGTCAGCTAGGGTCAGCTGGCATCTGGCCAAATGCCCTGGTGATTATTGCACATGCGCGATATATGTGAACAGTAATTGTGTGTGGCAATGTGTGCTTTTCATGTGGCCCTCATTTCCACCCCACAGTCAGAAGATCTCTGACGTTTCCGTGGTGTATGTTGGGTGTTTGCATTGCCCTTATTGTGTGCTCTGTGATAGACTGGCATCCCGTTCAGGGTGTCCCCTGTATTATGGAATTATGGGGTGGGCACCATCTGAGCTGGAGTCCTGCTTCAGTCCCACGGAAGGGTGACATCACGGACGTGACTTATGAACTGTAACATCGTGGGTGCAGCCCTCAATCTGCCACCCTACACAGGCCGGCATGGAGAGCAGACTCATTGATGGACTCTGGCTTTCCCCTAGACCACAGTTCACACCTTGCCTTTAGCAAGCAAGACCATGCATTCTTTCAGAAAATGTTAGCATGCCCGTGGGGGGTGGGCACTAATTGACCCTGGACCCCGAGGTTTTTTTTCCCTCCCTACTTGGGAGTTTTCGGTTCCTCTCCTGCGTGGTCACACAGCTTGCTCTCTTTCATTTCTCTTTCCTTTTTTATTTTTGTATTATTTTGTCTTAGTGATGCAATGTGTCACAACACACCCACGTATAGTGCCTTGGGTCTACGCTGTTATGAAAGGCGCTATATAAATTGAACCGGAGAAAAATTGAGGTTCAGATAAGCTGTACGTTGCTGTGCTCTGTCTCAGTATGACACATGGCTGAATATCATCGGCACGGCAGATGTGAAGCGCCTGGAAGCAGACTTGGCTGCAGGTAACACCTGTGTAACCTTGTAGTGCTGAGCCCACATTTAACAGGTTTTACGCATAGGGATCATTGATCAGCCCCTAACACTAATTAGTCAGCATTAAGCCCAAAAAAAAAATCAAGAATTTCAGAAGGGGTGACATTACATCTATATTTAAGACCTGTCATGAAGACCGACAAGAACTGCCTGATACATTTCGAAGTGTGCTTCCCTTGGGAACTAAACACATAACATGGTAATCAGGTGTCACATAGCGTGAGGCGTTTCGTTACCATTACCACAGCTCACACGTCGGTCTGCCCCGGCGGCTTCACGAGCTGCTCGGAAGGAGACGAGAATCGCAGGGCCTAGCCTTAGGCTAGAGAGCCGCTCGGAATGAGACGGGGCATTGTCCCACACAAAGACACAAGGCCACAGATCCGGGTCAGCTTGTGTCTATCCCACATTTGGGGGAGGTAAGGATTCTTCGTTTTTAGAAAAAGGAGTGTCACCTGCCCGCGGCTTTTTCATTTGTCTTGCTACCTTGAAAGCATCAATAGCGACATGTTCCAGAAGGTGAAATGCAGATTTTTAATTGCCGTAATCAAATGCCCAGTAAACCCCAGGCCCGACCATGGACACAAAGTCAGAATAAGTGTAGGATTACGTATCAGTTATAGGAGTAAAGAGAACAAGGAGACAAAGAAAAAAAAAAATCTAAATCTTATATCCTTTTCTGAGATTGCAACCTGCCCATTACACTAACTGAAGTGCCGATAGTGTGTTTATAAATGGATATACTGCAAAGCATATGGAAATGCACTGCCGATTCAAATAATCCCAGCAGGGACCATCACTGGAATATTTGGGGTGCAGATTATGATAAAACATTGCGTCCTACATTTTAATACCCAGAGAGTCCAATATCTGAATGCTGCAGGAACACCCTCCTGTCTCAGCCCCCCCACCCAAAATCAACAGCGACACCGGAAACTAATTTCTCCCTGACAATGGCAGCTGGAACATGATCAGATCCCATCAAACCAGCAGAAGCAACGAGAGCTGAAACTCCTGAAAGATAACGCTGAGAACAGGCTCTGACAAAACCGAAACAGAACACCACACAGCTATAGAATTATTCATGAGCCCATACCAGAGGGCTTAAGGTAACACCCTCCTACTCATTTCAATCTCTCATGAGACACTGTATACTGGGGACACACACAAGACAATAAGACAGGATTCAGATTGTGCACAGGCTCTTGGGGGTCATAAAATACAATCAATCAATGGGTCAGTGTGGTTACCCAAGGTCATTTCAGGTTATACATTATGTAAAATCACCCTTAAACCACAACTTTAAGCACAGAATATCCAGGATCCACTTATACAAGCACACGGCCAGGTCGTTATTCAAGGGAGCAACAGTACCACCAGAGGATATAAGACACAAGCAAATTGCCACGTACTTTGTAATCTCAAAGTTAAATTGTTTAACACAGACATTCCTAGTGTCCTGCACAGAACCCTTTGCCCCCCCACCTCTAGGGGGGCATAAGTTGCTATGTATGCTGCCATCTATTGGACACCAAAGAAACTGCACTTCTCCCTCATGCCAAAGCAGTCGGTTTAAAACGGCATTTTTATTTTTCAGCCTTTTTTGAGCAGTTACAGTTTAAGACGACATAAAAAGAGAGTTTAAAAAAAATTTTGGGATAAAAGTACTTCAAAGGCAAGGTGTTGCCCCATAAATAATTTCATAAATTTATAGGTTTAAATTTAAAGTTTGTGCCACTTCAGCACCATCCAGGAGGGAGGCTAAATCCACAACATGCTAGGAACGATTCTTGCTGACCCAGTGGTACCGGTCCACACGCGGCCCAGAGAAGGCAAAGGAAGCCCTGAAGTTCTTGAAGGGCTTGTTCTGCAGGTAGTACCCAGCCGTCTGATGCTGCTGGTACCCATCGCCAGAGTAGATCTTCCTCTTTGGATAGAGAGCCCAGGACTGCGCAGCTGGGATGGAGAATTCGCTGGCCTGTAGGAGACAAGACAGTGTAAAACAGAACCAAGCGGACTATCCACACCAGCCAACTGGCATTAGGTGGCGCGTGGTCAACACCAGGGGTGCTAGATTGGTACATGATCTCTGAATCCAGATTTTGGATCTCTGATCCAAGATTCAGTTCCTTCTGTGGATTTGACAGGAACCATGAAGTCTATGAGTTACAGGCACCTTAAGTAGCCACCATAGAGCTGGCAGATGCCAAGGGTCGTTGGCCCACCTGGTAGACGCTGTTGGGATTGCTCACGGTGGGGATGCTCTTGTGCTCAGAGAGAGAGCTTCCACTGCTAAGGCTGCTGTTCACGCTGCTGTTACAGGTCCCAGACTCCTCGTCGGAGCTGCTCC
The DNA here is from genome assembly GCF_023856365.1 of Brienomyrus brachyistius. Taxonomy (NCBI): domain Eukaryota; kingdom Metazoa; phylum Chordata; class Actinopteri; order Osteoglossiformes; family Mormyridae; genus Brienomyrus; species Brienomyrus brachyistius. The sequence continues at coordinate 12,837,330 of NC_064549.1, forward strand.
CGGAGTGATAATCTGAGGATGCCTTCTCCACCGCGCTGTTAATCCAGCGGGAGAACTCGCCGTCGTCCCGATGGCTCTCCAGCGGAGCCACACAGAAGGGGGAGCTCTTCTCACCGTACCTTTGTGGTAATAAACCAAATCAACCTTAGATCAAAGAGCCACAGACTTGAATAGACCATTACAAACAGGCAGCCTGTTACCTGCATGACACCTCAAAGGGATCCACCCAAATGGTCATCTCCTTCGGCAATCCCAGGTCATCATAGTCTATGTCACTCCGTCTACAGGCTTGATCCAAGACTGCATCCTTGCACTGTGCTTTATTCATCCTCAAACATCTAGATGAGATCAAAAACACTAGAATGTAGTAATGTGAAAGCTTCAAAGTATGCCAATACTTTATATGCAATACTCCATACTAAACCTTTAATTAGAGGCCAGCTGGTTGCGTGAACTTGGGTATCGAATAAAGCTCACCGAAAAGCCTGACCTCTGCTCGGGTTGTCCGGGTACCAGTGGCTCTTGTATTTCTCAAAGAGAACCGACGTGAGTTCCACCGCGAACTTCTCCCTGCTGCGCCGGTCCAGCTTCCCGTGTTTCTTGGCCAGTCTAGTGATAAAGAACACAGTGGCTGCGATTTCCTCCTTCATTCTCTTAAAGAACCTAGTTTTTTTTATTTAAAAAATATTAAGTACACGCTTTGTTTTGCAACTCTAGTAACAGTAGTTACTTTGGTTAGTATTCGATTGACCACCATAAACAAACGCATAGGCGTTTTTACAAAGCGCTTCCTACGTGTTTTATATATAAAAATGCGTAAGGGCAAAACAGGTGGTACGCGTTAACTTTTGCATCACCTGTGTCCTATTACTATTTTGTCTCTTTTATTTGCGTAGAGCCGTAGAAAGTTCAAGCAGGATAGCGATTGCAATACTAATAATTGTAGCGTTTTCACGCTTGCACGGGTTCTTAGGTTTCTGATGTCTCATTTGATTTCCCGGTAACGCATAATCTTTTAATTAGATGTTGAGGCTTGTCCGCGTTAGGATTAAATGTACTTTGCATAAATATAGTTAAATTTAGTTTGTAGAGTTATTACCATTTAAATTGGTGGGGATGCTGACGCAGTGACATTTCTCGTATAAAGATATTTGCGAATGACAATAAGAACAATTCCTGGAAATAGCCAGACTATATGATCGATTGCAAACGAACAGAATTGTTTTCTTCTGACCTCAAATTACCCCACTTGACCGGTATATTTCTTCTTCCAAAGTTAAAAACTTGGGTTTTGTGCTTTTTTTCCGTGTATGTGAGACGAACGTGTTATCGGTAGCGTGACCAGTCGAATATATATATTTTTTTGTTTGTTTTTTTGCCCGATCCGGGTCTGTAATAAAACAGTTGCTGTCACAGTCCCACCGGACCGGGCTCCTGGCCAGCTGCTTGTTTCCAGAGGCTACACTGACCTCTTCATTTCCTTCGTCCTACTCTGGGATTCATGCCTTTTCAATTTGAAAACTGTGTTTTAACCGTCCCCTCGGATCATTTCTTCATACCGTCAGTGTCTGTCTAGTCTGTGCAACTTTTTTTTTCCTATTTAAACTTTCCCTGGTGCTCCTCTTTGTTAAAGAATCCATCTTGAAACAGTTTCACATGTACACACACAATGGATTCTGGAAAGTAAATAGTGATTTGTGTTTGTACCGTGTTGCAACATGGTGTAATGTTGCAGCAGTGAGCGCAGACTTTCAAAATTGACGTCGAGATCCTGGTGAGATCGTTGGGGTTATATTTTGTGGTTATTTTTTGTGCCACACTTTTGGTGTGGCAGACCAGCCTGGTGGAGTAGCAGCATTTCTGGCAAAATCACTTTCATTCATTGATGAGTAGGTTTGTAAAGGTGTGGAAAAAGTTCAGGAACTTTCCATTACGTGGGAAGTTATGCTGGGGAATTCTGGAAATATTACAATTTGGAAACTTTCCATGGGAATTAACAGGAAACTTCTCAGAATTTTGCAACCCTATGAATGATCCCACATTTAAGCGAAAATCAGCTTTAAGTTAGTCCAAAGTGCTGGTAACAGGGAGGGGGGACTGCTATGGGGTGATCCATTAGATCTATTATACACTTAATTGTTTGGTTGCTTAGCAAACACATCACCCCCCTCCCCCAGCAGAATCCATGCTGAAAACTGTATTCAAGAGCCCGAGTGGAAACAGATGCACCTTGACACGCTTTGATCTCCATTTGTTTACGAGGCTCGATCATGCAAACCTCACACAACAGAAGCTGTTTGAATGGCTGTGACTAGAATATGTCCCAGTGGAAGATACGTCACCAGCATGAGCTGGAGGGATGGAAGTTCAGCCCTCTGTGGCACACATTAGTTCCAATTATCAACCTATTATCACAAAGAAAGGACTCAGACTGCATGACTAACTCTCAGTGGATTTATATTAATCTCAATTACAATGGCAGAACTCACTTTGGGTTCAGGTACCACATAAAAGGAAATGATGACTGTTATTAAGAATACTGCACGAGGTGTCTGACCTCCAGTGTGCCTGGATGATTTACGCGTCTTACAGGTCTGGGCGTGAACTGACACCAGAAGTGTTTTATTCAGGCGTTGATTTCATGGCAGCTGTGTAATCAAATGTGCTTTGTGTTAGAAGTTATGGCTGATGTGCTTGTGGATGCAGGAAGCTTATGGTCAAAAATGGAGACATCTTTGGGCAATGTGCAGTTTATTGGTCCCCAGTGGGAAATTATGTTTTCTGATTGTGAAAATTTTAAGGAAAACTTGTAAGATCTGTAGTGCATGTGCAGGGGGCATCACTGATGCCTCACATCTTTGGGGTTTGAATTACACCTTGGCACTGTGTGTGTGTGTGTGTGTGTGTGTGTGTGTGTGTGTGTGTGTGTGTGTGTGTGCGTGTGTGGAGTTTGTATGTTCTCCCTGTTTCGTGTGGGTTTGAATCCCCATTAGTGTGGATGCCCCCAGCGCAAATGGGTGTCCAAGTACCCCAGTTTCCTCCAATAATAATAAACCAATAATCATAAACATGACCGGCATCCTTACTGTAATTAGCCTATGGTGTATTTGTCTCCTGGAAGGGACACATCTTAGGTGTACATCTGACTGTGCTGCCTCCCACCCTGAGGAGGATAAATGACTGTGAGAGAGGCGACTTTATTAAACCCTTACAGGAATGTTGACATTTCAGCGACAACATTTAACACCATTTAATTTGCATCACAACAGGCATGTTTAAAATTCAAATAAGATAAAAATGTATGAGTATCATAATAATGTTCAAATAGTTGCTAGTATTGTGCAAGTAAAGTGCAGGATACATTAACGGCTCTCCAGACAATGACGTGGACTGTTTATAAATGCAATGGTAGTCGGTAGGATCGATTTCCTGAAACAACCCTCATTACAGCAGAACTGGGTGAGCATGTAGATGCTCTGCAAAGCAGCACATTGCATGGGGGAAGTTTGTCATTATCCATAATGGAGAGCAGTTTATTGCTTATTCTCTTCTCCACCACTCACTCAAAGGTGTCCAAGGTGGAGCCTGGAATGGAGCCGGCTATTCTGATTGGCTCATTCAGTCTCTTTCTGTCTTTTGCTGTGATACTGCTTCCTTAGCACACCGCTGCTACGACAAACTGCTCGTAGATTTCCAAAATCTTGTTGCACATTGTGAACATTATGCAATGGTGCTTCATTGACTACTCAAAGTTCATGCAAGTATCAAATAATATGTTTCAGCCAGTGCTGGCAGGTCACTGGCAGAGCTTTTAAACAGCTTGTCTCATATGCAGTGCAGTTAGCAGATTGTTGTGCTGCTGTTACAGTCACCAACCGCACTGCTGCCACAACTTACTTACCCAGATAGGGTCGTTGGGTATGTGGGTTTTCACTGTAATTCTCTAATTAGATTACTAATTGGAAGATTGATTGGCCGACAAGTTCTCACACCTTTGTTACCCCCAAATCCTGCATACACACTGGGCAACCCTGAGCTAGAAGCTGCTTTGTTAATCTCTAGAAGAGTGTATGTGAAAGGAATGGAATTGATATTAAGCTTATAATTTGATTTTTAGCATTAATAATCTGAAGTTGCATATGCATGTAAGCTACCAGTCAAAAGTTTTTGCACAATGAGATTTTCTACATTTGCATGTTACTCACTTAACATTTACTAAAAATACTCTCAGTATTCTTTGCTAACAAATAAATTTACAGTATGTTTCACCATTTGAGTACCTTTCTTAGCAAGAAAATGTCATATCTTTGATTCACCAAAGCAACGTACTCTAGCAAGTATAACAACATAAAAAAATTCAAGGCATTCTTTCCACAAGGGATGTGAAATGCTGCTCTGTTTTATAGAGTTTCGTAGAGATAAAACAGATAATTAGTGCATTTTCAGTCAGTTTAATGGACAGCCTAGAATTTGACTACTGTATGTCATCACCACACACCCAGTTAATAGGATGTCAGACATGCACTGTTACAGACTCTTTTCATGTTATAAAGGAAACTTGTTTTTTTTGTCTTATACGTTCATTTATAGTCACAAACTACAAAAATGAAAAATCAGCAGCCTATGAAATAGAAAAGTGGTGAAAAAAGAAAAAACCTGTGATGTGCAAAAACTTTTGACTGGTTACGTAAGTGTGTGTTTGTGTGCGTTTGTGTGTGTGTTTGTGTGTGTGTGTGTTTGTGTGTGTTTGTGTGTGTGTGTTTGTATGTGTGTTTGTGTGTGTGTGTGTGTTTGTGTGTGTTTGTGTGTGTGTGTTTGTGTGTGTGTGTGTTTGTGTGTGTGTCTGTGTGTGTTTGTGTGTGTTTGTGTGTGTGTTTGTGTGTGTTTGTGTGTGTGTTTGTGTGTATACAGTACATGTGTGTACATGTGTGTCTGGTAATGAAGGGATGTAAACTAATCAGCTTTTTAATGGGACTGATATGACTATGAAGTCAAATCTAACAGCATCATGATCACAGCATGGAAGTCATGCACACAAACCTTTCTCAGCCAATTATATAAAAATCCTCTCTTGTGCCATTTGCTACTGTACAATGTGGAGAAGTAGAAGTGGGGAAAAAAGCTTTAAAAACCCACAGTATTAGTCATAAGGAGGCATGGTGAGGTATATGAACCCCTCGTCTGCCGTGCCACTTCCTGCCTCCCCGTCAGGTCACTGGAGAGCTTCCATCCATCCATCCTTCATCCAGGCCCCTTAAAACAGTAAAGGCACACAGCCGCTTCCCAAAACCTTCTGCAGCTTAGAGTAATGTCCCTGTGCGTTCATTCTTACTCTGTAAGCCTTGATGTAGGTGTTTGCGATTCATGCAACCTATAGTATGAAAATTGTACAAAGACACTGGGCTCATCATGAAACAATGTTGCAGAAGGTGCCTGTGCTTATTTCCCCTTGAGAGTAATAAGTGGAAAAACAAGGTATTTCGGGTATGATATCATTTACTTAAGTTGTATTGTGTCCTAAATGGTAATTGCTGTCATTTTTACATATTCTCTTGTATAATATGATGTCTTCTCTAAAGTAACACCAGCTCCGACCATAATCATAGAAGCGTCAGAGTAAGCTCTGTTCAACCACATATTGGCCTGACAATTTCTTAAGTCTAGTTTCTGTGGTAAATTAGTTCGGGTTGTTAGTGTTATGGGGTCACGTTAAACAGGGCGTTTAATGTATCGGGCTCTCTACAAACACAGGATTGTACGTTTATTTTATAAAAGCGTTCTATCGATATAGTTTTGTATATCAATCACAATTAAACGTCCTGATTTGCAATAATTTATAACTGCTGGAACAATGCAATATCTAGGTCACAATTGCAGCGGATTTCCGTTTTACAGTTTTGCGCAAGCTTCAGTCTACACACGGCTCATAGAGCTTTCCCAAAACCAAGGTCACGACTTCACCGCGTTAATCCTCGTCAAAAATAGAAACTAGAATTCCTCTTACATTAGGCAAAGTTGCCAAGACCAATTTAAAGATACGCGTTAGTTTTTCGGTTCACTTAAAAAGTTATCGGTAATTTACGAGAGCAATATATGATTCCTCTGCCCCAATACCTTTTGTTGATTATTAAAGATTACCAAATACGTTACATTTTCTCTTAATATATTACGAACAAAGTTTCTGAAACTAATTTAGCCATTGGATTACACTGCAACTGTTTCCGTCGTCCCTAAGGGTATTAGAATTATTTTAATTTGCTTCGCCAATAAAAGTGGACAATAACAGCAAGGCAGTATAGCATAGTAATAATTTATCCTATTAGTCAGTGTGCAGCCATGTTTTAAGGTTTTGCAGCTCAGTCCTATTTTTCCAGAACAAAAAGCTGTCTTTGTTGCATGACTATTTTTCCTCATGGGAAATGGGGCGGGGGTGGGGGGAAGTCTGGTTGGTAAACAGGCAGTTTGGGCATCTTCTCAAGTAAGTTCTCCCCGATGTTTGACGTTGTGCTTTGATCAGACACGTTCACTTGCTCCCTCCCAGCCCATAAACACGCCAAATTACCGCCGTCGGGACTTGCGGCTCTAGTCTGAGCTCAGTGGTCTTTCCGCTCCGGCGAAGTAAAACCAGCGGAAAAACCGCAGGATGCTGCTTAAGCGGCCGCTCAGCGGCAGGCAGTAGTTGCGGTGCGTGAATCGGTATGAAATTATGAAGATATTGTGACATGGATTTTATGAAACTGTTATGGATTGTGGTTTCCATACTCTGCTGCTCTTGTTATGCATCTGAGCTGTTCAGTGGTGAGTATAAACCACATGATTTATCGTCCCCGTCAGAGTTAAGCGGTGATTTTTATATTTCATTCTCGATTTATATTATTTTTAGCTGAACAACAAGACAGCTAAAAATTTTATTGCGTTATCCGCCCCAGTTGTGGGTCTGGTTTGAAGACTCAGCTACTTAACTTTTCAGCATAGAAATTCAAAAAATACTAGATATCTCGGCTTGTTTTTTCATTGAGTATTTAACGCATAAAGGAAGTTCGTGGCTCAGCAGAGGTGTCAGTGTTGAACATCCTGGAGCAAAGTCGCCCCAGTGTGGCGTAAGGAAGTCGGTATTTTAGGCAATTTTTTACAGATATGTGTTGAATGATTTTCATTGCCAATGTCTGTTTTATCCCGTGAGGATGGATGAAATTTCTTTTCTAAAATTCTGCTAACATTTATTTCAATAGCTTTTTAAGGAGATCTAGTTTGATTTCAGATTCATTATAAAATCCTATATTTTCAAACTTTTGCCTCCATGAAACTGTACTGGAATCGCACTTTAAGCTACCTGCCTGTACTTTCTGCAGGAATTTAAATTTGTTGCTGGCAAGACTGTCATTGTAAATTTTGTGATTTTAAAACGAAAAAAACTATTGCTTTAAATTGATCCGCTAAATGTGTATGTATGATTTGACTTTAATGACTATATCAGCTGTAACATGACTCTTAAATAGGAAAAGATTTATTGACTTGTTACGTTTTACCCACTAGAATAGATTCCTTTGTTTAGGTTCCCATCCTGCATGCGTACTTTTTTCCTGCCGCTCTCCATTCTCCAAGGTCAGCTCATTTGCCTGCGAGGCACGGAGCGGCCGTGCTACAGGATCGCGTACATCCCCGACGGCAGCGGCAGGCTAACCTTCGCCCAAGCCAGCCGAGTCTGCCGGACCGAAGGTGGCGAACTCCTCAGCGTCGAGACCGAGAGCGAGCAGCGCCTCATCATGCAGTTCATCCAGCACGTCCCGGCCGCCGAGGGCTACTTCTGGATCGGGCTCCGCAGGAGCCACGACGACCATGGGCTTGGCAGCGATTGCGGCGCTGACTATCGCTGGCTGGATGGCAGCCAGTCCACATTCAGGTATTAAGTAATGCTTTGAAATGATTTAGCAGTCTTAAAAAAATGTGACACATGACACAGTGGTTGTAGGGTCAAATCTCTAGAGAAAAATGTATATCCAAGGGGGCAACCTAGTGTATAAATCAGTCCTTAATGGGACTGTAGCCATAAAATGAACATGCCATTGCTGTTTAATTTATGAGTGCTTGTGGGCAGCATATTTACATAGGACTTGTTGAATGCTTTGCAGAAACTGGATGTTAGGCGAACCGTCTTGTGGGCAGCAGGCATGCGTGCTGATGCAGCTAGGCCCCTCGCCACCCAGGGGAGGGTGGAGCTTTGACAGGCTTCCCTGGGCCAATGGGGACTGCAGCTCCAGGAACCATTTCATCTGCAAGTACCCCAAAGGTGACAACCACTGCATGGCCGTGTGGGCAGGGACAGCCGAAGCCCAGTGTACCAGTGATGTTGGAAATAGGTTCCTTAGGTACTGGTGTGATGATGTTCTTTGTCATGTTTCCAGAAAAGCCCCAGAAGACGCTCAGAGCAGAAGAGGAGGGAAACACAGGTGAAGCCACTTTGCTGCTTCAAACACTAAAAGCCAGTCAGTGGTGGTAGATGCCTTACTGAACACCATCACGTGTTAAAAAGCACTTTTAGATCAACATTCTGCGAGCAGCGAAAAGCTGTGCGGCATAAGAAGCCATCATCAGACCATCATGGCGACACCCAATGGTCAGGAAGGTGCAATCACGTTGAGCTGACTTCTTTGTTCATTTAAATCAGGGGTCTCCAACTCTGGTCCTGGAGGGCGACCTTCCCGTAGGTTTTCTATCATACCTGGCTTCTGATGAGCCACACCTGCTCTCAGGTAAATACCAGGAACAGGTGTGGCTCATCAGAAGCCAAGTGGGACGGAAAACCTACTGGATAGTAGCTCTCCAGGACCGGAGAACCTGTCATTAAGTTTCATCCCTCTTCTAATTAAATGTCAAATTTGTACTCTTTAAAAAGCATCTGATGTCACTATATATATATATATATATATATATATATATATATATATATATATATATATATATATATATATATATATATATATATATATATATTAGCTAAAGATATTAAAACAAAATAGGAGAGGTTTTTTAAATTGTATGAGTTGTCCCCCCTTCATCCCTGACCAGAAGAGTGGTTATAACATACAACGATGGATGGATGGATGGATGGATGGATGGATGGAGTAGTTCTTATTGAATTTGCTGTATGGTTGTATGTTAGAACATGTCAGAAATCGTCTTTCCCTGAGACACTGCACTTGTCATCGAGTTCATTCTAAAAAGTTGTCCGTTAAAGCTCAGTTTGTCTTTTCCTCAGAAGCTCCAGCTATGACTGTCCTGCCAAATAACCCTCCAGTCACGATAAACACCGCAGAACTGGAAGTAGCGTCTGAATCAGCTGGTACTCCAGTGTACTCATCATTCACATTCCATCAAATCGAATAAAACAGGACGCTTTGCTTTCAGATTTAGTTTTTTTATTTATTTATGGATTTTTTATGGGTTTCATGCGATCGCCTTGATATTTCAACTAGAACAGTCGCTGAAAATGTCCAGTTTGCCATTTAGTCCATTTATTTCCGTTGTCTTTTTGAGTATGTAAGGTTCCTGTTCGGAGACTCTTGATTTTCCTCTCATCCAGGCCTTGGCACTGATCTCACTTACATCATCTGGCCCTCTGTTGTTCTCCTAATGTTCCTGCTGGTGGGTTCAGGAGTCATATGCTTCAGATACCTTACTGCAGGGTAAGAAATTCCCTCTGTTCAACACACTCATGAGAGTTTTACTAACACCAGATTGTACAGCAGTTAGGTCCAAGCACCTAGAGGAGGTGGACCCAATCAATCAGATGTCTTGGTCCTGCCTCCTCTAGTTTCTTGGAATCACCTCCTCTGCAATGTGATTTGTCAACACTCTCTTACAATCTGATTGGTTATATCTCTGAACCAATATTTTTTTCTTCTGCCTTCAGAACATTTTTGTGTAAGTAAAACTCCCTTGAGCGTTCAACACACTCCAGCAGCTTTCCCATCCAACCCACATATGTGTGTAGTAATTACTAGTGAATGAGCTGTTGTCCAATATAAGAGTGTGTCATAATAATGTATACTATCAGAAAAAAACTTACAATTTCTACCTTTGAGGGTACAATAACTTGTCACTGGAGCTGAACCATCATGCCAGTTGTACCCTAGCTGTACGATCTTTTAAGATGCAGAAATAGACTTGGGAACAGAGGTATGAAATCCAGGTCCAGAAAGTAAAAATCCAAACCAAGATTTAGTTTCAACCAGCCATTGGAGTGTAAAGAGTCACATTCACACTGTAATCAGCTGGTTGGTTGAAATAAATTCTTAGTCTGGATTTTTACTTTCTGGACCTGAAATTTCCACCTTTGCTGAGGAACATGTTTGTACTGTTGGGGGGTTATTACTGTTTTTGCTGCCTTGGGGAACAAAACTGTACCAGGGCTGTACCCCTTTTCTGGCAATGACTATACTGGTTGAGGTGTATGGGGTGATTTTATGTGTGTATTTGCCTGCAGGAGAAAAGCACAAGTGTACCGTGCTTCGCAGGGGAGTTTGGATGCCCACAGCCCAGGCACCAGGAGCCACATCGAGGATCAGAGTGTCACACAGCAGGTTTCCCCCAACTGCCCTCCCTCTCAGCCTCTGTCCAACGACTACGAGAATCTGCCAGCCAGGAACATAGAGAGCGGCTTTGTCACGAACGACATCTACGAGGCCTGCCTTGACCATGGACAGCCATCCTCTGAAACTGGATGGGTGGAAAATGAGATCTATGGCTGATAGTTGGCTGTTGAATTTCTGCAATTCATCCTGAACTGAGAGTGGACAGCACCCCCTAAAGGGTGGGGGGAGTTATTTCAGTACTGTGTGTATGAGCACATCTCATGCGGGTTTTCTGTCTTTGTTGCAAGGAGTTAAACTGAAGATAAAAGTCAAGCTCAAAGTGCGTGGGGTGGAAAATGGCCTGTGGGACTAATTGACAGTTTACTGTTCACATTGTAATTTCTACATTTCCTCTGGTGACTCCATACTGTGACACATTGACATGGTCTGCAAACACATAGTTAAACTTTAAGGGTTCACTAGAAAAGAAACCTGTCGATTCGTGGCTTTATCCACCCAAAACAGCCTCCTTTGTGTTTAAGCGACCTTGGGGTTCTGACATTTCATCTGCAGCTTGCTGCTGGACCTTTCACCCCGGTGGGAGGGAATGCCGTCACAGAAAGCTGAGCCACACCCCCCACAGTGCAGGTGCATGAGCTCGTCTCTAAAAACTAACGAGCCAGGAATGCGCCCAGCATGACATAAGCCAGCAGCATCGACGCAAAATAAACACCCAAAATATCACAGCTGCCATTTTTTTGTCTTCGTTAGCAAAAGATCTAAATTTAACCCTCAATACAAACCGGTTTGGATTTCTGCATCGACTTAAGAAATTTCAGGTTACACATCATTCAGTGTTCCCACAATACTAGTCCGTAATATGCCATTGATTTTGCATTGGCTTATAATCACTAATGAATGAATTGGAAAGGTGTGCTGAATACGCAATTGGGGAAGTCCAGCAACGCTATTCAGTCTGGAACAATGTTGTCACTCAGTTGAGTGAGTCATGGTTGGAAATGTCTTTGTGGCTTGCTGCAGGCCCCATCCACAATGCTGATGATATTAATATTTACGTCTGAGTATAATGAGCGAAGAGGGTGGAGTTCTGATCAGCCGCAACACGTAATGCTGGTTTGGCGGGAAAGGTAACATCTCGCAGGAATATTTCGATTCAATAAAGGCTGAAACAGCCTAGATGGGGTTTCCAGTAAGATGTTCAAAAGCCACCAAAACGAAGACCTTTTGATTACTTAAATATTTATGAAGCATAGACACGTCTCTTTGTCATTCCTTCCAACTACTCAGAAAATACAAAAACCATTGATAGGATAAAATGACATTATAATTATTGTATTTTTGGTGCAGCACGGTGGTGCAGTGGCACTTGCACCTCACACCTCTGGGATCTAGGTTCAAGTCTCCGCCTGGGTCACATGTGTGCGGAGTTTGCATGTTCTCCCCATGTCGTCGTGGGGTTTTCTTCAGGTACTCCGGTTTCCCCCCCACAGTCCAAAAACATGCTGAGGCTAATTGGAGTTGCTAAATTGTCCGTAGGTGTGCATGTGAGAGTGAATGGTGTGTGAGTGTGCCCTGCGATGGGCTGGCCCCCCGTCCTGGGTCGTTCCCCGCCTTTTGCCCGTATCCTCTGGGTTAGACTCCAGACCCCCTGCAACCCTCACTAGGAATGGTTTCAGAAAATGGATGGATAATACATTTTTATGTTAATTATGTGGCACAGTGGGGGACATGGTGGACTCGCAGTTCTGTGTGTGTGGCATTTGCATGTTCCGGAGGGGTTTTCTGGGTTACCCAACACACAGGGGACAGTGCCTGTCTCAGTGGGCTAAGCCTCTGTGCCTGTGATCAGAATCACTGGTTTGAGCTCAGCCTCTGCACATCGGTGGCTCCTTGAACAAAGCCCCCAACCCCCAGCTCCCTGGGTGCTGCTATGGGTGGCTGCCCTTTACAGCCAGCTTGCTCTCACCTCCAGGGAGCAAGCTGGAGGAGGTGAAAGGAGAATTTCCCCATAGGGATCAATAAGAGTATTTATTATTATTATTATTATTATTATGCAGTTTAGGTGAAGTTGTGTTTAAATTGGTTAGCGTTCGTGTTCCCTCTCTTGAATTAGCATCTTTTCCAGGGCATCATTTGCGTTGTATTTTCTAAGAAGGAATTCAGAATTGCCCTCACCCTGCACTGATGCTTCATCAGTTCCCTTGGGAAATTCCTATTTCGCCAACCCCATCTTGCTGTCCATGAGAGCGAACTTGGGGGTCACAGCACAGGGTGAGCAGCAGCATGCAGCACCCTCTGGACATGGGGACTTTATTCAGGAGCCCACAGACATGTGACTGTTACTCCAACGCTGGGGCTCAAACCAGTTATTTTCCAGTCACATGCACATAGGTTTGGCCTGCTGAGCTGGGAAAATGGACAATATGATCGTGGTAAGTCTTAAACCTTACAGGGTAGCAGATTTGGGAGAACAACTAATGTTTGGGGAGATTATACAAAGTAACATTTCTGAATATTCAGACGTTTTCCATCAGAAGCTTGAGTACTGAGAATTTCACAGTTATCTGTATTTAAACTTGTGTGCGAAATGAGAATTTCCACCAGTTGGGGGCGCTGCTAAATCGCGGACAAAGTAATAGCAAGCCCGAGACTCAACTGTCAGCTTGGCAACATGGCAGTGCGTATTTTCGCATGGGAGTATTCAATAAATTGAAAGTCAATTGAAGTGAAAACAAAAGAAAGTGAAAATTAAATTGCTATTTTATCCGTTTTCAATGTTTATGAAGATTCCCGAAAATGACTTCGGAAAACATTACGAAGTAAAATAGTCGTTTAATTCTTCAAACTTTTTAATCTACTCTATAAGTACGTGCCTGTTTTCCTACCGGTAAAGTACTAAATGAAATAAATTTAAGGTTGACTTTTTGACCAAAAAATATTATGTTTTATATCGATATATCTTTCCTACTCCGGTTTCCCCCCACAGTCCAAAGCCATGCTGAGGTATATTGGAGTTACTAAATTGCCCATAGGTGTGCATGTATGAGTGACTGGTGTGTGTGTGCCCTGCGATGGGCTGGCCCCCCATCCTGGGTTGTTCCCTGCCTCGTGCCCATTGCTTCCGGGATAGGCTCCGGACCCCCCGCGACCCAGTAGGATAAACGGTTTGGAAAATTGATGGATGGATGGATGGATGGATGGATGGATGGATGGATGGATGGATGGATGGATATCGATGTATCCTACTGTCATATGGAAGCTAATCCTAACCAAGTATCTAATCCATATTTTGCTTTCTCCGCAAAATTTACACACGGGACATGGGGACCACAGCTTTAAGGCATCAAAATGAATTTCAAAGGTAGAAGTGTAAATATTAGTTTGGGCAGTTTTATTTGGTAATGGCTTAGACGGAATTTGAAAAGAAAAGCATATGCATAACAGTACTGCAGGTGTTTCTCATTATTAATAATATAACACTTAGGTACTTGTCTGTAGAATCAAACACTTGGAAATATCGGCTGCGTTTATGTCCCTCCACTTCAGGAGGCGAAGGTGCTCCTGCCGAAGCGGACTCTGCCTCGAGAAAGCGCCGGTGTCTGACGCAAGAGGCGGGTCTGGTTGCCGTGGAGACGGATTGGCAGCGAAGCGCGAGCCGCTTCAAAGGCCCGCCCCCCTCCGTACAAATACCCCCATGGGCTCTGACGTCAATGTACGTCAGCCGGAGAACACGATGCCTCCCGCGAGCCGACTCGCTTACTCTCGCTAATAAAACTGAAATATTATAGCCCTATTGTATTGGAAAGACTGGTGCGACGGACCGCGGCGCTCGCTGGTGTCCCGGTATCTTCTCATTGGACCGAGTGCTCCGACAACCTTCGAGCTGGCTTTGCGAGCGGGGATCTTACTTTGTCTATTTTTATTAGACATATCCTAGCAGACGGCGTATTTTTCGTCCGTCTTGGTTAATCTTGAAGCCCAAGCCGTGGTGAATCCCATCTCGCTGAAGCTTCATAATACAACCCCCCCATCCTCCGGTCCCCAGTTCCCCTGTAACAGCATGGTCATGGCTGACTGTCACCAAAAGCCGATGCTTCGAACTCCGGTGCGAGTGGGATTTTATGACATCGAGCGCACTTTGGGAAAGGGGAATTTCGCAGTTGTCAAGCTGGCGAGACACCGCATCACCAAAACCGAGGTGAGTGTAGCCTCGGAGGCGCTCCTTCGCACACTCTTCGCCCGCCTTCCCCTGCAGTTGGGGTGCTCGGTTAATCCTCCTGGACTGGTTTTTAAATCATGCTCAGAATTAGTGCTTCAGCTGAAAGCATTGACATTGTCCGTATCTAACTCTGATATACACCAGTAAGTGCTGTAACAGCACTAAACATCGTTTATATTGTTTTGAGGTATTTGTTGTTCATATGCACCGTTTACAAGAGTGGCAGATGCCGATTGTCTGCTGGTGACCTTTTGCAAAAGTTACTTTTGACTTTAACTGCCTGAGGCAGTGCTGGGCTGTGCAGGCGCCCAAGCCTGTGGATTATCTACTATTATAATTTCATAATCGCCTCCTAAAACAGATTCAACCAACTGATGTTAGTGTTTATTCTAAAGTAAATGTCAACCCCAGTCTGTGACGGAAAGCGCTGTTTGCGCTGCCTGGGATATGGGACGGTGGACGGTGCACATTGCACCGCTTATGTAACGCGCCGATCCACACGCACACGCACATGCACGCGGCGCCGAGTCCCCTGTGGCGCGAGAGGAAAGGAGAGGTCTTGTTCCTCTGGCCCGACGTCACGTGGGTTTGTCCCGGCGACGCTGCGTGGCACGAGACCGAGCTGGGCAGGTTACATTGCCCTAAGAAAGAGAATAGAGCTGCCTGATCACATCCCGACAACGTGTCCTATTGTCTGGACGTCTTGGTATATGGTTTAATAGATCCGGACTGTAGAGAGGTACCGGGCCTGCGGTTGGGTATTAAATAAACAAGTGGCCTTGGTTTGTTTAGAGTGCTGACGTTGGGGAAATGCAAGTTAGTTTACAACAAACAGGCCGCAGTTGTCGAGGCACAAGTACATCAATGTAATATAGTGGTAAGCCGAATATTAAATGTAAACTACCGGCTGATAAGGGACAAACGTCCATTACCTTAATTAGTATAATAGATTGGGCACAATGAAAGTGCGCTGGACTCAAAGGCATTGCATTTATGGCTCCCTGTTATCTTTCATCTCTGAGTGACCTTAAGTGACTTTTGTGTTTGTTTTTTGTGGTACTTTTTTTTCGAAGTATTTCTTTTTAGGATTTCACTGTATTTTTTAAGCTCTCAGTACAGATTCGTCTCAGTTCAGTACAGATTCGTCTCAGTTTTACTCCACGTTTTGACAGATGTACAACTCAATAAGTAGCTTCATTCTGCTGAATGGAAATGTGACACTATATGGTCATGGCTGTTATTATAAGGTACTGACCTGACAGGTGCAGTGGTCAGATGGCCGAATTAATAGCCATAGCATTAAGAGGGCTTGATGTCGATTTAATAGTCATCTGTTTTAAATGGAATTATGAAATTGGCCCAAATTGGAAACTAGCAGTTATTTGAAGTTTTATGCATTCAGTTGTGACGTGTACAGTGAATGTAAGAGCAGTTCAGTTGTTTGACACTTTTTGTGCTTGCAGCTGGCTCTGTAAACACATTTCATACTCTAAGAAGGTTACTGAAAGTGATATTGTCTATCCCAGATGTTGACTGTCATGGTCTGTGCTGGCCCTCATAGCCAGAAGAAGTCAAGTGTGTGTGTGTGTGTGTTTGTGTGGCAGAGTGCAGGTGAATCCAGCCATCTTTCAGAAACAGAAACCTGTGTGAGGCAAACCTCAGCCTGCAGTGGCTCACTCTACCTCGGCGTATTTAGGTACTGATTCTCATGCCTACTTCGCCGTCCTATTTATAGAGCAGTGCACGGTGGGGGGAGGGGGGCCGTCACCTTTGTGAAATGAGGGGTTTAGCAGGCATGGTGGTTAAAACTGCAGGTGCGAGGCCCTCAAGGCAAGCATTTTAACAGTTTCTGTACAATAAATAAAACTGAAAGGGAGGGCATGGCATCTGGTTATTTGGGGTGGAAGGCTCCGGTGGCCTGGGGTGGCCTTGTGGCAATTCATTCAAAGTGTGTCAGTCGTCAGTTTCCGATTTGCTTCTATAGTCTTGATGCGAGTTCTCAAAGAGTAACAGTCCAGTGCTTATTTTGGGGTGTATTTTTGCTCCTGGCAAGTTACCCTTGCGAAAGCATCCGTTTTGTTTTGTACTTTATATGCCCTGTTTGTTCTGCCCCAGGTCAGTCCAGGGTCCTGAAGAGGAAAATGTTACCCCCATAATTGCCTGCTTAACCTCTGTGTGTCGTGGTTCTGTTTCCTGTCGGGCTTGTTAAGCACCCTTGTCTCACGCCTGAGGTAGCCTCCTGTAGCCTCCTGTAGCCTGCAATGCATAGATTTGAGTATTTAACCTGTACGATTATGCCCTGGAAAATCCTTGTTTTGGGATTTTTTTTGTGTTTAATATTTTCTCCGTTAGGACCGCATGCTTTCAGTAACTGCGTTTGCTCTATTGAGTGAGGCTCTCTGACGGAGCTGAGAGTGGGTCGTTCAAACGGGTGCAGGAGCCTGAGACTGCCTCCCCCCCTTCCAAGCAGTGTGAGAAGGAGCTTGATGACAGGTGTTGGGTTTCTGTCTACTTGCCCCTGGCACACGGTAGAACGTGCGTCTGGGGACTCAGTGTTGTCTAAAGCTTCCTGCATCAGTATTCTTGGAATGATATGGAAGCAGTTTGCGACCTTCGCTCTTTTTAATCCCAGCTCTTATCTTAAATACCACGTCCCCCCAAACTCTTGGCTCTCAGGCGCTTAAATCTCTTATTTCTACATCCCAGACTCCATTTCCCCGGTAACTGTTAAAATTTACAATCCATGCAAAGGGGGGCTGGCTTCCATCACTAGAAAACTTCATGGCCCGTGCCAGAGTGTGAATTCACTGACTGGATCCAGCTTGGTCATATAGTTTTTTTTAAAGGGGTGTCAGAACTGGAAAAACTCAAGCCACATGGGGGCTAAGGCTGATAACCCCACTGGTTACAGATTTGAGATTCTGGTTCTGATACTGGACTTGGGAACAAAAGCAGGGTCCTTATCTGCCTTGGGGAAGTGCACAGTCCTATCACTGAATGAACTCCTACTGTTTATTCAGCAGGACCCTTAACCTGACCTGCTTCAGGGTGGCATGCATCCAGTTGTATGGATGCCAAAGCTTCACATGATCAACAGCATGCAATCGTTCCTCAACCTGCAGGTTGCCATCAAGATCATCGACAAGACGCAGCTGGATGCCGTGAACCTGGAGAAGGTGTACCGGGAGGTGCAGATCATGAAAATGCTGGACCATCCGCACATCATCAAGCTGTACCAGGTAGGTATCTTCTCCACCTACCTACTAGAATGACCGCTGTCACACGGCCCCTTGTCACCCAAGCTGTGGCCCATCACTCTTGGGCGTCGTAGAGTCAGTGCCCAGGCACTATTCAGTCCTAATTACTGAGTTCCTGTCCACCCCCTCATCCAACCTTGGCTCCCTGCCCTACAGCTGGTGATTGTCCCTGCTGGGGTGACAGCCCCTGGCACAGGAACCTGGGGAGCCCCCCCCCCCACCAACAAATGTGCTGTCGTATGACATCAGCACGTTATACAAGTCCTCGGGTCATTGTGGTTCTACAGAATGCCTACAGCAGTTTGTCATTATGCGCCCAGATGGCATTGTTCCAGACAGAGCTATGCAATTGGTGCTTCGTCACGGCTCCCCGTGGCCGCTTAGTCATTTTATCTCCGGCTTCTTTAACGGGCGGCTGCTCTGAATGGCTCAGGCCCGCCCCTAGCCTGTCGCACACCCCGCCCCTAGCCTGTCGCACACCCCGCCCCTAGCCTGTCGCACACCCCGCCCCTAGCCTGTCGCACACCCCGCCCCTAGCCTGTCGCACACCCCGCCCCTAGCCTGTCGCACACCCCGCCCCTAGCCTGTCGCACACCCCGCCCCTAGCCTGTCGCACACCCCGCCCCTCAACCGCCAGCGTCTTCCCAGAGAAACGTCATAACTATCGCATTTTCTTTGTGTACATGTAAGATTTGTTCCTATCCATCTTCTGACTGCTTCTCCAGCTTTGGGTCGTGACCACAGTTAGCACGATTAATTGTGCACCATACTTATGCTGGTCAGTGGCAAATGTGCCCGTACACAGTGCCACTGCGGCTGAATTTGAATAAATTTTAATAAGGTAGGAATGGTTGCCTTCCTGTCTGGAACTGCGTCAGCGGCTTTTTTTGGGGTTCATCCGCTGATTACCTCATGCTCGTTTAGAGCGCCTGGCCTCACGGCGGAAAGGACTCGGCCCATTAGTGTTTGTGCCTTGTGCCAAATGCCATAAGGATCGTTGACCACGGGTCGGAGAGTGTGGGGGGGGGGGGGTGTAAATTTGCCTTAGGTTTTTTGGCCAGTTCCAAAAATGAGTGTGGATTGTTTGGGGGGGTGGTTTTCTGCAGAAGGTCCATCATTCAGCTGCAGGGCAGCATGCAGTGTTAGCGTGCTGTGAGACACGTTTGTGCTGCAGCTTCTTTGAGAAGGCTCTCCTTGTGTCCTTCCATTCAGTCTTTTGACGGAGCTTACCAGTCCATTAACTGCTAAAGCGGCTGGTGTGTTTGGTATCCGGCTCTATCGGTGCGTAGTGACTGCTCAGATATAAGGTTTTGCCAGGATTGTTTGCGCATCACATTCTGTTTTTAACTTAACCCCCCCGAGTCCAGCATCTGAGTGATGCCTGTATTTGACCTCCCAGCCTAGAGTTGGGTCAGTCTGTGTGTATGGGGGCCCCGGTAGTTAGGTGTGGGCAGACACTTACAATAATGGCACACTGCAGCGGGAATTTGAGGGCGAGGTTCACATGGGTGTCTGGCTCCGATTACAGTTTTTTTTTTCCTTTTTTTTTTTTTTTTCCCTCGATCCCCAGGTCATGGAAACCAGGAACATGCTTTACCTCGTGACAGAATATGCCAGGAATGGGGAGATTTTTGGTGAGTCTTTTTACTATTTTTTTTTTCTCCATTGCTGTGGACTATTGGTTGTTAAGTTGATGTCATTCAGTCCACGCTTTTCACGGCAGAGGACGGGCTTGAGGTCTTAACCGTAAATCTCATAATTCCGATGGGGCAGCTCCAGCCTCCGTGACAGATAGAAAATTCTGCTGTCTGTCTGTCTCTGTCTGCCTGTCTCTGTCTGTCTGTCTAAATGTGCCCCATATCATTCTGGTAATGTTGACTGTTATGGAGAACAGAATCCCGAAACCTTTTGCTCTAAACACCTGTGGAAAGAAGATCAGATTCACATTTCTTCTCATTAAAAGTTTGTCTTCAAGAGGTTTTCTGGCTGTACAGTAAGAGCAGTCAGGCCGACCTGAGATTTTATCGATAGTTTGTTCCACGTGTAAGTGATGGTGGATGGGCGTAATTGACCTTTTACCAGCCTTAAACTGTGATAAACATGCGGTGCTGCCACATTAAGAGCTGTGTTGTCCTTCAGGTAGTACGTGAGAATTCTGTCGCTGCTTTTGCATGTTGTTTGCACAGCGTGGTTATGTGATGCAGTGCCGGCATGGTGTGGCACTGTTAACTGGAAGGGAGTCATGCAAACTCTCCGCCTGAGGGTCTGCACAGAGGAGCACTGGACTCAGCATGAGGTTCAGCCTGTTTTCTGCTTTCCACCTGGGCAGCTTGTAACCTGAAGTACTAGAAGCTTCTTTGGAGTGGGATGGCCTTGACTGCTTCTGCACGTTCTAGCCATTCAGAGACTTTGTGGCTGTTAAATCACATCAGCGTGAAAGAAAAGTCCAGCTGTCAGTGTGTTCAGGGCACTGCAATGAGCAATATACATACATACATGCATACATACATTGGGAGCAGCACATGGCTCAGTGGGCGGAGCCTGTGTTCCTGTGATTGGAGGGTCGCCAGTTCAAACCCAGCTTTGGCCCCCCAACTCCTTGGGCGCCACAAAAGGTCACAGCCCTTACCTACAAAGAACAAGTTGGGGGAGACATAAAGAGAATAATAAAGTAGCAATTATATGTTATAATTATTATATACATACTGACACATACACTCACATGCTCACATGTGCGCATTCTTTCTGTCAGCGTAACTTGTTGGTTCAGGTGTTGCTGAATGCCGCTCCTTCTATTCATTTTTATTGGCTGAAAGTCCGAGTGGCTCTGCAAGCCTGACCGTGATTTGCCAGGGGGGAGGTCAAGGGTTAGTAATGGGTAGCATCTCTTGAAAAGTAACGGAATTCCAATCCAGCCATCGGCCCCGAAAGCTTTTTGACCGGGTCAGTGTCTCCCTCAGTGGACCTCTTTGTGTAACTTTAATAGCATCCTAGCCTCGACAGAGATCTCATTTAAAAAGGAGTCAGGGGTGTTTTTGGCTGGGGGGGAAGCTCACCAAACTGGCAGCTTGTTACTGTCCCCACACCCACACTGCCACTGGGGGTTGTTTAGATAGACTTCACCCAAATTTTTGATGGAAGTTTAAAGATGTTCATCTGGCTGAAATCTGCAATCCAACTATGAGCCATAAAGACTAACTTTTATATGCTGTAAAATAATAATGAGAGAGGTGAACCTGAGTCTGTTTTGATAACTTCCACACGCAATGTCTTGGGGCGTGACGGTGGTGTGCTGTTGGGATCAGAAGTGGCCAATAGCTGCTAGTTCTGTTTAACTTGTCCTTTGGGCCGGAATTTGTTTAGTTAAGCTGACATGAAAAAGCTGTTAAAATATAAATTTTATTAAGATTAATTTGAGAAATCTTCATCCCTGCCAAACTCAACCTGTTCGGTTTGATCATCTACAGTGTGGTTTCAGGCTGAGTTAATATGTGATTGTTTAACTTTGACTCCCCACGCAGTGCTGTTAGATGACTGCATGAACTGTCATGCCAGAGCAGGGTCCAGTCAGCAGATTCTGGGTGTGCAGTGGGACTTGGAAGTGTGGAATCAAGAATGTGACGTGCATCATCTAATTACGGCGGCCTGTTGCGTCAGCTTGTGGTGACACACAACCGCAATCTTGCTCCCCACCTACCCTGCCCCCCCCCACCCCCCCACAACATGTACAATAGGATTCAATCTCTTATGACACACGCCTTCATGCAGACACATCTATGTGCGGTACTTGGAGAGCACAATGACACACAGTGGCACAAAGGCCGACATAAATGTATTCTTGCGTAGACACGATCACACACATGCTAACTTTCCTGCCCATCAGTGACCCCCAAAGCCGCATGTCACCACTCGACCCTGAATGGTGTGATTATTTTGGCGAGTCGCCCACTGATGATGCAATTTCTCATGAGTTTTCGTGTCACCAAGGTTGGCCAGCACACCCAGTTCCAGAAAGCAAGAGAACATTTCTTCCTGCGTTCAGGAATCTAGGACAGTACTGTTTTTTTTTTTTTTTTTTTAAATAATTTTTTAATTTGATACCAACACCTCCAAGACTGACGTCCTCTCAGAGAATCCGGCATGAGTCACTCCGTCTGTCTGTCTGGACTGTGGACAGCAGGCATGAAGGTGCAGAGATACACCGCATCTCAGTTGAGGAGGAGAGGTGGAAATCAAACTGACGCTCACAATCTGCCCCTCCTTTGGCTCCTGAATGTCTCCCATAGGACCTCCTGGGGTCCGTGTTAGGGCTTGGCCCTGGACGGCACCTGCTGTGTGTCCCTTGATGGCCCTGTGGGTGGATTGTAATGAAAATGTGTATATAATAGGAGTGTAATGTTACATGTATTCATACTGAAAATTTCCGGTACGGATCTTTCGGTTCAGTACACATATGTACTGAACGAATGTAGCAAATGCACAACCTTTGTGTGTTTCTGTGATTCCCCCGAGCAACATCCGGAAAGTTAATATTAATACAAGTACAGCACAGGCATTTTTCAAATACTGCACTATAATGGATATTTTATCCTTTGCATCTTTTGAGACGATATTTGTGTTGTACAGTTCTAATATGAAGCTGTAAGCTGTTAATGTGAATACAATACAGATCAGCTACAGTTAGTTTTCTGAATGTGCATCTTAAATACATAAATACACACACACACACACTTTTAAGTAAATTTTAGTTTTTTTTTTAGTAGATTGCAGTAGTACTGATGGAGACTTTTTAAGAGAGACGTAGTTTACTGAACAACCATTTAATAAAGGAAAAAAATAAGCAATCTTTGCTTTGTTTCTTTCACCCACACTGTACTGAAAACATACCGAACCGTGACGTCAAATCTGAGGTACGTACTGAACCATGATTTTTGTGCACTGTTACACACCCTAGTATATATGTTGTTTGCTTTAAAATCCTTGCATTGCATTTTGCTGAGGCAGGGTTTCTCCACCACATTTTCAGGGGCCCCTGGACAGTTCCACGTTTCAGCTGCAAGGGAGCAAATACATGGACTGTCTGGGGGTCCCAGAGGACCGGGTTGGGAATCACTGTTCTAAGGTGTTTAGAGCTTGGTGAGAGTTTTTGCTCTATGCAAAACTGAAGTGGAATTGCGAGGTCATCAGATACCAGCAAAAGGTTCAACATGTAAATCTAGAAATGTTTAGGTCACCGACGGCAGGACTGCCAAGTCTCTGTGCCCTTGTCTGGCTGTAAGCGCGCGGTTATTTATCCTGGTCTTCTGGTCTGTAAGGTTTTTACTGCAGGGGCGTCAGTGTTCATTCCTTAGCCCGTATTTATTTGCAGTCATACTGGCCCTCCACACATACATTTGTGATGTTATTTATAATTCTTGTTTTAAGAGTCTCGCACTTTGCTCTGGGCTGTTAGGTCACATGCATCCTCAGAGGGGAGACTGCTTGTTTCACACATTCATAGTGTTCATGGCTGTCAGTGACAGACTCACACAGCGAGGACTGAGGGGTGAAATGCATTCTCCTGCCCTGAAAGTTACTCTTAGCTGGGGTGGGTGAGGCCAAGCCGCCTGATGTACTGATGTACCCAGCTTGATGTACGCGCGGGGAGACTGCATTGAGCACTGCTCACACTGGTACTCTCTGGGCACGGGGGAACTGCACTGAGCACTGCACATACTGGTACTCTCTGGGCACGGGGGAACTGCACTGAGCACTGCTCACACTGGTACTCTCTGGGCGCGGGGGGACTGCATTGAGCACTGCTCACACTGGTACTCTCTGGGCGCGGGGGGACTGCACTGAGCACTGGTCGCACTGGTACTCTGTGGGCATGGGGGGACTGCACTGAGCACTGCTCGCACTGGTACTCTGTGGGCGCGGGGGGACTGCACTGAGCACTGCTCACACTGGTACTCTCTGGGCACAGAGGAACTACACTGAGCACTGCTCACACTGGTACTCTCTGGGCACGGAGGAACTACACTGAGCACTGCTCACACTGGTACTCTCTGGGCACGGAGGAACTACACTGAGCACTGCTCACACTGGTACTCTCTGGGCACGGGGGAACTGCACTGGGCACTGCTCACACTGGTACTCTGTGGGTGTGGGGGGACTGGACTGAGCACTGCTCACACTGGTACTCTGTGGGTGTGGGGGGACTGCACTGAGCACTGCTCACACTGGTACTCTATGGGTGTGGGGGGACTGCACTGAGCACCGCTCACACTGGTACTCATGGTTATGAGGCATAGCAGCGCAGACTCTCCCATCCCTTCCGGCCGTGGGGTGGATTAGTGAGGTTGCACAGTGTGACTCACTGTGACCAGTACGTGAAGCAGATTAGTGAATGTTCCCCGTCATCGTCTGCCTCCACCAAGCCACAGAGGAAAGGAAATGTAATTTGTAGATGATTCTGAACTTTAATTTTGGATTGTCTCTGGCTTCCAGGCAACTTCAAAACCAAGTTGCTTTAATGCATGTTGATTTTTGCATGAGATCACTTTTAAAAATCCTGAGAGCCATGATACTGCATGTTTAATGGGGTTAGTATCACTTGCAGAAAAGGAGTGAATGCATACTGGATATGTACCTTGGGAATGTTTTCTGTTTGCATAATGAACATACAGCAAATGTTAGCATCCTGTGTGTATTAGAAAACAACATTTTGCTCTTTTATAGAGCTGTATATTTTACCGGAGCCATTTAAAGTATGTTTTCCTAGGGCCTCACTGGGCCTCTCCATGGGTTAATATAGTATGTGAGTAAAAATGGAGCCTCCTAGATGCTTTGAGATGGGGGAGGATTGACTGACTGTAAAGACACTGCAGCTCTCCGCGAGTCTCGATTTTAATTTGTTTCCCTTCCCCCCTGCTTTTCTGCAGACTACCTTGCCAGCCACGGGCGCTTGAGCGAGCCAGAGGCCCGGCGGAAATTCTGGCAGATCCTGTCCGCAGTGGAGTTCTGCCACAACCGGCACATCGTCCACCGGGACCTGAAGGCCGAGAACCTGCTGCTGGACGGACACATGAACATCAAGATCGCAGGTAGCCATGCGAGGACTTGCTGAAGGAAGGTGGCCCAGCTCTGTCCTTTTAGAAGAGGACCTGGGACCGATGGAAGTGTAGAGCATGAACCCGACATGGGCTGGAAGGGGGGGGGGTGTGTCCTTAGGGGACAACCTGTGCTTCCTTGGAGGTTCAGAACGTCCCACATGCAAGCAGTATTAATGGCTTGGTGGTTTTGGTGTCAGCATTGGGGTTCTCTGCCTCGAGTGGCCAGAGCCCCCCCCCCCCCCCCCCCCCACCTGCCACCGCTGATGAGTTGCATGGACCGAAACACATGCACAGTGTCTATTCTCCTGATTCTCAGGGATTTCCTCAGAATACCGGCATGCCCACAGATGCCCATGACATGGTGATGACACTCCAGTGCGAGATAATGACGCTACCTGGTAATCGTTATCGGTTAATTCGCTTTAGGAACATCAGCAGTTGCAGCAATAGCCATAACAGTAGACGTTCTAGCTGTAGCATGTTTGCTGAGGCAGTAGCTCTAGCCTGCAGGCTATAGCTTCTGTTAGCCGCCACCCCAGAACGGGCATGTTAATAGCCTCTGTTTTTTAAATGGTTCGGGTGAGAAAGTGAAATTCTGCTAAGTTTCTTGCTTCATCTGCTGCATTAGCAACCAGAGCTTTTCTCTAAGTCGACAAGTCGTCACCGTCTCGCTACTCGTCGCTTTATTAGTGTAGCACTTCAGGGGTTCCTGTCACTTTGCACCTGCTGATTAACCTCTGTTATGGTTTGAAATATTTATTAGACAAATGACCTAGTGTGACACGTGACCTTGTTTTCCGTTATCATGCCATTATGAAAGCTCAGCCGAGTGCATTGTTTTTCAGCATTCAGTGTGTGCGAGTGTTTGCGCGTGTGTGTGTTTGTGTGTGTGTGCATGTGCACGTGTGTGTGTGTGCGTGTGCTCATCACGCGCTTCAATTTGTGCATGCTTCGCCATTCCATGCCATGTCCCAGAATGCATCTGTGACCTATGTACAGCACCGACTCGCTTGCCAGGAGAGGGGAGGAGGTGAGGGGGGGCTCTAATTAAGGCACAGCCTGCCACCCCTTGACGAGTGTCCCATTAACGCTCTGCTCAGGCACGGGAACAAATGGTGTCTCAGCTGCGGTCACTCGCCTGCAAAGTCCCCCAGCCTCCAGGCATATGCAGGCTGAACTCTGTCTTGATCCCTGGTGAGCTTTGGTGTCCCAAAGGCAAAATAAGGGTCTTGAGGGGTTTGGCTTTAAGTTGCAGTTGGGTTTGTGTGGTGGGGAGCTGAAGCAGGCAGCAAGGAGGGCAGGGTGGGGGGTTGGATCAGGATGACAACCGCTGTGGGTGTGACGGGGTGTGGCCACCCTGTGTTCTGCCACTCGGTCATTGCGGTTGCTGTCGCATATGATGTCAGAGCCCGGCTCATGTCATCGCCTTGCTTCAGTCTCAGGCCAGATGACATCATCGCTGTGTTAACACACTGCCGTTTAAGCTGCACGCCGGTGTTGAAATGTGGGGCTGGAAGTCGCTTTGTCCTGACAGGCCTGAGCAAGTGTGGAGCTGACTGATGGGCAGGCGGGGTGAGATCTGACATTTCATACCCCCCCTCCAACACACACACACACACTCACAATCTCCATCAGCCTCAGGGGTGTGAGTTTAGCAGCTAGCATAAATTTGCCGCTTCTAACTGGGGGCCTGATTGGTGCATCCAATGCAAAAGACCCAATATGAAACCTACACCTGCAAAATGGTCCATGTGGCAAGCTGTCATTCCTGGTTTTGACCCAAAACAACATAGCTTGTAGGATAATGTCTGACTGAAGGCAAATCACGCACCTTGTTATCTGAATAATAGGCCTTTCTTTTGTGCATCCTGATGATGATGATGATGATGATGATGATGATGATGATGGGGTTGTTTTGGAGAAGGAAGTGGTGACTATTTTCCTCCCCTCACAGATTTTGGGTTTGGGAACTTCTTCGAGCCAGGTGAGCCCCTGGCCACGTGGTGCGGCAGCCCCCCCTATGCAGCTCCTGAGGTGTTTGAGGGCCAGCAGTATGAAGGCCCCCAGCTTGACATCTGGGTAAGACGTTGCCGGCTGCTCTCTTTACCCGGGTGTGACGTGCCTCAGCATGGATGACTGAAGCGTGACGCGGCCCGCTGTCCCTGCAGAGCATGGGCGTGGTCTTGTACGTGCTGGTGTGTGGAGCGCTCCCTTTCGACGGCCCCTCCCTGCCCGTGCTGCGCCAGCGAGTGCTGGAGGGCCGCTTCCGGATCCCCTACTTCATGTCGGAAGGTGAGGGCTTGGGGGTGGGTCAGTGGTCACAGCTGTGAGCTGAGGAAGAGTTGGGTGTGCTTTCCGGCCGTGAATCCTGAAGCTGCGTGATGAGGATTAAGCGTGGGGGGAAGAGATGTGCCACAAATCGGCATGGTCAGTGTTGTGGGGGGGGGGGGCGTTCTGACAATAACAGTCTGAGAAAAGCCAGGAAATCGATGTAATGAAGGGTTTCTGTATGGGTAAACATGTGTTAGACGTGCTCAGTGAAGCTCCAGAACATTCCAGTACAGAGTTGTTTGTTTGGTTGTCCCTGAGTGGAGCAGATAAGGGGTTGGAGCTGCTTGTTTACCTTAACCACGTAAGGCGGGCTGTCACGTGACCACGTAAGGCGGGCTGTCACGTGACCACGTAAGGCGGGCTGTCACGTGACCACGTAAGGCGGGCTGTCACGTGACCACGTGTTGCATTCCTGGTGCCTGCAGACTGTGAGCACCTGATCCGCCGCATGCTGGTGCTGGACCCGGCTCGGCGGCTCTCGCTGGCTCAGATCAAGGAGCATCGCTGGATGGTGCTGGAGGTGCCCGTGCAGCGCCCCCTGCAGTACCACCTGGGTGTGGCCGGCGAGAGCGAAGGAGGCGCGGCCGGCGTGGGGGGGTACAGCGAGCAGGTGCTGCGTCTCATGCACGGCCTGGGCATTGACCAGCACAAGACCGTTGAGGTGAGGGTCGCCCCTCCCAGACGTAGACACCTGAGGCGTGACCAATAGGGTGGGGGTGGGGTGGGGGGGGGGTCACAGCCCATCCCTACATCACATCCCTACATCACCTTGTATTTTGTGTCTCAGTCCCTACAGAACAAAACGTATAACCACTTTGCTGCCATCTACTTCCTGCTGCTGGAGCGTCTGAAAGCTCACCGCTGCAGCTTCCCGGCTGAGCAGAGGCTGGATGCCCGCCAGCGCCGACCCAGCACCATCGCCGAGCAGACCGTGCTTAAGGTGAGCAAGCCGGCCCAGCAGGGGGCAGCGCTGAGTCGTACATCTTTTGCATCACTTCCTTACTGATGACTGGGATGATAGGCCTTACCTCACCAGGACAAGTAAGCTAAAAAAGTAATATCAAACAAAAATGGAAATGTAAAACCAAAAAGATGTCTGAAAAAATGACACCAGTAATACCCCTTAACTCTCTGACTGTCCTCATCCTCCCGGCTTCCTTCTTCAGAGCATGCGCTTGCTGCGGACCCCAGCCTCGGCGCCCCCAGTGACAGACACCTTCCCCTACCCACAATGCCCCGGTCCATCTGACCTGGGTCTGATGGAAGAGGATGTTGGCACACCCAAGGTATCCGGGGAGCGTGAAGTTCTGTTTCAGGGTTTTGTCTCCGGGTTCACAGAACCCCTGATGGTCCGGGGCAGCCTGTTAGTGACGGAGAGTTGGGGTCGACACCACAGCAGCGCGTTTCCCAATCTGTTTCTCGTTCATCCATGTTTTTGCTTCCTCCCAGCTCCCTGCCAGACATTCCAGTTGGGAGCTGGCAGGAAGCAAAAATGTGCAATAGCAAAGCAGACATTTTGACCAAAATATGAATGTGGTATTTCAAAATGTAGTCTACATGGACATGCTTGTCTGTGTACGGAGAGGTTGATGATTCCTACAGAGAATCATTTGCTTGGGGGTGATTTAACAAGAACAATATGAGCATAAACTGTAAAGATCAGTTAGTCTGATTCAAACATGTTCCCTAACCTTAACCATGGCCTAGTAAAGCAAGTCAAGTCAAATAGGTTTTATTGTCATTTCAACCATACACACAGTATATAGAGAAATGAGAACGTTCCTCCAGGACCATGGAGCAACACAGAGCAGGACAAAACAGAACGACATCATAAGTGCAGACAGGACAGCATAACAGTGCAGATTGACAAGACAAGACAACATACAGTGCAAATTAACGGTGGTACTTAAGTGAGGGGGGTTGACTGACTGAGCAGGCACTCACGGTGTAAGACAATTCGGGCTCATTTCCCAGTATGCATCTCTCCATCTCCAGGTCACTGGCTGCCTTCTGGACCCCCTGCCTCCCCCTGTGGTCCCCAGAAAATCCAGTACATCCTCGCCCAGCACCGTGATGGGCACGTCTATCGACGAGGGGATCGAGACGGAGGAGCAGGACGCCGAGGATGACGTGGCCCACGTGCTTGCTGCCTTCCAGAGCGCCCGCTTCGGCCATCGGCGGCACACGCTGTCGGAGGTCACCACCCCAACTGGCGTCGTGGCAGCTGCAGGTGTGTTTCTCGCCGGCTTGTGTTCCTCGTTGTGTGCGGTCAGGAGCTTAGGGGGCTCTCACCCATCACGCCTCCCCCAATCCAGGACGGCTGGCAGGCTTGGGCCACAACCCCTCTATGGGCAGCATGGAGTCCGAGTGCGACACCAGCTCCATCCACAGCGAGCTAAGCCTCTTGGAGGACCCGCCGTCGCTAGGCGACCTGCCTCAGGCTGACTGCTCCTTCGCCCCCCGGGCCCTGGCCGACCCCCACGTACCGCCGCTCAGCCTGCAGTGGCGGGAGCTGCACAACCGCTCGCCTGTCTGCTTCAGGGAGGGCCGCCGGGCCTCCGACACCTCCCTTACCCAAGGTACAGACTTTCATGGGTGGGGGATTGGGGGTACAGACGATATCTTACCAGATGGGTGACGGTGGATCGATGGGCCACATTTATTGATGTGGGGCGGTAGCTGGGGCGCCATGTATTTTCCACGCAGTCACAGGGTTGCCATAGAGGCAGCTGGGGGTCTCGTTACCGCTCCAGCCCGCAAACAGCGCCCTCTGTGGTGGTTCGCCGCATGCATGCCTGTTCCTCCCTTCCCGTCCCGCATGACCTCCGGAGATGCCCCGGGCACTGGCAGTGCCTCGCAGTGCGGCCTGCCGGTCTCTGTGCCCAACGCCCACTTCCTTGTCTGCTCTTTAAATAGTCCTACAGCCGGGCTGCTTTAAATACACCAAAAGAGATGAGTCATGTGCCCCATCAGAATGTGTGAGGGCACACACCCCGGCTACGTCAGGCCGGCAGGGAGGGGGCGTGCAGCCACGCTTTAGCAAGGAGCGTGACGCAGATGACTCTGCGTCTGGTATCCGCTGTAACTGTTCTCACTGCTCCCCCCTGACCCCCCCCCAGGCCTGGTGGCGTTCAGACAGCATCTGCAAAATCTGGCCCGGACCAAGGGGATTCTGGAGCTGAACAAGGTCCAGATGCTGTACCAGCAGATGGGTTCTGGAGAGGAGGTCCTCAACATGCACGGACTTTTGCCGCAGGAGCTGCTGGACCCCTCGCTTCTGGTCAGTGCTGACCCCGCCTCCCCCCGGCCCACCCCTCACCCTTTAGTAGTTTGTCTGCCAATCACAGCCTAGTGTGTTATGTAAGCCCAGAAGAAGCAGCCAATTGTGTGCTGTTTACTGGCAACAGTTGTGTGTGTGTGTGTGTGTGTGTGTGTGTGTGTGTGTGTGTGTGTGTGTGTGTGTGTGTGTGTGTGTGTGTGTGTGTGTGTGTGTGTGTGAGAGAGAGTGAGTGAATGCTGTCTTTGTCGGGGTAGCCCTCCTGCAAGGCTGAGGTCACCAGAGCCATCGCAGCTGTCCCCTTCCCTCACAAACGCGCTCACACACCCTTCGTGTCACCCTTCCCTGTGACCGTGACACCGGTATCGTCGTCAGGGCGACGCATCCCAGCAGCTGGACGGCATGGCCTCGTTCCCTGCCGAAGCCCCTCCCTCAACAATGCCCCGCAGGCAGAGCTTGGAGACGCAGTATCTGGCTCAGAGGCTGCAGGTGAGGCTACCGGGGGTGAGCATAGACTCACTTCTTATCTCGCTCCACCCTGACTCAGCCATGGTAACCTATCAGCTAAGCGTAATACTTGACAGTGCCCGTGTGCCTCTGGCCCCTCCCAGAAAGCTAGCGTCATGGCAAACAGCCCCAGCAGCTGCCAGATGTTCTGCAAGGAGGCCCCACGGAGTCTGGAGCAGCAGCTGCAGGAGCACAGGTGAGGCCTGTCGTCAGCTTCGGCTCTCCCTCAGCACCTTGGGGGTCGAACAGACCCAATAATGGGCCTCATTTCGGCGTCCAGAATTCTTCTGAAACTTGGGGTCCGTTTTCTTCCTCCAGGCTGCAACAGAAGAGGCTCCATCTGCAGAAGCAGTCTCAGCTACAGGGCTACTTCACTCAGATGCAGATAGGGGAGAGCTCCTACACACCATGTTCCACCGTGGGCCCACAGGAGCTGCCCCCCCCGGCCCTCTGCCCTCTGCTGGAACCCGGTGTGAAGCCCATGACCTACGACCCCTACACAGGGCAATACTCTCAATTCTGCTCAACCACACAGGACTACAGCTATCCAACCTGTGAGGTCCTGCCATACGGGGGGACGGGTCAGTGCCCCCTGGAACCCGGTCAGCCTCCTCCCCCTCCCCCTGTAGGCCTACCCCAGGCCCCAGCCACAGCCCAAGGGCCCTTTCTGGAGGTGGAGATGATGGAGACTGTTGATTCGCAGCAAGGCTTTGTGTTGGTCAACTAGAACTATGGGCGTGGGGGGGGGGGGGGGGGGGCGCTGTGGAGGAGACAATGGAATGCAGTTTTGCAGTTTTCGTGTTGCTACTACTACTCTGAATATTGTGTACCTCAATCTCTTCTTTTATTTTAAAACCAAAATCCCACCCCCCTCATTAAATTGTACCACTGCGAATGGTGCCCAGTCCCAGGCGGTGGAGGCAGTGGTGGGGCGGGCCCCTCACTTCAGCGAGTGCCTGCCCCCCCTCTCCCCGTGATGGTGCAGAGCTGCTGCACGTGCTCAGTGGAGGTTGGACAAAGCCATCCCACGGCGGACAGAGACTGCCGCACATTCTGAGTGGGGTGGTGTCCTGGATTGTGTGGCAATACTTAAGCAATATACTTTTTTTTTCTAACTAAAAGGAACCTTAAGGCGTGTTAGGTTTCTGAAAGAATGTTGTTCTTTTTAAAAACCTAAAGGAATCTCAAAACGGTGCAACCGTCAGACAGCCCGCGTTAGATTTTAACGAAAAAGACTCGTCCCGGCTTTTTGTTTTTCTCCCGAGACAAGCTAAAATATGGAAGGAGTTTAGTTTTTTTTGTGCACTTAAATCTACTTGAAAGAAACTTACTGACTGCACACTACTTCCCTGGAAAAATAGGGTGAAGAGAATAAAGGAAAATGGCCAAGGCCACCACTAGAAGACTGGGAAGGAAAAAAATGCACTTTTTTTTTTCAAGGAAGTGGAAAGGAAATATAAAGGAACAGGAAGTCTGGGGCTGTGAAGAACGGTGGCCTGCAGGGACAAATGACACGAACTGAGGTCTAACCGAACAGATGTCTAACGAGGAGTCCGGAGACATTTTCTGCTTCTGTCGCTTTGTGTAAATTACACTGTAGCAGTTCCTGAACCTCCATTCGGGATTTAATCCTCTAGTGATGTTCCATATTTTTTTTTTTTAATTTAAGAACTGAATCGGTATGGTTGGTTGTTCCTGATTTGCTTTCGTTCTCCGTTTATAGAAACAGGCAGCCCCAGTTTTCATTAAGGTACGAAACCAAAGTTGCTCTTGGAGATTTTCCCCGTCCGATCCCACTGTGTGGGGCTTGGATGGTTTGGGCTTCCTAACATTGCTGTTTTGATCAGTCAGTATATGCCGTCCTAAAGTATTATAGCAATATTTAAGTATATTAGTATGAGGAAAATAAGGGTAACTTTTCTCTGTAATACCTACTGAAAGACACAGTCCTCTGCATCGCCTCGTATACCTTGTCGATGTTGTACACACATAAGCTAATTTAAAAACAAAGGTTAATTTCATCTGCTTCGTGTGCATCTTGTGTTCTGGGTGGGTCTGGCTGTGTGGTACAGATAAAAAGTGGAGGTGCCCTTCCTCGCTGACACTGGGGTGAGGATCTCGGGACCAAAGGATCTTGGAGATTAATCAGAGCTGGTGGTTTAAGCCCTGGGGGCAGAGGTCTCGGAAGGAACCGAAAAGGCACGCATGCCTGCACGGATTCAACAGTTTTCCCTCTCTGTTAACCAGTGAAGCAAATAAGGCCACTTCCTGTCCAGATAATGTCTCGAATTAAACAGCCAAAGGATGAAGTACACACCAACATCCTGTGCCTCTGGGGGGGCTGCTGTTTGTCACTCCCTCTTTTCACTTCCTGCTCCGCAGGCCATTTGTCTCGGTGGCATTCGTCGTCCCCTACGGGCCTCTAAGACGGGGAGTCGCCATCCGTAATCACTCTGCTCCAGTGATTAAGAGGTTCTCTCCCATTCTTTGGAAACTTTGATGCATGATGTAGGTGGAATATTAAAAAGAAAGGGGAAAAAAACATTTATATGACTCAGCAGGGTTATGCTAAATGTACTGTATATCATCACTTTGAGAGCTGCTTTTCAGCTAAAGTGTTAAGAGCAGGTGACTGTCATTATGACGTTTAAGATGAGAAGCTGGGGGGGGGGGTGGGGGTCTTTGGATCCATATCAGATTT
The DNA here is from genome assembly GCF_023856365.1 of Brienomyrus brachyistius. Classification (NCBI taxonomy): domain Eukaryota; kingdom Metazoa; phylum Chordata; class Actinopteri; order Osteoglossiformes; family Mormyridae; genus Brienomyrus; species Brienomyrus brachyistius. The sequence goes on from NC_064549.1 coordinate 12,871,311, forward strand.
TAGGTTTAATAAGAAACCTTTCCTCTTGCCAGAAGTTCAAATTATTTCCTGTAATGAACCAGCCATCTCTAATTCTGCACTTGGAAGGAGTTGGGCAGTTTTCTGCAGTGAATTAAAAGTAACAGAGCTTGACAAGAATCTGGACTTCATTAGACGCCCGCTTCTAATGTTCAGAACCCTCCGTCAGGTGGATGGTATCGCAGTTGCAGGCATATACGGAGCTGTGTGTAGCTCCCCTCCGCCCATGTGATAATTACCGGGGAGAGGGGATTTACGTAGCGGTGGGATTTGGTGAGCGACGCCAGTCATGGACGGGGTGGGAGGGTTGCCGCTGACGATGCTCATTTTGACTAATCAGACTAGTAAGTGACTGAATTGTGTAAATAGCTATGGCTGGATGAGCGGGCTAGCGGTCCGCTGACATGATCCCCCTTTCCGTCAGTAACGCACTTCCTGAGGCCGCTTGCCTCCAGACTCGGTGAGGTTTTTCCACTGTGTGATCTGCTGTGGCTCCTGCGCTCCAGTCACAAGGCTAATCTATAATTCACGGATACCCGGCACCCTGCTGCTCCCTAACTCATTCACTGTGATGGCGAGCGGCACGCTCGCCCTCAGGGACGCTCTTTACCTCGCTTCCGTTAAATGGATAAGCGTGGGGTGGGGGGGGGGGCTGAAGTGGGGCTTTGGGAGAGCGACAGATCGCAGACCCAGCCTCTCGTCTGACTGCAGAAAGGCACTTTAAGGCGGAAGGCTGATACTTTCTCTAAGTGATAATCGCCGTCACGATAAAAGCGTGTTTGCCACTTCCTGTGTCCCAGAATCCCTCCCCCCCAAGATCCCTTTTACCAAAACAAGTGACTGCCTTGCCTAGGCAGCTGTTGCATAATGCTGAAACACAATCAGCCCCCCCCCCGTTGGACAGGAAATAGCTGAACTGACCACTGAAGAGGCAGCCGGGAGGACGTGCCCTGTGACACGAAATCCCACCAACACCCCCATTCCAGAAAACACGGACCCAGCAGCCCCCTCTATCATGCCACTGGGCATGCGCTAGCCAGTCTGCAGTGCTATGCGAAGTAACAGCCTAAGAGGGTTTGCGGTTAACAAGGCTGCTGGGGGGCAAAACCGCCCCAAAGTGCCACTGTAAACAGCCAGTTGCCATGGCGATGTCCTCATCTGACCCCTTCACCTCGGGCTTTCAGTTCCAGAAGCCTTGGGCTCATTCATCATTGTGTTGTTTTTAATGTAGTTTTCTCTGCCCCCGGTGCCACGTCAATTGGAGGGATCAGCAGCGGTGTGATAGAGCCGCAGCCGTCTGTTACGTTAGATTTAGCGGCTTAAACTAATGCCTTTATCCAAAGTCACATTTTTCACCAACAGCTGCATGTCTGTGATTGATACTATGGAGGCTTCTACAGCAGGACCCTTGGTCCCTAATCAGGTCACCACCTGCCAGCTCTGTCCACCTCGGGCAGTAATGCTGCAAATTATACTGGTTATGAAATGCGTAACGTTAGCGTCACATGTTAATCACGGTGTCGCAGAAGCCAGGCCTTCCAAAGAAAAGGTCTGCCTCGTCTCAAGTTGCACAATGGCTAAATTCTTGCTTGCAGGCATGATTTCAGACCTTTAAAGGACATTGGGCGACTACCCCGCGTCAGCAACTTATCCTTTTGATGGGCAGCAGGAGCCCCATAATTTCACCGTCTGGACTGAAAGAGTCTTTAAGGTTTTGACTGAAGTGTAGAAGTATGTGAAGAGCAGGAGCGTCAGCCAAGGCCACTGGGCTGCCTGCGTCACCAGCACACGACAGAAGCTGGGAAGAGCCAACAGGGCATGTGTCTGGTGCTATATGGTGCCAGAGGTACTGATGTCAACATGTAATCCCATCCCCTACAGCACCCTATTGAAACCACGATGCATCGAGCGTCCTTCACCAGCATCCATTACATGTTTGTGCAACTTGTCATTAGGCACGGTTAGTAGATTGCATACATCAGTGTCTGATTTCACAGTCAGGCTCATGTTGAGGAAGAGGCTTGTGAGTGCAACAGTGCTCATGGGAGGTCTCCAGCTCTCCTGCAGCAGCAGTGTTGTTCCCAAGCTCTTCTGCAAGGATTACGCATGATGCAATGCATTAGTCATGCTCCCAAAATAATGAGAAAAGTGGTGGTCTGCGAATCCTGTTGCTGATAGGGCCGTCATCTTCTGCATAAGCAGCCTTGGTGCCTGGAACAAGTGGGGAAACGTGAGGGGAAGCATAGGATGCGGGTAGGAAACAAGCAGGACGAGTTGAGAAGCAAGAAGATGATGAGTAGAGTTGGGTGACGTGAGTGATGGGTGGCCCAAAGAAATCTCTATTTTGCTAAATGTAAATATGGTTGTGTGTAGCCTAGACAGTTGGGGATTTACGTCGGTTTCCCTTTTAAATCACAAGTAGGTGGAGTAATGATATCCACACCGGGCCCTTGAGTCCGGCCGTTAGACCTGTCTCCTCCAGGGGTCCTGGGGCCTTGCTGCTTTCCTCACTTGTACTGTGCTTTGGAAAAAAGTATCTACTAGACAAGTAAATGTACTGTAAACACAGTGACCATCTGGCAGGAACCTCACAAAAGCGAAGACACACGCGCACGCACACACACACACACACCAGTTTTCCCCAAAGTCATCATTTGGAATGTCTGCACACCTGGAGAACTACACTGGTGGGAGATTAAAGGCCTTTGGGGCAAATGGAGGCGGACAAGGGGCCTGGGAAAGCAGGCAGGCGTGGACTGCAGATGGAAATGTCAGTCGGCTTGTCTGCTTGTACTATTTGCTTCAGTGTCTTAAGTAATGAATGAGAAAGTACTTCAGATATGGGCTGTTGGAGCCAGCCATGATTATTCATGATATATATAAATGATGTATATAAATATCAAAATTCAAGTAATCTACACCTGCATATCAGCCTTTCCAGAAATAATCGTTACTCAACATTAACACTGACAAAATTACACGAATGCCAGCTGAAGTAGTACTAAAAACGGTACTAAAAGTACCAGACACTTCCCTCAGCATCATCGCCACCCACGGGAACTTAACCTCACGCCATTCGCTAAATGTGTCACTACTGGAACAGAAATGTAAATATCCTGCCAACTTTACAGACACAGCAGTAGTAATACCTGCAAGCAACTAGGTCACAGGTAAATTGCTTGGAATGTTCAATGGAAATTCAGTGTGTTACATTTCTGCCATGTTAGCCAATGATTAAATAGATCACCTCAGTTACCCCCCAGACCCTCCATCCATTTAATAATGGAGTTCGTCAGTGAAATTTACCCACTGAAGACTTGTGTATGCGACATTTTGTAAAGGACCGTTAGAGGGCCATCACGTCCGTGTGTTCAGTGGTGGGGGGCGAACGTGTTTCGTCCGGGTGAGGTCGAGGCCTAGCATGCTCCTTCCTTTCAATTTCCTTTCACTGATTTTAATGTGTTAACAGGCCAGTAATGAGGTGCAAAAAAAAAGTTCACCATACAGAATGACAGTGCAAGTTGTCAGCAAAGCAACACTTTTTACCATAAGGGTGTCCTTTAAAGGTAGCATTGCCCAACCCAGTCCTCGGGGACTCCCAGACGGTCCATGTTTTTGCTCTTTCTGAGCTCTCTGCCAGACAGTGCACATTTTTGCTTCCTACCGAGAGCTGAGAGGGAGCAAAAATGTGGACCATCTAGGCCTCCCCGAGTACCATTTTGAGAAAAAAGTGCAACCTCCACAGGTCACTTGAAACATATAGCCCATCCTTCTTAGAATGTTAATGTTAAGAGTCCCCAGTGTAGTACTGGACTGAACTAGCAGTGGTGTGGATAGCAGGCTATGTTTCAGCCCCCCCCCCCCCCCCCACCTACGCTCCAGGAAGAAAGAATAAAAACAGACCACGAGAAAAGCATAACCCCTTTAATCTGTGCTGTTTTGCAACTATAAAAGCCACTAATGCAAAGCATGAAGTTCTGGTATGAGGCTAGTAGCATCACCTGATGTTAATAAGTGGCTGCAGTCTGCTGGGAATGACGTCAGTCGTCCCCAGCGGGTCGCCCTCACGGCTGCTCTCAGCTTACCTTGCCCCCACACGTCCTCGCCCCCTTTCAGGCATGCTTACATCTCCGCTAGGTTACTAATCATGAGTCTGCCCTCCCCCCACCCCCAGCACTTTGAAGATCGCGTGTAGCTGTCCCCCCCTGCCTCCCCGCTGCCCTGCTTCCTCCCCAGGTGTTAGCAGGAGGCTGTGTCCCTGAAGGGCAGCCAGGCTGCTCGCCCCAAGGCCTACAGGTGTGTCCGGTTGAATTTGAAAAGCCACTGCTTAGCCCCCTAACATATTCAAATGTCGGTTTTCTTTGCCGATAAACCATAAACCCCAATGTCCTTTAACAAAAAAAATGCCTGAGTAATATCAATCTATTAAATGCAAGGATATAAAAATGTAAGCATTGTAGATTTCTGCACAAAAAAAAGCAATGAAATAATGAACAACATAAACACCTTCCCAGTCTCATTGTGAAAAAACATGCAGGGCTGCCCTCTACTGGTCAGAGCGCCTTACCACAAGCAAGAACCCCTGTAAGTCCATCAGAAAAATTCAAATAATGAGGACAGGACGCCTCCTCTAGCCCTGGATGACCTTAATTTACATACTGACCATGGAAGGCAGGTTGTGTCCTCAGGGAGCCATTTAAAAAAAAAGGACTTCAGGAAGCTCTGCAGAATACTGCTTAAATAAATTCCAGAATGATTATGTTTGATGTTATCGTTCAAGCCTGTCTTGTAATCCTTTAACCAATTAGGATTATGCTATAAATACCCAATAAATAACCGTCACGCAATAACTGAAATAATTAAAAGGGCTTTGATCAGCTGGTTATGGTGGCTTAGTGGTTAGTTTTACCTGGCTGCGATTATGGGTTTGATGTAATTTACGCATGAATCTACTCATAAAGTTGATTTCTATATGAAGCATGCTGCTCCATGCCACTATAGAGATGCTGTATCCCTTAACTCCGCATTCTATAGTATGGCTGTAGTTTAATGGAATAACTGTTAGGTTATCGTGAACTATGAGCCTTCCTCTCAAGGAGCTGTGTAAGTGGAGGCCTCTCAGGAGGCTATTTATGTGTCCTGGATTCAAGCTCCCGGAGATCCTTGACATATTCAGCATTAGAGTCTGCGTACCAAGTCTTCATGACATAATCAAAATATTCAAGGCCCCTTCTATTTGCTTGCTTGATGAGTTAAGCTTGTTGTTTTCCGTCTCATGGTGGACTGGCTTTATGTTTGAAGTGATTCAATGCAAAATGTACCATTTGCAAGGGTTGGTGCTTTTCCTTAGCTGGTGCCTATGGCTTTGCTCCTGCTTAAAATCCCCGCTCTTTGGTACATAACTGCTGTATTCTTTATCTTTCAGTGAAGTAACTGGTCATTCTGAGCAGGAAGCCTTTGGTTTTATGGTGCTGCAGTCCGAGAGGCTCTGTGACATTCTGTGAGGTGGCCCCATAATAATTCTGGTGTATTGGTTTTAAGCTGCATAGCTGATCGATTTATTATAATGCATTAGCTTCTGAATACCCAGATTTCATGAAATAATATAAATATGTAAGAGCCTTTTACTGGCAGGTTCTGCTGGCTCAGTGGGTTGGGATGGTTGCTTCTTGTGGTCTTGCTTTTTACGTCTGTGGTTCAGGCTGAATACATCATTCATCACTATCTTTCATAGGTATCTGTGGCTTAGTGTATAAATAAGCATGCTCTTAGGTTAACCATTGCTGGTTCAAAATCCACTCTGTATGCAGTGACTGTATTCTGTAAATAACTTACTGTTTCATTGTACGGCTTTAGTCCTCATGGTACAATTGGGATCTTTCAGCAGCTTTTTCTAGGCCATCTGGGTGGCTGAGTGGGGATGATGATAGCTTTGGCCTGCGGTGTCCCGGGTTCGAGTCTCACATCAGGTAAGTATGAATCCATAGTGCCAGTGCGGAGGATCAACTTGATCAATATATCAATATTGATCATATGATCAATATGGCTGGTTTTGAGTATGTATATTCTTTGGGGGGGAGAGAAAGGCATCCAGTAGGGGCCTTTATATACACTAATTTAGATAAAGACAAACTTTATTACATTTAATGTTTCTTATTAGCCATTACTTAGTGTTCTTAAATCCTGCTAGGCTTTTTCCAACTCCATCATGAACATGGGCTATATCACCCTCCTAGAGATGCACTCACTCTTACAAGCACTCAGGACTGTGACCTTAAAGTTCACCTGCACTCACATGGGATTCAAACTCATCACCTTGCGAGGGAAAAGTCAGCAGCATTATCTCTGGACCACAAGCAGTCTACTAGTACTCCTCCTTCTGAACACCTACTTGAATCCTTGAATACTGGTGATGTTCAAAAGGCAAAGGGGGATTCGAACCCAGTAACATCTCATAAATAGACTCAGTTACCGCAAATGCTGTTTGAGTCGCAGGCATCGTCGCTTGATGGATTATGAAGAGAGTCCTAGACTGTGGTCCAATGTCCATTGACCCAAAACCCAATGACTGTATACTTAAAATGGAGCCATTAATATTTAGGCTACTTTGAGTTTGAGCAAATTTATTTATTTTTTTAACCATGACTATTAATAATTTAAAAAAAGGGTGACCATAAATATATCTAAAAAAATATAAAAACAGGACAAATCTTGTTTCCACAAATGTGCACAAAAGGGAGTAGAAATTATGTTGGTCTCCAGTTCTTGAGTGTGTGTCACACTGCACAGGACATGGCCGTCCCTGCTGGACCAGCGGCTGTGCTGCTGAAGGACAGTCCCTGGCTGCTTCGATACCAGTCTGTTCCGGCGGACAGCCGGTAGCCTGATCAGCCATTGTGGATCCATGAGTCCCAGCTTCAGACCATAGTACCCCTCCCCTCGACTAAGTGATCGCCGGCACCCCCATATGCTGAGCTCCAGCACCAGCAGGGGGCGCTTTGGGGCTTCCCAGGGAGTCGAAGTGGAGGGAAGTGAAGCCCCCACCCTCTAGGGCTCAGTCCTCAGAGCTCTCCTCTGACTGCTCCTCATTCGTCTCCTTCCAGCTTCTCCTCTTCCTCGGCGGCTCCCCCTGGGCCTCGGGGCTGACACCCCGTTTCCTGGCGACAGCGGCCTGCTCTTCCCCCTCCCCCTCAGAGTGGCTGTCCCCCGCGCTGCTGTCAGCCCTCGTCTCCTGCTCCTTCTCCCTCCTCCTCCTCCTGTGCTTCGTCTTGCCGCTACTTCGCTTCCGCCGCTTCGCCCCGCTGTCGCTGCAGCTCCTGTCGTCCGCCGAGTCGCCCGCCTTCTTCCTCTTCTTCTCTTTCTTTTTCTTCTTCTTCTTTCTAGCCGACTTCTTGGAGCGCTTGTGCTTCTCAGACTCTAGGCTGGCTTTGGTCTTCTTCCTCCGCTGTACATTCTCCCCGTCACTGGACTCCTTGTCACTGGAAAAAAAAACAAAGAACTTTCAGTGCCTGATTTGCTCTGAGTGTGAATTTCAGTCATTTGTAACAGCATTACTACGTTCCTCTCATTTTATAAATACCTGGCACCTTCTCTGACAGTAATGCTCAGCTCCTTAAATACTCGCATAAATGCATTTATACTTTTACTGTTTTCTGAAATTGTAAAGGTACAATACAGGTAGATTTGTCATTTTACAGAATTAAAACATTCACTGTCATCTACAGATAATTCCAGAAATGCAACGGCACTACCGTTATCACGCTACCAGTGACGGCTGTTTAAGGTGGACCACGCTGGCGATCGTGTTTCCTTACCTGTCTGATTGGAACTCCTCTGGGTAGAGCTCTTTAAAGCCGCTGTGTCCCCACCTGAAGCACACTGCAGTGTTACCTATCGCTTACAGTCACAGCAGACACCCAAGCGTTTACACGACAGGCCCGCGCATAAGAGGCCGCCCGTCACGCACCGATCCGGGTCGCTGGCCTCGAACTCGTACAGCTTGCGGGTCCAGTACCGCGCCTCCCGCTCTGACCGCTCCCCGAGCCGGTCTTCGGAAGAGCTCCGGCCTTCGGCTGCGATGCGATCGCAGTGCATGCTGCCCCTGGTACACGCAGCAGGTGATCACACACGGGACATACAAAGACGTGCCCGAAATATCACTGACACACACAGGTACTGCGCACCTGGCCAGGTATGCCGGAGCCGGCCTCCTGTGACAGCTGCGCTCCTGAGCCTGTTTTTCCATGTCGCGCAGCTTCCACATCTCAGACTCCTCCTGAATCTGACAGTCGTAGGGAGTGTTGTCTTGGCTTAAAAAAACGGATCTCAGCCATCAAGCACGAGAAGAGCTACACATGCACGAGGGCCGGTGATCTCTTGTGTCAATGAACAGTATGAAACAGTCCGTTACTAAAGATATACAGACCTTATTGTGTGCGTCCGTGTGCCTTATTACGTTTCGCAGCAACACCTTTCCCATGGGTACCCGAGACATGACGACACCTACAGGTGAAGCATAAAACATCATGTAAATATCAGAAAGCCATCTTCCGCTACAAGATCGTAGGTTTAATAAATACTTCCTACAGTGCTTATGACGCTTCATTGACTGTCTTGTTTATATTAATATTACATCCTATCCGGAGGATCGCTTTCATTAATGGTTTGTCCTTTGTTGCCAGGTTGAGCTAAGAGCTCTTATAAGGTCTTGTAACACCGGAAAAAAGTTAACGCGTTTGACATCTACAAAGCTTCTTGTGTAGCCAACTCTACCTCCATACATGCCATTACACCTGCAACATCAGTAACTCTGTTACTAATAAATCACTTTAAAAGTCCTTACGATAACCGTATCTATGTATAGCTGCCGAGTTATCTGTGTGGCACCGTATCATACTAAATGACCAGTAGTAACTGTAGGGGACAATGATGTCTACTTCAGACAGGTACTTCATTTAAGAGGATAGGAGGGATTTAAGTCCCACTTACCCATTGTACATTAAACCGGAATACTAACAATAAACCAACTGGCGCTTAGGGACCTTTCGGAAGCTAACACGCTAACAGCTAGCTTTCACTAAAGGCGTTACCGACAAGCACCTTGACATGTTTGATCTCTAAAATGCAATAATACCTACAGTGTCGTCACTTCATAAATGCAAACAACGCAGCCTGAAACCAAAATCTTACCCTTCCGCGACAGTGATTTTAACGAAGACCAGGTTTTATAATACCGAATCCAGACACATAAGACTTCCTCCCTAAGCTTGAACAGTGCGGAACCACGTGTCGTACGATTAATCCCGCCCACTACAAAACGATTGGCCGTAGTCTGCATTCTGATTTGGTAATCTCCTGTCAATCACTCTATCCCGGGAGTACGGGATTGGGCGACGGTGTTTCGGCCTTTAAAATTGGCTGAGTATGATATGAAACAGAAAAATATTGACTACTAAAATACCCAATAAGGAAAGGTGTACACGGTGTGTAGCTATAATGGGATCATTTTACTTTCAGAGCAATCATAACCCCCTTCTGTTCAAAACACATAAAAACACTATGCAAGATATTTAAACTGAATTTATTCCAATGAAAATATTTAATGATTTTCCAAAAGGTTGTCCAGATAGAAAGCCTCTTCAGTCTAATTCTGTACTTTCATTTCATTCTGCGTTTGCTCGGATCCCTCTCTTTGAGCCAGCGTTGTGACCTAAAAAGGCCACTTCATGGTCCACCTGAGCTGTGATTATCACAAAATAAAAGACCCTGGAGAGACCGTGTGGACTGGCAACGACGGCACTGTTTGGTCCATTAGTCTGCGGAGGGTTCGTAAGATGCGCTGCGGGGTTCTGGATGGCGCTATGCGAAGTCGAGACCCTTGATGGAGATTATGGAAGCCTACGAGACCATGAGCTCAGAGCAGAGGCAGGGACACAGACAACGTTTCTCTCTTTCTGTTGAAAACGGCTGTGGTTTCCTCCTCTCTTACTGCCGCTGGGAGCTCCAGGTGAAGTCGGTATAGGTCCTCAACCTGCAGCAGGATGTCATCCTGTGGGAAGACAGCAGGTACCTAGTAAGCAGTAGACGTACCTAGATGCACCGTGGGGTGGAATGAGACCAGCACAATGAGCATGGATAAAACTTCAGAGAAAAGCATGTCCCACTAGGATATGCACCTCCAAAATATCTGCAGTAAAAGGTACATATGTCTACATGGTTTGTTTTAAAAATTGCGGATGCCACAGGGTGTGTGACGACGATGAGGAGGATGAGGGGGATAACAAGGACGAAGGCAGCTACCAGTGAAGCGCTGAGCTGGCACTGGGAGACGGAGCGGACGCCAGGCAGGTGCACCCTCAGGCGGATGCTGGCCGCCGGGCACTCGCTCAGCGTGAGCTCGTACTTTGGCTGCTGAGGCCATGGCGTCTCCGTGTTGGAGATCACCTGGATGAGAGGTGGAGTTTGGGGGCCGGGCTGCTCGAAGGGGGCCAGGACCACAGGGGGGTCATCTGCTCTGCTGCGGAGTGAAGAGATCTGCTGCAGAAAGGAGGCGTCTGTGGGAACTAGGTCTGCGGCCAGACGACAGAATGCAGTTATTACCTATATCGCCATTACAGCTTGCATCTTATTAGTAATAACAATAATGATAAGAAGAAGTACATAAGAACATAAGAAATTTACAAACGAGAGGAGGCCATTCAGCTCATCAAGCTCGTTTGGGGAGATCTTAACTAATAGCTCAGAGTTGTTAAAATCTAATCTAGCTCTGATTTAAAGGAACCCAGGGTTTTAGCTTGGGCTACACTAGCAGGAAGACAATTCCATACTCTAACTACATGCTGTGTAAAGAAGTGCTTTCTCGAACTCATTTAAAATGGTCTCTTGCAAATTTCCACTTATGGCCACGAGTTCTAGTATTTAAACTAATATTGAAGTAGCCAGCTGGCTGAACAGCATCCAGACCTGTTAGAATCTTATATACCTGGATCATGTCCCCCTTAGTCCCCCTTTCCTACTAGTGAGTTTTTATTATTATTACTTGACCCGAATATAAGGCGGCTTTTTTTTCCCTCAAAATACACCTGAAAAATACATCTGGTGTCGTTTTATATTTGGGGTCTAGACAAAAAAGATTGTAGATGCCGCCAAATACGATATTTTGTAACGAGAGTTTTGATTTACCGTTATATTGATTTGTCGTAAGATTTCTTGCAGGAGCGTGAGATTCTGAAGGCGTGAGTGTCGCGTCAGACGCGTGAGAGCCGGCATCCCTGGCAAAGCGTGTGTTCAGCGTGTGTTCAGCGTGTGTTCAGCGTGTGTTCAGCGTGTGTCCCTGAGCGCCGTGTAAGTTGTTGGCTTCTTTGGCTGTGCCCCCCCCCCCCCCCACCCCCATAATTCATTTGTTATCTGAAATGTTTGCTGTTTAACACTTTGTGTAATCGGATTGCATACGGTTGCTTTTTAAACTGTGGTTGCTGGTTAACTTATAATAAATAATATTTGGGATTCTGAAAACTTTTAAAAATAGTGGCCAAAAAGTGGGGGGGCTTGTCTTGTGATTGGCGTTGTCTTATATTCGGGCCAATACGGTATTATTACGATTATTATTATTATCATTATTAAGGTGCCGGTCACCTCTGGCTTTCTCTCTGGGGGTATTCGGCAGGGACAATGTAATATTGTGAACATGCACTATATAAATAAATTTCAATTGAACTGTATTGAGTTTTTGTCTAGCGCATCTTTCTCTCCATGACACGGACACACATGTAGGTGAGAGCGAGCTTGGCAGTGAAGGGCTGCCAGCTGCAGCAGTGCCCATGGACCTGGAGGTTAACAGCCTTGCTCAAGGGCCCAGGGTTATTCTGCGGAAGCTGGGCTCAGACCAGCGAGCTTCCCATCACTGGCTAACCATGCAAATTCATCACAAAGCTCTCCATCCCTAGTATGAAATCAGCTGTAGCCGCTTGCGTCCTGACAAATCAGTGGAGAGCGTCACCTGCTGCGATCTCTCTCCCGTACAGGATTTGCACCAGGCTAAACCAATCAAACGCTCATCAGCGACCGCTCTCACCCTGCTCTTCGCCTTTTCCAAGGCCTACCTAGTGGAAAGCACTTTCAAGCAGTAAAAAACAGAACCACCAGACACAAATACAGCTTCTTCTGACAAGCTGTGGTAGCCATCAATCAGTGATGTCCTCAAATGACCTCATATTTACCTCACTATTTACTTCATTACTGAAATGACCTTATTATTATTGCTCACCGGCACCTAGGTGTTAAATTCCATTGTTCTTACTCAGTACCATCTTGCAGTTTCTACCCTCCAGTCATTTCATATACATATATATTTATATATATATGTATATTTGGGGCAGTGTGTGGCTCAGTGGGCTAAGCCTGTGTCCTTGTAATCAGAAGGTCACAGGTTCGAACCCAGCCTCAGCATGTCTGCGGGTCCTTGAGCAAAACCCTTAACCCCCAGCTCCCTGGGCGCCGCTACGGGTGGCAGCCCTTCGCGGTCAACTTACTCCACAAAGAGCAAGTTGAGGGAGGCGTAAAGATAATTTCCCTACAGGGGATCAATTAATTTGTTGTACTTATTGTGTTTTTATCAGTATATCCAAGTCTGTGCTTATGTCCTGCACATTTCATACCAAGTAAAATTCCTTGTGGATCTTCATGAATGGTGGATAAACCTTGATTCGGATTCTGTTACCTGGGGCAACGGCCCGCCGTGAGGAGGCGAGGCGCTCATGCAGGCTCCGCTCGCTTCCCATCAGGTGGGTCTTAGCGACCGTGTAGCCCTGCGACACCTGGAGGTCGTGTTGCTGCTGCACAAAGTCCACGGCCAGCCGGGCCGACCATGCACGCCGGTCCCCTTCCTGCTCTCCGCGCAGGACCTCGGGGTTGAAGGCCACATCCAGCACGTAGTACGTTTCTATGGGAAGAGGAGAGGGGCCGGACCATGGCTGTCAATCAACGCAGGCCGCCTCCTACTCTCTGTAGGTGTGCTTTCTGATTGGCTGAGTTGAAGGGTGCATTTAGGATATGCAGAGGCGAATTGAATTTCAAGTTTCATGGTCACGCCGCAACCCAGTAGGACAAGCGGTTTGGAAAATGGATGGATGGATGGATGGTCACGTGTGTGAATACAACGAAATTCTTATGCTACAGATGCGGGGTGGGGTGGGGTGGGGGGGAGAGCAGATGCTTGGGTAGATGGGACAAACATCAGTGCAGTACTGGCAGACAGTGCAAGAGAAGACAGTATATTACACGAAAATATAATAAGTAGTGCAATATGGGGATGATATAGCTAAGCGGGATGTACAAGTTGATACAATCTAAAGTGTTAGAAACATGCAGGAAGTACATTGATAAAACAGGATTGTGCAATACAGTGGTTGTAGGATGGACAGGCACAGATTGTTGGTTGCTTAGCAACCTGAAACGGATGTGGCAGGTGGTAGCATAATGACCAGTGGGCTGGAGGTACAAGAGCTGAGAAGGATGAAATCATGACATACCCGGGCCCTCTGAGACCATCTCCAGCCTCCCCCCACACAAAGGCACGGCGTGGGCCGGGGAATCCGGCCGGGGTACCCGCTTCCAGCCGCACACATTGATGTACAGCACCCTCTCCTCTGGCCCCTGCAACAAACACCATTACTTACTGGTGTCCCTGTCCTGCAAAGCCGCTAATTCCGCCGGTTTTAGACCGGCAGCAAATCACAGTATTGTAGTACTCAGTACTTGCTCTACTGTTAAAAACGCCGTTTAACACATACAGTACTGCAGTAGGGTTGCCAACTTCGGTCAGCTGGCTGCAGTGTGATTTTCAAACCCAGACAAGTATCACAGGTGTGTTTACGCTTATGCATATCACATGCACACGCACTTACATGTATGTAACAGTTTTTTTACCTCGCAAATAGTATGCAGGGTTTGCAGTTACCCCAACGCTGTTGATGTAGCTGATTTTGGGTTTATAATGGATTTGTGGTAAGATTTCTTGCATGATCAGTGAGAGTTGGCAGCCCGGCTGCAGTTAAATTCGGCGTAAGACCTGACTGCCACAGCAGCTTAAGTCTATAGCACTGTACCTGTACCATACCAGTATATGGGTCCGCAGGCAATACTGGGGCTCAGGCGGTGCGCAGAAGTCAGCCCCCTCCTGGAGCTGCTGCCGAATGAAGGCCTGGTAACCCTCCGGGTCGCTGTCCGCCATGTCGTCCAGCATGGCCCACAGCTGCTGGGCTGGAGTTGCCATTTGCATCCTTCTCAATGCCGGTAAAACAATGAATGGTAAAAAATTACGTTATGTAATAACTACAGTCAGATACAGGTGACAGTGCAATACTGTGCAAAACTCCACATGTTTGAAGCTATTTATCTAGGTAGTAAGTGCACAATTTATCATTAGAACATGTGCAAATTAAGAGTAACACAATATACATATCTGCTGTTCTCCAAAAAGTTACTGACATGTTGGATAGCTAGATGAACACTGCTTCAGTTCCCAAATCTCTCCTCAGGGGCACCAAAATCATTACATGCATTTGTTAAATTTCACCACCAGCTCATTTAATCTATTAACTTAATTAGTTAAAAAAAAAAAGTCGATGAGATATTGATTATACGAGGTGTGCTAGCTGTCGAGTCAAAAAAATAGCGGATGAATTAAGTGAGTTGTAGTGTGGATGGTTGATTGATACTGGGGTGATTTTAGCATACGTTTTCAAATGCCATCCATCCATCCATTTTCCAAACCGCTTATCCTACTGGGTCGCGGGGGGTCCGGAGCCTATCCCGGAGGCAATGAGCACGAGGCAGGGAACAACCCAGAATGGGGAAGTTTTGAAATGGCCAAACTAAAACATCCTGACAAGCATAATAGCATATTTTTACACCAACATGAAGATCATCCATCCATCCATTTTCCAAACCGCTTATCCTACTGGGTCGCGGGGGGTCCGGAGCCTATCTCGGAAGCAATGGCCACGAGGCAGGGAACAACCCAGGATGGGGAAGTTTTGAAATGACCAAACTAAAACATCCTGACAAGCATAATAGCATATTTTTACACCAACATGAAGATCATTTAAGCATCATTTTCTCTGGCTGCCTTAGACTTCCGCACAGTCCTGTAGGTATGCATGCCTGCGCCTCCGCCACGTCGTTAACCACACATACATACTGGCTGCATGGTTAAGCGCGTGCGGACCAAAACCACCGCGAGTCCTACGGCCTTAATTCATTATGATCCGTGAAGCCCACGCGCGGAAATCCCGACTGACCTTAGCATGTAAACTAACTGGTGCACCAAAGACCGCCGCTAACTAGTCTTCTTTCACGCTGCAATAAATTCTCAATATCAAAATGTAGTGAATAATACAAAACTTTTAGCTTGTTTACACTGGTTAATGAATTTACATGTGATTTACTTACCTATGTTTATTCTTCAAGTAGCGCACGGTGTGCTTGGCTACTGATAGTTGTTCCCGTTGCCATAGAAACGGGGGGGGGGGGGGGGGGGTAGGGCGTACTCGCGAATCTGCCAGTTCGCGAAAACGTGAAACAGTAATAACTCACGCCAGATCCGACTGTTACGTGCAAGGCCAATTTTATTAGTTAAATAGGAAAGACAGCATTTATACTTGTGCACGTACAGCCAGATGATAAGAGAGGATAACAAATTTGATCCCAGAGAAAAATTCTTGAAAATTTTGTTTCTCTAATCCTAAAATGTATCAGGATATTTGACCAATATTTTTCAAATATATTTGATTATTATTAAATGACCTGTGTCTTCACAGTTACAATGAAATATAAAAGAATCATAAATACATTCATAACAGTTGAAAATAAAATATCACCACAACTAGGATCTTTTCACAGGAAATACAAAACAAGTGTAATGACTGGACGGGAAGAGGATCCAAGCGGGGGCGCGCAGTCTGGAGTGCCGACAATTTCATTTCACTGCTGGCGTATCAGTACTGTACATATGCGGGGCAAATAATCCAAAATGCGAACCGAAAATCAAGAAAACCACCGGAACAAACAGGAGTCGGAAGCCAAAACCACATTAAAGAACAAATAATTTAGATAGGTAAGAAGAGTGCAGGTGGATAAGCTACAGGTAATCGGGTGACCCACGTGGGTATGGCTCGATGCGGGCATGATAGGAAAATCCACATTTTTCTGCCTTTAATGAACTTCAGGAAATTCCTTGCATATCTGTCCCACAATTATAGCACCGAGGCTGGACATGATGAGATCAGTGATTCATGAATAGAAATGATTACAGGAAATTGCAGTTGCTAATTTAGGGTAATTTGTTTTGGTTTGGTGCATCGGTCTTGATCAGAGTGTAGTTTTTGCTTCTTGGGTCACCTGACACCGTCTGTCCCGAGAAAACCTCTCTGTCTCAGCGGGGTGACACCACCACGAACTCAAACACGTTCTGCTGAATCGAACACAAAAACCAACCGTCCTCACCGAGGTCTGCGTGTGCTGGCGATGTCCTCTTCAGTGACTCTGACATGGAAAACGATGTTTCAGAAAAAGCATCGCTGCGTACGAATGTAATACGATACAGAAATGCAAACATATGCATATAAGCTGCGGGGGGTAGGGGATCTGACCTGGGGAGCGAAAGTTTTGCATGTTCGGGAGCCAGGATTCACTGAACTAATCTCTCCATGAATGACAAACAGTATGTGCTACCATAAGTCGGCAGCACTGGACTGCGATCATTATCATTGGGAAGTAATCTTACTGAATGAAAGTAACGAATGTTATAGCTCTTTTCGAGACACCCAAAGTGCTTTCCAGAACCAACAGGGAGCCGCTATATCCAGCACCACTGTTTATTTCATATGATCTGTTTCATTTAGAAACTCAGGCTTTTTAGATTAACCAAACAGAAAGGCGTCAGCCTATGGAACATTAGACTGAAAATACGCACACGGGTTTCTGCAGGTTACCCTCCAGGATAAAAACAGTCTGGACAATATGTGTCAATTCAGGTATGTTTTGTTGTATTATGTAAAAAAAAAGTTTAAAAAAACTTAGTCTGATAGAATGTCCATAATTTTCTGTTTCATTCTTTTTCCTATTTGAGACCTGCTTTTCTGGCAAGATTATAGCTTTGGAACAACAGTCCTCGCCGAGGTCTGCGAGTGCTGCCGATGTCCTCTTCAGTGACTCTGAAATGGAAAAGAAGATGTTTCAGGAAAAGCATCGATGCATACGAATGTAATACGATGCAGAAATGCAAATATATCAGCTGGGAAGGCAGCCGTTCTGCACCAGTACACTCACACCACAGTAGCTAAATGGTGAAGGAGCAGGAGAGAATTCACCAGTTAGATATTGGGGATATTTAGGAGGCCAGATCTGAAAGGGCCACAATGGGTAATTTAGCAAGGATATGGGGCTACCACCCCTGCTCTTTCGAAGGATCAGAAGTGATAGGGACACTGTGTAACTGCACAGGGGCACTGGCATCCACACAGACCACAGGATGGACTAACCTGTTGGTCACACCAACACCTCTTCCAGCAGCAACCCAGCTTTCCTACTTGGTCTCCCATCTAAGTATTAGCCAGGCCCAAACCTGCTTAGCTTCAGGCAGATTATCAAATCTGAACTGTAGGTGGTACTGACAGTTATGCCGGATAAATTACCTTTATCACTGAGGAGATTACGAGGCTTTATAAAGTTCATGTTACCTCCATGATGTTGTATATCCAGTCCAGGAACTCGACCACCTTGCTATAGACGCCGGGCTGGTTCGGTTCAGCACAGCCTGTCCCCCAGCTGATGACGCCCACGAGCCTCCACATGCCTTCTTCTTGGCACACCAGCGGCCCCCCGCTGTCCCCCTGGGGAGAGTGACAAAAGTGTTTCCCATCGCGTCCTCGGTGACAAGGTGTCAGTGGTGTGACTTTAGGAGACCGAGGTGTGGAAAAGCACTAAGGCGTAACATACACTGTACCGCCGATCATATTCTGTCACTTCAGCTGATCGCATCAGTCTTGGTAAATGCTGTGATCAGACTCGGGTCCGCAGATCCCAACCCACCTGGCACGTGTCCACCTTGCCTTCTGCGTATCCGGCGCACAGCATTCTGGGAGTGATCTCACCATTGTACATGCAGGAGCTGTTGCACTTCTTCATGCTAATTAGGGGCACCATGGCCTCCTTAAGAGTGTCGGGGATATGAACTGCAGCAGGAAGAACATCTGTAAATACTATGCTGCATTTACCCTTTTTCCAGTGTTTATGATAAGAACAAGTAAATATAAGTAATACTGCACTCATTATTCATACATATGGAGAGTATGGCATG
This sequence comes from Brienomyrus brachyistius, assembly GCF_023856365.1. Classification (NCBI taxonomy): domain Eukaryota; kingdom Metazoa; phylum Chordata; class Actinopteri; order Osteoglossiformes; family Mormyridae; genus Brienomyrus; species Brienomyrus brachyistius. The sequence continues at coordinate 12,889,687 of NC_064549.1, forward strand.
ACGGGTTTCGATATACAGTACCCGTCAAAAGTTTGGACACACTAAGCCGCCTACAAACGGGAGTGATAGTGTCACATCACATGACCTGGCCACCTGATCTGGACACAGTAGAAACTGCCATACAGTAGGGTCAGTCAGTCCCTGGGCCAATTAAGTTTAAGGGCCTTGCTCAAGGGACCAATGGTGGGATCACACTGTCGACCCAGGGATTTGAACCAGCAACCTACCGAGTCCAAACCCACAGAGCTGCCCCACCACATCAAATTATTTTTTTTATACTTTTTTGTTCAGTGCATAATTCAAATATGTTGTTTCATAGTACTGATGTCTTTATCGTTATTCTGAAATATAGAGAATAGTACAAATTCTGAGGGTAGGTGTGGCCAACCTTTTGACTGGTACTGTATATAGATCCAGAACGGCGGAGCAGCAGGACTTGGTGGGACTGTAATTGTGGTTCATGCCTGTGGTGATGTGTCTAGACGGTGACGCACCATCATCTGGGCTGGTGTGGCCCCAGCCTGAGACCCAGCACTGCGTGCCCCCGGGAAACTCCTGCTCATACCGGGGAAGACACACCGGCCTCACGGTGTCTGTGGGAACCACATGAGGACGAGCAGCGAAGCCTGTGAGGGTTTGCTGTACATCTGCATGCACAGATCCTCCGTGCTACACGGCACTAATGACCGACCTGTAAAATTCAGCGGCATCTTCAGTTTCATCAGGGCAACATCGCTGTCATGAGTCCTGTGGTTGTAGTTCTTGTTCCAGATAATCTTCTCCACTAAGTGTCCGGTGTGCTGGGACAGCCTGCCTGAGCTTCGGGTCACCATGCCGGCGTACACAACCCATCCGGCAACCTGAGGGAGCCTGTAACTTCGGGGGCAGAAACGCAGCCGAAATGAGACCTGCTGCTCTCATCTGTGCTTTTACTCACATTCCAGGCTATAATTTCCCACCCTGAGCCACTGAGCCATTGGTCCCGATAAAGAATGTGACCTTACACGTGCACACAGTGTGCGGCAGTCAGCACCCACAGGCTGGTGATGATGGACCCTCCGCAGCTGTGCTGTTCATTGTAGTAGAGGCTGACCAGCCAGGGCCATCTGCCCAGCGGGGCCTCATGCCCCCCGACAATCCTTGGCAAATTGGAGTATGTCCCACACTCTCAGGGAAGAGACAGAACAGCAGCAGCATGAACGAGAGAGCAGGAGAATACGATTTCTGAGATGGGCACTATTTTCTGTTTTGCTCTATCTATCCATCTTACATAATCACTCATCCATTAAGGGGTATGATAAGGCCGGAAGCAGAAAGTACCAGGCAGGAGTACCCTGGACTGGATGTTAGTCCTCTGCAGGTCACACAATCACGCTAGAAGCAAGTTAAAAACGATTCACCGAAACTGAAAAGGCACTTGGGGAAAAGCTACACAAAAACGGGGAGAGTGTGCCAAGCATACTGACACAGAGCCAGGGATGTAAGGGCTTAGCGTGACCCACCTTGTAATCAGGCGTATTTTCACGTCTTATTTTATCGTTACTTACCAAAGCATTTCAAGGCTATGATCTTGCCAGATATGCAGCTCTCACTTAGGAAAAAGAATGAAACAGAAAATTATGGATATTCTCTGAAAGTTTATTGTTTTTTTTGTACATAATACAAGAAAACATACCTGAATCGCCAAATTTTCTCCAGACTGTTTTTATACTCGGGGGTAATCTGCAGAAAGCCGTGTGTGTATTTGGGTCTGATGTCCCCCAAGTTGACACCTTTGTGTTTGGTTAACCTAGAAAGGCAGAGTTCCTGAATGAAGCAGACAATGTGAGCCAGGGGCTGGCAGAAGCGGCACAGCGCCCACCTCAGGTAGCCCAGGCGCCGGCACACCAGCGTCCCCAGGGAGGCGTTAAAGCTCTCGTAGCAGGCGGGCAGCCAGGCCTGCAGCTCCTCCAGCTGGATCTCCAGGAGGGAGTTCTCCGGGCTGATTCTGTAAAACACTGAAGTGCTGCGTTTGTGGATGGTATTCATCCGCTAAAAGGTGGGGAGCGAAGCATGGTGAGAACTGGGCGAAAAAAAATGCTGACAGGGCTTCTGTGAAGGTTTCCTGAAGAATTAAAACATCATTGTTGTTTCTGATAAACATGGAATCTCCTCTGGATGGGGACACTGTGGGACAGATAGTCCCCCATCCCGAGGTTCAGCTGAGGTCGGAATGGCTAACGAGCATACAGACCTTTCCTGGTGTCTGCCGTGGAGATGTCCTCCGTCACATTGCAGAAGGATGTCTCCTTAGCATTCCCCAGTCCAGTCGGGGTCTGACCTGTGTCAGTCCTGAGAAGCCCTTCAACTGCTGGCAAAAAACAGAGGTAGATGCATCTTACCTCTGTGTGACATGTGTACTGTATGAGAACTGAGTTCAGCCTTTTGGATTAAAGGCAGACACTCCACACTTACATTTGTGGAAACATTTGTGGAGTTTCTTACCTAGAAACCACATTCCAACAGCAATACCGCCCAGCAGCCCAACTGCACAGACAGCAGCCAAAACTCCTACCCACTTCTGAGCTGTGATCTTGGCAGCACCTGGGAAACATTCACTCATTTTCACTTCCCGTTGTCCTAAGTGATTTGCAAATCAGTTTAAAAAGTCAATAAAAGCAAAGCACTTAAAAACAATCATATTGACTACAACACGCATTATAACAGAAGCAACGTCGCCCTCTTCTGGAAAAGAAGTGAATTACACAAACACAATGACAGGGCGACTCGCCTTGGTCCGGGGGCGGCACCTCCCTCAGCCAAGCTGGGTCTCCATGGGCTGCGCCGGCCGCACTGGTGAAATCCGCCGGCGGCTGCTTCACGGACAACGTGTCCGAATCCATACTCTGGGTGAGGAAAATGTTAGTACTGTGCCATTCCGGTTAAGGAGCTCAGCTAAAATGTCTCTAGGCTTTTCTCCCAAGGGGCTGCAAGGTGAGAGCTCGACCAGTCATTCATTGCAGGCTACGCCAAACTGAGCTACGCATGAAAAAATAATACGTACAAATTATTATTACATTTGTTATAACAAATTATTATATTAACGCAATGCATATTTTACAATATAACTTTACAATATAATTTAATTGGTAACACTACTTGATGTGGCACAAATACTTAGCAATAACTCGGTTACCACTGAAAGACAAATTACGAACAAATCATTTACAAATATAGTAATTGAGATACAAGGTGCGTCAAGATTCATTGATGACGAACAAACATGACAACACTACGTCACTTGTATTATTAATTATTCATTAGGGTGCCGCTTTACAAGGCTAGCCATATAAAGAGTTTACGAATGGTTTATAATCTGGTGATTAATTAGGTTGTAACACTTTGTAAATTATTAATAGACAATTTTAAACAAGTTATAACACAGTTTTCTTTTTATTAATGCGTTACTACCATTTACAAGTAGCAAAAGGGAGCCTTATTGTAAATTGGTACCAAATATTGTAAGTGCTTCAGATAAAACATGCTTCCGGATGTATTAATGATTAATTAACATGAGATTATACGTGCGATTTTGTGGCTAATTAATACATAAGCAGTGTTTGGGAAGCTACTTTTAAACGGTGGCTTTTAAAGCTACAAACTACTTATGATTAAAAGCAACTAAGCTACAGCTAAGCTACTGTTTTAATATAGTAGTTAGCTACACTACAAGCTACAGAGTAGATAACTACATCAAAGCTATTTCATTCAGCTGCGCTACTTATGAGCTACTGAAAAAAGTAGTTAGTGACGTAGCTCATTTTAGCCACACTGTACGTAAGTAACAGTATAATGCTATACCTAGATATATTGTTTCAACGTTGAATTATAGTTAAATGCGTACATTACGGTCAGTGTTAAATTATCAACGTTGAAACTGAATTGATTTTTGGTCAGATTTTCAATACTGAAAAACTGATGGCGGCAAAACCTTGATTTAATGTTGATATAAAGCGAAACATTGAAGATCGACGTTTTTTCAACCTTCTTGACTGATATGGAATCAATGCCATTTCAATATGTGTGCTATCTGAGTATATTAATTGTGCCGCATCAAGTAAAGTGTTACCATTTCATTTTATTATAATTAATATGCTGAAATAGCGGGCATCTCTGGAGTAAAACCGCTTCTGAGGCCAGGCGCGTCGTCAGCCTTCCGCCTCAAACACACACATGTGCGCACAATAAGAGCCGCTGTTCAGTCAGCACAGGTCACAGCACTGACCTTTGCTTCTGTCTAGAGGCTCCCACACCTGCACCGCTCCTTGCCTCATTTTCACCCAATGCATTAAAACAGTGACTTTGTCATTTTCTTCCACCAATCCGTATGCAATACTGAATACACGAATATATACTATTAACGCGTTTTACGCAGAATTATGCCGTTTTCAAATCGTATTGTTGAATTTAGCTAAAAAAAACAGTCAATGCAATATCAATGCAAGTTATGCATCGCAAGATTTACAAAAGTTAGTTGTAATACTGTGATCTTCATGTGCACGAGGTTTTTTTTATACAAATAAATGACGTATATTTATATTCAACATAAACGTATAATACATTTTAATATAGAATATATAAAACATTTTCAAATAAACGTATAATTCCCGCAACCTCCTCTGTAACTAACATAACACTACTAAATACAGATGCTCTACTATTTTAGCATGCATCGCGTAATCAAATTAATTAAATAAACGGAATTTCGTATAATTAACCTAACCGCTTTCCTCCGCAATTTGCATACTCACAAACCATACCGCTAGCATTACGAATACAAATACACCTGTCCTTAATTTCTGTAAAGTTTTGTATAAGGCTGAGAGTGGTGCCGGTTTACCATATTTACGGGGCGTGAAGGCTCTCCTGGACGGCGGTAGGATGAGCCACGTCGCGCTGCCATTCAGCACGGAGCGACTCTGGATTTTCCCCGTGCAAAAAGACCATGAGGTCAGCAGAGGAACAGAGAATGAACCTGTTGTTTTGCCAAGGGGTCATGGGGCCCACCCAAGGCTGGCTGAACTAGGTCTTTGTGAAGGACATAACACCTCTAGAGACACCCAGCTTCTCACTGATAGGATATTCATGAAGGGGGGGGGGTGTTAGAGATGAACCCTATGCTGCCAACAGAAGGTCAACTTTAAAAGCAGAGCTGACAATTCTGTAGGTTTTCAGAAAAGACATAATTGGAAATTGCTGACAAGCCAAAAGTCAGGCCGTTTCAAACTGACAGACGTAATCTAGCTAATGAAAATTTTCTGAGAAAAGAAACAAACATTTTCCTGCTGACGTGATGACAGGATGGCTCGGAGATCACACTTCTTTCTCTTTTTAGCAACATTTGATGCGTGAAACAGTGAAGTGGAGTTCTGTTGCGTAGCGTGGGTTAGCCTGGGCATAAAGGCCCTCTCTGAGACACTTTTACACAGGAACTGTGGTGAGTTTGTTAGGGGTCTAAGCCATGGTCTAAAAATGGGCTTTTCGGGTGAAATAACTGCAGCACTGTGATCAACATGACCAGAGCTGATTGGAAACTGAAAGGTTGATTTAGTATTTTTGGAGGTTTTAGTGAAGTTTTACGAATATCATTCCTGTCAGTCTGTACTTATAAACATTTCTGGAAGCTCATTTAATTATGGTGGGGGGGGGTGAAGTGATGTAGTAGGAAATGAAAGTTCAGTAAGAATTTCTCCAGGAAGGCTGCCTACGGTAGGGCTGCAGCCTCCCTGATACTCTTCCATTGCGCCGTAGTGTTTCATTACCAGCCTTGACTTTGTGCTGTTGTCTCCTTATGCCAACTTGAAAGCCAGTGCCTTCAAAGTCCAGGTCCTATGAACGATCTCCAGAGACACACAGGGCAGCATCTTATCTGCAGCTCCTGTGGCTTATGGCTGAGGAAATGATTTCAAATGATCAAAATGAGCCAAACATCATTCAGGTTCATTCGCGTAACTGAATAACAGATATCTGTCAACATGCTCCTATCGAATTTCATTATCTTTCGCAGACAGTGCATGATGGGATAATTTCAAATTTGCTTATACTACTCTTACCACATAATTGAACATTAAGACTATGCACAATATTTAAAAGTCAAAGACTAAATACAATTTTTTCATTAGGTGAAATTTTATCCTGTGGGCTCGAATGTGCTCTTTTGATTTACAGATTCTGTAAACCTGTGGTTTAGCAGCAGTTCTTTCACATTTCAGAAGCCCTCGCTGGAGCTGCAAACCCGCAGCTTGTGTTTTCTTTACAAGCCAACATTGTAAGACTCTGACTCACCCCTTGCTGACAGTCTGCCACTTAATATCACCACCTTCCATCCAGCCGCTGTAATCAGATCTCGCTGTGGATGTTGTGACGCTGTAGCCGAGATGCATTTGCCAATGAAGCCGTGATTTACTTCTTCTTCACTATGAATCAGCTCGCATGCAGACGAGAAGCTGGCCTGGAGGGGTCTGTGAAGTTCCCAGAGGGCAGGAAAGCAATCCTATTTTAGGCCAGTATCCTAAAAAGCCTTTTTCTATTCACATGTCAAATAAAATTTTCCATCTTACTGTATAAAATAGCCTATATCACGTGTAAATGGGCTGTAGTATTGCCTTTGCTTGTAAAAGCTCTGATGGAGTTTATACAATAAAGTGAAATCCGTCTTAACACTACTTGGCCCTGAATGAGTCGAAGAAATACCAATTTGCTAAATGTCCTGTTGGAATACGATGGAATATTAAAGTTAATATTCAGCCATTTTAATCTGAGGTGTGTTTTCTATGAACCTAGACTCCCCTCTTCTGAGCTGTACTGCCTGCCAGAGGTAGAAATTTCAGGTCCAGAAAGTACAAATCCATACCGGGATTTTGTTTCAACCAACCAGTTAAGCATAAAGACTCACAGTGATATAATACTTAAGTGGTTTGGATTTTTACTTTCTGGACCTGAAATTTCCAGCTCTGCTGCCTGCATATTTGTTGCATCGATTAAGAGGTTAAGTCGTAATCTGCTAATTTAATTCGTGGATCCGGTTACCTGAAGATCATCGCCTCTATCGCGGCATCAGCCCTCGTTTCCCCAATGGAGAATGACACGCCGAGGCTTTTTGCAGCACATGCACTCAGCGGGACAATAATCCCGTCACTCCTATACCCGCCACAGGGAGCTGCGGCCAATGTGCCGCTGTGTGACCGCCATCAACGATCTAATGGCACTTTCTTGAGCGCTGATTTTGCTGCCAGGCGATCAACAAAACCGCAAACTGCAGAAGCGGAGCCCTGCACTCTCTGGCATAAACTGTAAAGGAGAATGAGGTGTCGGGTACTATGGACAGCGCTAAGTGTCATACTGCAACTCTGCAAGAAGGAAGCCTGTACAAGTCTCTGCCATGCTAGTGAGTCTGCTTTACTATTTAAGAAAAATACGCGCGCCGTCTCCAATTGATATACTTATTTAACAACATTCTTCAAATACCGTTAAAAGCATGTTCATTTGTATTTTTTCGTTTCTGGGCGTGTCCCGTAGTATTATCCGGAAATATTCCATCCATCCATCTTCTAACCTCTTATCCTGGTCATGGTCGCGGGGGGATATTATTGCACCACTTGTAAATGTTAAAAAATGTAAATGTTATTATAGATGTAACCAGTTTGACTTGATGAAGTAGTTGATCGTCTTCTGAAAGTTCTCAGTTCGACGTTACTTTACTCATGTGTGCGACGTTCATTTTGTTTGGTACCAAAACCCAACATGAATTTATATATATATTTTTTATATATATACAAAAAAAAACTGAAGTAGTTTATAATTAGTGTAAATGATCTATTAAGAATGGATGCATCTGAAAAGATTTAATACATGCTGTTTGCTTAGACAGAAGAAATGCCCCGGGACGTTTTTTCAATGCTACGCTGGTGCGTCTCTCAGAATACTTAAGCGACGGCTATAAAACGGGAGTCCGTCCAGTCACGGACTGGAAACGATCCACAATGGTATCCATAGACCTGATGGTCTATGCAATACTTAGCGTGGTACGTATTAACATTTTATTGTCATATTGTGGATTTCACTTTCATTTTTAAGCAACGGCACATACTATTATTTTCTATCCCATCGCAGGATGAAAAGAACCAGGTTCTGACGACATACATATGGTACCGGCAGGTATGAGAGAGATCTTAATGTGTCCACACTTTTCCGTACTGTATAGAATTTCTGCTCCAGATCAAATTTAGGCCCGTGAGTAGATGCCTCACGTATCCGCCGAGAAAGGTCCATAGAGCCGCACTTCACGTAATTAGAGAGGTAAAATAAGTTACAGATGCAGCACAAAGCGCCTCCCTAGGTGCAGAGAGGCACGTTTCCCCCTGAAAATGAAATTAACTTTATGGGTGTACAAAGCGCCCCCATATCCCAGTGCGTCCTTCTCTTACTGTGGTCTCTGTGACACGCAGCAATGGATAGACGAGTTTCTTTCCTGGAATCCGTCAGATTTCGACGATGTGAAACAAGTCTCTGTTCCTATGAGCAGCGTGTGGATGCCGGATATACTGATCAACGAATTGTGAGTATAGTTCCTTCATATAAACTGTGGGTTAAACCTAAGATGAGGCCATCGGGAACCTGTTAGGTGTGTCATCTTAGCTCGCGCTTGGAGACGTACATGCGTCAATTCTATTGGAGTAATTTTGAAAATCTTGTTTTCGTGTCAGTGTGGATGTGGGAAAGTCCCCCGACATCCCCTATGTTTACGTGGAGCATAACGGGCTAGTACGCAACTACAAGCCGATCCAAGTGGTGACGGCGTGCAGCCTGAACATCTACAACTTCCCCTTCGACGTGCAGAACTGCAGCCTCACCTTCCAGAGTTGGCTCCACACCAGTAAGACTGTCAACCAGCCCCAGCAGAAATCACGTTCAGTTAGGGGGCAATTAAGGTTTCATCAGGGGTGGGAACCAGCAGAGGATTTGGGCTGTGAGAGGTTGCTGATTCGGATCTATTCAATTACAGGACACTGCAGAATAAATATAAACAAATGAGAAAAATATTTTAAAGAAACAGTAGGTCCGTGACTGACTATGAAATGTATGAGGTAAAGAAACTGCCGGCTTTCTTTTCTGCAGTTAAGGACATCAACATCTCCTTGCTAAGGTCATCCGAGGAGGTGAAGGATGATAAGTCTGTTTTCATGAATCAGGGAGAATGGGAGCTTCTTCATATCCTGTCCAAATACAACACCTTCAGCATCGACGAGGAAGACTTCTACGCTGAGATAAAGTTCAATGTATGCCTCTATATGTTTTGTCTATATTAATATGTAGTTGTAGAGACTTTGATCTGACTTGGAGACTTTTTTCACGAAGGCGCCATCTGCAGACTGGGCAATGAGGTGGGGCTACGCCTGAGGCGTCCATGGGCATGTAGATGTAATGACTGTAATGGTAAAACTGAAAATAATTGCTATATTCCAGGGGTGAAACCTGTTTTCATCTAATATGTCCCCTGTACTGAGACCGATTACTCCCCGTAAACAGTTCCCATATACGGAGATGTTTTGTTGTAGAATTGTCGGATGTCAGATATACTGTTTTCAGAGACAAAATGACATGATGGTTTCTTCGAAAGGTTTCTTTCTCTGTTATAATGGATGATGAAGTTAAATATTAAACTTAATCTGATTAGCTATATTAGCTGTAACTCCTTTAATAGTCCAACTGCATTTCAATAATAAAATGGCTTGTCATAGATAACTCTCCATATGTCGGTTTCGTGTAGGTCCGCCCTGAAAGTTAGCAGAGCCAATGGATACGACTGTGGGCGGGGATACGCATGTAGCCCCGCCCCATGTAGCCCCACCCCCTGTGTAGCCCCACCCCATTTTCCAGGCTGCCGCTGGGTGTTCTTGCCTCATGCTGCTGCACTCTGACTTCTGTTGCAGGTGGTGATCCGGCGCAGGCCACTCTTCTACACAGTCAGTCTGCTCCTGCCCAGCATCTTCCTCATGGTGATGGACATCGTGGGCTTCTACCTGCCCCCCGACAGCGGGGAACGAGTCTCCTTTAAGATCACCCTGCTGCTTGGCTACTCCGTGTTCCTCATCATCGTCTCTGACACGCTGCCTGCCACGGCCATCGGGACGCCACTCATCGGTAGCCAATCACATCATCCGCACGGCTCAGCTATGACACGATTCTCATTTCCACGTGGCAATCTTGCACAGCACTCGTGATTCTTCCCTGAAGTCATGCTCAGTCCTTTGAACAGTGAAATCACTGGGGATAGCCACAGTAAAACAGTCAAATCATAAATAATGCTAACAAATTTTTATACGAATAGCGAAGTCACACAGACAGTATTCTCATTTCAATAGTGAAACACACTATACTCACCATAAAACAGCAACACGTACAAAATACTCACAATTCATCAATCACTCTCAGCACTGATTCACATAAACACACACTGATGTCTTGTGTTCTCCATGGCGACCATAGGAGTCTACTTTGTGGTGTGCATGGCCCTGTTGGTGATCAGCCTGACCGAGACAGTTGTAATCGTACGGCTGGTTCACAAGCAGGATCTTCAGCCACATGTCCCCGACTGGGTCAAACACCTGGTGCTGGAGAAGGCCACGGTGCTGCTCTGCATCCGGAACCAGCACAGGCTTGGTCCCGACCCATCCCGAGATCCGGACTCACTGCGCTGCAACGGGAATGGTGTGAATCCCAGTAGGAGTCGACGTCAGAGGTTCTGTCTAAATGTGAAACCCTAAATTTTGGTGACATATTGTCCTGTGTCCTACAGTTCAGTGCAATCATCACGGCGGCCAGCCGAGAGCAGACATGGTGGGTAGGGCGGAGCTGGCCCAAGGGGCGAGGGCCGGGGAGGCGGTCATGGACAGCGTCCTGCTGGAGGTGTCGTCCATCCGACAGTTCCTGGAAAGACGAGAGGAGTACCGGGAGATCGCACGGGAGTGGCTGCAGGTGGGCTATGTGCTGGATGTGCTGCTCTTCCGCCTGTACCTGATGGCCATGGTGACATACAGCATCACACTGGGCACCCTATGGTCCGTGTGGCAGTACGTCTGAGCCGGACAGCCAACACCCACTGTGAAGCACAAACTAACAGCAAAAGGAGAAGTGCTGCAATTGCAGGATGGTCCAAACGAGGGCGACAAAGCAACACCTGACAGTAACAAGGGTACGTACAAATGCATCTTGACTGTTAATCGTCGAATATTCTGTATTTCATTATTTCACATTGCATTTACATTGCTGTCATCAACTGTATAAGTGAATAACTATTAAAAAAGTACTTATTGCTGTATTATTACTGGCCATTCTGTAGTAAAACACTCCAAATGGATTTAATGCCAAGTAACAACATTTATATGCTAAATTAGTGAATTGAAGATATCTGATTTTATTTTTTATCAGTCGGTGTAAAATCATGTGGAAAATATCTCTGTAAAAATATCTGTAAAAGCTGTTAAGTGTGTGCCTTGACATTTTATAACAGTAAAATATTCCTTTAAAACCTGTTGTGGTTTAGCTGTTATCATCACACATAATATCAGGAAGTTCCTAATAACGGTAATTATCGCTAAGTAAGTATGATTATTTCAGTGCAGTGGAGAGGGCAGTTTAAAGGTGATTATCACATTATAACAGAGGACAGTGTAAATGTGATTATCAAACCCAACCGGGAAGGCGGTGTAATGTTACATATTAAAGCCAAGGATTTGCATATTGCTACTCATCCTCTAGACAATAAAAAATCCCCTTGAAGAAAATGCGCTTGGCAGGTGTGGGATGAACATATGCTTGTACATAAAGAGCAGGCGTTTTTTACCACGAAAAAAAGCTGCCAAAATGTCAGCATTCCATCATTCCCGATGACAGTGTGGGGCTTTGGAGAGCTCCTGCTTGTCACTGTCACTGCTTAAGCCACCTACCACACTGCGCAATATAATTATAACTGCCTCCTTACCAGTATACAGTTTATCTGGATATAGACAAGTATAACACTCCAATAATCTGTTTTACAGTGCTAGACTGTCTATGGATACAACAAAGCAATCAAATAGGCTTATAATTAATACTACATGCAGCTCCAGGGACAGCAGATAAATGGCTGACCTTGTGTTTAGTCTCGAAGGTTCACTCTCAACGCTTGATGTGTGCGTCATAAAGGAGAGCAAGATGGGATACGCAGAAACGAAAGCTTTCTGGAGTATGTGAAGTCATGCAAATGCCAACTGAAGTATTGTTTCATGTCAGCATGGTCACTTAGTAACATTTTTGTGTCATAGCTGTGTCTCACCACAAGAGGGCACTTCCCACAATTTGGCAGGGATCAACGGCAAGGGTAATAAAGCGCAGAGCCTCACAAACATGCGTGTAGGTTTCTTGCGAATATTGGTGCAGCAGAATCACACCTGCTTCATCTCAACATTATAGAAAACAAATTCACAAATTTAAAAAAAACCCACCAAATTTAATAATACTCGGTTTTATTGTGCCGACTTAAATGATCAATAAGTGGATTAATGAATTAGTATCACTAGCTTTATGATTAATTTACTGACAAATAAAAAATCTACTTTATGCTCCCAGTGGCAAAAGGGAATACTGCTCACTGCAGTGGCATCTGTCCGCAAAGCTCATTTGTCCCAATTATTTTTTTTTGTGACATTATGGAAGTTTGTGAATTCTATCTGTTGAGCTACCATTTATCGATTCGGCAAATTCCACCTGCAAAACTCATACTGCCCAAGCTGTGAGAAGCACGGTAATGAAACAGGCATATAATTCTGGGCGCTGTAACAGGAACGAAGCGGCCGCCGCATCCACAGAGAAGCACACAGAAATGCGGACAGAACTAAATGGAATTTAAGACTTTATTTTAAGTGCAGATAAAAGAATCCAATGAATTTTGCGCGTAAAGTCATAAGATGAGACAAAATTGAAGGAACGTTCACTACACGACAATCTACTATTAGGCTGGTTGTAGAACATCTTTGTACTTCTGAAGGCTCGGGTAGCGTCTCTGCAGAAAGACAGAGGAAAGCCTGCAGTGTTCCACCGCTTCCTGCTTCTCCAGAACCCAGACGACACTGTAAAGAACAGCGCTACATCTACACTCAAAAAGCAAATCCGGAAATGGCATCACAAACACTCCTACACACAATCATTTTGGCGTCAGAAAGGTCGGTGACCTTATGAGGCTATAAAGAACAATACTCGTTCACCTAAAGAGAGGTGAAGATGCTGAAGGTGCTGAGGTAGATCAACTAAAACAAATTAAAATACGTTCTTTATACAAAAAAACCAACCTGACTGCTACATGTGCCGTTCCACAAGGATTAAAGCTACGGACAAGACAGAAAGGGGAACCTTTCCTGAGCCCAGAAGGGCTACTGGTCTGTACAGGTAATAAGACATAAGAGAATAGACATTTGTGGTGATTCATTACTAAATATATTTAATAAACAGCACATGCCCAGCAGCACTGCATAAAATGGTTACCCATTCTACAATGTTCTATGTACCAACAGCAATTACCCGTTCTAGATTGTTCTAGAACACATCACGCAGCAGAGATTCCATAGTACTCCATTTCCTTTGCCCCCCCCCAAATATTCAATTATATAATCATAACCAAAATACCTCTACAAACATTTCACTGTACATATAAAATATTCATAATTATTACAAATCGCTTGAGAAATGTGAACACTAATGACCCAGCTCTTGCTTACAGAAACACATGGCAATTGAGTAAATTAGGAAAGAAAATGTATGGCATTTTAATTAATTATTAGACGATTACTGTACAATCACGCTGGGTAACATTTCCCCCTTTTAGATTAAAGCAACATACAAGGGCAAGTGATAGTGGTTAGGGTTAATTGACCCTTGTTAGTCGTTCATTAAAACCATGAAGTAAAACACCACATAGCAGTTGCCTTTTTAATCGCAAACATTTTCCAGGAATGCATCGTTCAATGCAGACCAGTCACACATGGATAGCGTGACCATCCCTTACGGACAAAAGCACAGCTTATCTTTCCTGTTCAGTGTGTCCACAAAGACATCAGACGCAACTTGGGAAACTCTGTAAATCCTGTCACACACACTAGACAAAGACGTCTTCCAGCTCCTTTAAGCCACAATGGCCTGAATCGTCAGCTTAAAAGAGGAGCATTTCCTCTACAGCTTGTTCACACCTTCATTTCAAGTAGAAACTGCTTCGCTTCACAAACTGGCACTCAGCTTTGCCACATCGTAAGAATTACAATGCAGGAATCTACCAAAAAAAATCTAATTAAGAAAATAAAATACACAAAATTCATTTTATCAATAGCATAAAAATTTTAAATGTATAAAGAGTTTGTGGTATAACAGAAAATCTGCATATTAGCATCTTAAAAAGATAATCTTATTTCTGCAATCACTATCCAGTGCATTCATACTATCACACATAGCTGTGCAGATATTAATCATATTAATCCGCAAAGACATTGTAATTGTACGCCACATATTTCTGCTTCCTAGGGTTTGAACATTTTTTTCCCATCCATCCATTTTCCAAACCGCTTATCCTACTACTGGGTCGCGGGGGGTCCGGAGCCTATCCCGGAAGCAATGGGCACGAGGCAGGGAACAACCCAGGATGGGGGGCCAGCCCATAGCAGGGCACACTCACACACCATTCATTAACACATGCACTCCTACGGGCAATTTAGCAACTCCAATTAGCCTCAGCATGTTTTTGGACTGTGGGGGGAAACCAGAGTACCCGGAGGAAACCCCACAACGACATGGGGAGAACATGCAAACCACTGCACCACCATGCCGCCCCCATTTTTTTTCCCCATTCCCAAATTTATATAATAGGACGAGGGTGTCAGGAGATACAATCTTGACTTCTTAATTTTGTTGCTGCCTTTTGTAATCATTTATATAAACATTGCAGGCAAACAATGTGCAAAATAAGAATTCCTGAAGCATCAGATGAGTCCACAAAACAAATGATAACAAACAAACGCACGAGTATTCAGCCGAGCAAACGGAACGTCGGGGTGCGAGTGAGAGAGGCGTCTTTCAAAACGTACACCTCATATAAACGCGACGTGGAAATGTAGTGCGGCACGTCATCATTCTTTGGAGAGACTGCTGGGTCATTCGGAAAAATATATACCTCATTCAGAGCTGGGATGTCCCTAAGAGACAGCTGGTGGCAGGGACTGGGGGCCGATCTCAAAGGTCTGAAAGAGAAAGTTTGACTTCTGGAAATGGAGTGAGGGGAACAGGAGGGGAAAGGGGTAACTTCAACTGGGTAGAGAACAGATGGCAGGTGCTGCCACACATCAGCACTACCCCACCAGGACAAACGGTGGTTTCGATTGAGATAAACTGCACTGTGGAGATCATGGCGGACACGTCTGCCCGTGAATCTGTCAATGCGTGTCGACACTCCGTCAAATGCGGCTTAAATGGCAGAAAGCTCCGTTAGTTCATCTTCACCGCCCCCTTTCATGTCCGTGGATCTTCTTTTAGGGGGGAGATCTCAGTTTAAATGCTTGAGAGTCGGACTTCAACATGGGAACAGTACTCCTCCTCCTTTAGGGCTGTAGTTGCACGGATTCCCTCCGCCTCCTCCGTTCACACGTAGCACAGGTACAGGTAGGTCTTCTCTATCCTCCAGTCTGGGGGAACGTCCTCTGCTTTGTGAGCCTTCATGTGCTTCTGCATGGCGGACAGGCTGGGGCAGAACTCCAAGCACACAGTGCACTGGTAGGGAGCGGCACCGTTGTGTGTACGCAGGTGCTTGATCATTGCCGAATAGTCCCGTGAGCGTTGGTGGCACAGCTTGCACTCGAACGGCTTCTCGCCTGGGTGGGGGGCGAGGGGGACGGGGGGGGGGTTGGGGGTTAGCAGAGGACAGAGGCAGACTTTCAGAAGATGTGCCAATTAGTAGAAACATGTGCGAGATGTGCTTTTACAGAATGAAGACTCCGCCTCATCTAACGCCGATTACCTCTAAGGATCTTCCGTTAAATTTTTCACATTTTCAGTGAAAAGCGAGATCTGTGGCGTAAAACGTAACAGCGTCCCTGATGGATCCCCTAGAGAGAACTGCTCACATGGCTGAGAGCAAATCTACAAGATACGCGCTAACGTCAATGCGCTAATGACAGCATCACACTCAGAGTGCAACACAGTGGATTTTATCCTTATTATCGAATCATGTCATCACAGACTATGGGCTGTAACTATGTAATCAACATTCTTAATGGTCTGAGGGCCACTTTAATAATTTGATAAGTTTATGATGCATTGTTTTTACAATGAAAATTGATGACAGAAATATCGCATTAGGAAATTTCGGGGGCTTAAGATGTCAATGTCAGAATGTATACAGACTGCACACTGCATGGAAAGAAAAAAGATTATAGCAGATTAAAAGATTAAAAGCTGGTGAGAGAAAAACAAACAGGGCTCTTCCACTGGTGCGGTTCTTCTTCAAAACATTAGCCACATTCTACCAATCAGATGTGCAGATGATGGGCGCAACACAAAACCCATACCCAAGGTGTTTACCTCAAGGCGGACATCCTCTCATCATGCCTCGTCTCCTGTCCTCTCACATACTCTGCAGGGCAGCTAGCAAAACCAAACTGGTTTGACAGAACACCATAACCCCAATTCTAACTCTAAACCTAACCATTACTCCCTGCACCTTCCACAAAGGGAAGGCCCAACTGGAGTTTAGACAGCTGACAGATACCATAAAGGCAGTGCGTACCACACATAAGTAGGATGGAGCTGGATCTAACCAGTCTGAACATACACTATCTTGATGTTGATAGTCCTGCCCAGCTCTGTGAGCCCACAGAAACCTGCCTGGCAGAAGGTTTACACTGCAGAAGATGCCTGCTCACTTAAAGCTCAAACACTTCATCCAAGCTGCTCCACTTAAATATCCAGCAAAACCTACTCCAAGATGACATCCTGCAGAAGTCAGGGCTGAGGGTTTGGGGGACATGCCAAGTCTTGATTGGCTCTTCTCTGACCTCTTACCTGTGTGCACGCGATAGTGGGTCTCCAGCTGGTGCTTGAGGCTGAACTTCTTCCCGCAGCCATTGCACTCGTAGGGCTTCTCCCCTGTGTGTGTCCGCTTGTGTCCCCGCAGCGAGGCCTCATCCCGGAAGCAGCTGCCACAGAACTCGCATTCAAATGGGTGGTCACCTGAGGGAGGAAGGCATAACAGTGTTTGTGTGGCAAGGACATTCCAGGGGCACATCAAGGGCACTGCAAGGGTGCATCAAGGGCACTACAAGGGTGCATCAAGGGCACTGCAAGGGTGCATCAAGGGCACTGCAAGGGTGCATCAAGGGCACTCCAAGGGCACATTAAGGGTTCATCAAGGGCATTGCAAGGGTGCATCAAGGGCGTTCCAGGAGCACATCAAGGGCACTCGAAGAGCAGCAAGTCCTTCCAGAGATGCAGGAGATTTTAACTGCAGCTCTACTAATGCATTTCTGTGAAAAATATGCAACCGTCTAAATATAAACGAAAATAAATTAGCACGACAGCTCTAAATGAATGCAAGAGGCACATCAGCTAAGCAAACCCAGCAGGCAGATGTGTGAAGGCAATAACAACTTATAAATACAAGTGTAAATAAGATGTGAAGGAAGCGAATGATTGACGAGGCTAGACTCACAACAGCGTGTTAACAACCAGTGAAAAGTCTCATTTAAGGCACCATTATCATTCTGGCTACGGGAGGCCAGATGGTGGAGCTGCTCGTACGGCATTACACACTCAGCCGTGGCTCGGAATCGTCTGTAAGTCACACGGTTCAAAATAAAACAGAGATCATGATTAAATGCTCTGGCGCGTGCTGCCAATTTGATGGCGATTAGCAGCGTTAGGCTTGTGCTTCATTGTGCATCCAGACCTGCTCATGATTTCGGTAAAACTAACATACAGAGGCCTGCGATAGTGCCGCAAATGGCAATTAAGCTAATGCATGGGAGAAGAGAGTCGCCACTGAAATGCAGACAGATGGTGACAATCTAACAGGCTGAGGCTCACAAGAGGCCAACAGATAGACACTGGTATAAGCAATGTAATCAGGCCCACAGAGCTACAAACACACATGGACACAGATAAAGTACAGAGGCCCACAATGAACCTGCAGACTGGCATTGATTCATTTGAACATAAAGAGGCTTACAAAGGACCTTAAGACAGGTAGAGATCGATAAAGCTAATGTACGGAAGCCATCAAAGGACAAAATGCAGGCAAACGCCCATGGATGAACGTACAGAGGCTTACAAAAGACCTTAAGACAGGTATAGATCGATGAAGCTAATGTGTGGAAGTTCACAAGGGACAAAGTAATGAATGAATCGAAGGACCACAGGCTCATAAAGGACCTTCCGACACAGTACCGGTCAGTCCAAAGAGCCTGATCAATGTTGGTCACACTCGCTAAGTGGCGTCCCGGTGACTGAGTGAGCATCTTTTTCCCATTTTCTCTCCCCGGGCAGCGAAAACTCATCAAAGAATCCCATTCTTTGCCTAGGCCTGTGTTTCTCTGAGCCCCCTCCCCCCCCCCTTTTTACTTTTGTGCCATAATATTTTGCGGCATTGATCGATTCCAACGAGCCGAAGGCCAGGTTGGCCAATGACTGAACTATCATCACCCATCACAGCCGGGGAGCAAAACGATAATCTAAATGAGCAGAGAAAAAAAAAACGATTCCTTAAAAATGATAAACCCATTCCCATTAAACAGAACCCCCCATAAAACATTTAGTGAGGCTGAAATTTTTGAGGAGGTGGGGTTGGGGGGGGGGGGTAATACTGATGGTAAAATCTGTAAACTGGGGGGGAGGGTGCGGTGGTAAAAATTTGCCACACTTATTGTCGGCAAATTTTATTATTGCTGAATAGCGGAATAGCGACAGATTGCTGGGATACTGCATATCATTTGCAGGTACCGGGGTGTTGCGATCAATTTCCAGGAGACTTCCAGGACTTCAGGAGAGGTGGGATGTTTGAGGCGGAGGCGGAGGGGGAGGGGGCTCACCTGTGTGGGAGCGCAGGTGGCGCCTCAGTGTGGTGTGGCTGGGAAAGGTGCGGTCGCACTGGCTGCAGGCGTAGCTCCGTGCGCGGGCATGAACACCCATATGCTGCTGCAGCAACAGCTGCGTCTGGAATCGCTTTCCGCACAGCAGGCAGAAGACAGCCACGTCCGGACCTGCGCACACCACAAACAAAGGACAGGCACATGCTCATTTGTACAATCTACGGGGTTATCGCCGCTCCTACAATCAACCACGCTCACTTTCACCTTTAATGTTCCTGAAATAAACACCGTGGCTGTCAGTTTATGCTCAGCAACCGATTATCTGCAGTCTGTCCACGTCTGAGTTTTGGGTTTAGCCATACGGTGTTTAAACACCTCAGCAACAACGAGAACGAAGACTGTGGCAAACGAAAGAATTGCGCAAACGCAGATGATCCCTCTTCCACTCCTTTTAGCAGACGCCACATTTGTAGTAATGGGTAACACATTCCACACAAAGGATTCAATTAGCGCAACGAAAAAAGTCGCAGAAATAAGCCAGTCCCCTCCACTGATGAGCGCATTAAATGTAAGTGTTGCACCTGCAGTGATGTCCACAAGATGTCAGCATGAAGACACAAAATCTCTGAAAAATGGAAATACTTTTTCTGAATGCAAAAGGACAATGATTGGTTAATTCAGGTCTATATATCAATCTGTGTGGGTCTCTCTCGCTGTCCTTCTCCCTCTGTCCCTCCCTTTCCGATAAACACACATACACACACACGCGCTCACACACACACATGCTTTCCGACCAGCTAATATTACAGAAGCTTGCAAGGTATCAATCCTCCATTATCTATGAGACTGTAGCCATATGCTCATTGAGCTGAAGCCGAGGCATCAATTAGGGAGAAAAAAATACAATAACCAAAGGACCCCCTCCCCCCAAGCGATGAGTATGGATGAGTATTTTGGCTTTGCATGAATCCATAAAGGAAATACTTCATATTTGTATGAGTATAACAGTATCACACCCTAATCTAGATATATACGCATAAAAGAACAGCATTTAATGTCATTACTTTTCTGGGTCATTAAGAATGTCCTGTCCCTTTAAGAGCTGGGCTTTTACAGATCTGACGACCACGTACAGGTGACAGTCAAAGAGCTGAGGTGCAGTGTCCCTTTAAGAGCTGGGCATTTACAGATCTGATGCCCACATACTGGTGACAGTCAAAGAGCTGAGGTGCAGTGTTCCTTTAAGAGCTGGGCATTTACAGATCTGACGCCCACGTACTTGTGACAGTCAAAGAGCTGAGGTGCAGTGTCCCTTTAAGAGCTGGCTGGCTAAAGATCATTTACAATGAAGAAAATCCTACTGCCCACTCCCCCCCCCAATCTGGTCCCTCAAATCCAATTTAATCAACCGATTCTTGCAGCGCGACATAATTAGTAAACAGAAAGCCCCTCTGCAGACTCATCGAAATTCAGGTGGAGTTGCAGTCAAATTTAAAACAGTGGCTGACGGAGTCCAGAGGAATTAAAGCTCTCTCTGCCGGCTGATTTGGCTTTGGACTGCTGGCAATTAAACTGGAATTAAAGGCAAGGGCAGGATCCGAAGGATACACCGCTGTGGGGGACCACCGGGGGTGTACTGTAATAGCAGTATACTATCACTTCTTGCTTTTGGGAAATGTGGGGGGGGCGCTCTTGGGCCATATGGGTCCTTCCTTTCAAATAGCAGAATCAGGATCTATTCCAGAAGCTCGAGGGCTTGGCGACCATCTAGGGTTCACATTGGCCCACCCACCTAGGGTGACCACCCACTCCATGTCAGAGGGGACACTGTCAGCTAGGACGAGGTTCATGAACAACCAATTCAAAGACCTGCATTTCAATTCAGTTCTTGCTGTGTGCTGATTGGTCTCCTACAATCATGCCTGTGTCACTAATGTTAAAGTTAAATGGCTGGATGAGTCTTTCAATGAAGGAAACAAACCAGTAAAAACACAATAAGAACTGAACTAATCAGCCAAGTACAGGAGCCTTTCTGTTTTAGTTTGTAAAACCTGAAGTAGCTCATTGTGTCCCCCCCGACAGGGATTAGGCGGTCACCCTATGCCAGGGGTGTCCAATCCGCAAAGGGCCGGTGTGTCTGCAGGTTTTTGGGGTGACCTGTTCAAACTGTTCAAACCCAGGTGTGAGGACTCTTCAGCCAATCACTCCTCTAATATGTAATCTAATTAGGGAGTTGCAGCAAAAACTCGGATATACACCGGCTCTTTCTGGGCAAGATTGGACACCCCTGCCCTATGCCTACTTCATAGGACATGTGGAGGCTCCTCCCCTGAATAGGCAAAGACATTATCCATAAGCCCCACTACCCACAAACCCCACTATCCACAAGCCCCACTACCCACAAGCCCCTAGCATCCACACTGTACCTCTCTGAGTCACATGCTCCCCCTCCATGAGCGATGGGTCATCATGGCATCTCTACCGCATCCAACACCATTGGGAGATCCCACCCCTCCAATGACAATAAATTGAGGAAGTGAGAGTAGTGTGTTTTTGGTTGGGGGGGGGGGGGGGCACCCGTCATCTAAGAGTGTTCCTCTCTCCCTGCCTTGACCAATACCGCCTTCGGTTTGGCTGTATCCGTTCTTCCATGTTTACCCCGAAACAGCTGTGCTCCGTCTGCATTCCTGGCTGTGACTTTTCATTACCACATGTGCATCTGCTTGCCACGCGTGTTCCCCTTTAACAGCGACACGTGTGCCGTCACCTTCCACCCCGGACACTTGCTGCTTCTGTCCCAGTGCCTGTGCTAATGCCGCAGCTTAAAGCCTCCCCAGGGCAGGTGGAACTCGCCGTCACTCACCGCGTGCGTCAGCACGGCAGAGATCCACCATGTGCTGCCAGCCGGAATCGCGGTCCAGTGCTGAGCTGGGTGGGTCACCGAGTTGGCCTGAGAATCTCACCTCTTTCAATCAAGCGTATAAATAGCAAGCCAGTGACTAGCGACTGACCTCGCCACGAGGCAGGAGAGTGGGTGCGTGATCCACGAGGTCGATATTTAAATGCTCACAGTGCAGCCACGAGCTCTGCTCTCTTCTGTTCTGACATTTGACTCCCACACCCAAGGCTTCTTCTGGAAATTCCTTTCCAAGCCAAATGGTCCCTTAAAAAGTGCAGGCAGCTGGCTTGGGGTCAAAGGTGCCTACAGCTCCGTCACAGTCATGACAACCCCCTTCCAGTAGGACCCTGTGGCTTTTAACACCATTGCACGGCCTGACTTGGAGAGCTTTCCTATTAGCATGCACTTGCAGGTGTAATTCTCAATGGTCCTTCTAGAGCAGCAGGACAATGGTTCTGAGCTTCAACCAGCAAGTCTTCATTTTATGAGCCAAAAGGCTACCTGCTTCCTGGCTATATAGGTCATGTCATCACTTGGCTTGCATTCTCAGTTCATCTGTCATAGGTGCTACTGAGTTATCAACAAATAAGTTTAGCGAAGGACATGTTTAGGATGTCAAGAAAAACGCATAATGATTTATGTTTCTGTATTAAAGCCTAATATAACCAGCTGTTATAACTTATCAAAGAGGAATGAATGGCCTTTGTCTCTCTCATCTCCAGGCACTGGCAACGGATGGGCTCTGACATCTTGAGCCTGTTGTTCTCAACACTCACCAGCAGGGGGAGTGCTTCCTGTTCTCTTTTGCCAGGAGTCCTCTGCAACATATTCAACATAAAAAACTAATAAAAACAACATAAGGTGGTTTACTGTGACATTCACTAGGACTGTCTTGTCGGGCTTTAAAATACAGTGTTCGACATTTTGCTAACTGTGATCACCAACTGTCTTTGGCTGAAATTCAGAAATTTGGCCGCTGAATGAGGAAACCTGTCTTAGAGGCAGATTTCTAGCAGCTCGTCATAAAAGCAGCTTTATCCCCTGGCCAGTGGCGATGTGGACGGAGGGGTGATGGTCCGTCTGATGAAGAACGCGGTTAAAGGCCAACTGCACAATGTTGCTAAAAACTGTGCAGAAATTTCACTTTCAAGTTTTTTTTAAAGTCCTCATTTTGATATGATGCAAAGATATTCAGTTGCAATGCATTAAAAGAGTGAATCAAATCCAGGGACAACACCCCCCCCCCCAACTTTACATGTGTGAAGATCATTCCAGCAATGACCAGATCTGCTCCCTCCCCTGGGCAAAAGTTTAAGCACTTGTGCTCAGTCTAATCCCTGATAGGACATGTCAATAACAGGTTGTTCCCTTCTATATCTAATGACTTTAAAGCAGAACAATGTTTGGGCTGTAAATTAACAGAGTGCCATGTTTAATTCATGTTACTTTTGCAGCTTAGGTGAACAGCCTGGAAACCTCAATTTGGGCGATTAAGTTACCCCCCCCCCAGCTCAAAGGTTACTGCAGGGCATGTGATCTGAGACAGCCATAGGCACACAGGTCAGCTCTGCCCTCTGGGGCTTGTAGCCCGTAGAGGGGTAGCACTTTACGTTCCTTGAGATGTGGCAAACAGAAGCTACAGTTTTTGGCTTGGGGGGGGTGGTGCTGAGAGAAGCAGTGTTAGTTCCCTGCAGCACGGGATGGGAGGCTGTGACGTCGCTACAGTAACCCATAAACATGAGCACATGATGTTGTTTTTCTGGGAGTCTTGGCACCACAGGCCAGCAAACAAACCCAGTTCACCCCCCTCCCCCCCCTCTCCTCCCCTCCCCTCCCCTCCCCTGCCCACCCTGTTCCCAAGACCTACAAATGCACCTTCTGCAATATCACTACCAGCAATTATGGTCGGCTTGTGACAGAACACCACCCCTTGTGTTTCTCTCATGGGGGAATCACCTACAACACAAAGACTAAGAGATTTAATTGTGGACAGGGATCCTAAAGGAAAGTCCAGAACCCTATAAAATGAGAAAAGTACCAAATAGGCTATTGCAATTCTGGCTTTCCCATAATGCACTGCCCTCTAATATATCTTTTTCTTTTGTATGTCATCAGAATTTACCTCATTTTAGTTGTTAGCCAAGCAGGGTTTCATTCCAATAAACATTATTAGATAGACTGAATAACCCAATAAACCTGACCAGGATAAGAGGTGAGAAGATGGAAGAATGAATAAGTCACAGAAATTTCAATAGGAATGGTTCATAGGATAGGGGAGCCTACAGGACCTGGATCAGTGTTGCTTGTTAATGGTACCAACCATCACAGAAATACAACACTGCTCTGGCAATGTCGGTGCTGTACCTGAGTGTGTCTGTCTGTGTGAGTTCAGGGCCTCCTCCTGGGAGAACTGAGCACCACACTGGTCACAGCTGAAGGCCTTCAACACGGCTGTAACACAAAGAAGATGGACAATAAGGTCACCTGGCCTGCGGGGGGCCCTAGGTCCTATCCCCTTAAACGCTGTGGGGACACGCAGGCCCCGATGATGAAATCGTACATCCGCGAGTGCGTGAGATGACAGAAGACCGGGCAGAAGACCGAATAAGTGGGGTACGACCCCGAAGTCGCGACACCTAGGTGACGGGGGGGTGGGTATTTCGGGGAAACAGGACACCGAGAGCCAACTCTCTCAATTCCAGGCCGCAGGCCGTCACCTGCCGTTCTTCGAAAACATAGCTTCTGTTGTCGTCTCGTTGGCGTTGCACAAGATTACGGCGACACCAGCGAGGAAAACAGGAAGTTGATCGTCAGACGCAGTCCTGAGGTTGATTAAAAAAAACTCAACCTCAGTAAACCGCAAAAAGAGATATAAACACATCGAAGGGCTCAGAGTAAGACTGGTAGACAGACACACTCGGGTCCCTTAAGTGCCGCGTTGGCAGATGAGCACGTGTTGAGTTTTTCAGGCTGCCCTGGTGAAAAGTGGCTGGTTTTTAAAGATATTTGAGGCTGTGCTGCAACAGAGATGTGGCTCATCTGAAAATGTGCCTGTGCTGGTAGAAATCTCAGACTGCACTGGCAGATAAGTGCAGCTATTCCAAAATATTTCAGACTATGTTTGCAGATATTTAAAATTTCCTGTGTCTATTTTGAACCACACTGACAGACAGAAGTATCACGAATCACGCTTTTTTTCCCCCTGAAGTGCCAATCAAAAAAAAAAAAGAAAAGAGAAACAGTTTTCACTTCCCCTGAAAAATTACACAACTGCAGCAGAAGTGCCCGGGTTCACGCCGTCCATGGTGCCGTGTACAACGTCAGCTTTCTTTGCACGCACACAGACGCACGTGTGGCCACAAAGATACAGCGTATGCTGGGGCATAGCGTAAGGAGGGGGAGCAGAAGGAGGGCTGACATCGCGAAAATCAGGAAGAATGCTGAAATATAAACGGCCCTTACCCAAAAGGAAACTCAAGATAAGGCACAAGACCTTTTTCAAGACGGACAGTGTTATATGTATTTATAATATGCACTAAACTCGCATGAATATATTACTCATGGTGCCCAATTATACATTCTACACTGGACTGGAGTCTTGTTTAGGGTGTTTCATTGGACCCTGTGCTTCTTGGGTCCAGGTGACCCCATTCTGGGTAAGTGGCTATGGAATACTGATACCATAACCGCCTACCACCTAGCCGGTACCTCGCACAAGGAAAGTGTGTGAAACATGGAATAAATGAGAGGTCATTGATTGGGAGGTTGAGACCAGGAATGTGTTCAGTCCATGCAGTCCTAATGCTCTCCAGCATTTGGGTGATCCGGTCCCGGTGTTACCAAGGACGATACGCGTGGTACGCAAAAACCCTGAAATGAAAGGAAAACACAAATGAAAAATAAGAGAGCTGAGGAAACAATAAGTGCAAACTCCCCACTCTGCTTTCCTGTGCAGTGAGCAGCTGGACCGGAGCGCGGTTTGGAGAATGTCCTTATCAGCGTGGAGATGGTGCTGTTATGCTACGGGGGGGGGGGGGTCAGCGCAGAACTCTGTGTTCTCTGTCAGGTACACACTCACGCACGCACACGCACACGCACAGACGGAGACACACACAGACACACACACACACAGACACACATATACACGAGGTATCTATATTGCTGTGGGGGCCGTCCATTCATCTCTATGGGGATAAAAAGCATAATCTTTACAATTAAAACCTTAACCCCCCCACCCAGCCTTAACCTTAACCATAAGTAACCAAACAAAATACAAGACATTTGGCATTTTTAGTTTTTTGATCGCAGTCACAGATTTTTATAAAATCAAGTTTCCCTTTATAGGGGCTGACAAAATTGTCTCCAGAACGTTAAAATAACAGGGGTCCCGCAATTTAGTATACACGTAACACGCACGCACGCACGCACGCACGCACGCACGCACGCACACACACACACACACACACACGAGCTACTCTCTAAATCCACAAACAGAGTCAGTGAGAGTCATCTCCTGACTACACATCATCTCGGTAGGGTCATGTCAGCTTGGCAGGGTCCTGAGCAAAAAGATTCCCGCATGATCTCCACCTTCCCCAAACCAAGAGCGAAACGTTTCCATTTCAGCTTTCTGTTCTGCGCCTGATTTAGTGGGCAGCCGCCTCGCCCTGCATCACCACCCGAGGGTTAACCTAAAGTGAGATTAAGATGTTTTGTGGTTGCTTGTGCGCAGAGTTCCGGAGAGTGAAACCTGCCCCATTTTCTACTGTAATCGGTGTAAACATCTTACAATACACAGTGTCATCAGAATCCACCCTGCTGGCTTCTATTGGACCAATTTTTCCTTGTTTATGATAACTAGGGATGGAAGTACTTTGAGGAACTTGCAGCAAGAGAGGTAAAGACAGGAAGACTGACATGGAGGATGTTTGTTCTCTCCCATCTAGGGATAGATGTGCAGCAAGAAACAGACTGAGGTGAGTTGAGTAGCTGGAGAAGTGACAGACGGGTGAGGAGCCAATGAGATGCTCCCAGGGCGTTATGTGCTCGTCCATTGGGCGGCACTTAGCCGCTGAGATCTTTCTGGCAGGGAGTGAGTATAGCAGATGCCTCAACTGTCTAAAATATCATCAGGTTCTATGGGCTGGCAAACCCCCACACACACACACACACACACACACACACACACACACACACACACACACACACACACACACACACACACACACACACACACACACACACACACACACACACACACACACACACACACACACACACACATTTGTGGGGACCGTGCATTCACTTTTATGGGAAAAGCCCTAACCCTAACAATGACGACCTTAACCCCTACCCAGCCCTAAATTTAACCATGAGTAACCAAACAAAATACAAAACTTTCAGCATTTATATTTTTTTGATTGTACTCACAGATTTTTTTAAATTTTGTCCCCACAATATAATACGCCCCACACACACACACACACACACACACACACACACACACACACACACACACTCTCCGTTCATCATTAAACCCAAGGGCCTTTCACAGACATATGTGCTCCCGGAAGTGTGAGGTAAACACTGATCATTCCCCACCAGCCGGGATATACCGTAAACCCCATTAAAAATTTAACAGGATAGCCACTTTCATTATGTAGGAGATTAGCCTCCACATTAAATGGAAAGTAGTTATAAAATGTCATTCAACGTCGTTGTGTGAGTGTGTTTGCTGTTTGGGTGTTTTCTTTTCTTTGGTGAATGGAAACCCCAGATTAACTTGATTAAATTGTGAAACCCCCCCCCCCCCCCCCAACAGCTACAACCTGCTGGGAGTCGTGGGAGGTCATCCAACCCAGAAAAAAGGCCACGCGGTGCTTTGTGTTTCCTGATATCGTGCTCTGATTGTTTATCATTGTTTTGGCGGCCATCTTGGTGCTGTCTGAGGAGGGAATTGCAGCGGAGGAAAACGGCACCTGATGGGGTATCCAGGCAGGAGAGGTACGTGAGAGTGACAGCCAAACTGAATACCAGACAACCCCACCACCGGACTGGGGGTTGGCTACTTAACAACCATGATGCTCATGAGGCTGAACAGCCTAACAGCAGAAAGCAGACAAGCTGCTTGCTAGAAAAGCCAAGAGCGAAAGGGTAACTTCTGAGAGGTTGAAGGGTAAAATTCCACTTAAAGGTCCCCTGGCGGAAGCCTTTCTTAGGCTCTGATTGGCAAGATAGGAACAGGGTGCTGTATACAGACAGGACCAATATTGAGACCAGTGGCCTATACTACGAAGTAGGGTTACTGACGTATTGGGGTAACTTGTCGGATTTAAGGTAGTTTGGGCAAAATGTAAGTGAACGAATACGAAGTCCATTTAAATTGTGGTATCTTAAATTCGACAAGTTACCCCGATTAGACAGTAACCCCGCTTCGCAGTGCAGACCACAGTTCTGGTGAAACACGTTTCTGCAACTGGCTGGTTTTCTGCAGTGTTTCAGTGACGTTCCTGGAATCCCTTGGGTTGCAGAGAATTACCAGCACAGCTCAGTGGAAAAAGATATATACAGACATAACCACTGAGACTTAATGTTAGCTAACACCTTTAGAGGAAGAGATCTCAGTTTCATGTAATTTGAACATTTTAGGTCAAAGGCAGATGGAGGCATTTAAATCACCACTGACAGGTTAGGGCAAGAAGCCAAAGTAGAAGGCAGAGGTATGTAGTGTGTGTGGTGGGAGGTATGTAGTGTGTGGTGGGATGCTGCCAATTCTGCATAATGCAAAAAAATAACAATAAAAAATCTCCCTTGGTTTCCTCCAGAATGACTGCTGAAGGTTTGACCTAAACAAAAAAAAGAAAAAAAAACATGAAAAAAAAATAAATAAAAAAAAATCGGTCAGTACACTTTAATTGTAGGTCTGAGTACAGCGTGTTCCCGCACAAACATCTGTGAGGGATCAGAGGCAGAACGCTCCGGAATGCTGGCAGAACATCCAGACCTGCAACTGGCTGATGATGTCATCGCCCAGGCACAGGGAGGAGGGTGGGGGGCAAAAGCTCTGCTTCTGAATGACCAGCAACAGGGTGAAAAGATTTTCACAAATGACTTTCTGAGTTCCTCCCTTTTTTCTGCAGTGTTTTTTTTTTATACACAGTTCCATCGTGGAAGTTTGTTTACACTGTCAGTCCTTCCCTTTCCCTCTATCACTGTTTTCACTGTCAATCCTTCCCTTTCCCTCTATCACTGTGTTTTCACTGTCAGTACTTCCCTTTCCCTCTATCAATGTGTTTTCACTGTCAGTCCTTCCCTTTCCCTCTATCACTGTTTTCTCACTGTCAGCCATTCCCCTTCCCTCTATCACTGTGTTTTCACTGTCAGTCCTTCCCTTTCCCTCTATCACTGTTTTCTCACTGTCAGTCCTTCCCCTTCCCTCTATCACTGTGCTTACACTGTCAGTCCTTCCCTTTCCCTCTATCACTGTTTTCTCACTGTCAGTCCTTCCCTTTCCCTCTATCACTGTGTTTACACTGTCAGCCATTCCCCTTCCCTCTATCACTGTGTTTACACTGTCAGCCATTCTCATTCCCTCTATCACTGTGCTTACACTGTCAATCCTTCCCTTTCCCTCTGTCTCCATGTTTACACTCTCAGTCCCTTTTCCTCCAGTGCTGTTTACACATCAGGTTATCACATTTTCCTCCAGCACATGATTCAGGGGCTGATCCTACCACAGCTGCCACTTCCGGCCTATAGAAAACTGGCACAGGCCTCACTGTACCCGCGGCAGGGGCACAGTGCCCAGATGGGCTGACTGCCAAAGCCACTGCTAACAAACAGGGACACACTTACTAACTGAGGTTTTAGAATGCTGCACCACAACACAGCAGGCTTGGGTTTCCTATACATAGTCATCTCTCTATTCCTTTTGACGCGGATGAACTGCGTTGTAAGGACAGCATATATCAAATCAGGATACATGGGAAAAAAAGATAAAAAAGCTGAGCTACTTGTTTAGTAAGAACCACCACCACACCCTGTAAACTTAGTCTTCAAGAGTTAGGACCCGCCTCCCTACCTGTCAGTCTTTATGAGTGAGTTAGGACCCGTTTCCCTACCAGTCAGTCTTTATGAGAGAGTTAGGACCCATTTCCCTACCTGTCTTCAGGGAAGAGTTACGAGCCACCTCCCTACCTATTACTCTATATGAGAGAGTTAGGACCCGCCTCCCTGCCTATCAGTCTTTATGAGAGAGTTAGGACCCGCCTCCCTACCTATCAGTCTTTATGAGAGAGTTAGGACCCATTTCCCTACCTGTCTTCAGGGAAGAGTTACGAGCCACCTCCCTACCTATTACTCTATATGAGAGAGTTAGGACCCGCCTCCCTGCCTATCAGTCTTTATGAGAGAGTTAGGACCCGCCTCCCTACCTATCAGTCTTTATGAGAGAGTTAGGACCCATTTCCCTACCTGTCTTCAGAGAAGAGTTAGGACCCGCCTTCCATCTATCAGTCTTCACGAAAGAGTTAGGACCCGCCTCCCTACCTATCAGTCTTTATGAGAGAGTTAGGACCCGCCTCCTTACCTATCAGTCTTCAGGAAAGAGTTAGGACCCGTTTCCCTACCTGTCTTCAGGGAAGAGTTACGACCCGCCTCCCTACCTATCAGTCTTCAGGAAAGAGTTAGGACCCGCCTCCCTACCTATCAGTCTTCAGGAAAGAGTTAGGACCCGCCTCCCTACCTATCAGTCTTCAGGAAAGAGTTAGGACCCGCCTCCCTACCTATCAGTCTTCAGGAAAGAGTTAGGACCCGCCTCCCTACCTATCAGTCTTCAGGAAAGAGTTAGGACCCGCCTCCCTACCTATCAGTCTTCAGGAAAGAGTTAGGACCCGCCTCCCTACCTATCAGTCTTCAGGAAAGAGTTAGGACCCGCCTCCCTACCTATCAGTCTTCAGGAAAGAGTTAGGACCCGCCTCCCTACCTATCAGTCTTCAGGAAAGAGTTAGGACCCGCCTCCCTACCTATCAGTCTTCAGGAAAGAGTTAGGACCCGCCTCCCTACCTATCAGTCTTCAGGAAAGAGTTAGGACCCGCCTCCCTACCTATCAGTCTTCAGGAAAGAGTTAGGACCCGCTTCCCTACCTATTAGTCTTCAGGAGTCACATCCTGCCTCCTTACCTATCAGTCTTCACGCAAGAGTCATGACCAGCATCTGCTCACCCATCAATCCTCACAAGAGAGTCATCACCTCCATCTCCCCACAAATCAGTCTTTGTCAGAGTAAGAGGACTGAGCAGCAAGGCATGGGGGGTGATTACCTGAGTGAGACAGCAGGTGCATCCTCAGGCGCAAACTGTCCAAGAAGTACTTCCCACACTGCTCACAGCCATATGTTTTCATCCCTCCGTGTAGCTTCCTATAGGACAGTGAAGAAAACAGCATCTATTTAAAAATACTGCTTATATTATGGCAACTTCTGACCCATTGCTCTTGTCTTTATGTTACTTAAACATCTAGAGCATCACAGCTCACTTTCTGACACACGCCAACAATGACACTGGGGCAGTTTCTTTCTGGGAAGGAAAGGCTATGTGCAAACCACTGTCGTCTAAAACACTGGGCATCTGAGCTGAAGAGAGTCAGTACTGGACTGCGAGGAGCAGCTGGACTGGCAAGCTGGTGTCCGAATTAGCCCCCATGGGACAAGTGAAGAGCATCTTACAGTATAGGGGCTTCGCTGGAAGACAGCTTGACTTGCAACTCTGCGTATGAACCCTGGCTCTTCGCCACTGGGAACATTAACAAAAGATGTCATGTCCTCCTGTTCTCTCTAATCCAGGCCTTGACCCCCAGACCCACACAAGCTTCCGTCTTAATCCCCCTTATACCCATACAGAGGATGTGGCACATTCTGGGATTTCACGCTTCGTTTTTGATTTCACTGCTATGCCGGGTACAAGCGGCCTGAGTAGGGACGTTTAAAGGCTTGAATTCCTCACAAACGGGGAAGCTGCTCAGGCGAATGCGACTAGCACTTCCTGGGACAGACCAAGGCTTACCTCCTCTGGGGGGATGCAGGAGCCCGATTCCGCATAAAAACTACTGAGCATTTTTCAGTTCTTTTGGCTTAAAGTTGCACAGACTGGCCTCCGGCTTCAGGCAGACTCGAAAGTCATGATTCTTTGTCAGAACTTGGAAGATACACATCAGCGTCTCTTTAGTGAGTTTCTGCTGACACATCTGACGGTTTTCATTCTGCCGCCTTCGTGTAAAGATCCGGTTAAAACTCTGTTTATAGTTTTTTTGTCCTTTCTTTTAGTCTGTACCATTTCGTTACAAAAAAAACCCTTTTTGGCTGGCGTACCAACCTCAAAAACATTTCAAGCTGAAGCAAACAAGCCTTTTGATTCAAAACATCCCAGAAAAGTATTTGTTTACCAAGTCGAAAATGTCCAACAATGCTAAGGTTAGACAGCTGTACCACAGCCAGCTCCTGTCCCCTCAGCTCAGACGCCTTTGAGAAAATGCCAGAGGCCAGAGAAAGCCGCTTTATCCCTGTGCTGGCGACTAATGGGAAATGATTCTTTTATTTTGTTTGTTTGTCTTTAGAAACGGCACATAACAACTTGCATGTGTGTCAATGAGCCAGGGCTTACTGACAGATTTCAACATACTGGACCGCAAGCAAAGGTGAGAAAGCTTAGTTACTACAGGAGATAGATAGTCTCATATAGGGGAAAATCTCTTTATCAAGCAGGTTAGCAATAGACTAACTCATTGGGCTGGAGAGTTTCTCAGTCTTTTAGTAATAACACTTCAAAAAAGAAGTGCTTTCCATCACTGTCTGTTTTAAATTACCTTCATTCTGGAGCCCAGCTTAATACCTTTACAACAATCTTCATTCAGGACCGTGCACAGCTACTCCTATGACTTGTCTATAATTCAAGAAAGGACATTATTGCGTTTACAAGCTGGTCTTCACTTTTATAGACACCGGTGATTGAGGTGAGGCGTTGCGGTGCCACACTTTCAGTAACGACACAAAGACGTTGCGCTCATGACTCATGGCAGATACTGAACCAGCCAATCTGTTTACCGAGAAGGAAGAAGACCTCTTCTCGTTTTTTTGCTTTCCCCTCTGCCCATGTTGCACGATGGCTCGCCTCTGCAGGCCAGCCCAGCGGAAGCAGAAGATGCCTCGCGTAACCTTATGAAGAAGACAGGCCTTTGGCATTGGCATGTCCTACCTCTCAGAAGACACCTTTGGTTGTTAAGAGACAGAAACTTCTAGAAACCGCAGATTCACTGTCAAATTTCATGACAGTTTGTCTGGTTTTTACTCTCCTGCTCATCCTAAACAGCTCAGACCCAACTACATAATGGAAAGATTATAGGGTTTAACATCATAATCACACTCCTCATATTGCCTTTTGCATAGAGACCCCATGAAGGATTTCTGGCAGAAACATGAAGCTTCACTGATGGGGGAATTTACATTTACTAAACATAATGGGCACTGACACAGCGCTGAGCCCGAACAGTTGAACGCTGTGCAAACCGCCTTCCTTAGCTATTTTTATCTTGGTGGGGGTCCAAGCCAGCTCTCGGCTGCAGAGCAGGATGGAGGAAGCGGATTTTCTTCCAAACTTCCCCTTGCTAACAGTCAGGCAGCGAAAAAACTTGAGCGGTCACAAATTCTTCCTCCTTTGTGATGCGGCACAGATGAACTCCTTGGATCTTTGCAAAACTTGAAAACAGCAGACGCGGTGCTCTTGGAAGGCTGAGAGAGAACTCCCCTTTGCTTTAAGACCCAGTTTTCATGGTTACAACAACACCCTCAAAAATGAGCACAGAACGTTTACTCCAGTATGACACCCCCCCCCCCCTTTTGGAGCTATAACATCCTCAGTTATGGCAATTCCTCCTCCCAGATGCTTTTAAGTTCCAGAAAATTCCTGAAAATCTAAGGCACCCACGACACGCCCATCTACAGCCAACCCCCCCCCTCCCTGCCCCCCTCCCTTGTCCTGCATTGGTTTTAGCAGTGGGATGCAGTAATACCTGTAAAATTCTCCTCTAGGTGATTAACCCTTCCCCGGCCCGCATTCTCCATCCCTGAAACACCTGACGGCGCTCACAGCACCACATGCTGACCTGACATGAATGCCAGAAGAGCCATGGTTAAGCTTTAAACTCCACCCAGCAGCCAGTGAAACGTCTAATCTGTAACTAAGTACCCTGCAGACCGCCAGAATAACAAGTGTGGCAGAACGCCATTCATTGGGAAAACATGGTTTTACATAAACTAAACGTAGATGGAACTTCTAAGTAGTCCACAGACTCACAGATCCAGATGCTACTAAAATCCATCCAGTTTTGGCGAGTCCCAAGGTTGAAGGCACAAGCCAGAAACACACCGGCCACCACCGTTAACCGCTCCCCCACGCAGTCTACACTCTGAGCCTTAGCCCCCTTGCCCTGTGGCTCCAGTGGAACATCTCCCACACTGCAGCTACTGAAATACCCTGTACACAGAAAACAAGATTTACAATTTAAAAAATGAAATTTAAAGAAATAGTCCAATCAAAATAGTTGTGCAAACAGCTATGTGATTACACTTAAGAATGATTAAATATGTAAATACACCTTTAACCCAAAAGAAGATGGCAGTCAGATCAAGAGACAACAGCAGAAAGCCAGTTCAGTCGTTTACCTGATTCCCCGTCATTTAAATAGACTGAAATCTCTAATCATGACTTCCATTTACATGATATTCCATATATTAAATGCCAGTCAGTTTGAAAGCTGAGATCAGTGCAAGCCCTTCTGTGAAGGCCCTGCGGACATCAGGCCGTGTTCCTGGGTTCTCCATTAAAAATGCCACCATTGAGAAGATGCACTGCACATAATGGGATGTCTGTGACGGCCATCATCCATCTTTGGTGCTCGAGTAACATTATCACGTCTCGCATGCATTTGTCGCCTTACAGGAGCATGCGCACTGTCCTCCAAAACTGGACTAGCATCTCCAATTAGGAGGCGAACGGCGAAGCGGGCAACCATGGCGAAGGGACAAAAGCTAGCTGTAATTTAGAGATACCACTGCCTGCCACAAGAAGTTAAGTGCTGGGGGGTGGGAGTGAGTGTGGGGCAATTAGGGTCTGCTCCTGTTCAAAGCGCTGCTGGATCACCCAGTACCTGCAGTCAAGAGGGGCCTCATGGCAGGCCGTCACACGGCGGAGGTCATATTTTCGATTTTTTTGGAGCTTGTGAGACCCTTGAACCACGCCCTCCCAAAGATTCAGCTTCCATAAGAGAACCCCTGTGCTATTGTGACCATAGCGACAGAGGGGCAACATCTCATAATGCCATGTACACGTCGTCCCCGCTGCTCGGTTACAGGATGGCCTGCGTGACCTACCCGTGCTGCTCTGCAGTGCTGCCGTCCAGCGGCTCCGAACCACACGTGCCGAACTGCCCGCCCTGCGATGCTGTGTCAGCACTCCTGCCAGGGACCAGCTCCCCAGGGCTGAGAAAATTCCCGTGGGCAAAGCCAGGGGGCAGGAGGGACCTACAGGCCCCCATCTCAAGGGTGAGTGCAGGACGCATGCTCTGGGATGACAGGGTACCGTCTGTGTGGTTAGGAGGGGCAGGGAACAGAGCAGGGGGGCAGGGGTCGCTCTCCATCACCTGGGGGAGCTCCCCCTTCCTGTGGCTCATCTCCCAGGCACTTGTTATCACGCTGCCCCTGGTGGGGGTTGTGGGAAGGCCTCTGCTTTGGTCTGCCTCCCCGCCACAGGAAGAGCTGGGCTCAGACTCCCTAGGACTCTCCCGGCCCACTGGCTTCGCTGTTGGGGCCACGTCTCCCACGACACCATCCTGCGGCTCACTATGAGGGAGAGACTGGTTGATGATGATCAGACTGTCCATGGCCACCCGGGTGGGACTCATCGGGGAGAGTCCCAGGGAGGTGGACACCGAGGGACTCTGCTCCACCATGTCGGCCTGGAGACAGCACTTTCTGGCCGGACTGTCATCACTGCCCTCTTTCATTGGCTCTGTTCCCTGCCTTCCCCTGTGGTGAAAGTCTTTCTCCAGAACCTCCACGTCCTTCTCGTCCGAGGTCTGGATGTTCTCCAGGATCTTCAGGCACTGTTCCTCCAGGTACTCGATTTCCAGGATCTCGGCAGCATACAGAAGGTCATCCAGGTCCTCGATCCTAGCTTGGAGTGAGGCGGTGTAGGCATACTCCAGGATCTGCTGGAAGGTCTTTGGTGACAGGAAGTCCAGCGTGTATTTCTGACTGTAGCGGTGGAAGAGGATCTCAAACATCTTGCTGGTGCAGGCCAGCATGGTGCGGTGGGCATGAAACTCCTGGCTGTCCACCACAATCACCACGTCGCACAAGGTCCCAGCCCGCCGCATCTGATCCGCCTTCCGGAGGAGGGCCGCGGGGTGGCTGGCGTTCTGGAGCTGGACAACGTCCATCGTGGTCAAATGCGTGACACCTCCGACTGACTCATGAGGCTGTCGTTCCTCTCACTCTTATCTCTGGTCAGCAGGATCTGCGGAACGGAACTGAAGCATGAGCATTTTACAGATATGTTCGAGGGCGGAAAAGAATCATCACTCGACACTCAATGCACAATTAAACTTCACAGCTAAATTCACTGCCTAGGTTTCTACGAGCGGACTTGGGCCGCCAGAACAATGCTGCTAAACACTGTCAAACTGACGAGCTTTTTAAGACAATTAAAGCAGTGAGATCACTGCCCGAATCCATTGTCCTTTCAATGTGGCCTCACGCAAAGACCTACACTTAAGCCCGATTTTAAAAGTTTCATTATACATGGCAATTAGATCGAACCCAAAAAGCGCAAGAGTCAAAGCAGTGGGGGATGCAGTGAAAGACAGGAAGTCAAGAGGAAAGCTGTACACCTGGGGAGGGAGGCAACTCCCCTGGCCGGTGTTTCAATACACACTTTCATTTCTCCATCATGGATACGGCTCTGGTACCGAAGACAGGAAACTATCCTGGAAATAAGACTTAACCCCCCAATTGGTCTGAAAGGGACCATTTCCTCTGGAACAAATCAAGCCTCATGAAGCAGGTTTCCCAAACTGGGGGTGTGTCACAGAAAGCGCGGCGATGTCACAAGACAATGTGATCTCAGCCTTGGTGCTGAGCCCTCACAGCCAAATCTATCACAGTCATGTCTAAAGTAGGGAATTTGTGGGGTGTGTCTTTCCATTAACAACACTATATGGTGATATATAAGTAAATCCGGTTAAATCAGTTGTTGTTTTCAAATGAATAATTTCAAAATAATTGTTAATAATGTTTAACCACTTCCCCATGCCTCAAACTTAATAAAAGTAGTTAACCACCTATTAAAGCATGATTAACAATTAAAATGTAAGTAATTTGACATACAAAATTAAAAGCCTTAAAAATAAAAGAAACACGAATAATTTGTCCTTTAATAACTGTATACACCGACATAAAATGATGCGAATACATGCAGCTGAGTGTCCGGCATTGGTTAATATTAAAGTTCTATCAGAACAAGCAAAGTAATGAGAGTATGGGTGACTAATCTAAAGTCGGTCTTTTAATTGCTCTGTTGAAATAGTTATTTGAACTGTAGCTCGCGTCACCTGATGTTTCGGGCGTCAGAACATCCCTAAATACTGATGTAATCAGATACGGCGGCGGCCGCATTAAAACACACCGTAGGCGTGAAAGAAACCTTAAAACGGCCCGCCCGGCATATTACATAAAGTAACTCAACACATACACAACTGCGTCTATTTGGTGTAAACTTGACACTTACAGCGAGACAAGAGCCAACGACAATAATGATCACATTATGCAAGTTAATTAAACCATGCTTGGTAAACATCTGAAGAATCACGCAAGTCATCCGTAAGCACAGTTGCGTCGTTCGTTCGAAACAAACCAAGTTAATTTTACAGAATCGGCACGTTTTACTGCAAAAGATAACATCAATAAGTCCTAGATAAATACGTTTTTTTACGAGTATATCTAAATACATAAGCGCGTATATCCAAAGTCGTCATACACGCTCTTTGGTACCTTGTACCGCGCACTTTCGTACGCTGTTCTGTACTATGCAGCCGAATTTATCATCTTACTAACCTTTGTAATTATATCCATCCGTCATTGCTGTCCAAGAGCATCAAGTGAGCCACACGTGTACGTTCACTTTCAAAATACTCCTAAAAATAGAGTCGGTAAACAAGCAGTCCGTAATATAAATGCAGAGGTCTTAGCAAATAGAATACATTATATATGCATATTACTGTAACCCCCACTACGCCAGACCAGCGATCCTCCTGTTGCTCTCTAGCCCGTAGACTTTCCGTCATCTACAAATCCTGATGAATTGTATCCAAATTTACACATACTTTCACATTCAACAGGCATGTGACGCATTGAGAATCACATAGGATACGCATAACACAAAACAACCATTATTCTTAGTCAAACACTATAAGTTTATTGTAATGGTAAATTACTTTGTGCGCAATTTTACAGGCGACTCTTCAGAATTAAAAACGCACGGAATCGATGCCTTAAAGCACCCAGAAGTAGCAGAGAAAAGACAGACCTAACGGCAGCCGAGCGCCTTTAATGCTGGGACCTACCTGGGAGCGCGCTTTATTTCCCAAAGCGCCGTTCTAGGGCCGGTTCACAGTGCCCGCTCTGCGCGCCCCGGCTCTTCCGCGCGTCCCTATTAACGAATCAGTGGGCCTGTGACGTCACGGCGGGGCACTCGCCTCTTTCTCTTTCGCTTCGTGGGACACCTAGAGGACGCGGATGGAGGGCCGGAGCCGCCCATGTGCAGATCAATCCAGAACTGATGGACTGAAGTGGCTGGTGAACTCTTATACGGTTGCATGACAAAATCATGAATATGAACTGTTCTTATTTAAGAAATATAAGACATTGTTGCATTACCAACTTTATCCGACTTTCATATTTGTTTATGTTCATCTTTATTTATGATCCCATAACCACTGGGTAGCATCTAAATTTCACCTCTAATACAGTGGTGAATGGCAGTATTTGTAGATCCTGAGGCTGCTAAGTCACTTGAATGTTCTCCATTTGCCATTGACACTAACTCCGACCCATCATTTTTGTCACTTTGACCCTTAAGTGACCAGACACCTTTGTCACTCGAATAACTATTTCGTAGATTTTATTCATGGTAAAATTCTTCTGTAGCTTCTGATTTTACACACTGACGAGGCTCACAAGTTCAATACTTGTAGCAAACTGCTTGCTGGCTTTTGGGGAGACAGGAATATTTATTGTATTCATTTTGTCTTTCATACATTCATCATAACTTTCTTAGTGTTGTTTAAATGGAGACTATTTTTATTGTATTATGGAGACTTGCTGCTCACTCATGGGGCAGCTGGGAATGGGGTACAGCACGATGTTTATATCGACACAACATCTGCACCACCCAACCACTGCCCCTCCTCCCACAGCTAATAAATGTGCAGCTTCACAGGACACATAGGCCATGGAACACTGATCACAGTCACGTCAGATGGGCAGACGCAGGAGGAGACGCCCTGTTCAAATAGCTAGTCTGCAATGAAAGGTGATGACTGTACATCCTGTGAAAATGCCAATGGGAGTTTTACACAAAAATGTTCTTGAGGGCACCTCCTCTACAATCTGATTGGTTATCTCTCTGAACCAATCATTTTTCCTTCTGCCCCTAGAACATTTTTTTGTGTAAGTAAACCGCCCATGAGCATCAAAAGTGCGCGTCGTTTTCTGCTAGCTTGTCACTCCTCAAGGGGCCGAGGCCCCGTGAATCCACTCTGATCCCTCTCTCTTACACACAAAGTTGTTTAAAAGGTCCTTGGAGGAAGAATCCAGAAAGGTCTCGCTTTGTTAAGTTTGCTCACACAGAGTCCTGAGTAGAAAGCCTTCATGCAGGACATCATACACACAACCTCAAGGCTCCCACAAGAGAGCACGCAAAAGAGGGACTGCGCCATCAGAGTCTGAATTCTGTCACTTCTCTGGGGCTATAAGTATATATCCTTCTTATACCGTAGGAGCTGTTTCACACGTCACCCGCCCCCCCCCCCCCCCCATGTGCATCTTCAATTCTGTTAAACTAAACCCACAGAGCTGCAACAGAAAACTCAGGTGTGTCCAGGTCTTCGAAGTCCAGCAGCTTGTTGAGTTTTGGATTGATCTGACACAACAAACAAGCTGGTAATTCTTTACGCCAAAATTATCACTGTTGCAGTTATACATTATTGGTGGGGTATGGGAACTACCACAAAAAAACTAAAAAGTTAACACACTGGAACAAACATTTAATATAACCAAGGCGGCATTAAAAACTACGCGTTGCTTCCCCCTACTGTCTAAAACAGCAAACTGCAAGCCCGGGTATAAACGTTTACAGATCGTGTCGTCAGCTCAAATCCATTTTCCGAGAACATTCTAATTAGAGGATGTTAAAGTAACTAGAAGGACATTTCATCTTAGTCAGAGAAATAAAAACGTCGGCATGCATAGAAAAATATATAACTAGCAATAATTCAATTCTATGAGTGCTAGCAATATCTTATATGGGAACACATAAATCTTTAAAATATTTGTTTTAGGTTTAAAATGTGAGGAAATACGGCTGTTTATGTCTGAGAGCAGCGCCCTCTGCTGGATAAAAAAAAAGACCTCCGGGTAGCTGTGCGGTGAAAAAAAAAATCAGTGAACACACACTTCTTTAAAAATAAAAAATCACAGGCACTTTAAGGGAGAATAAGAGAAAGATACAATTTCGAAAAGGAAGTAATTAAAATGTAACATTATCTAAAAGCAATTGCAGTTTAATTAGCAGTTTATCGCTTTCGGTTCACGTGTTTGCTAGAGTCGTGGAAGAGTGAAAACAACCGTAGTCGTTTTTAAACAACAATTTTGTTTTATTGAACACCGGTATGTCTGACAGTGAAAACTGGGAGGAGGTTTGGTTAGTAATCAGTATTTACACCAGGACAATGGAAAGAGAAAAATATATACATACAAGAAAAGGCCCCAAGTGCAGGGAATTCTGGGAAAGAATGAGAGTGAGGCTGTCATTGTAGACTTCAACATTGACCAAGGCCCCTATTCTATGAACATTTAGACCATCTGTCACCTTTTTTAACCCTTGTACAGTATTTCTAACTTTCTGAACATATTTTTGCAGCACAACACACTAGCTCTTGCAAACTCACAAAGAACTTGGTCCCACACTAATGGCAATAACAGGCAAAATAAACGAACTACTAACACATCAATGTAATGTAACACTTCTCCTTTTTACATTACTGAAAGAACAACGTCGGAAAAAGCTCTTTGTCCATGACAGCGTTGCTGATTAAAAGCACTTGTTTCCTATTATTATAAAAATGTCCTGCAATATCACAGCACACAGAACAACAATGTACAACAAAAACGCTTTTAAGCTGAACCTCAACATCTACCAGTGGCGTCAATCTAAAGTACAAACCATAATGTGGTTGCCTTATTTTCTTGTTCTTACAAAAAATAAATCTTTTATCCTTTTATTAGCTCAACTTTCTTGTGTGGCAGAAGCAGCTAACCTTCGCAAGGATGCACAGAACCCGAGGGAAGAAGGGCGTACTGAAGGGGGTGCAGAAAGGGGTGCAAAAGGGGGTACTGAAGGGGGTGCAGAAAGGGGTGCAAAAGGGGGTACTGAAGGGGGTGCAGAAAGGGGTGCAAAAGGGGGTACTGAAGGGGGTGCAGAAAGGGGTGCAAAAGGGGGTACTGAAGGGGGTGCAGAAAGGGGGTACTGAAGGGGGTGCAAAAGGGGGTACAGAAAGGGGTGCAAAAGGGGGTATTGAAGGGGGTGCAGAAAGGGGTGCAAAAGGGGGTACTGAAGGGGGTGCAGAAAGGGCATCGGTGGCATCTCCCTGGCCTGCTTGTGCCAACGTGATGCACCGCTTGTACTGGCATTTAGGGAAAATGCACCAGTAGGGGATGTCAGTGGGATGCTGGGGTGGTATTGGTGGGATCAAACAGATAATGGGGATAATACCACAGGGGGGAGGAGGGGGGGTTTATTGTGGTAATGACACACATGACAAGCTGAGTGCAGAGGAGGAGCCAAAGCAAATATGGTCTCCAAAGACAACCAAATAGCTGGAGCTTCTCAAGCTAGCAGTGATGCTCACACAGCCTGCAGGGTCTATGGATACAGAGGTCCACTGCATCAGGGTTCTGACTCACGTTGCACTGCAGGTCCATTGTGGATGGAGGTTCTTTCCAGGAAACTGGGACCACTTTCTAAATTTCTAATAATCTGTTAGTGATTTTTTTTTTTTTACTTTCCAGCTGATACGGTGAAAGTTCATAGTATTGTTTCCTGAAACGTCTGAGGCCTGATCTTTTCTGCTGTTTCTCTTTGCTTTCCGTGGTTTGCTGTATGGAAACGCACCCCATCTCACCTGCTGGCCAATGCAAATCAAGTCCCCTGTAGCCCCTGCAAAGGTCAAAGGTCAAGCTGGTAAAAAAAAATAAAAAAATGTATCGATCATAATTAACTGTGGCTTGCAAAGAGTGTGAAAAGTAGAAATGTGAAACATCGAGAAGCAGCTTGAAAATTCTTTTTGCTTTGCTTAAATATTTTTAAACCAAATTACTTGTGACATAATAAGATGCAGTAGTAACCTCTGCAAAATACTGTCACTCATTATATTCTTTATGATCACATGAAACATTTGTCATAAACAAGTAAAAAGGACGGTAAACAACGTAAACATTTATGTGAAGCTTCCTTATACTGTAAAGTACCTACGTTTTTCCTGAAATTCTTGCCCTCAGTATAATTAACAGTAAGAGCAATGAAAACAAACATAAGAAAAAAATATATAACGTGCAGCATATTAGTGGCGAAAATAATATCTATGTACAGCATGATCCTCAGAATGTTACCGAAATATATCTGAGAAACTATATACAGTACTGTTGCAGTGGTATTATGGTTTTGCTGCGATGCTGGGAATTTGGATCAGAATCTCCGGGTGACACCTACAGGGACTGGCCTGGGAAAAGCAACCAGACATTACAAAGGTGCACTGTGCACCACTGGAGACGCATTTCGTCTCACCGTCGGCCGAGAGGCCTCAGTGTCCGGCGACTTCTGAATGAGAAAAGGAGCAGTAAGGTGAACGCTGGGGGGTCCCCATCTCCCGCCGCCCCGGACCGAGCTACGTTAATTAACGGGTGCGCTAACAAACACACTGCTACAAGGGCTCGTGTGTCAGATGGGGGTCAGAGGCTGCAGTGTTTTTATGTGTATATGTGTGTGTTTTGTTTTCACTCTCGCCGAGGCTTCGTCTGAGAGACTCCCGTCGACATCCTCCCCATTTCCTCCGCCTCGGGCCTCTCTCCCGGTTACTGGGACTTTGCTGTGGGCGACAAGTTCACAAAAAGGACACCGGTGAGGCTCCGGGCAGACCTGAAGCCAGATGCAGTATCAAAGCATCAAAGAAAGAAAAGGATTTGGCTACAAATGAGACCTAAACCCTACCTCTGACTGGTCAGGTCTGAGCTTGGCTAATTAGCATTAGCGCTAATATCCAAAAATAAATCAAGGTTGTGTCCTAAATAGACTCTGTGTCTGTGGTTCTGACAGTCCTGAAAGCAGGGACTGCGCTATGGGATGGCGAGGTGACAGAGCAGATTGTCCCGTGCTGCCCCCATGGCTCCCACCACTTATTAAGACCGGCGACTGTATTGAGGCGATAAGCACAGCCACTTCCTGCCAGCCTTGCTTATGTGCTTCTGCAACATTTCTGCTGCACGTCTCCTCCATTGCTGGTGGATTCGACCAGCTTGAGTACGGTATAGCTACTCTGGATGTAGAATAGGAGGCGCGTACTACTGATCCGAATACACATATACACTCCATGTTATAATGTAAGATGCATGACATATACAGTTCAGATGCTCCCTAGGTTACTATGGGGTTACATTCCGATAAACCTATCGTAAGGCAAAAATATCGTATGGCGAAAATGCATTTTGATACTGTATACCTAACAAACATCACAGCCTACCTAGGCCTACCTTAACATGCTTAGAATACTTACATTAGTCTACATCTGGGCATAATCATTGACACAAATCCTATTTTACAATTAATCGCTGAGTTTCTCA
Source organism: Brienomyrus brachyistius (assembly GCF_023856365.1). Lineage (NCBI taxonomy): Eukaryota > Metazoa > Chordata > Actinopteri > Osteoglossiformes > Mormyridae > Brienomyrus > Brienomyrus brachyistius. Next base: position 12,933,946 of record NC_064549.1, read on the forward strand.
TGTAATCTATTGAATAATACACATTATCAAGTCAAAATACTGTAACACAGACCATCGTAACCAGCGTAGCATCTGTACTGCAGGGAGGGCAGGGGTGCAGACCTAACAGGGTCTAACCCAAACTACTACCCCAATTAACTCAAGCTAAATCCAACAGACTCTCAGCAAAGAACAAACATGAATCATTAAGCACTGCCCTCCTGCACAGTCTGACACAGAGCGTTCAGACTCATCAAGGCCAGCTGGGCTTCGCTGGGAAGGTTTCCGGAGACTGGCCATCACTTGCTATGATGACACAAGAGGTCGCCCAAACCCAGCCAAAAGCCACTTCCAAAAAAAACTCAGCATAAATTTTGGATTGAAGTGAATGGGCAGGTTGGTGGGTTGGTGTGGCCAGTAGCCCATCCTGTGGTCTGTGTGGATGCCAGTGCCTCAATGCAGTGATGGGGACACTACGCCGCAAAAGCGGCTTGTCCTTTGGATGAGACATAAATCCGAGGTCCTGACCCTCCGAGGTCATAAAAGACCCCTGGGCATCTTTCGAAAGAGCAGGGGTAGTAGCCCGATGCCCTGGCTAAATTGCCCATTGTGGCCCTTTCAGATCTGGCCTCCTAAATATCCCCAATATCTAACTGGTGAATTCTCTCCTGCCCCTTCACCACCTTAGCTACTGTATGGTGAGCGTACTGGTGCAGAATGGCTGCTGTCGCATCATCCAGGTGGGGGCCACACAGTGGTGGGGGTTGAAGTGGATCCCCATTGGTTCTGTAAAGCATTTTGAGTGTCTTGAAAAGTGCCAGTTAAATGTAACTTTCCTTCAGTCATTCATACATGTACCTGAGGCAGTAAGAAATGATGAGGGTTGGTCACTAGAGCGTGGCAGGAGGACAGTGTAGCAACTTAAGCAGAGAGTTGACTGCTGCTTGGGGAGGGATCTTACCTACGGGACTGCTCTCTGGAATGGAGTTCTGTTTTGGAGAGGAGGTGAGGCTACTTTGTGCTTTGCTGGGCTCGGGGGGGTTCTGTGACGTCTCATTCTGGGGAGGCTGTGCCGCCGCGGGCCGGCCTGTAGGGGGAGCCGTCACGGTTGGGGCGTCGCTGAGGTCGACCAGCGTCACGTATCTGGGGGCGGTCCGAGGGCCGCCCGCGGCTTTGGGCGTGCTGGACTGCGGGACGAGCGGGGTCATGCTGTCGCTGGTGGGCAGCGAGTCTGGCGTGTCGCAGTTAATGACGGGCGATGGCAGCAGGTTCTTAACCGTGGGGGTGATGTCGACGGCGCGCCTGGAAAGCAGGCCGAGGGAGCCGTGAGCACAGGAAGACATGAAACCGGAGAGCGAGAGAGATGAGGGGTTGGGGGGGGGGGGGGGGGGGGGAGGCGCGGCAGAGGAAGGACAGAAGGGACGGAAAGAAGAAATTACAGCGATAAACCGAGAGTGGATTATGGATGAATGACAGAAAACAATAAAAATCGCAAGAAAACAGGCTGTATTTTACAGCAGACGGTGACACGCACTCAGAGTCTGTCAGAGGAGTGGTCTCACTGGGCTCCGTCAGCGCTCCCCCATCGTGGTTCTGCGTCTCTTCCTCCGTACGAACCTCCACAATGGGCTCCCTGGACTCATCCTTTCTGTGAATGGAGATTCAGAGAGACACGAATGCTCAGAAAGTGAGCTGAGGACAGAGCTTGGCTGACATATCCCTGGCTGTCCCCGAGGCCCCACTGCCTATGCAGCACACACCAAATCAGTGCGCAGCTACTATTCCGAGGTCATTTCAATCTATAGAGCATGAACCAATCAGAACAAAGTTACAATTCTAGGTCAACATCAGGCTATATAACATGGACCAATGAGAATACAGCTACGGTTCTAGGTCAATGTCAAACTATATAGCATAGACCAATTAGAATTCAGAAACAATTGTAGATCAAAGTCAAACCACAACAAGAACCAATCAGAATCCTTATTAGGTAGGGCAACTCAATCTTTTGAAAGACAACAAAGCCTCGAATTTCAGGTATATGACTTACATTTTATTTAGTATTGTGAGACTACGAGAGTGACATTTCTCAGTGGGTACTCACGAAAACGCTGCCATTCCTCCTTCGAAATCTTTCCCCTTGGCGCCTGCCCCCTGCTTGCCACACACATTGGCGGCCAGACACATCAGGAGGCCGCACTTGTTAATGAAGAAGCAGGCAACGTCCACGATGACAAGGAGCACCACGAAGGCCACCACCAGTATCCCGGCAACGGCCCCGGCGCCCAGTCTGCCACTAGCCAGAGGATCTTTGGTGTAAAGAGACGAGAGGATAATCACTGATCTGGGAACAGTAACGCGTGAATCAAAAAAAAAAAAATCACACCTATATATATAAGTGAAACCTTCTCTCTGCTGGGAAGGGCAGTGGTGCACTTAAAAGGTTAATTTACCATTTTCTGGTAAAAAGCAACAAACAAACAAGCTCCTTTTTGGGAAGTAACTGCTCCACATGTGAGGACCAGAGGTTACGTGTCTCACCTGGGAAATTAGCTCCAAACTTGTGTTGAGTCAGTAGTGAGAATCTCTTAAATGTCAAAGCAGTAATTTCCACCAAAGTATACAGGAGTGTAAGAATGCAGAAAAACAGCCTAAAGCCGCATTGCAAGGAATGAAATCATTAAAAGTCCTTCCGTCGTGCGACAGGACGCACCTTCCATTAATAACGTCGTAGTTAAACTGTATCCTTTCAGTATTTAGATTTGAAGGCCTTTTCATGGGAATGAGCAGGGTGCAGCAGATTACATTACCTAAAGCATACAAACATGTGCCTTCAATCGGGAGAAACGTGAGCACTTCAGCCGGAGTGCACACAGGCCTAATTAAATGTTCTGCACCACACAATAAGTGAACACAGAAAAAAAAAACAGGAAGTGATTGACAAAGCTTGCGGGCACGTTATGACTTATGGGAAATTTACAACGAGCCAGCATAGATTTAATAAAACAATCCAGAAAACTGTAAAATTAAAGCGCCGCCAGACATAAAACTCATTTGACGTTTTTAAGTCTGCTAAACATGATCAACAGCTTTATGGGAATCGTGAGAAAGAAAACAAATGGTTAGTGCACAAGTCATTTCCCCAAGAGAAGTACGGCAGCCCCCCGGACAGTGTGAGACAGACGGTCTGGTCCTCCAACCCTGCCACTCACTCCTCTGGGTGCTTTTAGGCTTTAAGCCTCGGTTTTGTGTCGGAATGAGATTACAGCTGCTCTGCTTTATGAGAGGCAGGGCTGTAACAGGAAATCACACATGCCGCAAGGCTTCAGCGACACACACAGCGGACTCCACACCAGCTCCATGGAGGAGGAACTTCCCATCTGCACACGACAGTTATTCCGACATTGGGAATGTGATTCAGCACCACGGACAGCACCTCCATTCACCCTGGGATCGACTTAAAGTGCTTTCTGAACTACTTAGCCGGCCATTTCCAAGCTCCGACCATAATAATGGCGGGATATCTTTTACCGGCACATATGAGGGGGTATCCATCCGCTCACCAGCTCGATATTTAAGGCCACCGTTGCCTAAAAATAAAACCAAATTTAATAAGCGCCTTTGGAATCGCTTTGGAGATCTGACGTAAAAGACAAGGGTGACTGCTGTAACGGTTGCCGTGGTAACCAGCAGTGCCATTTTCTGGCTGCAGATCCGCCGGGCTTGGAGCAGAGCCCCGCCCGGGCTGTCCTCCGAGGGAGCTGTCCCGAATACTCTTAAGGTAACACTTTTTAAGGCACTTCAAAGTGTTAAGGGGCCGAAGCATCTCCTGTTTTTGCCCATTTGAACAAGTGTGCCGTGAAAGAGACACACTGTGGTTATGTGCACATCAGAGGGAAGGCATCAAACGCACTCGCTCTCTCACACACACACACACACACACTGGCTGATATATCCCCAGCAGCACCTACCGAGATTCACAAGCATATGCTGTGTGAATTAGATCCTGAGGCAGAAGCTTCAGAGACAGGATGCGTGCAGAGGACACCTGACAGATGCAGGCGGCCCTTGGACGACCCACCATACTAAATAAGTCATGTCCAGACCTGCCATGCAAAGTTCACCGAGGAAACGCTGCTTTGCCTTATTTCCCAACAACCCCCGTTTATAAAACAGTCCCTTTCATCCCAAATTTAGGCTGTACATTTTACCACATTTCCACAAATCTCCAGTAAACAAATCTTATGTCAGGCCACAAATATGTCTCTCATTGATGAGTGCGGTAAGGGTTAAGTTTCTACAAAAAAAAAAAAAAACATTTCTGAAAGCACAACAATGCCCCTTTCCCAGCACGGCAGCCAACATGACTGGCATGCGATGTGAGGATAAAAACCAGAATTCAAGCATCACAAACAAAACTGCCCGTAAACCATGGAGCACGAACCTTTCCTTTATTTCCAGCTGACTTCATTTAAACGTGAGAGAAGCACATTTATGCAAATTCGTCACATAACTGTTCAAGCCATTTAAAGTCCATGTCTATTTCTCCTTGCAGGATTTTCATTGAGCCTAAGCGCTGTGCTGACTGGCACAGCGAAATCCTCATTACGCCTTAAACAAACATGCACACTGCCCCCTATAGGGAATAAAAATATCACACCATACAGACAATACCCATCTAGAACAGCGTTTCTCAACCTGGTCCTCAGGGACTCCCAGAGAATCCATGTTTTTACTCCCTCCCAGTTTCCAATAGAGAGTTGAGATGGAGCAAAAATGTGGACTGTATAGCATGGAACTCAGGGGGAGCAAAAACAGGTACCGGCTGTGGGTCCCCAAGGGCTGGGTTGGGAAATATTGCTCTAGAAAGTTATTTCCACAATACACCTGTAGTTTAAAATGTAAGTGCCGCTATAAATATAGTTATTTAGTCAACATTTTCATATATTCAGTCAATTTATACCCCTTATTTCTTATTTATGGTAATACACCAGCTTGTACACAAAAGGCTGTTATTTTTGTTTGTAATCAAATATAAGACCGGTACAAAGACAAGTGTATTTATGCAAAATAAATTATGCATAATTTTGCTAAACTGACAGAATTTAAATAAACAGTTCTTTGTAATTCCTCGGGCAAAATTCAAAGGAAGAGACTGGATTTTCAAAAATTCTTTTGCATATTTCTGGGGGGGGGGGGGGGAACGACGATGACAATAATATAGTTTCTTCTTTTAAGCAGAGGATCCTTCCAGAAGCCGGGAGGAGAGAGTCGGGGTCCTTTACCGATTCCCTCAGATAGAGACGTGACAGTGCGACAGGGCAGAGGCGAGGCCAAGCGGGGGTGCTGTTTCTACGACGACGTACACAGGCACACCGGAGGCCACGCCTCCTGTTCCCCTTTCACAGCACGGCTGCTAACAGTCACGTTTCCCATCTCATGTTAATGCTCTTAATTCAGACACCTTAACGGAGGAAGAATGGCCTCTTTGGGTATAAGGGGAAAAAAAAAATCAACTCTTAGAAGCGAAATCAAACTACTGTACTATGCCCCCCACCCCCCGAAACCGTTCCACGATAACCCATCTGTGTGACTGTCCTTGTGTCTGTCCGTCATCCGGGCCCCGTGTGGGGCCTCCCTGCCCCCGGGCTGGACGCCGGACCCGGCTTACGAGAGCAGGATCGCGGCCAGCATGGAGATGAGGAGCGAGGCCAGGGCGGAGGTCAGAGAGGAGCAGCCGAGGGTCGCTGAGGGATGCAGAAACGGCATGTGAATGCCACAGGGGGACAGAGGGACGCTACGCGCAACAGAAGGGGCGTCACGCACAGCAAAACATGCCACACAGTCGCCACAGCAACACCGATGAGGGGGACAGGGCGGGCGTCATTGAGGACAACAGTCATTAGATTTTTAAACAAGTAACCAGTTTGGTCAGAGACCACACAATGGACACAAAGAGAAAACAGGGGAAGGAGGGAGAGAGAGAGAAAGATAGAAAAAATAAGTCAAGTTACAGAAAGGTACGGACGCTAAACTGAAACATAAAAGGAAGTAGGAGGCAGTGAGAGGACGGCTGCCCTAAAACGTGACTTTTAGAGAAGGGGGTGCAGGAGAGCAGAGAGAACATTCTAGTGACTGCAGGAGAAGGGCAAGGGACAGAAGGTGGAGACAGGACACATACTCATGCTGGACGACAGGCCTTGTGAACATCACACACATTTACTCTATGTCACCTTAAATACTGTATTATTATTATTATTATTATTATTATTATTATTATTATTATTGGTGTTGTTTGATTTCGTCAGGACTCATCATCGAGCCGCTCGTAGGAACAGAGATGCTATTCCAAGTTACAGCCCCATTTGTGTTTAATAAACGGACGCAAGGCATTATGGGAGATGTGCCGTTTCAAGTTAAAAGAGGGGCACGGCCGTAGCGGCTCTCGGCATTAGAAAGCGCGCTCGTGCTGACACCGCGGAGGAGAGCTTACTTCACGCTCTCAGAATGTCAGCCCCCGAGACGTGGCCCACATGTAGCTCTATTTTCGGTGGGTGCTTGTTAACTTGCAGCCAAGCGTTAACACTTAGACGCCGTCCTCCTCAGCAGCCGACTCCAGACAGGGGGCAAGCAGCCGTGCCCTGCGAAAAGGCCGCATGGAGTCTGACCACGAGCGAGCCCCATTCTGAAAGGGCGGCGGCCTGCGGTACAGAAATCGGTGCTGAAATTCGCCGGGGCCAGTGCTGTGGGGACGGCGTGCGGGTGCAAAGCCAGAAGTGCGGATTAGTGAGCATGAGCCACAGTGTGGTTGAACAACGGGGTGAGGATGCAGGAGCTGTAACCTTTCGTTAATGGGTGCCCCCTACTGGATAGAAGAGGGAGGTGCACCTTCATTCCCAGGTGGTACTATACAGGATACTGCTTTGGGGATTCCGTTATAAAAACGAGTTAGAAGCCCAGTGCTACTGCAGTTCGGCTGCAGAAAAGTCAGAATCAGAGATCCTTAGTGACAGCAACCACGGCTGGGACCGGAGGTAACTCACACTGTCCTTCAGCTTGAGAGAAGTCAGCTTCAAAGACGGACGGGGACTAAAAGCAAGGCAAGCCTCCGTACTACTGTCTGTGACTTGCAGCTTTGGCTGGGTGTCTTTACCATGGCGATGCCAGGTATTAACGTCGGGTGTCTGCCAAGCTTCAGCAACGTCCGCACCACAGTTTGCCATGACATCATAACCAGGAGCCTTGGCGTGTGAGGTTGGTGACGCTCCCCCCCCAAGGAGGCGGCAGGGGGGGGGGGGGGGGGCGAGGGGCACAGGTCACGGGAAGGCAGACAGAAGAGATGGTGAGACATGCAGAGCTGTCAGTCAAGCATGGAACACGGGATTCTGGGGGGGTATAGGGGTGGGGTTGGGCTAGTCCATGCGGATCAGAGAGGAGGAACCACACTGGGAAGACGCATGAGGACGGCAGCCTGTTAGACCTCCATGTGGTCTCCTGGCACACTCAGGGCTGGAGCTCTCGCTCCCCCTCCCCAGTTAAACCCCAGGCGGGCAGCTGTGTTAGCTGTGCCCTGCGTAGGCCCGAGACCCTGAGCCCTGTGCGGTTAGTCGAAGCAGCGGAGTTAAACCCCAGCAGGTCAGGCCTCGGATGACACGGGAGAGGATGCCAGCTGTGCCAGCGAGCGGTACCTGGGGCGGCCGTGGGGGCAGGCGCGGTGCGAAGAGCCACTGTGGCGGGCCGCGACTGGCCTCGCCGGTTCTCAGCCACCACGTAAACATTGTACTCGGTGTCCCAGTCCAGGCCGTGCAGCACCACGAACTCGCTGCCACTGGGCAGACGTATCTCGGGCCGCCAGCTGGACGCGAGCTTCTGGGGGACAGACAGAGAGGACCACGCTCAGCCCCCCCTCCTGGAGACCTCCACCCCCCCACCCCGCCCTCCGCTGGCATGAGCCTGATACTCACTGCTTTGTAACTGACTATGTAGTGTGTGATGGGAGAGCCCCCATCGTCCTGCTTGGTCCAGCTCACCCTGAGGGCATTGCCAGCTGGCTGGAGCTGGGCTTCAAGCCTGGGGGCGCTGGGCTCCCCTAGGGACAGAGCAGGGACAGCGGGGTTAGGGACATCACCAGCAGGGGGCTCCTCGATCAGCCCCTGCTCCCAGCCTGACGGCACCGGCCTTGCAAAACCTGTTCGATTTTACTTATTTTTTCCTTGCGTGAAGCTCATTCTCACTTTCCGGTTTAAATAAACTACTCACCGTGAAGTCACCCGCAGAATTTAAAGGAAACCCTACAGAATCTTTTTAGAGCTTGGAAAATGTCACTCTATTGCCATTAAAATAAGAGTGATGTGTATTTTTTGGCCCATAATTTTTACCCTCTGACTCACCCATTAGTCTCACACATGTGCCCTCTGACTCGACCATTAGCCTCATGCGTGTTCCCTCTGACTCGTGAATTAGCTTCATGCGTGTGCCCTTTGACTCGCCCATTAGCCTCATGCGTGTGCCCTCTGACTCGCCCATTAGCCTCAAGCGTGTGCCCTCTGACTCACCCATTAGCCTCATGCGTGTGCCCTCTGACTCGCCCATTAGCCTCATGCGTGTGCCCTCTGACTCGACCATTAGTCTAGGGCATGTGCTCCGACTCGTTTTTTAGCATATTGCATATACCCTCTGCAGTGTCACCAACTTTGGTCAGCTGGCTGGGGTGAGATTTTCAGTTTGAGTCAAATCCATTTACATGTATGTAACAGTTCTATTAACTTGTAAATAGTCTGTAGGGTTTACAAACTACCCCAACGCTTTTGATGCAACTAATTTTAGTTTTGTCATGAAATAACATATAGTTGCTGTAAGATTTCTTGCGTAAGCATAAGAATCAGAAAATGTGTCACGCCAGAAGCGTGAGAGTTGGCAACCCTGCCTCTGACTCGCCCGTTAGCCTAGGGCACATGCCCTCTGACTCGCCCGTTAGCCCAGCGCACATGCCCTCTGACTCGCCCGTTAGCCTAGCGCACATGCCCTCTGACTCGCCCGTTAGCCAAGGGAATATGCTATCTGACTCGCCCGTTAGCCTAGCGCACATGCCCTCTGACTCGCCCGTTAGCCAAGGGAATATGCTATCTGACTCGCCGGTTAGGCCAGCGCACAAGCCCTCTGACTCGCCCGTTAGCCTAGTGCACATGCCCTCTGACTCGCCCCTTAGCCTAGCACACATGCCCTCTGACTCGCCCGTTAGCCTAGCGCACATGCCCTCTGACTCGCCCGTTAGCCTAGCGCACATGCTTTCAGACTTGCCCATTAGCCAAGGGAATATGCTATCTGACCCGCCCATTAGCCGAGTGCAGTGCTTTCTGACTCACCCGGTAGCCTAGCATGCATGCTCTCTGACTCGCCCATTAACCTACCACACTGCTTTTTGACTCACCTGTTAGCCCAGCACACGTACTGTCTAAATCGCCCGTTAGCTCAAGCTGACTTTTCCGGTGCACTTCATTTATTGACAGAGCTCGTCTTAAAACCTCACCCACAAGGAGGTGATTGTGCTTGACGATCCTGCTTGAACTGGCAGTCATTTAGGTAATAAGTACTGAGAGAGTGCATTAAAGGCTTTGGAAAAAAAGGGAAAAAGTTGGACTTTTTTTTCCATACGGTCAGCTTGCGGGAGGTGCATGAATCGTAAGCAAGCCAGCACCAGCGCCTCCCTATATCCATCCTAGCATCAGTCAGCACCACCCCTCTCAGTGACCAGATGCAGGCTGGGGGCCGCTGACAGGCCCCCGGTCACTCAGCCTGAGCCCACCCACAGTTACTGCCCTCCCAACCATTTCACATTGCCCCTTTCCTGTCTGGCTCCCAGCTGAACTGCAGTCATCCGGTCCCGCCTCACCTCTGTACCCTAAGAACTACATACTTATTATTCATACTAATGTAACATCCATCCATAATTAATATTTCACTTTGCCACACTTCAATTAATGTTTGCATCCGTTTGGCACAGTATGACACAGCCCGTGTGCTTATTTACACAACACAATGTGACAAATGAGAGACAGTCAGGCCCGGCTCCAGCTCGGAGATGCAGGGTGGGCTGCAGGATTCTCTGGAGTTGGGGGGGGGGGTGGGTGTTTGTGTGAAACAGCTTAAAAAGCCTGCCTTAAGCAAACAAACTGGCCTGTCGCCTTCCTATTCAGGATAACAAGTTCTGTGATTGGCTGACATTAGCAGAGCCTTGGGCTGGGCCAAGCTAATGATTGGGTGGTCCAGTCCCCCCCAGACCCATGGAGCCGAGCCTGGTGACACCGTACAGCACTTAACAAGAAATTCATTAAAAGTATCATTTTCAGTCAAATGAACATTTCTCAGATGCTAAAAGGGAAACAAATGGTTATATATGAAACAAATAAAGAACAGAAAAACAAGTAATGATCTGTGTACTTATTTTTATACCCAGATTGTTCTATTAACCCACAAAATTTACATAATTTACAATATTAATTATCAGACTCAATAAGTCCAACAATAAGACTGTCGATGCTGCCGTAAGCAATGCCCGCTAATGACAGACAGCTTCTACATTTTATGCTGATAACTGACAAGCAGCCTACGCTCATTAGAGCCGTAAACCTAACGAGGGGCATTTTCGGCGGGCAGGAGAGGTGACCCCCCCCAGCTCACACTCCATTCATAATGACCCGCCAGTGTCAGCCAGCGCCGCTCAGCACAGAGGGGCAAACGCAGAGCGAGTAGATAATAACTACCTTCTTTGCAGGGTAGAGTTTTCAAATAAAGGCTTTACGCAGGAGGAGTGACGATTCTGCTCGGGGCCTGCGGTATTACTAGCGGCACGTTTTTTTAAGTAGTCATTTTGTGATGGATGGGGGGAAAAAACAGGACCGATCTAAGCTGTCCACTGCCGCCTGGCGTAATTTGGCCGAAAAAAAAGGAAATGAACTCAGAACAGAAATTGTCTCATTGAGGTCAACCATTTGCTTTGAATGTAATTTCCTCCTCACCCATCTTCCTGAAAACCTAGCGTCTTGGTGCTTGCGCTTAAAATAACTATAAAGTGCGTGGGGGGGGGGGGGGCATAAAAACCAGTGGAAATCCTGTCATTTTGATTTATGCGAGTCTTGGCATTTTATTATATTTTTTGGTGTGAAAGGTGCACTGAATAGAGACCAGTCACCAAGGAGAGGGCGCTGAGTGTTACAGCTTTACAAGGAGGCGTCTAGGTAGGGAAACACAAGATGAATAGTTTTTATATATAATTATGTATCATAAAGCGATGCATGAATGATGAAAAGCTGAAATAAAAAATGCTTTAAAACTGAAAAATGATCCTTTCAGAAAGAAAACACTGAAAAAAGGAATAAAATGAAATGAGAACACATGAATGGAGTTTGTGGCGTACGTTTAATGTCTCTATGTCTTTATCCAAAGCTAACCAGTCAATTATTTACCTTCTGTTGATCAGCGAGGGCGACATCACCAGCACCCATGCAAGTCACATGACAGTCACATGATATGCACGCACATGATTGGTTGAAAGTTGAAGAGGTCATAAGAAAATATGATTATATATATATACAAGAATGGAAAATAATAGTAAAGACATTTTTACAGAAAGAGCAGGAAAACAATTCAGGTCAAACCAGAATAAACCATTCACAGATTGGAGAATGACCATCACTAAATCCATAAATCTAAATATGACAAATACAACAAAACAATTAATAAGCAGTTGTACTATTATATCATTATAAAACGCATAGCAAATTTATGCTTATTAGTGCTTATTAACGGACACTTAAATGCCCATCGTCAGAGGAAATACACTTAAAAGCCAAAAATGAGAAACTGCACTTAGCAAACACAGCATGTGTCACACGTTAAAAACATGGCATGGGGACAGTAAACAGACCGACAAACGTCTGACAGACACAGAGGCATCTGGCCCTTCTCACGCAGTCCATCCTGCAGCCGTGACACGGCCAACACCCTGGACACTGTCGACCGCACCCAGCCTACGCTGGACTGCCGAGAATCTCACACAGGGAGCGAAGAAACCAAAATGACTCGCTGTTAACCGAGAGGGGACATGCATTTGTTACAAATCATTTTTCTTGTGGCCATGGGGGGATAATTAGGGCCCCCGGGGGCAACACTAATGCAGTTACGCCGTGCCCACAGAGGATGAGAGAATCCTCATTATGGTGACTGAGCAAACACGTCCCCACAACCTCCGAAGCCCCCAGGAGCCATTTTCCACGTGTGACAGAGACCTCTGGCCTCTCAATGTCCTGAAACTGCAGCCGCATCCTGCACGTTCAATGAAATCTGAGGAAACTGCAGTTTTGCAGGAAATAGAAACACAAGAGTGTATTATGGAGAAAAACGGAGTAATCACTCTTAAAGACCAGACCCAGGGACTGAAACAGGGCTATTCTGGGAACACACAAGTCACACAGAGCCCCTGTACTGACGCAGGACTGGTTTGAGGAACAACATCAAACACACACAAGCACAGCTACAATCCACCCATCACTCCAACTAGCTATTCAATACAAAGCTACAGGGCAGGAGACACCCTGGACGGGATGGCAGTCCACTACAGGGCAGGGGACACCCTGGACGGGATGCCAGTCCACTACAGGGCACACACCCTGTAAGCAACTGCGCTAATGGAATTTCTACAAGAGGAACGAGAAGAGCGGTTTAGTGGCTTACAGGGAACAAACAGAATATACTGCCTGAATGTTAGATAGAAGCTTAGTCTGTTATTTCCCAAGATAAGAGTATCTCTGTGTGTTTCAGAAAAATTTGCGAAGTAAGGGTGAGAATGAGGAAAGGGAGGGAAGGCCAGGCCAGACCACGGCTTATGATGAGAAACTGGGGATGAGAAAGAATTCTTTCAGCGCACGACCACAGGAGATAACAGCTATGATTCACAAGGAAGCTGAAGAACACTGTAGTTTGAGGTTCTCTGTCACACGGTGTGCCGGACGCTCCATGTCTCCCTTGATGTGATCAAGCTTATTAAAAAGCGGCTGCAAAACCTCCTCCAGTCCGTCTCCTTCATATCGACGGAGATGCACCAAAACATCGCGTCACGGGAAGAACACATAAACTCCGCGGCCACATCGGCCAAAACACGACAGTAATAATGGTGCAGACTGCAAAGTGAGAGTACAAGCAGTTAACGTTCAAAACACAAATGGGGGGAGCAAAAACGAGAAGTGGCCTTCCTCAGGAAGCACAGACAACCAAGAAAACTGCAACTTCGATTCAGGCAGTTAAACCCACGGCTGGAGGGTATGACAGCGTCCCCAACGCTCTGCTGCCTACAGATTCAGCCTCAATCCTCATCCTCTATAAAAAAAATAAGCAGTTTAAAGGAAAGAGAGAAAACAAGGAGAAAAAAGAAGAAAGATCTCAGCAAACCACTGAGTTATCTTATAATAACCTTGTGAAGAACTGTAGCAGCTTCAGCCAGGACCGTTGGCGAGCGTCTTAGGAATTCACGGTAATTCTCACCCAGCCTCACAGATCTTAAATTATGGAAAAGTATTTTTACGGTTTCCCTTTGTGACCGCAGCTAACATGGCGATTACTGCCTCCAAAGACAGGCTTTAAAGTCTCCCTCCTCCACTCAGGCACGCACACAAATACACACGCAGAGACACGCACGCACACACACTCAAACAGCGTTTGCCAAACCCGAAATCCACAGCTCTCACTACAAATACGGCTACGGGAGATGGACCCCATCCAGAAATCCTCTGAGCCACCGTTTTCACATCAGTTTGCAAACAGCGGAGTGGCCTGTATGCCTCCAACCGCAATCGAATTAACAGGGAAAAAACACAGACCCTGATCATATTAACTTTCAGCACCGAGCTTCAAAAAGGGAACCGTGGTGATGATAATTAGAGGCATCTGACCTTCGCCAGAAAACAAAAGGGTTCTGCCAGTTTTCTATGGGCGGACAAGTGATGGCCCATAAAATGAAAACAGTTCACAGGATCTTATTAGTCTGCTGATCCCACCTTCTCCAACCATTCAAGGTGTCAGGAATACAGAGGGACAATGTCTCACTCCTACACACCTGGAGCCTAATGGACGCTGAGCAGGGGAAGCCGAACAACAAAAAACACCTCGGGCGAAATGCTGGCGCCCGCTGACGAAACACACAGCACTGCGTCCTTCACAAACAAACAACAACCGGCGCATTCCGAGGCAGGACAGACATATAAGCACGCCACAGACACACCGACAAAGTAACACGGCTGTCACCATATTCTGGTGAAGAACAATGGGTTTGGAGGGTGTGAGAGCTGGTTAGCATACAGCCAGCACATATTAATGTTAGTAATCTTTGCAATAAGGCTGAGATTTGTTGCTATTGATTGCACTGTAAAGTATAACCAATCAGCACTCATCACACTGACATACACAGCTGGCATATGGCCAATCAGCTGGTGGGGAGAGGAGGGGGGATGAAGGGTGGGGCCCTCGCCTCTCGTGACAGTGAGACGGTCGGCCCGGTCGGCAGGGGCTCGTGTCGAATGCGGCCGATTCAGCGCAATGCGGCCGAATGGCATCGTACTTACGCACTGGCTTCGTCACGAATGTCAGCAGCTGGCTGCTGTCCCCCTCGCCCTTGCCGTTGACGGCGTACATCTTCACCTCATAGTTCGTGTCCGGCTTCAGGCCGCTGATGGTGAGCACGCTAGGGCCCCCTGCTGGAGGACAGAGGCACGGCAGAACGCACTAAGGAAACTGCTGTACAGAGCCCCCACACATTAAACTTGAGCTCAAAGGAGGGTTAAATGAGGGCCTTATTACATACAGAACAATGATAGTGCTCTCAGGTTTCTCAGGAGCTGCACTGAGACCGTAAGACATTGTATTCAGGAACATAAGCCCAGAACTCGTTCTAAGTCCCTGCAGGCAAACTGCAAATGCAGACCCTTCAGACCCCAGCCATTGTCTGCTGCTAGGTGCTTGTAATGTGGTCTATTGTGTGTTTATCTACAGGAAGTCTGCCGGCTCCTTTTTTCCCATGATGCTTCCCTGTGGTGCTCAGAGGCATGCTGGGAGGGCAGCAATTAGCAGCCATGGCAGAGATGGCGGTGGCATACCCTCCAGGACCTCATAGAGCTTGCTCTCCCAGCGTCCCCTGCCTGCCTGCCTCCACTCCAGCCGGTAGCGCAGGATGGGCACGCCGCCACTGGCTTCAGGCTCCTGGAACTCCAGCCGGGCAGACCCAGAAAACGGTTCTACCTTGGTGAGCGATGGGCTGGACGGCACCTCTGAGGAGGACAGGAGACATGATTCAGGTACACAGCAGGCATCCGCTTTCCCGCTCTCAGCTCACGGAAGCCGCCTTGCCTTTGCCTTGCCGCCGACACTGAGATTAAGCGGCTGACCTGAAATTAAAACAGGAGGAGCGCCCCGGTTCTCCACGGACGTCTCCGAAAACGCAAATGAAATTGCAGCCAGGCGCTGTTGCACGTCCTCCTGACGTCTATTCAGAGTGACAGGGGCTCTGATAGAGAATAGAGCCCAACAAAAGGATATGAAGAACGAGATAATAGTCATGGGCAGCAGATTTCCTCGACAGCCAGGGAGAACGCGGGAGTAGAGCGGCTGTATGAGCATCTACTCACCTGCCTGGATGAGAAGAAACTCCTTGGATTCTGTACCTATGGCGTTTGTCGCTGTGCAGTTATAGCTCCCAAAATCACTCTGGGATTCGGGAGTGACCTGCAGAAAGAGAACATTTTCCTTCTTTACTTTTTCTTTACTTTGACTTTATCTTTGCAGTACATGTCTGGCATGACTACCCCCATGTGACCCCAACTCCCATGTGACCACCACTCCAATGAGACCACCTATCCCATGCCACTTCCTATCCGATGTGACGACCTATGACATGTAACATCCTATCTCACATGACCAGCCTATCCCATGTGATCTCCTATCCTATGCCACCTCCTATCCCATGCAACCAGCCTATACCATGTGACCTCCCATTCCATGTGACCTATCCCACTTGACCTTCTATCCCATGCAACTTCCTATCCCATGCCATCTCCTACGCCATGTGACCAATCTATCCCACATGACCTCTTTTCCTTCATGACCTCCTATCGCACATAACCTCCTATCGTACGTGACCTCCAATCCCACGTGACCAGCCTATCCCATGTGACCACCTATTCCATGTGACCTCCGATCCCACGTGGCCACCTATGACAGGTGACCTATCCCACGTGACCTCCTATCCCATGTGACTTCCTATCTCATGTGTCCAGTTTATCTGACATGACCTCCTTTCCCATGCCACCTCCTATTCCATGTGTCCTCCGATCCCATATGATATTCTATCCCATGTTACCACCCTATCCTATGGGACCAATCAAATGTCTGCTCCTATCAGTCCGGGGCCATCTGAGGCTCTCCTAAAGAGAGGTGTAGGACGGTGGAACTCCCACATGGCGTCGGCACTGCAAAGCGGCGGCCCACCTCCAGGTAGCTGGCTGTGGCAGTGCTGAAGAGCCGCACACTGGTGCTGTTGGAACTAGGCAGGGGCAGGCCATCCCGGAACCAGGTCACAGAAGCCACGGGGTGGGCCAGCACCTCGCAGCTGATGTTGGCGCTGTTGCCCTCCCAGGTGTACACCGTCACTGCACCCTGAATTTTGGGTGCGTCTGTGGGGAAAAACAGATGTAGGTGATGGGTGCCCCGTGTAGCCGAGCGGCCTGGCCATCAGGCCTGGGGGCAGGGGGATCAGATGGGTGAAACAGCTTCCTTTCAGGCCTGAGCAATCAAGACAAACACCTGAACCTGAACACTGCTGTGGGCTGCGTCATTACCACTGAGGCCATCAGCACTGTTACATCCCGGCCTTCAGGGAATCGTGTGTTTGCTCAGACCGGCTCTGGCTTTGCTCCCCTTTGTAAGACAACTCTCTCCCTACGTTATGGAGCAGTTAGCAGCTCCTTCCTGACAGATCACACTGCCCTGAGTGACACAGACTAACATCCACAGGCCAGCTTCTGTTTCGGAGAGGCTCTTAATTGCCATCGTGGCCCTTCTCATAGAAAAGGGCACCACTGATCCATGTCCCAGATAAGCAGGGGGTGGCTTCCAAGTCTGGAGGGCACAGGCGAGAGTAAATGCTGGAAACATGGAGAGGAAAGCGGAAAGACAGGATGATGGATGTCCGCCAGCTCGTTGGGGTGCATGTGTGGGACGCAGGCACACACGCGCACACACAAACTTACAGCGCACTTCCAGGTGTGCAATGTCAGTGTCCTGGCCCACGGCGTTGTGTGCTGTGCACAGGTATTCCCCGGCGTCGCTGTACTGGACAGTCTTCAAGGTCAGGGAGGACACTCGGGCATCGCTGCGTACCACCACGTGCCCATCTGCGCTCTGCAGGTACAGAGGGGGGAGATGAGCCTGTCCACTATTCACACCCAAACAGTCCCCCTCCCCATACGCCCCCCCCTGCCCCCACACACTGGACATGATCTGACTGCCTTTTGCCCGGAACGCCTTTCAGAGAGCCCTAAAAGCGAATTTGCCAAATGGCACGGCTCGCCTCAGAACGAGGTGCCAGAACACGGACGCCTGGCCGGCTAGTGCGCACATGTAGTTCACACAGCCCGACATCATCCGCCGTGTTTGTGTTTCACTTTCTCGATTGATCTTGCGTGGTAGAGATGTGATCGCACGTATCTTTTTCTCCTTGTTTCTGAAAAGAATAATTTTTAAAACAAGTCGGGAGACAGGGGCAAGTACAGATGGGGAGAGAGATACTGTCCTAACTGTCGCCACTGAGAAGGCACTCTGGGGGGCGCTCTGGAGCTCACAACGCTCCAGAAGACAGGTTATAAAAAGAAAAGGGACAGCAAGGGCAGCGCGGCTATAAATAGCTGCCGCTGTGCCGCACTTGGGTAAACACACAATCCCAGCATGCACCTCAGCGGCTCCTGTGGCCCCGCTTTGTTTACCCTCGCATCTAAGCCACCTATGGAGCGTCACCTCGCACAGGACGTCTAAAGATGCAAATCTATTTTTAAATGTCCTAAAAACCACCGCGCCATTATTAAACAGCATCAGTCACATCAATTAAAAGTACGCTTTTTTTTTTACTAAATAAACGTTCCCGAGCATTTGTAAGAAAAATCATAAAATACATAAATAAAACTCAGACAATACAGCTATAATAGTATAGTTTTCAGCAGTCTATCCCAACGCTGCCTAAATTAACACCAGTATGCTTCAAAATAAGAGGGCATTTACGTAAATAATCTCATTCATAAAAAAAACTTTTTGTTACTTTTATCTGTATGATAGGCCAGGAAACGTTAATGATTCGGAATCGGGAAGTTAATGGCGGAAATGAGATGGCGCCATTAAACTGTATAGCCAATAAAATAGCTTCGCTAAAAGCAAAGTGTTTCATTGGCCCAATCGGAGCTGAAGAACCAAGTCTGCAGGTGGACCGGCTCCGTACGTAAATAGCGCCTTTTCCTCACGTCAGGGCAGGATCCACCCTTCCGGCTTATCTCAGTACGCAGAGGACGTGCAGATGAGCGTAGCCTTCTGGCTAACAAAAGCAGGACAGTTAACGGCTAATGGCACTGCATCCTGCGGAGAACGAAGACGAAAGCTCCAGCTCTCTCTGACATCACAGGCAGCCGTTAGCGGCCCGTTAATGAGTGACATCTCTCGCTGGCTCGCCTTCTATCTGACCCCCACACACCTCCAGCGTATTACTGCACAGCGAGGGACAGAAAAACTCTACTCATCCAGGCAAACGTTCCGGAAAGATGCATGCTTCTGTCACCACGTTTCGCCCATGTACAAATACGGCCGTCACAGCGTAACAGTGCCTCCGTTGTCAGGGCAGCATTTTTTATAACAGTATTTGGAATCGAGATCGGCTGACACCATCGGCAACAAAAGCCCCGTGATATTATAAAATAAAATGCTTGCAAAACAACATGCTATAATTTAAGCTTTAATGTTTCCCCCAAGATCACTGAAATAAGCACGTAGCATGTGTAAGGAAAAATAAACTGCTAAAAACAGCTATCATCTGTGTTACGGTTTTTAAAAATCTTTCATCCCTATGCCTGAGGCATTCTAAATATGAAAATAAATTCCTTGGAAAAAAAAAAAATCCAATTCCTCCTCTCCAGCAGGCTCCCCTCCCTGTGATGCTGAGAGGATGGTACAGACTTACCCCTGCATTTTTAACACCCAAACCTGGGTCTTCTGCTGTTTGCATGTTTTTTTTTTGGTACACTCACTGTGGGGCCAAGTCAGGTGACAAGCCCTAGCATGGCCATTTCCACCCCTGCCCCACCTCGCCTTCCCTGCCTGCTTCCCACTGTCAGAGTCCCTGTTCCTTCCTCCAACACCCACATCATGGGCAGCAGTTCACAATCTCACTTCTTCCATAGACACAGAAGTCAGTGGTGAATGTATGTTTGGGATGAAATAAATCTTGCCCCCCACATAAAGAGGCAGCCTGAGTAGGGACTGCCAGTAGAGGGATCCTTTAGTTGCTTGGGGAGGGGTGACCAGAAGGTTGCCGGTTCAAATCCCAGGGTCAGCAAAGTGATGTGACTGTCAAGTCGTTGAGCAAAGCTCTTCACCCGCAATTGTTCCTGTGACTGGCTGACCCTGCTTTCTCATAAAAAAGAGAAAAAATATATATATTTGCTAAATAAATAAAATTAAAAATTGGAGCCATAGATTTGGAACCGCCCCCCCGTGAAAGCCACCCCCGTGAGGGATGGCAGGTTGCCGCGAACAGCTCACAGCGCGCAGCAGAGGATTGTGGGACCAGCATTCCCCGTTAGATCACTGGCATTTATCGCCGCTAACCACAGATGTACCTTTGTGCCTTATTTCCGCTGCCCTGCCAAGCAAAAATGAGGCAGGATTTGTTTTTGCATTATAATCAGGGGCCTGGAGCTGGGTGTTGGCCCCAAGGTGGTGCAGGAAGAAGATGATGAAGGTCACAGGGCCAGCATAGTTAAAATGATTAGCTGCTGCAAAGCTGACTGATTTCACAGCATGCTGTCCGAACACTTTCAGATGGAAACACTACTTTCATAGAAGAAAACAGAAAAATCACACTTAGTAACTAAATTAAGTCTCCCAATCTTACATCAATCACAACAGGAGACTTAAACATTTTTCAGTTTCACAGCAGGTCATCACGCAGTAGATGTTGAGTTCACACAGGATGGGCACTTCCACGCGCGCACCGGACTCTCTCCGTGTCCATCTTTCAAACCACAAATGCCCAATCCATTTACCGTAACCATTATCGGCTGATGCCGGCGTTAAGGGGTGACCTGATTGACGTGTTCAGTCACGCACGCTGATGCCTTCTGGTTTCATTTACAGTCTGTCATTTACAGTCCACCACAGAAATGAGACGCATGTAGGACCGTCCAGCACAAACCAAAAGGACACAGCAGACCAATTTAAAATGTGGTGTGATCGTCAACCTCAAGATAATTCGCTGAAATGAGGGTAAAGAATGGAAAGTTCGTCTCTGCCGTCTGTCTCTGTGCGGTTGCGTGGGCAGTGCTGGACAGTTAGGGGTGATTTGGCTAGCTGCTACCCATCTCCTCAGCTCTTCAGCAAGATGAGTCCTACCTTCTGCAATCATAGCTTGATGTTGATCCTGCCCTGTTTAACATCAGTAAAAAATAAACGCAAACAGCCCCAGCCACTTTACCCTTGGCACTGGTCGGTCTTTCCCTCCCTATCCTTACTGCTGATTTGCCTTGCCCCCTCAACATTAGCGACATAACCCCCCCCCCCCCACCTTGGCTGTAGATCCCCATTTGTTAGCATTACCATGGATCACCTGGCTACAGATTAAGACAGCTGTACCTTGTGCTGTTCGGGCCGAGTCCAGGAAGCCTGGAGAAAACAAGACAAGGACACGAGACAACAAAAATGGCAAAAGAAAGAAAAGAAAAAAAAACAAAACAAAAACAAAATGAGCTTTTAAAGGAATCGTCAGTCACAGTTAAGAAGACAGACACCTCGACGTGAAGCGATGAGCGTGTTACCTGCTCCAGTCCTGTGAAATGAGAAAATGCTAAAAGAAAATATACATGCGTTCAGTCAAAAAGTTCAGTCAAAAGGGTACAAGTAATTATCAGCATATTGCAACATTCACAGGCGTCTGGTTTCATAACGGGGAAGTATGACTCTGGTGAGATGTGCCGCTTTCTGCCGGTGCTGCTCTCCTTATTCATCGCGTAGCTGGAGGTCACTTGGAGACCAGCTAGCCAAGAGACAACTTCCAATTAAAGACACTTAAAGGCCGCTACCCTCGTTCGCTTCCTGGCCGGTTCGGCTGGGTGACTCACATGCGGACGAGGACGTCACCACATGGATGGGCGCGCAGTCCCGTGCTCCAGGTACGAGGAGTGCATGCGATGCTGGTGGATGGAGGTGGCTGGATGGAGTGTTTATGGGGCAGCACAGGCCAAAGCAGAGATGAGATCATTGCCAGAAATAATGTTTTTTTAAACAGCCTTGCTGTGCCGGTTTGCTGGACAACCTGGCTATTTTTACCCCTGGGAAGCTCAGGCATTTCTTTTTCAAATCCCTGAACAGCAGAGGTCATCTTACTCCCGGATAACCTCGGGAATTTCTGTTCCTGGATAATCCAGGTAATTTTTATTCGTAATAAACAGATGTATTTTTGTCCCTGATTATCTCAGATCTTTTTATCCGTGGTAATGCCGGGATTTTTTACCCAGGTAAACCTCGAAATTGGTTTTTTAATCAGGGACAGTGCCATTTCGTTGGCGGGGGCCGCTCGCCTGCTCTTCGCAGAGCTTGGACGTCAGCTTTCACCCAAGTGGCACTTCAGCGTAATGGCCGGATTTTCCCGTGGATACCATTCTGGTGAAATGCGCTGCTTTACAACCGTACTGCAGTACCCTCCAGCGAGACATAGTGAAGGCCTATATAGGAATGCCATGGAATTTTCCAGAAACAGTCATCCTGTGGCCTTACCAGGGAGGGGCGGGGGAGTGCTTTTTGCCTTTTGTGCCCCCCAGACATGCCCCTGGACGTGACATTTCCATGCCTCTCTGTCCTCTGCTGGCCCTCCTGCGCTGTCAGTTTAATGGATGGTGGCGTACCATATGCCGAATGTCACACCATCAGTCATACCGGGAACGTTCACACACAGCTGATCAACAAGGCACCAGGACAGAAGCAGGAAGGGAACACGACACCAAACGAAACACAAAACTCGCAACAGAAGTAGTAGTATTAATATAAACAATAATAACCGAAACAAAGCATGCTTATAGAATCAATCCTAACAGTTTGGAAGGTGTTCCTGTTATACACCAGCAATATACCTACAGTCTAAGGAGAGGCTGCCTGTCCTCTCACTGTACATCAGTAACTTGCTTGTCTAAATATAGCCTTAATTTACAGCCTGCACTGATACACCCTGATGGGTATCCAGGATGTTACCCTAAGCGCTGCACAATCAGTTGCAAAACCAAGACGTCAAGATCACGTACTAAATTCCCTAAGTCTGACTTAAACATCAATCATAAATACGATGCTCTGAAAATAAAAATAACTGGAAATTCAAGGTGCCATCAAAAAGAGTACAGGCTATCTCTGGGACCCATTACAGGGAGTTCTTCTGACTGACACTGTCAGACAAAGGACCAGACTAACAAATTTGCTCCCAAGACGACGTGAAGTGGCTGAGTCCTCGAGACAGCAGATGACACTGGACTCACACAAAAAATACTCAGATTTATTTTAATAAAAGAAAAAAAAATGTGAGCCCCATATCTCAGTAGTGCCGTTACATAACTCAGAAGTATGTCTGTGTCTGTGAGCCTGGAGTCCGAAACAATGGAGAAATTCATCTCCAAATAAAATGATATTAAAAAACATTAAACTAATAATAAGGAAGAGGCATGGGGTCATTGATGTCAAAGAAGATGAGAAAATATGTGAAATATACATCAGTGGATATAAAAACATCTTGGTAGAGGCGTTCGGTGCAGATTAAAGGAGTCATGTTATTAAAGAGAAGTAATTTAGTGTTGGATGGAACTCCTGTCTGAAATAACATGAAGTAAAGAGCTCAGCTGGGTGCTGGAAGACAAACTGACGACCTTGGCGGTTTAAAAAAAGATTTGCAAACACCAGCAGGTCTGTTCGTCCCATTCCTACCTGCAACCCACCGAGCTGGTAACCAGGGGTAACAAAAAGCCATTTTCAATGTTTCGTTTTCCCTCTATTTTCATATAGTGTTGTTTTCTTTTTTTACCGCCTAAACAAAGGAGGTAGGGGACGGATAAGTGTATGGACATTGTGGCTTTGTGTTCTGATTGGCTGTGTGGAAACATGTGATAAACCCGCCGGTGGAAATGAGGCGAGTAAAGGGAGTGGGAGATTCGCTTTAGAGGCTGTAAGGACAGGGCTCGCTGTGATCATGCAACATCCAAGCGATGTCAAAGGTCAAAATCAGGCACAGGTTAGGTTACTGAGAGCTTGGACACGGTAGTAGGTACCTTGATTCATGGTGTGTGTTAAACACCAAACAGATATTGATACTGTGTTATTGATATCATACCTGATAGATCCTGTTATGAAGATCCTGTGAAGGAAAAGACCGACACATGAACTGACTGGTGAAGACTGACTAGTGACAACCCCCCTGAGCTTCCAGAACATTCCACAGGGCCCCCCATGCTTATCATGGATGGGCTATGGTCGTATGGCTGGGTTCTGTCTGGCGTTAGCCTTTGAGGAGGCACAGGCCAACCCCACAGTGACCCTACACTGACCCCATAGTAACCCTACACTGACCCCACAGTGACCCTACACTGACCCCATAGTAACCCTACAGTGACCCTACACTGACCCTATAGTAACCCTACACTGACCCCACAGTGACCCTACACTGACCCCATAGTAACCCTACACTGACCCTACAGTGACCCTACACTGACCCTATAGTGACCCTACACTGATCCCACAGTGACTCTGCACTGACCCCATAGTGACCCTACACTGATCCCACAGTGACTCCAAAGTGAGCCCACACTGACCCAACAGTGACCCTACACTGACACCACAATGACCCTACACTGATCCCACAGTGAGCCCAGTGACCCTATACTGATCCCACAGTGACTCCACAGTGAGCTCACACTGACTCCACAATGACCCTACACTGACCCCACAGTGACTGCTGTGAGCCCACAGTGACTCCACAGTGAGCCCACATTGAGCCCACACTGACCCAACACTGACTCTGAAGTGACCCCACAGTGAGCCCACGCTGAACCCCACACCGAGCCCACACTGACCGACTCTCCCTCTGTGAAGACATGGTGCCCAAAGCTCCACGTGATGGTCGGCGTGGGGTCTCCCAGCGCCTCGCAGGTCAGCATCACCTGCTCCTCCAGCTCAGACGTCGTCAGGTTCTCCAGGTATGTGATTTTAGGCTTCACTGCAACAGGAAATTTCCGGATGTCACGACTAAAATCCAGCCATGTTGGGTTTCCGTCAGGTGGGTTTGCTCAGCGTCGCTTACCAAATACTTTGAGGCTAATCTCCTTCTCCTGCTGGCCGGCCTTGTTCCTGGCAGTGCACACGTACTCGCCTTCGTCCAGCTTGGTGATGCCTTTGATTGTCATCTCCGAGCCATCCTCGTTGAAGCTGTACTTATTTCCATTTTCAAGAACAATTTTATTTCTGGCGTGAAAAAGAAGAAAAAAAAGGTCAAATAAAAGAATCCTGCCAGAGAAAGTAGCTCCACCTGGTGATTAACCTCCCGTTCCCGTTCCTGTCCTTACTGACACAGAGCCTAATCGCTATCATTCAGATTCCCAGACAGCATAAGGCAGAAGATCCACTCTTGGCCTTGATTTGGGCAGTTTGGATTATTTTATATTTCAGCAGCTTGCATACATTTCCTCCTCAGAACTGTCATATGATTAGTCATATGGTTCTTCTGTGCACAGTCTTCTTCTCTCCTTAGGCAAGACCAACCATCTTGGACTCTGATCTTGCCAAAAGAGCCACTGCTTCTGCTTCTGTAACCATCCCCGGCTGCTTCTGAGATCCACCACACTGCCAGATCCACCACTGCATCCCTGAACACCCAGCTGGTTCCCCAAAAACCTCAGTCCCTCCCCAGGGTCTGTAACCCTGAGAGCTCCAGCCTACCGTGTCCAGGTGACAGTGGGCTCCGGGGAGCCATCGGCATCGCAGGCCAGGACTACGGGTTGGCTCATGTCCGCCGTGGCGTTCACCTCTGCCTGCCGGATCCTGATAGTCGGAAAGACTGAAACATCGGCGGGATCAGGAGCTGAAACACGTCCGTACCTGCTGTCTTAACTGACCATGCTAAATGCAAACAGACATAAATAAACAAAAACAACCGCACTGATCCTGAAGGAGTACACTGAGGATTAAAGAAGATTCATGCCAAGGATATAACATAGATCAGGGAAGAGGACACTAATGGTTAAGAGTGATTTATACTGAGGGTAGCCAATCATGCGAGGGGATATTAATGGTCAACAATGACTGATATTCGGGGCACGGGATAGATCATGGGAAGGGACACTAATGCTCAACAATGACTCGAGTAACAGTACTAATCAGAGGACACTTATCTGTTAAACTGACTAATATGGAAGACGTCACACTCACAGGCTGCAGAACAGAGGGATAACCAGAGGAATAAAGAAAGGAAAACAGAGGCAGACATGGAGCAGAAAGAGAGAGAGAGAGAGAGGGAGAGAGAGGGCTCACCATTAACGATGACATCGATGGGCATGAGGCTGATCTCGCCCCGCACCATAACCCGACCTTCGCACACGTACGTGCCTTCATCGCTCTTCCTGATGCCCCGGATCTGCAGGTGGTTGTTACTCAGGATCTTATATCGCACTGGACAGGAAACAAGCAGTGCAGAAAGACAGCAGGGAAGAGAAAAACAAGTTAATTTTGACGAGGTTGCATAAGCTTCCTTTCTGCTAAATGTGCGATCCATACAGATCTCCGAGTACCTAATGCACCTGTGA
Organism: Brienomyrus brachyistius; assembly: GCF_023856365.1. Classification (NCBI taxonomy): domain Eukaryota; kingdom Metazoa; phylum Chordata; class Actinopteri; order Osteoglossiformes; family Mormyridae; genus Brienomyrus; species Brienomyrus brachyistius. The sequence goes on from NC_064549.1 coordinate 12,960,057, forward strand.
GAAATGGGCCACAGCCACAATGGCAAAAAGAATAAGATACCAAGCACAAGATAGGAGAGCTGATGCTGCAAACTGTGGGAAAGCCGCCCGCACTGGAAGACCCAATAAACCTTCCAGCTTCCTACCATGCAGTGGTATGCAGTGGATGTGCGCATTCAGAGAAACGGGATGAAATTGTGTCTCAAAAACATCTGGATGTAGCTTATAAACACAGCATACTGCATCATTCTATGGTGATCTCCTGCAAAGAACATGGGAGGTTAAAGTTCCACGTTTTTCTGGTATTTTATTATCCATCCATCCATCCATCCATCCATCTATCCATCTGTCCATCCATCCATCCATCCATCCATCCGTCCGTCCATTTATCTATCCATCCATTTTCTGAATTTGCCCTGTCCTACTCAGGGTTGCTGGGGGTCTAGATGGGGGCCTACATTATTATTTGTCATTATTATTATTGTTATTGTTATTATTATCATTTATAAAAATGTTTTTTGTTTTTGAATTTTTTGTGTATGCTTGTTTTAATTCCTTTATTTTAAATGTGTGTAAAGCACTTTGTAAACCCTGTGGTTAAAACAGTGCTATATAAAGAAATGTTGATTGATTTATTCATTAAAGCAGCATAAGCAGATAAGCACGGACCAAAAGCACAAAACGCCCGAACGCGAACACGAAGACTCGGCCGGGTCTCACCGTCGTTCTCGGCCCTGACCCTGACGCCCTTGTGTCGCCAGGTGACCACAGGTGGGGGGGAGGCCACCACGTCACACACAATGCTGGCCGTGTCGCCCTCCGTGAACTCCTGGGGGGACGGCGCATTTTTAATTTCGAGCTGTTCTGGAAAGGGGAGACGACACGGTCGTTGGGATCATACTGACATGCAGACAGTAGGGGGTGCAGCGGTGAAAAGCGCCACCGTTACACCCTGTGAGCCTCAATCTCAACAGCTTTGAGAGAATCCTGAGTTCTTAGGGAAGCAGGTAAACAGAAAGCCAGTCTGAACTGATAAATGACAGCGTACAATGGGTTCGGCCTGCAATTTACATCAGTCAAAAAGGAAAAGGGAAAAGGTCTGTTGTTGCAGCCAGGAGTTATTTATGAAGCAGAAGCCTCATTAGTCCAGACGAACGAGATCATTAGACTTTATTTCGTGCTCTATTCTCTGGCTGCTTTTGACTTCACGCTGAGAGGCTGAAATTTCCACTAAGGGAGCTGGAAAGCGATAGAAAATCAACACCTATCAAGCCCAGGTGATCTGGGACCCGGAGCGCGCGCTGATGGTGTGGCGAGGCTTACGGAAGATGGTGACGTTGATGGTGCCCTGGGCCTCGGAGTCACCGCTCCTGGCCACGCATCTGTAGATGCCGGCCTTGTCGAGGTCGGCGTTGTAGATGATCAGTGTGGAGATCCTGTCGCTGAGCGTGATGCTGATGTCCGGCCGGTTGGGCGATATCTTCTCGCCGCTCGGCAGGTACCAGTCAATCTCCTGCGTGTCGGTGTCGACTGGAGGGGAGGCGTGGAAAAACGGGCTGTTACTGACATCAACCGGTGATTTGGAGCGGCAAGTAATGACCGGGGTGGATGAGTTCCTGACATCAGGGCTCTGGGAAGCGTGGAGGTTGGCGAGGGAGTTTCATACAGTATAAAACGCGTCATGAAACAGGCCAAGGACAGCCTTAGAGAAGGTCTCTATGCTGCGGCCATGACACCAAAAAACCATCCTCACAATAATATCATGGAAGTGTAAATGGGGCAGCGTGTGGCTCAGTGGGTTAGGGTACTGTGCCTGTGATTGGAAGGTTGCTGGTTCAAATCCCTGCGTTAGCAGAGTGATGTCATCAAAGGCCCATAACCTCTCCAGGGACTGCCTGACCTCTGCCTTTCCAAACACATACGTCACCATAGATAAATGGGTCTGCTGAGCAAATGAAATCTGTAAGACTCGCTCCCAGAGGGATGGCAAATGATGTCATGGGATGGGGGTGTGTGGGGAAAGGATGGGGTCTTAAACAAGGCCTGCAAAGGGACATGGTGTTAATTAGCAGGAAACAGCAGTTGTCAGGGCAAAGTTATACATGTAACTGGGGAAGGAGTTTGGTGGGCCTGGGCATCAGAGCCCAGTTACAGAGCTGTGTGTCTTACAGCAGCGTTTCCCAACCCAGTCCTCAGGCACCACCAGATGGTCCACATTTTTGCTTTCTCCCAATTGCCAGGGAATTTTGAGAGAGCAAAAACCTGGACCGTCTGGTGGTTCCCGAGGACTGGGTTGAAAAACCCTGTCTTACAGAACTAGTATTAAGGCTGAAGTGACTAAACATGACTCCTCATCTACCTTCCATTCAAAGCCACCCCCACAGGTTACAAATTGCAGTTTTTTTGATATTTGTGATAATTGGCCAGTAATTTCCTCCTCCCGTTAGAGCATCTCGCCCGTCCTGCACTGTGTGATAGGGCTTCGCAATTTTCACCTTCATCAGCATTAACCTTCAAACATTAATGAAATGTGATTAAAGTCCAACTGAGTTCTTATCACAATCATATTAATTCAATTGTCTGCGATACATGCGCTCACACGCACAGCACATGCACTCACACACCTGCACCTCCGATACCACAACCTGTCATCTTCCACATTGCTGATTTTAATTAAATTTTATTTTCAGAGAGCCCATCTTGAGTGCTACATTATAGAAAATAATCACTTCTGCTGTTTATCTTCCATTAGCTTTAGGGAGAATTTGATGCTCTTGCATTACGTTGCCCACGCTCAGAACAACAAACCCAGTTAAAACCCAAATTAACTCCAACAAAAGATGCTACATGCTAACACAAAGTAACCTAATGGATCCAATTTGACCCCAAACAGGAGATGCTACATGCTAACATAATGTAACCTAATGGATCCAATGTAACCCCATCAGGAGATGCTATATGCTAACACAATGTAACCTAATGGATCTAATGTAACCCCAACAGAAGATGCTACATGCTAATAACGTAATGTAACATAACTTAACATAATGGAACTATATTAACCCCCCAAAAAACATGCTACATATTAGCTAAAACAACATCATGGACTGAATTTAATACCAACTAAAATTACTACATGATAATAATAAAAATATACTGTACTAAGTGCCAATTTTATTAAGGTACAGATAACTAGAATGAGGTAGACACCTCCCCGTTCTTCAACACCAAAGGTGTATGGGCTGTGCTGTTCAGAGAAGCCATTCTGAATATCATTATTGTACTTAACTGTTCCTTTTGCACTTGTCCTTCCAGGTAGTTTTAAAGAGCTGTGCAATTCTCCTCTAGCCTCTCTCATTAACAAGGTGTTTTGGGCCACACAGCTGCCGTTGACTGGATCTATTTTGTTCATCACACCATTCTCATTAAACTTGTACCACTGCAGAGTGTGACTACCCAAGAATGGCTGTCTCTGAGATGCAGGAACAACCACGTCCGCCACCAACATGCCAGGTTTAAAATCACTGAGATCAGGCATCTTCGCCGTTTCAGTGTCAGTTAGTGAACGTCTGGTTATTAGAAGAACAGAAATATGTCAGGCTTGCTGTCATAAAACTAATCACATAAAAGAAACCTATCCTTTCATGACTTACATGAAACGGAAAGTGGAGTCATCCTCTCAAAGGAAGCAAGAACTGTGTGTGTGTTTGTGTGTGTGTGTGTGTGTGTGTGTGTGTGTGTGTGTGTGTTTGAATTAGGTTTATATTACATTGTGCGAACCAAATGTCCCCCACAGTGCAAGAAAAACCTACTATTTTGACATTGTGGGGAGCATTTTTCAGGTCCCAACAAAGATCTGTGAATGCAATCAAAAAAGTAAAAATGCCAAAAGTCTCCTGTTTTTGTTTGGTTACTTTGGTTAAGGTTAGGGTTGGGTAGGGGTTAAGGTCATCATGTTGAGATTAGAGTCTTCCTCGTAGAAAATAATGGAGAGTCCCCACAAAGATATAAACACAGGGGGCAGAGACACCACTGGGTCTTGCAGATTTAGGGCCATTCACCCTCCAGGTTCAGGTAGCAAAGCATGCAGGATGAGTGCCGTAATCGGTCGCTTACCCAGCATGGCGTTTCTGATACACATGGTTGTCCATGAGCCCCCTATCCTGTACCCTGTGCCAGATGACCAGCAATGTATTGTCTGAAACTCTGTGATTCTCCTTGTGGGCCCCTGTGTGATTGGGTACACAGCCCTCCCTGTAACTCGCCGTCTCCTTCTATCACTCTGTGTGTGATTGGCTACGCAGCTCTCCCTGTAACTCACCTCTCCCAGCATCACTCTGCATGTGATTGGCTACGCAGCTCTCCCTGTGACTCACTATTTCCCTCCATCACCCTGCGTGTGATTGGCTACAGAGTTCTCTCTGTGACTCCCTCTTTCCCTCCATCACTTTCTGCGTAATTGGCTACGCAGCTCTCCCTGTGACTCGCCGTTTCCCTCCATCACTCTGTGCGGGGCCGCGTTTCCTTCTCTGTAAGATTCTTAATGAATCATAACTGTTATTCTATATGTGGCTCCTTTATTCTGTATTTAATTCTCTTTGTGTTATTCTGTTATATTCTGTAATTTTGTGTGGTTCCCTTTTGTAAGTCGCTCTGTAGCTCTGTCCCTATGTGCATAATTCCTTTCCATTTCTGCAGGTGATGACACACTGTGCATGAGGTGTTTGCTGGGGATGTGTCATGCTCTTCTGGCTCTGCTACAGACCTACCTTCACAAAGGAAGAACTTGGACTGTCCTACGCTGATTTCGCTGTAGGAAGGGGTGACCTTCACCTCCAAGGAAGCTGAAAGAGAGCAGATGTCAAGGTTCAGCAACGCGCCATGCCATAAATCATGGTCACACGCAGAATATTTTGGAATGTATATGTGCACTGTGTACATTTTAATCTAACCCCATGGGTCATTCTTGGGGAGAGCTACAAAGAAAGTGCTTTTGGAATCACTGAGGAGCCGTACATCGCATTAAACTGACAGTCATGGTGAGATCCGTACAGCGACAGGTAAAACAATTGGTAACGCTTTACATTAACTGCACCTTCATAATGCATTTATAGAACGTTTATAAGCAGCATCTAAGTATACCTTAACATCCTAACATACCTTTAATATACATCAATAACAAGCATGATATATGCATATATGATAATAACAATCATAATCCTTCAATCACATTAGAATTCAGTGATCATTGTTGACACACCACAGCAAAATATGTTCTCTGCATTTAACCCAGAATGCAGAACTTGGGGGCGGTACCTTGCTCAGGGTACCTCAGCAGGGCTCTTCTGGTCTGGGATTCGAACCAATTACAAGTGTGCTTCCCTAACCATTAAGCCATCAAGATCCATAAATTCGGCATTTACCCTGATCACAGGGCGAAAGTCCTAACCACTACACCACCATACAATGTTTGTTATTGATGTATATTAAAGCTGTTAAGATATGTTAGGATGTTAAGGTAGACTTGCATGCTGCTTATGAAAATTTTATGAATGCATTATGAAGGTGCAGTTAATAAAAAGCATTACTAATAATGTTTTCTTCTATTAAGTATAGTCTCTGAACCTCATTTGTTCATGAATTTTCATATTCTCCATGTTCTCTGGTTTTGACCAGAGTGGAGGCGACCAGAATGTCTAAATGCTTCCTGAAATACATCCAGAATTCATCCAAACATAAACAGTAAAGGCTAATTATTCTATCTAATTGCGGTCCAGTTTACTGGACCAAGATCTGACGCCTGGTGCCAGTCTCCAGCGGGCACCATGCCGGAGCTTTCGGCATGGCTTCAGGGCACATCACGGGCTCACTGGGTGCTGGTTTTGGTTTCTGCTAATTGCAAAGCCTCTTTTCTCTGTGCCATTGACTTCAGGTAGATCAGGAGTGTAATACGGAGCGATAAGGAAAAGTACAGAAATGGCTTAAAATACCTACTTAAAGTTTTCTCATTTCCCACGAGACATTTTTCTTAAACTGCATCAGTTAAAGAAAGACAAAATAATGAGTCTCCCAAACATTAAATATAAGTGAACACATGCAGTGAAGCAAAAAAACTTTTTTTAATACAACTGGGGTATTATATTGGCTATAATATCTGTGTATGGCAGCAGTGATATTTCCCCGATGCTGTCCAGGAGGATGCGGCAGTCAGCGGGGCTGCATTAGAGACGCACCTCGTAATGATTAAACAGCACGCACACCTACACCAGCGAGAATGTCCCCGCAGCGCAGATGCAGACCACTCCCCAGATCTTCCGAACCTCACAGTACACACACAAACTCACACATACGTAAATGTGCAACACACACACGCTCACACACATTCACAAATGTGTAAAACACACACACATATTTGTACTCCTATCTTCGAAGGAATCATCCATGATTTCTATGGGAAAAACCCTAACCTCAACAATGACACCCTACCCAGCCCTAACCTTAACCATAAGTAACCAAGCAAAATACTTTTTTTACTTTTTTGATTGCATTCACAGATTTTAATAAAACTAATAATAAATTAGTTTCCCCTTGTGAGGACCGGAAAAGTGGGGTCCCCACAATGTCAAATTAACAGGTTTTTATCACATTGTGGAAACCAGATATCCCCACTATTAAATATATTCCTGTCCCAGAAAAACACACACACACACATACACACACACACACACACACACGCAAACATACAGACACATACGGACACACACACACACACACACACACACAGACAAACACACACACACACAAGTTGGTCTTCCTATTTCTATGGGAAAAACCCTAATCCCAACACCCTTACCCCCTACGCATCCCTTACCTTAACCATAAGTAACAAACCAAAATACAAGACTTTGGGCATTTTTACTTTTTTTGATCGTATTCACAGATTTTTATAAAACTGAGGTTATCCTAATGGGGACCTGAAGAAGTGTCCCCAAAAGTAGGGAAATTTCAGGTTTTACCGCACTTTGGGGACAATTTGGTCTTCAAATGTGATCTATGCACATCCCCCCCCCCCCCACACACACACACACAAACACACACCTGCCTGGCTCACTGCTTCACAGCCTTTACCCCTGAGACCAGCACTTGCCATCCATGACTTCAGCATTAAATAAAACACCACAGTCCACCACAAGCAGCACAGCCACCAAAGCAGCTTGAGGACCACAAGCTCAGGGGACACGTGACGCCCCCTAACGAGCCAGTGAGCGGCTGCTCTCTGCCCGCTCTGAGCACCACCCCAAGCAAACGCTCCAATTACAATGGCATGCCAGAAAGACGCGGACGGTGATCAGGGAACCCGGCACGGTTCCACTCCAGCTGATACGCATGCCTCTCCCTTCCCCTTCACTCAGTCATGCCACAAGTTGCGTTTCCGGAACCTTCTCCCCAGTGCCCGTCTGGGAACGGCCATCTCTCAGAGAAACAACCACAGACAGACATAATGGGAGCGAATTAGTCCCCAAGTATTGCAACTTGCACCTTGGGCACGTGGAGTAGCCAGGAAAGAGACGCTGAGCCGGAGAGGTTTCAGTGTCCGTGTCACTCGTCCGGTGAGGATAAGTCGAGCAGCACGGAGAAGCGGGAATCCGTACCAATGAGAGTTAAGAGTCACGTTCATCGGAGAATTTAGTCTAAAGTGCTGAGAATAGAGGACAAAACATTTTATGGTCAAGGCCAGAACAGAACCAATTAATAAAAGCTTGAGTGAAAGGCTTTTAATTAAAATTAAATCAGGCCAAGTGCAGCGGAGAGCCAGGTGAAAATGGCTGATAATTCATGCCTTGCTGGCTGTGATGCCAGTCGTCACACAAGCTCTGTCCGACCAGCGCCGCGCTCACAGAAATAGGGGAAGGTGGCCCCTGGTTCCCCAAAAACCATGTGCTAAAAATTCTTTGTTGACAGTGGGCCACACAGCACAGCTCCACCTACAGGCCTGACAGTGTCACCACAGAGCAGAAACACACGCATGGAGACAGCCCCACAACACCAGCACTACTATTTAACAGACTCATTGACTTAAAAAAGAAAATTTATAGTGTAAAAGCTAGGTGGTTATGGTTTTGGTGAGCTGAGGTTAGCGATCTATAGTTAACACTACATGAGAATGGTGAGTCCATAGAAAAAATGCTATACCGAAGCTGTGTGCATGTGTGTGTGTGTGTGTGTGTGTGCTCTTCCGCATGCCATTGTGTGTGTGCGTCCCTGTCCTAGACTGTCTGATATCATGTGCATGTGTGAGTGTGTGACCGTGAGACAGATGGATTTTCACACGCATGCCTCCCTCCTCTTAGCGCCTTAAAGTGTGAAAGGTACTTCGCACGTACAGCTCCCAGGCAGCCGTTATTAATGTTTGTGGCTGGGATGGAATCTCATATTTTACATATTTAATATCTGCTCTCTGATTAAAATGCATTTGGAAAGCAAACAAGAGCAAATCCAGATGTATGTGAGTCAATCTTGGGCTGAGGACCCGGCAAACATGACTCTGTACTTCCTCTCGACCTTCTGTGGCTCTGCGACCACGGGAAATGCCATTAGCACGGAGAGAACAGCAGGTAGTATGACCAGGAGATGCAGCTCTCCAGCTCCCAAACTCTCCAGGAGAGCTGAGTGACAGCCTGACTTCCACGATACAAGATCTGACCACATCAAGTACAAGGAGACATGAAGAGAGAAGAAAGAGAGGAAGTGTCTCTGAGGGGAAATACAGACAGTAGTTGCACTCTGATGGAATGGCAGCGTGTCACTGGGTAGAGGCGTGTTTCCGGAACCTTCCAACCGGAAAGCGAGGCAGTACTAGGCACGGGAAGGGAAGTTGTGCAAGTACCCAGAAAATTGGGGCGACCTGAACGAGTGGAACGGGAGACGCTGAACGCGAGGTGCATGGGAACAGAACAGAAACAAAGAACAAACAGCAGCGTGCAAATAATCGGCCGCGTGTCAGTGTGACCTTCGGAAAAGGTGAATTTTATCTCTCTCTGCATCGTGCTCTGGCACGTAGCGGACTCCATCAACTCAGCTCTGCCATTTTTATTTATACGTACTCGTTGCCTTTATTTTGAGCTTCAAATCCCCCTGGAAATAATACTAAAGCCCAGAAAAAAAGTGATTTTCCGACCTTATCTCTGGGAAGCGAATCTTATCACATCCATCGAGTGGCTTTTTACATTAAAGTTGAGGTATGAGCTGTTTCTGATGCGGTGAGACCATCTGACACGGCAGAATGTCAGCGAACTTCTGAGAGAGTCGCCTCTTTTTCTTCTCTTCGTTTGCACGACAAACAGAAGCTGTGACGAATTCAGGCCTCGGGCTCCTGAAACAAACAGGGGTTAAGCCTCTGCGGGTCTCTTTATTCCTCTTAAGTAGACCGGATCCAGTGAATCTGTGCATGTGTGTGTGTGTGAGAGAGAGAGAGAAAGAGGGGGAGAGAGAGAGAGAGCGAGAGAGAGTGAGAGTAAACTGCATGCTCGCATGTTTCGGCCAAATCCCTTTCAGATTCACTAGTGTGACATGTGACTCACTGCTTATTACCGTATAACACACCACAGGGGAGTTGGACGCGTCACGCATTAACGCCCTTTACCCACTGCTGCTGGGTACACGCCCTCCCTCCAGCACACATCCTCCATCACGTGCATGCACAATCATACAATCACACAATCATACAATCACACAAACACACAATCACACAAACACACAATCACACAATCACACAAACACAGAGCTCCTCTCACCAATGCGCAGACATGTCCTCCCTTTTTTCTCACAAACACACACACACACATCCTCTATCCCTCGCTTACAGACACACACTCATTCTAACTCCCTCACACAGACACAGACATACTTTCTCCCTCTCTCTCACACACACACACGCACGCACAAAAACAGAAACACACAAGCAGACACACAAATGCTCATTCTCACTCTCTCTCACACAGGCAGACACATTTACTGTCTCCCTCTCTCTCTCTCACACACACACACACTCACACAAACACAGACACAGGAGGGAGCCAATCCTGATTGTTAATTCCTTATTAAGCAGACTTATCACTCCCCTTTCAGACGCTGCCTAGCCCCGTTTCGCCCCACAAAAGCAGCACTGACAGACAGACACAGTGGGGGGGGGGGGGGGGGGGGCGCCAACACCCACACACGCCACGCTATCCTCAGCCTGTGGGCCTGAGCTGGTTGTTGCACCGAGACGTCAGGAAGAGCACAAAAACCACAACATGAAGCACAGAGACGCAGGGAGCAGGCCGGACAGCGCAGGCGTTTCCAGGGGCCACGTGCCAGAAAGCAGGGTGCTTTATTGGAGCTCTGCCGAAATCCGTCAGGATTTCACTGCCATGAAACAGGGTCTCCCCGCTTTGCATGGCGCCCAAACCTCCGATCGCTGCATCGCTCGCACGGGAAGTTGTGGAGATTTGCCGCATAAACAGCATCCCCGGGGTCTCATCAACCAACCTCGGCCCTGCTAAGCTGCGAGAAACGCAACAGGCGGTAATTAAGAGCGGATAATCTCTCCAGAAAAAAAGCTTCTAACCTAAACTACTGACTAAAGAGTTTTTTTTTTCTTTAAAATTTTATGCTCTCCTGTATAATGTGCTAAGATTACAGGATAATTTACAGGATAATCCTTTTCCCCGACAGGGAGGTGTCTGCCCACGGAGTGTGGATGTGCTCATGCCTGAGGTGGCAGACCTTTGGGAATGACACCTAGTAAATTAATTGCTCTTTGAATGCCGAACAAGGCCTACTTCATTCAAAGATGGGGGACTCAGAGAAAATCGTAGATGTCTGGGCAATGGTGTGGGAGAGGCTGGCGGGTCCAGGGGACCGAGCTGGCGCCTCCCAGTGGGCCAAACACTCGATACTGATTAGCGAGCCACATTCACCAGTGTAGGGAGAGGCAGACAGGCCGAGCAAAGCCCGCATCCCTAAGGAGACGTCAAGTAATGTGCTTCTCCAGGCAGTAATTTAAGAGCGCCATACTTTAGCATGCCACATGATAACCATTTTCCAGCTTAATCTGGGATTTAATTTGAAAGCAGTTAGTGGGAAATAAACAAAGGGAAACATCCCCCCCCCCCTCTGCTGTGGAGCACTCATCCGAACCCCTCCGAAATTGCTGAGCAGCGAATGCACGCACAGGCTCCGGGTTCGAGGATGGATTCGCCTCTCGCTCTTGAGCCACATCGGTTTACATGCTTGTTAAAAATCTCCAACACCTGTAATTACTGCTTACACACCAAGCAGAGGCGAGGGGGGGCGTTTACAAACCCTGAGATGTGGCAGTGCGGTATTTCAATAGCCGCTTGCGGCCACCGGGCTGCTCGTTAAGCTCAGAGCCATTTTCCTCTCACCCTCTCTTCACCTGTGAGACCTTCAATCCAGCACGTCAGACCTCCTGCTGCATCTGGCTTCTTGGCCTTTATGGAGTAAATCCCACACAGAAAAACTGGGCACGTCAAGCTTCGGACGAGGACTCGGGTGTATCAGGTGGTTCCTGGGTGACTGTCTCTGCTCTCTGGAGCTGATTTCAAAACCATGTTAATTACAAATGTCATGAGCCCCGGAAAAAGTAGCATTAGCATCCATCCTTAGCTTAGCAGACGCTGAGGCTCTGCATTCACATTTTACCAGCAGCCTTGCTCAAGGACATAAGAGAAAACCTCACTTATGGGCAGAACAGATCATGACTACATATAAGGCAGCACCCACGATCCCCCAAGTGCATGCTGGGTAACTGAAAGGCTAAAGCAGGCCGATGAGGAATGTGGCTTTCTAGCCTGCATGCTAACACACTATCGGCACTATGAATTCTAGTCATGGAGGAGGTGGGTCAGTGAACAGCAGAGGAGGGTCTGAATCGGCAGCTTAACAGAAGCTCAACACACATGGACACACACACACACAGGTTTGTAATTATGTTTGTGGGGACTCTCCACTCATTTCTATGGGGAAAACTCTAATCTCAACATCACAACCCCTACCCAGCCCTAACCTTAACCACAAGTAACCAAACAAAATACAGACTTCTGGCATTTTTAGTTTTTAGATCTTTGTGGGGACCTGAAAAGTGCTCCCTGGAACATAAAAATAGCAGGTTTTTATCACATTGTGGGGGACATTTGGTCCCCACAATGTAATACAAACCTAATCCACACACACACACACACACACACACACAGCAGAGGTTTCCTGTCAAATGCATCAGCCCAAAATTCACTTAGCAGACGGGCTGCAGAGGGCAGACCACATCACGGGCTGCGGAGAGCCAGGACACCAACATTCTCTCTGGGCCCATCTGTCCCAGCCTGTCACTCTCCATGCGACCTTCAGGTCTTCATATGGATCAGATGCACAATTCTCAGGGTAGGAAACAGCTTCCATTGTTAAAGTGCAAAGTACGGGGAGAAAAATCCACATTACGGTGCGACACCAGCAGCAGCAATGAAAGCAGACTCGGTGATGTACGCAAAGTGCTCTTCGCTGACTCAAAGCCCTAAGCGAGCCAATGGCCGGCCCCGCAGTGCGCTCACGAGCGACCCGCATACCAAGCGAGGCCTAAAACTTGTTCACTTGCTTCAACTTTATTTCCCCCCCAAATTGTTTTGTATGTGACAGGCAGGAGCCTATTCCTGGATTCCGGGCTCCTTCCGGAAGCTTCCCATGAACAATGAGTCACGAACACCAGAATTCTGTCAGCCTCCCCGACTTGGTTAACAAAAAAAAACAAAGATAATAATGTACCACACATCATTCGCTGTTGGTAAAGGGCAGAGGGAGAGGGTGGGCCGCGTGTACAAACAACGCATGCCTCTTTATTCTATTTTCTGACCAAATTGATTTAGTGGGAGTCTGGAGGCATAGCACTGCTTTCGGGGGTCTCAGCTTAATGGCGTCCCACGTCTGTGAGACCGACGCCGAAATGTCAGCACTGGGCCCGACTGCATCACGCAGCCCCACCACTCTTTCGACAAATGGACCCCTACCGGCACTAAAAAGAGCCTTGCCACCCTCATGGGCGCCCCCGTCTCCTGAAACCCGTGTCACTCCTCTCCCAGCAGGGCACGCAGATCACAGCACGGCGGACGCCCCTCCGGCCCACAAGCCCTCTGCTGGGGGACGAGTTCGGCTCACTTAATTATTATTATCTCTCGAAGTGGCAGCGCCCCATTTCACCAGGTTGCCTGGTAACCGGCGGTAGGGCACTGCCACGCAGATGACGCCTGTGGATGTGAAGCTGGGGGCTTAAAGTGCGCATCAGCATGGCGTCAGCTGATTTGAATCCTTGCAGAGGGGCTAACCGCTCCGATTGGCCTTTTTTAAGGTGCCCCCACCCCCTCCATACGCACCAACAAAGCTGAAGAACCACGATCTGCTTTGGCGGCAAAGAAGAGCGGGCCTGCAGCACGCGTCCTGCCTTGGCTGCCGCATCTGCTCTGGTGCAAGGTGCCGACGGGGCAGCCAAAGTCTGACAGCGAGCCTGCAGGATCTGGGGTCCGCCAGACCCCAGCGGCGCTTGTTAGGAGCTGGCCAAGGCACCGTTTGCCACGGCAGCCAGACGCCACACCACTGAAGTCAGGGCAGGGCGTGCTGTGGCCATCCATCTACATCAGTGACAGAGCCACAGCGGCCTCTTAGAGCCGAGCGTTCATTATCTGGGCTAACTCAACCAGCTGCTTTTACCCACGGGAGCCACAATAATAGATCATTCACCCGGGGATGAAATAACGCCTGCTTGAGACATTTCTGCCTCCCGGCCAATCACAGCGCGAGAGCTTCCTCCACTAGGCTGCCTCCCCGCTACTCGCAGCATGAGGGCCTCCGTCACTGCGCAGCCTCTCGGCCAATCGCAGCATGATAGTCTACTTCTCTGCACCGCCTCTCGGCCAATCGCGGCATGGCAGTCTTCTTCAATGCAATGCCTCTCGGCGTGGTAGTCTCTTCCATCACGATATCATCCAACCAATCACAGTGTGGCGGCTTCCTCCAATATGCTGCCTCCTAGCCAATCACAGCATGATTCCGCTACCATGGGACCAGCACAGCAAATGAGGGCTGGTGTATCCCTCTATATACGAGAACGCAGCTTTGGTACAACAAATGCAGCTGCCTCTGTGGGCAAATTAAAATGTGTAAATTAAAATGGAAGAAATCTAAGATTCTTTTATTTTTCGTTAATTATTGTGACAGCAGGAAAATCCGCAGCCAAACTGCTCTGTCTCTAATTCTCTCTTCATGAGAAACCTCACGAGAATTTGACTTGAAAAATCTCAGTGGAAAGTTCACCTTCACACACACACAGACATACACATAAACACACACACACACACACACACACACACACACAAACAAACAAGAACTATGTCAAATCAGTAAGAAGCCTTCTCAGCCAGCATATGTACTGTGTATATACATGGGCTTCTCATTGCCTCTGGCGTTCCATTTTAAAATCCAAACCCAAAAGGATGGGAGAATCATTTATAATCCAAATGAATTCTAAATAATTAACGAGGTTTTCTCTCTTATGAGTGCTCGTAATTTTTGTGGATAAATTAGGGGAGCAGAATTCTGTCGCACAGTTGCCTGGGAAAGACTCGCTCCGTCTGAGGGATGTGCGGTTGGTCCGTCTTCCCGCCCTCACTTTCTGTCATCGCTCCTCCCTCCTCCTGCAAGAGCATCTCCAAAGTCCGCCACAGCCGGAGACGGCCAATGACATCCCCGAAGGTGAAACGTTAAGCGCTACAGCGGAAATCACGGGGCACCCGGCCCTGTGCAGTGTAGCCTTCGGACGCACCCTCCGGTAGGTGCTGACTTCCTGCGGGGAGATGAAGGCCCTTTAGCCAATCAAACGGCAGCATTTCAGCAAGCACCCTGCTGTACCGCCAGGACCAAACTAACATTGATGGCCATGTCAGTCTCACTGCATAACGACACCCAAATACACAACAAATTATTAACAGATTCTGTGAGCACTGGCAACCCATCCTGAGGCAGCGTCCCCCCCCCCCAAACCCCCAGCGACCCCGTGCTGGATACGCGTTTGGAAGAAGTTGGAAGATGGATGGGTGGATGAATTATTAACAACACGGTGGTTTAAGTGGCCCCAGTCGGGGGGGGGGGGGGGGGGACTGTGGAACTGGGATAAGCAATCAGGACAGCACTAAAGTTCAGAGATATGATATGATAATCAAATTCAATTATAAAAAATATGTATCTGCCTTAAGAGCATCCTAGGTGAAAATGCATTTTTAAATAATATAATAAAATAATGGAGAAAAACCGATAACCAGCCCCTGAGGCATGCACACGTATTACTATTCATTAGGTAAATTTGTGTGTTTCTTATAAATAATAATACCCGCAATTTTAAAGGGATAACGAATGAAGGAGAGATTACCGTCTCTCTCTCACGCGGCGACTGATGCGGGATGGAGACGCCCCATTACGGACGTGCTGCTCTCGTTCGCCGGTCCTGGCGTGCCGGTACGACCAGCGTTAAAGCTCACGGAGGAGCCGAGGGACTCACCGCTCGCCCCATAGGATAAGGCCACTGCTCGATATCACTGTGCAGTATTACCCTCGCTGGCCTATTCCCATAAATAAACCAACACCTTCTGCCGGATTCACATGCGAAAATACATTTGCCTGTCGTTTAAGCCTTATAACTCTTTATTACACTGTCGTGTAATTTATGCAGTTTAAGTCCTGTGTAAACCCCCCCCCCCCCCCATCACTCGCTGCCTGCATGCCTATTGTCCTGGGGGAGCGCTATTTCATGTCACCGTGTACCTGTATAAGGACACTATGACAAACAGAGGCATCTTGACTTGACTTAACAATAATTAAAAATGAGTCTGGGCTGCCACAGAGGCTCAGTGGATTTTGTCTTGTTGGCCTGTGGTTTTCGGGTCTTGCCCCACCTGATTGCTGAGATTGCAAAGCTCAAGCGCATTTCCACTGGGTCCTCCACCTTATCCCTGCATTCCCAAGACAGCCGGTTTCAGCGGCCTGCTTCCTAGAAATGAATCGTGTATGATTGTCTGTGTGCCATGCGAGCAGCTGGTCCCCCTCCGAGGGTGTGCCCCGCCTCGTACAATGTGCTCTGTAAGTGCTTAGGGCAAATGTACGCATATTTCCAGATGTTTCCCAGGAAACAAGATCCAGGCGTGAAGCAGAACGGCAGCATTAACTATGCATTAGGCCTTAGAGGAGACCTTTCTAAGACCGGCAAACAGAATATATGAACTACAGGAAGAAATAGCAGTTAGCTGACAATTTGACATCAAAGTCAGAAAGCAGATGGCAGCAGGATCCTACTGCATACTGACACCATCCTTGTCTCTGCAGAATTATTTATATGACCTAAAAATCCAAAATATCCCACTATTTCAGACATGAAATCTTCCAGGACCGGTTGATCTCAAAGCTTGAAAAGAAGAAGCATTTACCATCTCATACGAAGAAAAAAAAAACATCTCATGTGTTATACGGAACAGTCATACTGCTTGGAGAAGAAATGGCACGCCCATTTGTGCTAGTAATCTCAAAATCGCATTGTTCACATCGCGTTAATCCTGTCAAACATCGCTTTTGGTGGTACCTCCTTCAACGTTAGCCATCTAGGGCAGTGTTTGGCTCATTATATCATGGGTAAGGCTGTGACCACGGCCCTGAACCCCCGACCCCTCCAGGATTTATGGATGCCAGCAGACCCTGCTCTATGATCCCAAGCACACCCATCTTGTACCTCACTTCGAACAAAAAAAAAATTCTGTTAAATACATAAAAGTAAATGTCAACAGAAGCACATCCCTGACGGAAAATCCTCAGAGCAGCTCTGTGCGATGTTAAGCAGAGGTCTGTTCTCTCAGGACAGGTGTGAGCCTCTGTGAAGTGGAACAAAAAGGGTTTTTTTTTTTCATTTTTAGATTGGTGACCTTCAGTCGCTTACAGCGGTGTAGAGAAGGTCTCGGGCGCACTTTGACAAACTGACTCCGATTTCCCAGACGGGCCGGGGAGATGTCACCCCAGAGAAGGATGTGCCATGAAGGAGCAGCGGGAATCGCATGCGAGTCGCAGGGAGTGTCACCCCGATCTCCGGAATTTATTTCCGTTTTTTTTGTTGCGTCATTTCGAATCCGCTTCCTCCAAAGGGTCAGCTACCCCATTCCGTCTGGATGTATTTATGAATATGTCACTGAGATCCTCCCTCTGCATATCCGACTGCCTCGCCCCACAAGCAAGGCACAAAACCTGAGGGCACATTGTAGGAATCACATTTTTCCCAAGAAAATCATTTCCCTGGCCAAGCTCTCGCCACCCTATCGCAAGCAGACACACTCCAGCTTTCCCTGCCTGCTAAATTTGCTTCATGTGGGCCACTTCTTTATGTGGGGTAATACCCAATTCCCACAGCCAATTCTTCTATCAAGAAATCCTCCAGGTCCTTGGCACTGATTATATACGCGAGGATTTTTTTTCCAGTCCTGCTAACAAACTACTCAAATACAGCGGTGACCCAATATTTACGAGCCACAGTGTCACTGGCATTATTTAAAAAATTATATAAAAAAGAATATCTCATCATAAAAACAACACATTCCATTAGCAGTTATTAGAATCTTGATGTTGTACACCAAACTATGTTTACAAAGCTTGAGCCCTACTACTCAGCATACAACGGGATGGTTAATGAACCCAAAATCAACAGCTTCTATCTTCCTCTAAATATTAGCCTTTCAGCGGCACGAGAGTCTGAACTCCAGTGAGGTAGCTGGTTTCATCAGAGGAGTCTCTGGCCAGGACTTCCATCTTAGATCAGCCTTCAGCATCGTTGGGTTTTCATTTACCTGCAAAATGATTGGTGGACACACCAACCAATTACATACCAAAGGTGCACTTTGCTTACAGCTAACAAAATTTAGGCAAACATGCAAATCCTAAAACTGTCCCGAGTGGATCCCCAAATCTCTGAAGTTCCCTGCATGGCTTTATTCACACCCAAGCCAGAAAACGCTTGTAAGTACCATCACCGTTCCATCTGTGGGAGGAGGGGGTTCCCAATTCTGGCCCGTTTACACAATGACCTACGTTGCCAAGCTACTGAATCGGAGACATCTGGGAAAAGGGAGATCAGTCATCGTCCGTTTCAAGGTGTGAACACCGGCATCTCAGGTACTAAGAGTGCAGAAACACAGAGGAAGGTAAACAGAGTTTCCTTTATAATTCATAATTATTCTGCAGCGCACAGTGGGCCAAGTGGGCAGCATGCGGAAAGGGGGCATCCCACAAGCAGAAACAGAACTAGGAACTTAGGGCCTAGTTCCAGCTGCCAGCTGGAAATAGTTTTAATTTCGCTAAAGACAGTGAAGTGACCAGGACAGAGAGTGAGCGGCTTCCGGACCCCATTCAAGGTATTTAATCAGGAGCAGCACCTTTATAGCCATCAAAGCCTATGCAAACACAATGCGGAGAGCATTAATAATGTAGCCCGAAATGACAGGCTCATCGGGGGCTGTGCAGTGTTAATGGAAACCTCGCCTGTTTCTGCAGACGGACCACTGCACTGTGTGACACGAAGCGTCTATTAACCAGCTGTGTGCTGCCACCAAGTGTGTCCCCCGCTGATACAGAACCAGGACATGCAGTGTACACTAACCACACACCAACTGTATTCAAGCGAAAAAATAACAATTAAAATAGCGTCCGTTGAGAGTGTCACGGTATGTTGGCTCTTTGCCACGTGAAAATCACGCACCTGCGTTTATGGACAGCGGGCCGTCCTGCGGGGGTCAGAGAAGGGGGGCGATGGGCACAGATCGGAGGGGAGGGGGGGTCAGAGAAGAGGTGCGATGGGAACAGATCGGAGGTGGGGGTCACGCCAGCAACCCCCTGACGCTGATCACGATGACGGCCTCCCACTGCCAGATTAATTACAGGGCTTATCTGCCATAACCTCCCCTGAGAATCTGTTATGTGCCCATTGAGTGTTTAATTCACAGATCGGAGCCGGATTAGGGCACAGTGCTTTGTCTGAACATTATTATTGTTTTCTGAAAAATGAGATTAGACACAAGTAATTCACATGTTATAGAGCTTGCTTCATATATATATATATATATATGAAAGAATGGATGTTCCCCACAAAGATATGAATACAAATGTGTGTGTGTGTGTGTGTGTGTGTGTGTGTGGTGTTTCTTGGTGGGTAGCACTCTTGCCTCTGGGATCAGAGTTCGACACTCTGCCTTGGCATTTGCATGTTCTCCCCGTGCCGTTGTGGGGTTTCCTTCAGGTACTCCGGATTACCCCCACGGTCCAAAAACATGATGAGGTAAGTTGGAGTTCCCAAACTGCCCATAGGTGTGCATGTGTGAGTGAATATTGTGTGCGTGCCCTGTCATGGGGGGGGGGGGGGGGGCGCTCCATCCTGGGTTGTTCCTTGCCTTGCACCCGTAGCCTCCAGGACAGGCCCTGGACACCCACCACCTTGAATAGGATGAGCGGTTACAGAAAATGGATGGATGTCTGTGTGTGTGTGTGTGTGTGTGTGTGTGCAGTGCTCACAGAAAGTCTTGCATATTCAATGAATAAATGCTATGTCTCCTGGTCTTCAGGCCACCATGCGTGTTCATGCCGCCACACTGCCACCACTGCGCCTCACAGAGAATCTAATGTTTTCAGAGTCTTCAGAAGCTCCCATTTTCCACCACACACACCTGTCCATCTGACTGAAACATGTTGATCTCTGTCCCACCAGTCCATCGGATCTTTTCCCAGAATTTAACAGCCTTTGCAATATGATCTTTCACAAATCCTAATCTTGCCTTTTGGTTCTTGTTGCTGATGAGAGGCTTAAACCGCGCCTTTCGGCTGCGATACCCAGCTGTGTGAAATATATTCCCAAGTGTCTATGTTGAGATGCAGACATTTGCAGTCCTAACTTCTTGCTGAATCTGTGTGGCAGTTATTTTACTGTTTTTCCTGTTATTAGTTGTGCGTGTGGATTTCAGACGACATGACCTTGTTCCTCTTTCTTTCCTGTGCTTCAAAACAAAGACCTAATTTTGGAATCTTTAACATATCACCCTTCTTCTGCACAGACAATCTTTTTATTAAGCCTCAAAATCATTTTTTTAACTAACTGATTCATTTCAGTTCTTGCCATTTTGCTTTGTATTGCGGTGGCATTGGCTCTCAAAAAGATAGTAGACAGAAATGTTTACTGTTTTATGTTATTGTGAAGGTGTTACTAATTAAAAAGCACCCAATCTGACTGCTTGTCAATTAACTCAGAACAGCTGTGCCCCAACACTTTTTGTGAGCTTATTTAGAACTGCAATTTGGTTTTCAATTTCATACAATTTTCAATGAATGTTTAGTTAAAACGACAGGCTGTTTTTAATGTGATGTATTTTTGTAAACAATCAGATTAATAAAGTAATGATTTTTGTTATAAAACCAATAAAATAACAACATTTTTACTGAACTAAGCAAGGATCCCAAGACTTTCTGTGAGCACTGTATGTTAACACACACACACACACACACGCACAATTGGGTAAACATATCTTTTTGGGGACAACTCATTCATTTCTAGCCTTAACCATAACCATAAGTAACCAAACTAAATACAAGCTTTTGCATTTTTAGTTTTTTTCATCGCAGTCATGTATTTTTGTAAAATAGAGTTTTCCCATATGGGGATCAGGAAACTGGTCCCCATAAGGTAAAAAAAAAAAAAAGATATTTATGACACTGTGGGGACACTGTGTCCCCTTAAGGTAAGGTATACCCGCTCACACACACACACACACACAAACACATGTACACACAAACAAAAAAAAATACTATTAGATCTGACTGCAGCATTTGACATGGTTGATCATGACATCCTCATCACTTGTATAGAGAAATGCGTAGGCATCCAAGGAACTGCTTCAGAATGGTTTGAAGGCAAAAGTTTTTCAGTCAGTACAGGCAATTTCTCCTTCTCTTTGGCTCCTCTTGCTTGTGGGGTCCCTCAAGGATCTATCCTTGGGCCTATTCTGTTCTCATTGTACATGCTGCCCTCAGGATCCATTTTTTAAAAATATAACATTTCACTGCTATGCAGATGATACACAGATATATCTGCCACTGAAACAAAGTAACACTAACTCCCTTAACATTTGACTAAAGTGCTTCAAAGGCATTTAAAAATGGATGTCACAAAATTTCCTTAATTTAAATGACAAAAACAACGGAGATTGTGTCGTTTGGGCCCTCTGGTCTTGCCTGTGCTACTGCAAGTGACCTTGGCCCTCTGGCGACCTACTGCAAACCTTGTCGTGATCTTTGACAGTGGCCTACAATTTGATAAACAAATTAACTCTGTTACTAATGCCTGCTTCATTCAGCAGCCAACCATAAATTAAGTCTAGTCTCTTTAAGGTTGGTTGTTTCCATATGGCTGGAGTACTGTAGCTCATTATACACTGGGACAAAGCAAACGAGATGATTGTCGACTTCAGGAGAGCACGGAGCGATGACTGTCCACTGAACATCGATGGATCCTCTGTGGAGGTTGTCAAAGCCCATCTCCCACCACTCATTCTCACCACCTTCTACAGATGGACTATCAAGAGCAACCTGAAAAGCTGCATCACTGTCTGGTATGGAAACTGCACCGTATCGGATCGCAAGACCCTACAGCGGATAGTGAGAACAGTTGAGAGGATCACTGGAGCCTCTCTTCCCTCTATCGTGGACATCTATCGCACCCACTGCATCCGCAAAGCCCCCAGCATTGTGGGGGACCCCACGTAGCCCTTACACACACTCTCCAGTATTGTGGAGGACCCCATGCCCACCTCACACACACTCTTCACCCTCCTCCCTTCTGGCAAGAGATACTGGAGCATTCGGGCCCTCACTGCCAGACTGTGTAACAGTTTCTTCCCCCAAGCCATCAGATTCCTGAACAGTAAGAGACTGGACTGATAAACACACACACCTTTATACATCTCCACTATTTCTCGTGTCGCACTGTTTTTGCAGTGTCTGCACATTTTCCACACTTGCACTTCATGTAGTCCTGTGTTGATGCAGTGTTATATGTAGCACCATGGTCCTGGAGGAACACTGTCTCGTTTCACAATGTACTGTATTACTGTCTATGGTTGAAACGACAATAAAAGCCACTTGACTTGACTGGGGTTAATCAGTCTTCTCTTGCTTATCTACAACTAATCCAGAATGCTGCAGCCAGGCTCCTGATGACACATGAAAACATAGTCACATCACACCGATTTTAGCTCCTCTATCTTCCCATTCGCTACAGGATCTTCCTGTTTGCTTTAAAAGTTGTGAATAGCTCCGCCCCCTCTAACTGCATGGATCTCCCGTATCCTTCTTCCTTCCAGTCACTCAGGCTCTCTGACATAAGTTTCCTGGTCACGCCAAGGCCAAGCTCAGCGGGGACTGTGCATTTTCAGTGGTGGCCCCTCAGATCTTCCCCTTCATATTTGGTCTCCTCCAACTTTGATCATTTCTAAATCCAGGTTAAAGACCCATTCATTCTCCTTGGCCTTTAATCTAGCATTCAACTGATTTGTACTAATTTTGTCTGCTCTATATGTATTTCTCTTTGGTACATTTTTATAATTTGTGCAGTGAATTGGTCAACTGCAGTTGTGTTAAATGATAAAATTGACTTGTTTTGGCACAGTACCATGGACTCCTCTCAGACAGAGGTTTGTGAGGCTCATGTATGCCCCCCACCTTTGACAGGCACGTCTTACTGGCTGATATATCCATCCTGCAGCCAGCCCTCGCTCTTGATTAATGCCGCGAATCGCTATATGCAAAATAACTTCCATATCAATGACACGCCGTAATTGGCAAGCCATAAGGAAAACCTCACATCCTCAAAATAATCAGCTTCCACGCCAGTTGATTCCGTGTGTAAATTAAAGGTGCCCAGCCTTCTGGATGAATATGACTCTGCGTCCCGCGGAGCCCTGTCCTACAGCTGACGCCTGGCACGTCGACTCGGAAGGCGGAGAGACAGATGTGGCGAGAATGACGCACGGTCAGCATCGGAAAGACAGATGGAGAGGAGCAGAGGAAAATAGGAGGGATATATAGAAGGAGAGGAGGGTCCAAGGAGGGGGCCAAGAAGGAGTGCGCTGAGGTCACCTCCCCAGGTGAAAAGATGGCAGTGAAGCTTCCATGATCTGCTTAGAGAAGTCTAAGCACCGTCCTGCCTCTGCTATGGTTGCTATAGATACGCGCACACCCCCCCCTCCCCATCTACCCTGTTGCTTAGACTTCAGAGCCGCTGCCACGTTTTCGAATTTCGGCAGTCAGCCCATATTTTTTAATTCTAAAGGTCAAGTACATGACGGACGGTGACAGCAGGATTTGCAGCGGCAGAAACTTAAGGCCGACGAGTTCGGACATATTAATTAGACGCAGGCCAGAAGTTCAGCTAAGCCACATGACCAGTAAGGGCAGGCAGGGCCCCAGCACAGCCAGGGAAGCTGCAGGTTCGGCGATGCTGCCCCTCACAGATGCGCACTATTTTTAATTAAATCACACCAAAGGACCCCCCTCCCCTCCCCCGCCTCTCAGCTTTACCGCATCCCCATGTACGCTTTCATTTTTAATTCTCGGTGCCTGTGTTTCCGTTTCCTAAAACGCCAGACAAAGCGCTAAGAACACCAAAGTGAAGAGGAAGATTAGCATTTCGTACAAGCTGAAGATCTCCTTTAATAGGAGCTTGAGCAGTCAGAGAGAGAGATCCATCTCACAGGATGAACGGGGCTCTATTCTTTTGGAGCAGAAATCTGGCCAGTGGGGCTTCATTTCTCATTAAGCCTTTGGTGACGCCGGGGAGAGAGAGCAAGGGAGAGAGAGGGTGGGGGTGGAGTGTGGGGGGGGGGGGGTGACACAGACAACAGCGGGACAAAGAGGCACTGCCAGGAGTCGCACACGGCTTCCGGTCTTTTCTGTCCCCGAGCCAGGGGGGGCCGTGTTCGGCCCTTTCTTCATCACTGCCTAGGAGTTCTCCGGCGCGCGATGCCCGGGACCTTGAGTGCACACCACAGAGGCTGCCGGCGCAGCGAATCACGGCCTGACAACGGTGTGAAATAAACAGCAGAGCGCTAACGCTGGCGACCGGATCAAACTGCAGCCTCGGTGATGCACCTAAACAGAAAGCGTCTCCCCCCCCCCCCCAAATAAAAGACAGACCTATGCAGTAATTAAAGAGTAATGGGAGGTGCACGCTGAGCTTGCACTCATCAGCCACCTAGCTACACCCCGCCGAGCTGCTATAATGTCCGGCTCCTGCACACGCTCACTGCCCCTCTGCTGGCTTTACACACTGAGCACGGCCCCCGAGCCCCTGCTGATTGGAGCCGGAGAGGAGCCATTTCTGACAGGTATGAGAAAATGCCAACCTGACAACAGGACTTAGACCAGCGGCAAGAGGCCCCACGCTGCGTGTAGTGTGACATGACATAACCGTGTGCTGTGTTTAGAGTAACGCGATCTAACTGTGTGCTGCGTGTACTGTGATATGACATAACCGTGTGCTACGTGTACAGTATCCTCAGTATACAGTCAACACCCCCTGTGTCCCTGCCCCCCTCCCTCATCTCCTGAGCTGCATCCTGTGTTCCTGCCCCCCTCCCTCATCTCCTGTGCTAAATCCTGTGTTCCTGACCCCCTCCCTCATCTCCTGTGCTAAATCCTGTGTTCCTGCCCCCCTCCCTCATCTCCTGAGCTGCATCCTGTGTTCCTGCCCCCCTCCCTCATCTCCTGTGCTAAATCCTGTGTTCCTGCCCCCCTCCCTCATCTCCTGTGCTAAATCCTGTGTTCCTGCCCCCCTCCCTCATCTCCTGAGCTGCATCCTGTGTCCCTGCCCCCCTCCCTCATCTCCTGAGCTGCATCCTGTGTCCCTGCCCCCCTCCCTCATCTCCTGAGCTGCATCCTGTGTTCCTGCCCCCCTCCCTCATCTCCTGAGCTGCATCCTGTGTCCCTGCCCCCCTCCCTCATCTCCTGAGCTGCATCCTCTGTCCCTGCCCCCCTCCCTCATCTCCTGAGCTGCATCCTGTGTTCCTGCCCTCCTCCCTCATCGCCTGTGTGCCATCCTGAGGCCCCCACCCCACCCACCCCCACTGACTGTGCCGCACACAGGACTGATTAGCCTCTTCCAAGAATCACATAACTCATTGATTTTACACTGTGCTCCACGATGCCCTTTGACGATCACAACAAAACAACACTAAACACAAGCAGAAAGCCAGCGCTGAAACCCCACTGTCCTCACACTGCTGTTCTGCTAAGAGGCGGTATAATTATATGTTGCCTGCACGTTGCTAAGATTTACATTTACATGGTGATAAGAGGCAGCAAGATTAAACTCTATTTAAAAATCATCTGAAGGTGCTCACACTCACGGGGGCAGAAATAGCACAGAAAGCAGCAGGGCCACATTTCTAATAACATGGTGTCTGTGCTTTCATCAAGGCCTGCCTTAAATACGTACTTGAGTATAAGAGGGACCCGGGACCTAAGTCAGCAATGGAGAGTCAGGAGACTGCAATTGAAGAGCAAATTTTTAAAACTCTCTCAGTCCGTGGGATACGTTTTTGAGAAAAGTTTTGGAAATGTAATAAAAGCTCTACGCTGGATTACACAAGGACTGAGTGAGTCTTACTTCCCAGTACTGTAACGTACGATGAGGCTTCAGTTAAGGAAATAGACTGATTGAGTTTTGGGAATTTGCTCCACACATGCTCTAGTTAATTCAGTTCAACTGCCCCCTGCTTGTTATGTAAAACTCTCACCCAACTGACTCTGCCCCCACTGTCCATACCCCAACGTTCCCAGTTCCGGTTTCATGTCCATCCCTGTTCTGCCGTTTTGCCAGTTTTTTTAAAGCACCTCCTTCACAGCTCAGCTCACATTTTTCATGCGTCTCTCAGCCATAATCCATTCACAAAAAGGGAGGGGGGGGAGTAAGTCTCCTGATAAACTTTTGTCCTCTGCCATGTCCCCCGATTCCTGCTCCTTTCCCCCCCCGCAGTATCCATTAGGAGGCGGAGGAGCAGCTGAGCTCTTTAGGCATTCCGCCGAAACGTGGAGTAGATAAAGCGGCCGGCGCTCCCCTCCGTGCAGATGGGGTCAGCGTTGGCGGAGACGGGCAGGGGGGCGTGGGTCGGCCTCGTCGCAACCCCCCCCCCAGAAGCTCAGATGTGAGCTTGATCATTCCGGCCACACTCCGCGCACACGACCTTGCATTATTCAAACACTCCACAGCGATGGAGTTCTTGCTAGTCAGCTCAGCCACCTCGGCGTCCTCACATCGCCACGCCGGCCGCCGGCCCTCCGCAGCGCTATGTAAACAAATACTTCGCTTAATGGGAAAAGCAAACAGACTACAGCAGCGTCGCAGGCGCACCCTTTTCATTATCAACACAACGAGGAACACCTGTAAGCAAAATCACTGCATAGTGCTTCGTCTGAAGGCCCGGGACAGTGGTACGGCTAACAGGGCTGCAGGCTATCACACCGCCATTACTTACACTTCAATACAGTACATTGCCTTTATTTATGTCCTTTCATGCTGTGCTCATGTTGTGTGTACTGTCTGACCCTGTCTAGAACTGCTACTGCAACATCTAAATTTCCTTTCATGAGATTAAGTTCATCTTATCCTCATCTTATCTTACATGGTGCATGCGCAATAATCACCAGAGCCTTATATAACAGGTGGAACAGGTCCGGACGCTGGCTTTTCGGTACTCTACAGACATGTTTTAAAGCCCGAAATCTGATAAACAGATTAGTAGTGTGCATAAAATATTAATGAGAGGCATATTGTAACGCCTAAAAGTTAGCAATCAGTATATATTTGACTAACCTCTTTTAACCTCGGTTATTCGCAATATCTCCTCTTTCAAAAGATGCTGTGACTGCTGAGCTGTCCCTTTCTCCACCGCCACTTCAGTGCTTATCGCTTCCATGATTTACCGAAACAGCAGCACGTGGCGCGCTCCACTAACAGAATCTAATTAACATAAGGATATGTCGAATTAAAACGGATTACTATGCTTTGGGTATCACAATATGCCTCTCATTAATATTTGAGGCGTACTAATCTGCTTACCAAATTGTAAATTAACATCTGGATAGTATAGAAAAATCGGCATCCGGACAAACCTTTACGCCCTGGTGATTATTGCGCACATGCCACATGGTGCAGCTCTACTTGCTAGGATCTTAAGACCAGCCTCTTCCTGATGTTACGATGATCGTAGCACTATGACGTTTTTGGGAAACACAGCCCCAGACCAGGACTGTTGTGGTGTATGGGATTCTCAAACTGAGAGCATGCATGTCACAACATGTGCGCTAAGAAAATCGTTCAGCGGCTGCTTCAGCGTCCCCAGCTGGATTTGGAGCTGAAGTAGGAGACTCAGTCCTCTCCGGTTCATGAGAAGGGCACGGCGCGGACGCAGAGGCCGGGATGGAAAGACATATTGCTTGCCTTCTCTGGGGGAGCTTTCGACAAAGTCAGACAAGGAGAGCTCTTGGTTGTTATACTGCACCGCTGAGAAGCTAGGCGTCAACGTCGGCAAATGCAGGAAGAAGATCTGAAAACATCACCGCTGCTCCGTGGGATTAATATCAGGATTGCCTGGAATCCTGTAGCAGACGGTGACATGAGGCTTTGACATCACTGTATACCACAATGCTTTGCTTCCGTCGACAGCTCTGGGTAACAATCTGAAGAGCTGTATGCTGTGTGCCTGACCATCATTAAGGCAGAGCACAGTGTGGGTTTGTGGCAATCTCTCTGTATTCTGCTGTCAGAATCCAGTCTTCATTCAGACTGCCTCCTCTTTGTTCACAGTATTACCTCCATAACATCCTTCCTCTTCTCAGAATAGTTTCTGTGCACTCTGTGTTTCTGGCCCTTAAGCTTCTCTCGGTAAAAGGCCCCATCAGTCTCGTCTGTCCGTACCAAACACGCCTCTTCGGAGCCATAAAAACAGATTTATGACGAGCTGCCGTTCTGCACATAAAACCACAATTTAACCACATGAAAAAAGCCCAAATAAAAATAACAAAAGGAACGTTTCGGGAGGGAATGGGTCAAAGAGATTCACACTGTTTGGAATTGTGCTGTTGGTCGTATCGACTTTTCATTGCCGCGTAGGGTTTAATGCGACAGGGCAGCGTTCAGTCCTTCTCAAAAGACAACTCTATACCGCCCATGAGGTCTTCTCTTCCCCAAGCATTTACCTAATGATTAATGTGGCTGCAGGGGAAAAGGGATATTTCCCAATTAGGGAACACAGCCCTGGCCTTCCTCAGTCAACAGCGTGACTGTCAAGGGAAAACGGAAGGAAGATAAAACAACAAAAAAGCACGACATTCCCCGACTGAAAGGGCGCTCCGCTCTGAAGAGCCGGCCCCGACCTCCCTCGAAGTTACCGACAGACACAAGGTCATTAAGCTATTTCAAAAGGGCCTAGAGTGAAATCAGGCTGAATAACAACCGCAGGCAGCCAAGACCAAGGGGCCCAATGCTTTGCGGCCAAGATATTAAGCTAAGCATGGTAAGACCTGGTGGAGCATAGCGCCGGTACAGAGGAACCTGTCAGATGCTGCTCATCAGTAAGACAGAAGGAAATTCCATCAAGACCCTGGTATGAGGGCATCTCCAGAGGCAATGAAACGCTGCTGGTGGGCAGTCGAAGTCAACGTTTCCCAATCCAATCCTTGGGAACTCACGGACGGTCCATGTTTTTACTCCCTCCCAGCTCCTGGCAAGGAGTTCTGAGGGAGCAAAAACATGGACTGGCTGTGGGTCCCTGAAGACTGGATTCAGAATCACTGTTTAAGTCATGGTGCTCTTGGACAAAAGCCCCAAGCAGCTCCTGCTCCTTCCTCCAAGAAAGCCCAGCTTTCCCATAAACCCTGGCGTTTCCACTCCAAAACACAAACAACAGCCAACACATTCTAATTATCCCACAAACAATAGAAATAAAATCACGGCTGCTACTTGATCTGTGGTTAATTCTGACCGCCATGGAGAGACCTGATCAGGGTAATTAATTATCTGCCGTGAAGTGAAAGGGCTCAGCAACCTCGGTGGCCATACGAGAAGATGAAACTGCGCTACTCACTTCAGCGGCTGCGTCGCTTTTTACTGGCAAATATAAGGATCTGTAAGATTGGCAGCATCTGTAACATGTGAAACTGCACTTTAGATACTAACAGCGTTAAAGTCCGGGGCGTTTAGACAAAAATAAAACGAGACAAAAAGCAGCCACACCTGGACATGTCATTAATATGAATGTAACAGGCAGCATGGCCTCGCAGAGAACCAAAAACAAAGCTAACTGTCCCCCCCCGGTCAGAAAAATAAATGGATTGGTGAACCAGAAAAGAAAGCCTCTCTTTCTCTTCAGAAGCTCGGCAGATATGTACAAAGACAGCCCTCTGTCCTTGGAAATAAAAGGCATTCTTTGTCCCCCCCCCCCACCCCTTCCAGGAGGAGCCTCCCCTTTAACTCAACCTGTAGGGCTTATTTTTAATCAACCTCAGAGGGCTTCTTCTTTCATGGGGGGAGACGAAAAACAAAAAGCGAAAACCAAAAACAACCTTGAGGAAATAGTGTTTTTACAGGTAGATGTATTACAGTATACAATTGCCACAAACGCCACTGCAGAGGGCAAACACTTTTATATGTCGCTAAGACTTGCCTTTGTTCTCCGAAACGCTGCGGCCAAACATGCCGCAAGTCTGCTGCAATTTACACCCAAAGCCTCTGACCATATACCAGCAACAGTGGCAGAGGCAGTTTTTGGGGCTGTGGGCTTGGATTCTGTATCTGCAATCAGAAGGTTGTCGGTTTAAGTCTTATGGTCAGCAGATTTCGCTGTTAGGCCCATAACCCCCTATTGCTCTCTCAATTACATACTGCTTCAGATAAAAATGTCTGCTAAATTAAAAAAAACTATATATGAGTACATTAAAACTACCAATAAACCACCTACCATAATGTACCACCATAGCATATTTAATATAGCAACAAGCTAGCAAATGTAATGCATCTTTACACCTAAAGCACATTATACTAATAACTGTGCTGTGCAGTGGTCGCATTTGTGCAAGGGGCTGACAGAATGTAAACATTGCATGATGCATAAAAAACAAAGAGGAAATCCTGCATGCACCGCATGATCTGTTACCGACATCCTTCATTTTGCAGAGGTTGCATTTCATTTGCTTGTACACCCCTAAAGATCAATACGACTCTATTAAACCTTAGGCAGAAGAGCATGGGACACCCCGTTAAGCATGCACTGGTGCTTAATCTGAGCTACATCTGGCCATGCCTCTCAGCCTGGGGAGCTCTTACCTCCAACATTCATTGCAAAGGCAGGCAAGAGGTACCTTGACATTGTTTTTGGGGAGCTTTCCTTGGTAGTAGCTATCTACCACGTGGAGAAATTTTTCATCTGTGTAGTAACCTAAATACCTACCCATGTGCACAGCTGACACGAGGGAAGGAATTGTTGATTTATTGCTTTAATTACCCATGAGTGTTGCTGTTCAGCCCAATGTTGGACCACAAATGCTGTGTTCATTAATCAGTGATTGCTGGTGTTGATGGAAGCTTCTCCATCTCTCTTGATAGCTGCTTGATTGCCCCTGTCTGACTGCCTGAGCTGAAAGGTTCTGATGCAGTGTGCTGCGGTAACCTATTGCTAATCACAAGTGAGGAGAGGAGAGGAGAGGAGAGGAGGAGAGGACAGAAAGGGAGAGGAAGGAAGAGAAGGGGAGGGCAGAGAGGAGATGGGGAAGTAGTGAAAGGAAGAAGAGAGGAGAAAGAGAGAAGAGAAGAGGAGAAGTGGGGAGAAAATGGCACAGGAGGGGAGGGCAGAGGGGAGAAGGGGAGAGGAAGTGAGAGGATGAGTGAGGAGAGAAGGGGAAAGGAGACAAAGGAAAAGGAGGGCAGTTGAGAGGGGAGAAAAGGAAAGGAGAGGAGGGGAGGGGAGAGCAGGGGAAAGGAGGAAAGGGGAGACCGTTACTGAGCAACTGCTGAAAACCAGCATTCTCTGAAAGCATTTGGTGCAGCAGAAGTAAAAAATATCCTCCTTACAGCGTCTACAGGTCAAAAGATGAGACAATCAATAACCCCTGGGGCTTCACACCTTTACTGACTACAGGCAGGAAACTCAGGAACATGCTGCAGCCATCTGCACCATAAAGGAAATATTCCTTCCAACCATCCATCCATCCATCCATCCATCCTTCAACCTTCTAACTGCTTATCCCGGTCGGGGTCATGGGTGACATAATGCTACATCAGAACTATTTTGATTTTATGTTTATTAATATGACTGCAGGTGAGTAGCTCTGGCCTTCTGTCTCACCTCTGGCATACATGCATGTTATTCACACTTTGTTTTAGAAGTCAAGTAAATAACAAACTATGAACATAACATTAACCGAACCAAAAGGTAATAGAGCCCAGGGGCTGTAGGGAGCTCAGTGTCAACAAGGAGCTCCAGCTATGGAGAAAACAGAGCCTTGTCTTGAACAGCAGGCTCCTCCGGCTATGAAAGGTCCAGGCCACCTTCACATTCCTAAAAAAGCTGTAAAGGGGCGTGGACCTTCAAAATCTTAGACGTGTTGTAGGAAGACGCATAGACTTTCATCACTAAGCTGAGAGCAAAGGACACCAGTGAGGGCAGACGTGGGACAGACGCTTGGTTTTTATATGTGGCACTGAAAAGTTATGACACACTTAGTTCATACAATACAAGGACACCATCTCACCCTAGAAGATCTGTAAATACTTCTAAACGGCCGTTAATGTCAAGTTCTCAGCCGTGTGCTGGTGTAAAATTAGGGTGTTAAGGTCTGGAGCTGTTAAGAGCAACATCAAGCAACATAAAGTAATTCGGGACATTTAAGAGGCACAAGCGGCTGTCAGTGTCCTTGAGAAAGAAATAAGCCATAGAATAAGTTGTTCTTTCTTCCCAGAGTTAAGCCAGGGTGATGGAATTTCAGGATAAACTGTTTACGGTCCGCCACAAATTCAGCGAACGGGCCTACAAAACGAATTCTAGCTGAATGGAGCCTGTATATCACTATGCTCACTTGCAAACTGTGCTGAGCTGCGAATTATGCAGTGATACGTTTCTGCCCGAGGCTGGTCTCCATCAGGAACTTTTCTGCACGCCAACAGCAGTTTGAGGCAAACCAACCTGCATTTCCATCGCGTCCAAAGCAAATTCTGCGTACCGTAGTATAACATCTCAAAGGGGTGTCTCCCGCATGCCCCCTGAACAAGATACTTAACCTGGACTGCTTCTGTAAACACTGGGTTACAATCAGCCTGGAGTTGGTGTTTAAGGATGGAAACATCACTAGCTCCTGCATACATGTAGGCACATAAGAGCGCTGCTGGTTGCCAGGACAACACATTTTGCATTGTGACAAAAAATCTGCACGCTGTGTACAAATGAGCCACTCGTAAAGCAGAAAGGACCCTCTCTTGCCAGACCGATTATTCTTTCACAGAGCCCTTGCCGAGATGCCGAGCATGACACGTAGCATTTTGCGTAAAAAAATGGAGGGTCTGCATTGTCGTTACTTGAGAAATTGAGTTTCGAGAGTCAATGCTAAGAAGTTGAGGGTTAACAGCGTCCTTACAGAGGAATGCGAGGACCTCATCTACAAAGGTGCTGTATGGTTACTTTTCCAGCAAAAAAAGTTTAGTACAGTTTACTTTAATAAAACATGCTGGCTCTAGGCACCAGGGAAGATAGGAACACATGCCTCTTGGATGTAGCGAGAACCTTAGAGATGAGTATCATCACAAAAGACTGCTGCTAGGAGGATGTCTGAGCTTAGCCTCCATGTCTGACTGTTTATATTTCATAAGCACCAGCTCCCCAAATAGATGGAGCAGCCGTGACAAACACCTTGGTTAAATAGAGCATCCAGGTCTGTACAGATATTGCAACCCTGAATAAACAAGAAACGTCCCGGTGTGAGGTGACTCAGTATCACAGTGCTCTGCTGGAACTGGACAGTAGCAAAGTTCCCCATAATGTAACGGTAGCTCACTAGTCCTACAGGAACGGTGGACTTGGCTTTGAATGTAAAGGTCAAGTTGTGTACTTTGCACATGTGCACAACGTGTTGTATTTATATTTTTTATTAATAATATAATGTTTTATTCTGATATTCCCCGCACAGGTACGACAGCAGTGAGGTTTGTGTTCGTTTCTCTGTGTTTGACAAATTCAGAGAACCACCTCACAGGATTGCCAACTTTGGTCAACTGGCTGGTGTGAGATTTTCAATTCGAGAGAAGACTGCACCCCCACACACATGCATTTACATGTATGTAACACTGTTATTACCTTTTAAATAGTCTGTAGAGATCACAAAGTACCTCAAAGCTCATCAAAGGCATGCATGTTGGTATTTAAAGTGGATGCTAGCGAATCGATCATGCGCAGTGTGTCCAGAGCGGCATGTGCGCAAATTTGGAATGCAGCAGGTGTTCCTCCGCGGAGACGTCAAACGATGACGTCAGTGACGTCAAGCGCGTGAGACACATCCGCTAGTGAAAAGCTGGGGATCCCCACGGACCAGGTAGGGAACCACTAATCTAAAGAAGCAACATTCATTGTTGTTGTGACCAGAGATGAAAAGTTCGGCTTCAGAAAATACAAATCCAGACCAAGATTTCGTTTCATCCAACCAGTTGAATTACTTGTTAATAAAGTTCACTTTCCACGTTGGCCTTCCCATCTAGAATCCTCGATACGGTATCAATCCCGGAATATTCGTCCAATCAAGACACACTGAAACAAAAGGCTCCTCCCTCTGCAGAGACGCAGCAAGGGCTGCTGGGCACTATGGCTCAGTGTCCCTGGGACGAATGCACTAAGCCCCCCTGCAGACTGTGGCCACTTATCACCACGTGCTGTGATTCTGGACATTTGTCTCGGATGATAGTAATTATTCCCACAATTCTATAGTGTACAATTATCGCTGCACATACCTCACCCCCATTTTAGCCTCCGTGACGAGGCGTGCGTTTGGGAAAATCCAAAAAGGCGTCATTATAATACGGAAAAGGCGGGTCATACATTCTAGGAGACTGGGGTCTGGAAACATCTGTGAGGTCAGCTGCTTTTTGTGAAATATGAAATCTTCATATACAACCAATACTAATATTGCTTCACATTATTTATATTATATATAGGAGTTTGCAGTTTTGTTTTCTACTCACTGAATATATGAATACAATATTAGCTCACATAACTGTACCTCCTTTTCTGGGATGTTTATCTTTTTGATGGGTCTGGGGCCGCCTCAAATAAAGCTGATAAACTTCCCCACAATGCATGGATCAAAGCCCTTCAGGAAACCCTTCAGCTATGAAAACTCCTGATCCAATTTTTATTTAAATACCACCTCCTTTACACAATGCCACAAATGAAATAAAAATATTTTTTAAAAGAACTTGCAGCTTCTTCTAATGTCGATCGAACGTCAGCTTATTAGTCCTGCCTTATAATTAAAGAAATAAAAAATAGCACTGATTCTCCAACATGATGACCTCCAGCAAGATCTAAAATTAGTCGTATTTTTCTTTTCCCCACACCCAGTATGTTTGCCAGCCATTTCATTACGTGCACAGTAAGCGTCTGGTGATATTGTGCTGTAACTCTCCTGTAATACCTGTAATTACCAACGGCTTGACTGACAGCTGTAAAAACAATGACTACAGCTGGACTGTTTATTTTCAGCTTCCGAATTATGACTGAAAGACACTGGCCAGCACAGGCTACATTTGTGGCAAAAGTACGCATGAGTTTCTGGTTCTGCAGTCCAGTTTTGCGGGTTAGATTGTCTATATACATATATTCCGTTTGTCTCTTACAGACTTGCCGCTGGTTATGGGCCTATTTTGGGTTTCTGTGTGTCTATAATGCCTGATTCCTAATTTTTCACTTCAAAAGATAAATTAATCAGAAAAAAAATTATACCAGAACTTACGGTTCGTTGGTTCATCAGAAGGGATAAACAGCAACTGTTATTACAATGCAGACAATTGTACAGAGAAATCACATGTAGTGAATTATGTGAATATTATTAATTCCTTGATGTAAAATTATCAAATTTGTTATGGGGAATTATCCTCACCCCCCGAGTTTATTAACAAGGTCATATTTGTCATTACTGGGCATTCTGGACATTTCCTAATGAAAGGAATTAAATTTTTACAGAGCGTTTTGCAGAAATCCAGGTAACGGGAGAAACATCTAATCTAAAGCAGCTATTTTGCAGGCGGGCAAGGTTCTCTGAAGTCAACAAAATATTCGCCTCTGTTTGGCACTTCGGGGGCAGAATATTTTGCTTTCAAGACGCCGCCTCCCCGAAGCCTGGCCTGGTGTGATGGGAAAGACAAACATGGGAGAGAGAGGGGAGGGGCGCAGGGTTTTAAAAGGACCCGGGCGGCAGAGAAAGCATCTGCGCGACAGACTAGCGCAGGGCCACTAAGCCCTCAGACCTCAGGCTGAAGCGGCGATGAAAACCAGTCACGCGCTTCCAGCATTTCCCAGCCTTGGCGAGGAATGCGCTCGCCCGGTATCGGCACGAAGAAAACTGTCAGGATGCGCAGCGCGAGCCCACGCCTCCGCACGCTCCTGCACATTCCTAGTGTCCGTCTCGTAAACTCCATACATGATCCTGACTGACTCATCCCCGTGTCATTACCCATTCCAGGCGGCATACCTGAGATTAAACAGCTTTTGTTTCAGCAGCCATGTTAACTGATAGAGCTCAAATAAATAAATAAATAAATAAAAGAGGTGAGAGAGACCAGGAACCCGAAAAGGAAGCGTGACGGCAAGCGTCAGCAGATCCTGACGGGAGGAGAGCTGAGCGGGACCTGCAGACATGCATCCACTTGGCGGTAATTATCTGCATCAGATCTGAGGATCGGGGATGGCTGGCCTGTGTATTTAGCAGGCGTCTGGAGCCCATACTACTGTCAACAAAAAAAAAACATATAAATATCCATGAGAAATGCGCTGTTTTTCATCCCACCCGCCTCTGTTCTCCATCTTGGGACGACGGAGCCAGAGGCCTTGTTTATATAGTTGGCCCAGCCCCACCGGGCCCGGCCCAGCCTGGCTCAGTTTCTGCTGATTCTCCTTGGTTCAGCTCTTACCCAGGATGCTGTGTGTTTCATCTGACCTTCAGAGTGAGCTGGCACCGTCCGACTTTTGGCCCGGATCAGTCCAGGTCCTGGCTGCCCACTGTCTTACGGTACCGCAGCCAAGGTGACTCTCCCAGCTCCCCCAGGGCTCCGCCGTTCGCCAGCGAGGCTCTCTGGGACTCAGAACGTCAGCCGTCATAATGCTCGGGGGCTCGACAGGTCGCCAGGGTTCTCCTCCGATGTTCCGCGGTCAGCCCAGCCCAGCGGGCCAGGCGGCACTGTGCGGCACACCCAGAATCCCTCCACACAATGTGGCAGCCCAAGATGCTTTCGAACCTCGCGGGAAACAAAGCGACCTCGGAGCTTCTGAGTCACCCGGAAACGGACTCCAGGCGGCAGTTCGGGTCATCAGGGTATGTTCCGTTTCACAAATGCCATGCCCTCAGTTTGGCTAACAAGCAGACACCCCAAGGATACCATATACACAGCACTGTGTCATACACAAATATGAATAAAACATAAAGAGTGGGAGTTAAACGGAGGAAACCTAGGCTGATCTGACTCATTTCCAGCACCTGCCATGACATCTCGGCGTTTTTGTCGTCTTTGGAGCCATTCATTCATAATATTATTTCACCACGCTGCACACTTAAGCCATACAGCTGTAGTGCACATTTCATCGTAAAGAAGGTACACTTCAGACAATCACCAACCCATATACTTGACACAGAAATACCTCAAATTCTAGAGTAATCTACTGCACTATTACTATTTTCAGTGGAATGGCCACAGAATTGCAAAAAAATCATTCATAAAACTATGGATGTTGCAGTAAAATGAGATTGGGGATTGCATTCACCGCGCACACAGTACTGCTGCTGTTGAGGTCTTTATGAAAGCCCGGCACAGGTCAGTCCTCGGCATAGGCAGGCCTGGACTTCTCTATATAATCAAAAAGCACTTAGATTCCCAGATAGACATGTGGGAGACAGCTGACCTTCTGAGATAGCGGCTAGAAATGGCACGCTGACCATCTACCAAACGACAGATACAGAATCATCTCCTTTACATTGGCGGCGTTATTGTGCGGTATTACTGCAGGTTCAAAGATTACCCCAATTTCGATTCGCTTTACGCTGAGTCTTATGCTGATGTACAGCTAGGGGTGGATAGTAAAAATCCAGACCAACATTTTCTTTGAACCAACCAGATACGTATAGAGAGTCACAGTCACAGAGCATTCAACCAGTAGGTTGGAACAAAATCTTGGTCTGGATTTTTTCTGTCGGGACCTGAACTATCCACCTCTTTGTACAGCTAGGTCCAATCCTTGCATAGACTGAATGTAAACTGTATGAGGCTTTGGGTGTTCTGTCTGGCTAAAAAGAGATGAATGAATGAATGAATTAATGAATAATACATTTGCACTTTCAGAATGACAGCACCATCAGCATAGGGAATGCTGGACTGCAAAAAGACTCCCCAGGATCAAGCCAAGCAAAACATTCGTTTTTACGTTGCTGCAGGTGCCTTCGCAAAGGGCCATTCCCTTATGTCATTCACTGCGAGAATGATGACGCCAGGACTT
This sequence comes from Brienomyrus brachyistius, assembly GCF_023856365.1. Taxonomy (NCBI): domain Eukaryota; kingdom Metazoa; phylum Chordata; class Actinopteri; order Osteoglossiformes; family Mormyridae; genus Brienomyrus; species Brienomyrus brachyistius. The sequence continues at coordinate 12,997,952 of NC_064549.1, forward strand.
CGCTGCCTGAAATCTATGAATCTATTTATCATTAAATACAGCAACAAGCCTCTTAACACTGCAAGCAACGTACCGTAAAAAAATGGTGCCTGTGTTGTATCACAATCTAGAATAGACACCGAGGACAATGGTCACGATCCTGATGGTCACGATCCTGAATGATAAAGGTGGGGGTCACATCGTTTTCTCATACTACTCTGTTTGCACCCTCCTCCATCTCGACTGTCACGGCCATCGCTTCGAGCCAATCCGGTTAAGAGAGATGTGCAAATCGTGTCTCGTGAAAAGGTGCGTAAGTCAGAACAAAATCACCACCGGCGGGGATCGGATTTTGTACAGAGATCAGCAGTGTGCTGTTATGCTCCTTCCGCTGTCATTCAAAAACGGCACAATGGGATCTATCAGTCTCCCGTGGTCTCTGATGATAATTATCTCCTGTGAAGTCAACCAGGAAGACATGTGAACAGGTAGTGATTTAATTCCGAGGTTTAGTTATGCACATCAGTTATGCTAGAGACTGAATCCTCCAGTTCTTTTGGTTATTTATGGTGCACTATGGGCTCTTTGGCACTATTTAGCAAAAATATGCATTAGATTTCAACTAATTGCATATGTTCTAATTGACTGCCATGGCTGCATCGCACTCTGTAAATTCTCGGCACAGAGTAACACTGACGAAATCGGACAAAATGAGCAGGATAAATAGCCACACTGTTCATTTTAATGAAGGACCTTTCTGTGCTGCCCTCATTACTTAGAAGCAGTAGCTAAAAAGGTCACATCACTTCTTAATCTCTTACCTCACATAAAATCACGTCGGACACCTTGCCGCGATGCTAATTCTGCCATGGACGGTGGTGTGGGGATAACTCGCCAGCAGTTGGCCCCTAGATCCGCTGTAATTCCGGAGTAAAAGTTCAGCTAAATACAGCAGGAGAACCAGAGTCTGTGATGTCCTTCATCACACCATTCAGCGTTCAACCACTCTTTCATTGCATCTTTATACGTTCAGCTCAATGCTCTATTCTGCCCTGGGTTCAGTGTTACTGTCTGAGCTCAATGCGATATTCCCCACTTCAGGAAAATGGCACAGCCTTAAAAACAGCATCTGCAGCATCACATCAAGCCACTCAATGGCACAGTGTCGGGTAAAATAATCATTCCTTACTTTGATACATTCAAAGAAAATCTATAGCTTGCCATAGCTGAAACAGAGTAGTGACCCTACAGTGCTGTAATCTCATACTTTACACATCCTCTTTGGCCTTTTACAAAGTGCTGTAAACATTTTTTTTTAAACAGACATCTTACAAACTGTCACTGAAATTCACCATCTGATAAAAAAAAATCGATAGCCTTCAATTGAGGCAACTCGTAGATTATATTCATTGAAAACCAACCGCTCTCCTTGCATGGCGACGGTGAAGGCTGCCGCTGCAATTTTTATATTTGTGGGAGCTGGCCCTGTGCCGCTCTTAAACCTCAGCACTACACTGCATTCTCTCTTTCACCCTTAGCACTTCCGTAAGTCGCCTGAAGCCGGTTTCTCATTGGCCATCAGGTCTCGGGAAGCTCAAAAACGCGACATGATACGCGATTCGCAGCAGCCCGCACTGTCTCAGCAAAAGCAACGTGACGTTACACATGGCGGATTAAGACTGGTCTCCTTTTCTTATAACCAGCTGTATATGCAGTGAAAGCTCTGTGGTAGTTATCCGGCATTCAAGTACCCAGCACACTCAAGTAACCAGCACCATTTAATAATAATATTAAAAATATTATTATTAATAATAAAAAACAATACGTAATAAATAATAGCACCATGCCTACAGAGCTTCTATTATTTAGCTTGCCAATCTCTTGCGTTTTGTAACCAACTTAAATGAATCGTACAATAAATCAATAATGTGTGCGTCTATAAAAGAGTTTAGTGTAAGAAATACATTGCAATTCAGTGTTTTTTTTTTAAGTAACATTCAACTATCTGGAAAATTCCTTTATCAGGCAGCGTCTCAGTCCTGACCCAGCAGGAGATGAGAACTTTCACTATAATGAAAAAAACCCACATTTTGATTTTACATGCAGAAATGTAACTTTGGCGTTTCAGCGTAAATTCATGTTAATAACTGCATTTATTGGGAATAATACTAGGCCATTTCCTGTGCTCTGGTTCCATTCCACTCTTATTTTCAGTCGTTGAATTTTACAATAAACAGCCACTCAAGTCTTTCGGAATACAATGAAAATACATTTTATGGAAGAAAATCAGTAGCTGACTTTACGGTACAGCAGCAACTCTTCCTCTTGCATTTATACCTGCAATTTTCTTCTGGTTTCTGGTTTCCGCTTATAATTATGCAGGATCTCACCCAGTTGTATTATGCTATTTAAAATTTATGCAATTTTCTCTATAAAATCTACAGAGGGAAATTACGAATAGCTCTTACTTGCCAAAATCTTTCATAGATTAAACCCATTATATCCTTTTTATCATTTAGCAAATGCTTTCATCCAAAGTGATGCACATTTTTCTGAGCAATCAGGGTCAAAGTCTCTGGAGTCACTAGGCCTTCACTCAAGGGCCTAACTGAGGCACCTAAACCAGTGACCCTCAAATCACAAGCACAGCATTTGAATTCGCTGGACCACACACCTCCAGAACAACACGGGTGGCTTATTGCTAGTTAGCGGCAGATTTTGTAGCGTGTTATTTCCTGCTGCCATGCCAAAACGTGAATGCTCCTTCCACGGGAGCTGCACTGATAACTCCGCGTCCATTTTCCGCCTATAGAGGACTCATGATGGGCCAGATGACAGCAGTGTGTGAAAGGCACTGCATTTTCCCCACCGGGGGGGGGGCTCTGTCTCCGCTAACACTGCCCAGAAAAGGCAGCTGTCAGCTGGAGGTGCCTGGGGACCTGCACCCCCATCTAATAGCAGGTGGCACTTCATGCAGATCACAAAGAGACCTGCGCTAACACATGTCTAGACAGGCAGGAAACAAAGATGGGGGTGGGGGAGGGGCCAGGGGCCAACAGGGATCCAAGGTGCCCATCTAGCCTTTCAGCAAAGAGGTGCTGAGATCCCGTCAAATAGGCCTCTGCAGGAACCAAAGAGCTTTTCCTTTCCTAAGAATTAAAGAAAAAGAAGGTCTCACGAGCAAGACATGTAGAAATGTTCCTTCAAGCAGCCCACCCTGTATTTTGTGGATCTTCTCTTATATTGTCCCTCCCCGTCCTCAGAAACGCATTGTCTCCCGCTCCCATCATCGCTGTTGTCTGGGTGCTGCGCTATCGGCCCTCTGTGCCTATGGCTAGGGGGAAAAAAAGCGCTGAAGGTTATCATTCTGATCACAATACAAAACGGTTACAAGTGCCCTGCAACAAAAACAGCACTAGCAGAGTGAATGGCAGCATGCAGAAAATAGCAGAGTACGACAGGCGCTGTGTGTAATTCAGAATGTCCGCGCTTACATGCAAACATCTGGGCTACTGTGCGGATCACAGGACGAGACGCCAAGGACAGGGGACGCCCAGGATGGGATGCCAGTCCATGACAGGGCACACACTGCGGACAGCTTAGAGACGTTACCTAACCTAGCTACATGTTTCTGTACTGTGTGTGTCAGTCTAAAAGCTCTCCGCAGTGTAATTTTCATGTCTTCTCAGAAAGTCTAGAAATGAGACTAACAGCATCTCAAATGTTTTTCTCGCCGATTCCCACTGAGATTTTTATTAGGGAGCATTACTGTAAAATCACTTTGGTTTCTATCACACGACTTTTTCCATCTATCCATCTTCCCTAACAGCTCTACTCTGTAGGGTCGTGAAAATGCAACTTGATATAATTCATATAATTTGATATAATTGATATAATTTCGAAATCGCTCGTACGGGATTCTTTTTACTTGTTAATTTTATGAGGGGGGAAAAAAACATGGGAAGGATGCTAAGAGAGAAGTGCCTGCAGAGTCCGGAGGCAGTGGGCTCCGAGGCACACAAGCCGAGGGAGATGAGAGCGAGACCCGTGGAAGGGCAAGCACCGATCAGGCCGAGCTGGGCCTGGAAGGCAGACCCCTCCGATGGGAAACATGCTGTGCACTTAGGGAGAGAGAGCGCAGTGCCGACTGACAGCCAGTCGCTGATCAATGGAAACCCTGCTAAGTGTTTTATTCAATTACAGAGATAAAACCCAGACATTTTCCCGGCTGATGGGGTTGTCAAAAAGACGTTTCTCCCGTGGACCCAAAGACATTTCCCCTTCCATGATTCCATCTCTCATTTGGAGACTGCCGCCTTAAATTGCTTTGGGGTGCTGGATCAACGCCACAATGTTGCAAGTCGCCGATGGCACCCGAAGGTGGAGCCGGGGCGACCAATCGAGTGACGTAAAGCGCAAACCGTGTCTGCGACAGGACTCGCTGTTGCCCCCTAGGTGCTGATCTAATGAATGTGAGAGCAGACGCGCGGCTCTGCTCTCCCCTTCACCGCTACAGCCGCGAAACAGCAGCCCTTACACAGAGTATTATATCATGTTATGTATGTGCGTGTGCGTGCGAGTCCCATTCATCCCCGTCACAATACAAAGTGGCTACTAAAGGTCTGATGGAACGAGAGCCGATAGAAGATGAATACAAGCAAACGATAATTACAGTATGGAGGAACAATGCTAAAGCGGGCGGCGTGGATAATGCTTCACAAAGATCGATAAGCGCCACAGATACAGAGACGCTTATTACCCTGCTGCTTTTAAACCGCCGGGCTACAAGGCGGCACGGGGAGAAACACCTTAGCGTCTCCAGAGCCCTGGCTCTAGGCTGGGGGAGGTGCACCCCGCATGATAACAGCTAATCAAGGAGCGCTAAAGTCGGCCATTGTGTAGCTCAGTGGGTTGGAGATGCAGACCTATGCTTAGGAGGTTGAGGGTTCAAACCATCATGGCAGCAGAGTAATTGTATATGTTCAATATAAACCACAGGCCCCCAAGAAAGGCCCTTAAGCCCAGTGGTACCAGGGATGCAGTCTTACCCCAAGCTTTCCTCATGTGTGCAGCTTGGAACGAAATTGTCTGCTAACGAAATAGTTAAATAAAATGCATTTCTGTGTTAGCCGGTCGCATTTGTTGATAGCTGCACTACCTGCAGTTTAGAGTAGAAAATCCACCTGAAGCTAAGCAGGTCTGGGCCTGGTCAGTACTTGGACGGGAGACTACCTAGGAAAGCTGGCTTACCATTGGAAGAGGTGTTGGTGTGGCGATCAGTTTAGCCCATCCTGTGGTCAATGTGGATCCCAGTGCAGTACTGGGGACACTGTGCTATAAAAATGGTGCCATCCTTTGGATGATATGTAAAAAGAAGGTCCTGACCCCCTAAGGTCATGAAAGGTCGCTGGGCATCTTTTGAAACAGTAGGGGTGGTGCCCCGATGTCCTGGCTAAAAATGCCCACTGTGGCTCTTTCCAGTCTGACCTTCTAAGCATCTCTTATATCTAACAGGTGAATTCTCTCCCGCTCCTTCACCACCTTACCTACTGTGTGGTGAGCGTACTGGTGCAGAATGGCTGCCGTTGCATCATCCAGGTGGGGGCTACACAGTGCTGGGGGTTGAAGTGGCTCCCCATTGGTTCTGTAAAGCACTTTGGGTGTCATGAAAAGCGCTACACAAATATTATACACACCGTTCATTCATTGTTGAGAAGTACGAGATATTATAAATTGTTTGTTCAAGTGATAGACACCCAGTAATACAATTTCAGAAGATACATTTGTAGTAGGAGGTAATGGCCCCAATTTGCATGCACAAGGAACGTAATGCGACCTTTTTTCGTGTTTTGTTTCCCAGTGTAAAGATCGCGGCTGGCAGTCACGAGCATCACGTGACTCTGCCGCACAGACAGTCTTTCATGTCTTGGCGGGGCGTTCGTGCAAGATCGAGGATCAGAACGCCCAAAGCCGCCGGGAGCGAGCTCCATTAATGCAGACAGTGACGACACAGTGCCGTCGTTTCAGGATGTCACACATGCAGAGGCTGGAAGAGCGACTGGGGACACGAGCGGAGGAGGGCCTGCAGATCCACCCAGCGCATCCATAAATTCAGTCCCAGATCAAACATCGGCATCCCTGCTACGTTTTTGGTGTTTAATACAACAGCCCTTTTCAATGTACATGTAAGACATTTTTATCCATGTATACATAAGACATGGTTTGCTGCTGTACAAAGTGAGTTGAAAGCAACTCATTTTGTGGTGGCATTCTCCTTTAACGAGTTTGAGTGGACCCACTAGAGTTATGTGACAGTTCTATAGGAAGCTTGTCAGTCAAGCTGCTGTCAGTCCCGAAAGCCAACAGAAGGCCATCGTGCCGCTGCCCAGAGCAGCTAAGGGAGAGCGGATTCTTGTATGCTTCACAGGAACTGGCTGGGAGAACAGAGCTAATGCTTCAGATCTTTGATGCACAGGACATCCACAAAAGCTGCTTGTCTGCTAAGCGTTATACCACAGTTTTGATTTTTAATTAATTAATAAGTCGCCTCCATGGTGATACTGCAACAGATGGACACATTGGAACACATTGGAGCACAATGGAACTTGTTAAAAGGATCTGGAATCAGTCAGACAGGCTTTTATTAAACATTTACTTTGTTCTGATCCTAATTTTCCCCCAGGTCTTTTCGTCGTTCTGTCCCCAACCAGCTGCTTTCCATCCCACAGATATTCTCATCTGGCTGATCCCCTCAATCTCTTCAATCCGACACTCTCTGCGTCTCCATAATTCTTAGTATTTGTGACAGCGAGTCAACAAAAACAGCATTTGTTACAAGTCAGCCAGTGAGGGTATTGTTCATTATACATATTGAATTTCTTTATTTGGTCTTTCTTTTGATTTCTTCAGTCAGGAAAAAAAAAATACACCAGAGAGTAACAACGACACGATAATACCATTTACAATACTGTCATCCTTCCTACAAGTGTATCTACATGAATAAAGCAGCACTGAAGCCCGATGAATGAGAACAGGCACCAGTGTTTCTCCCAGGATGATATCACTAAGGCAATGCCAGTTATCTAGTCAACTCAGGGCCGGTTGGCCCGTACTGTAGCCTTGTCGCACGGGGCAGCCATGACAGGAAGTGACATGCCCCTGGGCTCTCCATGTTAAGCTCCTTATTACATTCTCAACTGCAGCTAATTTAATTAAACTGATACTATGAATAACTGACATCAAAAGTGCACTAAATGGGGTTAAAGGTAAATGGGGCCGAGGGAAACGTATACCTAAAAAAACCAACAGGCACATTGTGGTAGAGTGCCGCATTGTCCACGCCTGGGCAATCCCAGAATCCTTTGGGCACGAGCAGCTCAACCGAAGCCTGTTTTCAGCAGCCTTTCTTAAGCGAGGAGTCTGTATGGCCAGAAACGTATCAAAGTGACAGGTCCTCTGAATACGCTCCCAAGAGCTGAAGCAAACAGGAGCAAACCGCTTGAAGGAGGGGGGGGGGGGTAAACATTTGGGTAAACTGGCAAGTTATTTGTCGCAAAACATCCACCGCAGAAAATATGGTGCAGAGGCTGGTCTTTGAAACCATCTCCTGTCGGCTGGCAGAGAAGATAGCGGGTGATGAGGACACTCTATCTCCACTGGGCACGGATACCTCTTTGCAAATATCTAAATAATTCCCCCCTCCTGCCAGACGTGCAGGGGCTGAAGGGCTCTGATCCAATTAAGAGGGACAGACAGACTCGGGTTTGGACAGGGACACCCCCCTCTTACTGACATGCCTGTCACGGCTCGCCGGTTTTCATGCTGGGGGAGAAAGGTACCCCAGTGACGGTACCATTTATAGCGCTTCTTATTGGTGGCGGCACTAACACATCAGGTCCCCCATCCATCTCCTTCAGCTGTTCCTCCAGTACAGGGTCTCGGGGAGCCTGCAGCTCATTCCAGGAGGCACAGGGCACAAGGCAGGAAGCCACCTTGTAGGAGACGTCAGTCCATCAGGGCACATGCACACAGACACACACGCATCGTCCATCTTGGCGCCATTTACTGACAGCGATTCCCCAAAACTTTGCCTTTTTCTTTTCTCCAAACTTGAGTACCTGGAGGAAACCCACACAGACACTAGGAGAACATAAACAGACATGGAGCCAGAGGCGTGAATCATACCCACAGCCCCAGGATGAGAGGTGGCCGCAGAGCCGCCCAAAACAGGATCAGTGACAGTATCACTGATAAGTGCACACTTAAAGCGCTTTCAAAGAGCACTTTAAAGATTAAAGCCAATAGATTTTTAAATGACCTGTCATGGAAAACACTGAAATATTAATGACTCTTTTGTTACCTTCCCTGAATTATTCCTATTTGCAATCAGTATCTTATCACATAAACTCAGTAGAACCTCATCCCGCTTTTACTGTGATTGTAGTCCATTCACAGCTGCATCTGCATGTTCTTTCATTGCTTTTATCTGGGTAATTAAATTTAAGGATTTGGATTTAGAGGACGCTTCCTCCTCCAAAAAATTGTCAAAGCCAGATAAAGAGGAATATGACAAAATCATGCATCTGCTTTCTGACTGCAGGCTTTCGACTGATCAAGCCCGGGTGTGATAAAAGTTAACCGACACGATACAATAATTTGTGCATCTGTCATTGGAGATTCTACAATAATTTCCCTGTTATGCCTGTTTCCCACAGGAAAAGCATTAGCATTAGCATTAGCATTTAGCTTGGGGTCCATCAGGAGGTAATATCACCGGGCTGAAAGCATCCCGTTCAGTGTGGGCAAGAGCGGTAATTCCCCTCCGCACTGTAGCTGCACTGGGATTCTCCTGCATCCGGCTACTATACCTGCAGGGGGTGCAGTGGTTTACAAAGTACACAGAACAGGCAGATACACAGAATCCATTAGACAGATAAATCGATAATATAACCCTGCTGTCATTACACTGTCTTGAAGCATTGGTGCGTCGTGGGATCAGGACAGCTGAGGTCTCGGGGATATTAATCAAACGGGACAAGCGCAGAGGCAACAATAACACCACACAGGAGAGCATTCTATCGCTCGGCTGCTGGAGAATATCTCACGCATTAAAAACCAGGAGGCAGATAGAAAAACACAAGACGACTTTATTCAGAGACCCGTCCATCCATCCATCCAAATTCTGAGGCCATTTTACATAAAAGTAAACTGATATTTTAACTATTTAAACGTCTTGGTGAGAATCGATGACTTTGTTCAGGCCCTCACTATGAATTGGACTATGGAGGCTGTGCACTTAATCTCCATGGTGCTAGTGTGGGCAAACCAGACTGGCCAATGGAAAGTGAGGGCGATGGGTCGGGGCCACTGAGACAGGTGCAATGATTGGCTACTGCCAACGTAAATGAGTCACTGTGAATCTGACTATGAACTAGCCAGGATTTAGCTCTTCATCAGTGCCAGCTCAGACAGCGCTCAGCATGCTTCAGCCCTCCTCTGGTTCTCCTTTTAACACTGTTTTTCTCTGAAATACATTTATGTTAATTTCTTGCACCGAATGCTGTGTCAAAAGGGCCAAAAAGAAAAGTTCCAAGATCCAAAATGAAAGATGGGGAACGAAGGAAAGTTTTCTCTACTTTTTTAATCACCTAAGAAAGGGCGCCGGTCCGGTGAGGGAGAATGATCAGATTCAGGGATATTAATCACAGCGCTCATGGAGTTCATCATCATCCACGTGTATTCTATCCTCTTAAACAGGCTCGAGTTTCGGACTCTCAGCAACCTCTCATGAAGTGCGAGTCAAATTTACATTTCTCATTTTTAAGATGTGATATGTAATTAAGCTGCAGGTCTTCCTTGGAGTCTCTCTGAAATACTGTATTACTGGATCAGCAAAAACAGCCTTTGTGTCTTTTCTGTTCCATTTATTTGCAAGTTATATCCCCTCCAAACCCAGTTCTTGCAGGCAGCTCTGCTGATGATCTCCTTTCAGGGCTTCCTCCGTTGTGATGTTCATGATTTGTGAATCAGTCTCCCTTGTTCTTCCCGGTAAGGTCAATACAGAGCCTGAACTCTAGGCATCTCAGTCCCTCTCTGCTGAGGTCACAGTAAGTCCACCCCTCTCTCTCTCTCTCTCTCTCTCTCCCTCTCTCTCTCTCTCTCTCTCTCCTCTCTCTCTCCGGTAGAGTGCTAAGGCTTCCAGCATGCCGCTGGCACCTTGCACTTTGTTGCATCACTGCGTGTAAGATGGGTCGTATCCAGCGGATTCCGGATTATTCTACAGCACTTGCCTTGCATTACTATTTGCCGCTGTGTGTCTCTTTAAATCCAGGCATTTGTCTTTAACCTAAAACGTTTTAAGTACAGGCAAATATTACAAGGTCCATTCAAACCTTTGGGCAGGTACCCGTCACTTGCTGTATTCCCACAGGATCAGAAAGTCCTGTTCCTGTCCGAACAGCTAAACCCCCTGAGTAAAAAGCCTTACTAATGCAGTTATTTTTACCCTAACTTTAAAAGCTGTGTCCCGTCCAGGCCAACTCCTGCTTCACATCCTGGGATAACGACCCTGTACTGGACCATGGATGGATGGTTGTACGGAAAAGTACAATAGAGAACTATGAAGTCAGGAAACATTTAGGTATAAGCTACTAACCCAGAGCTGAGAACTGAGATTAGCTGCAGGAACAAGAAAATCAGTAAGAAGTCCTGTTTGGAACAAGAGACAACTGGAGCTAATTCAATGCAAAACCCGTGGACACCTAACTCTTCCTCCCATCGTGGGTGCACAATCCATCTTCTAACCAGGGTGACGAGGGTGTGGGCAGTAAGCCCACTCCAGGCAGGACAAGGCATTGTGGGTACACACACACGCACATTTGTAGTTATATCTTTGTGGGGACTCTCCATTCATTTCTATGGGGAAAACTCTAATCCCAACATGACGACCCTACCCAGCCCTACATTTAACAATAAGTAACCAAACAAAATAGGAGACTATTTCCCCTTGTGGGAATCAAGGAAATATGTCCCCACAATGTGAAAATGACAGGTTTTAATCACATTATGGGGACATTTGGCCCCTACAACATAATGTATAACTGGACCCCCCCCACACACAGACACACACGCAGAGAAGAGGCAGGACTCCCAGTGCTTCCCACTGCGGCGTCGCCCCCCCCCTTTCCTCCAGTATGATTAAAAGGCAACAACCATAAGCCGCTTTCATCCAAGTTAAGTACGTCAAGTAGGAAAGTCTTTGTTCTTCTGCCTTGTTCAGTGCTGTTATTGTGTTTTTTTAAAGGTGTCTAAAATTAGTTGACAGCGCCAGGGAACAGACATTTCAAGCCAAAACAGAGTGTATTAACATCTTATATCAGTGATGCTAGAAAATTAGGGAAATTATAAGAGGAAAATTATACTTCATAGTTTGTAACTGTCAGCAATTACGTGAATTCAACGAGCAATTATCTCACATTACATGAAAAACAAAAGCCTCGCAGTCTTTTCTGCTGTTAAAATTCCTGATTAGCACTCCTGAAGACGGGGGGGGGGGGGGGGGGGGTCACCAGTGATGGTTTGGGACGTCCAGGGCGCCTCCGGCAGGGACCAGCTGGTCAGCGCAGCCCGGAAAAGAAACTCATCCACAAGGCCGCCGGACAGGTTGATGTGTAGCGAGCGGTCATGCAGGAAGCGACCAGGTGCCTGTCATTAACGGCGGCTTCTGGACAAACTGTTCGAGCTCATAATCCAATCACAGCCGACTGGGGCTGCGTAAGTGAATTTCCACTGAGGGCTCAGGGGTCCTAAACCTGTATTATTACATTAAACTGGGAAGGATGAACCACTACAGTCAGAATCACAGTTACACAATAATTTGAGGTAGTGATATATTACAGCGTGTAATCAAAGCTCTCCATGTCCATTTCAGGTAGGGTTACCTGTGCCACCGGACACAGGTGGTGGCATGTGACAGACGTGGGACCAGGACATGGCCGAAACATGGGGATAAGTGGGAAGGATGCTCAGTCGTACGTCCCAGCAAAATCCACACGGCATACGCCTCCGGCTGCAGACATCGCAGGGTCCCCAGCTCCAGGACGCCACGTCCAGGAGATGGAAAACGAATCAGAGCGTAAAATAATCACCGCAGTAACCGGAGCCCAGCGTCACCAAGCACTCCTCTCATCCCCGGGAAACCGAGCACGCTCAGTCCAGCAGCATTTTCACGCTTGTCACTTAAAGCGACAGGCACCCTGCAATGAACCCGGAGATACACGCATAAAGCCTGTTATCTTAATTAGACGGAGGTGTACGAACCCCCCTCCCCCTCGCCGGAAATAACACTGGGGGGGGGGGATAAAAACTGGGAGGGGGGGGGAAATCAGGGGCCATGTTCAGCACACCACAGGAAGGGGGGCCACTCTGCCCTTAAGCGTCTAATCAATGAAGATGCACAGTCCAAACTCTACCATCTGCATAAATCTCGTAGAACGTAATGAGTAAACGAATGGGTACAGTGCTAAAAAGGCAGCATCTGGAAAGTAAGCTGTGCAGATCTACTCTGCAATTTGAGAAATACACTGTCGGGAAGCATGAAATCGCTGTTTTGTGATGCGAGCACCTGGTCCTCTTAGAGGGCTGAGGAGCGAGGAAGACGGAGCCAAAACCATGATCCCTGGTGGTTCCAGCCTTCATACCACATCAAAGCACTCGCAGCATAGTATTTAACGAAACACCCAAAGAATGACTGCTTAATACTACAATCTTATTATTCAGGAAAAGCCTCCAGACACTGCTAATGTCCCCTATGAGGAAACAGCCATACACATACAATTGACAGACGATATGAGCCTCTCCATTACGACGGGATTTCTGTCGCCGTTTCCGTCCAGACTTTTCACTTTAAGAGCGTCATCTTACAGCTCTATAAAAATGTGCAAATCGACACGGGATTTTCACAGGGGCAGGCGATGCGCAAGAACGTAAAAATCAAGGACACGCTCCTAAAATAACGGCAGGAAACAAGAGCATTAACGCCAGTGCGAGGCAGCCACTGACAGCTGTGGCGTGATACGAATTAAACCCACATCCTATTATAGGTCGGCATCTGCCGTAACAGCGGCTCCCATTTTGGCGCCAAAACCGCACCAGTCACCAGAGGAGATGCCTCATTCACCCCCCATATTAACTCCACCCCCCTCCCCACCCCACATCATCACCATAAAGATCTTCTACTGACCAAAACGGGACAATGAAATTCTGATGTTCACTGACATTACTGCACCTTACATCAGGGTCATGATGCTAGTATTTAAGCTCCTTAAACCATTTAAGCCCCAAGAACAGAGAGCACCAGAGGACCAGAGTACCAGACACCAGCATGTTGACACCAATCCCTGTTAACACGCCCGCGTTCCTGACTCCTGACTCTGACGGATCCCTCGCTACTCAGCTCACGGCAAGTGGCAGACGGCCCCTGATGGTGTCACTCCGCTGGGTCTTGTGGATTCTGGCTCTGCACCGTGACAGGATCGCGATTCCACATGTGGGCTCGTGTGGGACTGTGGAGGCATTTCCGCAAGACAAATGTTACCCCCGATGTCCGCCGCCTCAAACCATATGAATTTTTAATCTGTTCCGGGTCAGCATGTGCAGAGTGTTTACTCTGAACAATGCGCGCTCAGTCTGTGTCTTACTGTGTCAGCGCTGGCAAAGTTGTGCTGTTGGGTCTTCCTCTAAAAGGCCTCGGCCAAAAGGAGCCATCGGCCGCCATTTGTGTCAGACGGGACAAGGCGTAAGGTGGCCGCACACTCAGCCCCACATGACACAGTCTGGGAATGCTCAGCTGCTGCGTGGTCCTGCAGTCCGGCACTTTCTTCCGCATTTACAGCTCGCCCACTTGAGATGTGAAATCATGCTCCTGCCATCCGGGGCAGAACTGCAAAGCCAACATTCCCAAGTACACTGCGAGAGACAGGCTCTTCGCAATCCCTCAAGGTTACAACCCTGCATCGATAAAAATCTTTGGACAAAAGAGATACATCTTAAGGTCGTTAAATAGATTAGGGCACTCTATGCACCTTCAAGTACACACGAAGTTTCTTTGACGACCAGCCCTTCAGTTTTCAGTCCCAGAATAAGACATTTCTCATAACCCTCACTTCTACCAGTGAGAACACAACAACACATGCTATATGGCTCTAGATGGGCCTCAAACTGCTACAATCTGCATGGTTCACGGGACACTGTCATCACAAATTGACCAAACTAACCAAGACAGAAAACCATTGTTCGCGAACTCATAATCTGCCTCCACGCATCACAGGTGAGGGTCCGCAGATCATTCCGGAAATGCTGTCAGCCATGTGTCTTACAGTAAACATGAGTGAATCATTACTTTTGTGCGGTGATGGGAATCGATGCATTATTATGCCCCATAGCTGCAGACACAAAAGATACAAAAAAATAAATAAATCAAGGTGAGCGCAAGGTTAATAAGATCCTGTTTTTCATGCTGTAATTACAAACTATATTTAAACACGTTAATGGCAACTATGCGACACAGGGTCTATGTGTCAGAACACTGAATTTAATGCCTTTCAAGAGCTTTTTAATGACTCTTAGCCCTTAGCATGCCACTCAGAGCCTTAATTAGTTACAAGATTAGGGCTACCATCTCTTGGCAGTTTTATCCTTACTATTGTCATAGTTACCCATCTTAAGACAAATGCAGACTTTTTTTGTATAGAATCAGGAATATAAGTGTGTACATAATCACAGCGGCTCAGCTAACCAGGATGGTACAAATTCACTTTGCGACACTTCCGGGACAGTAGCAAAAAAGAAAGGTCATTTATATGCTGGGCTACATATTGTCAGCTAACTAACAAAACGTCATACCTGCAAAATCATTGTCAGGAGATACAAAAAAAAGCGATTTTCCAACCCAGTTCATCGTTGTAGTTTATGACTTATGAGAAAACGCGGAACATAAAGAAGTCAGATTCGTATTGATGGCTTTTATTTATCAATTCAACAAATAATTCAACACTAATGATACTTACGAGGTTCTCAATGACAGTGAATATGACAAAATATGTATAAGTTCAATAATTCATCTCATTGCCTATTATAACCTTTGATGTAACTCTAAAGGTAGAAGAAACTCAAGTAGTTTTAGGTACAAGTAACATATAAATACATCCTGGTAATTAACAAAGCAGCAAATAGCTGAACGGTTAGTCCAGTGATCAAATGTAACATGACAGACAGGCCAAAGCCTAACTGTGCCATTCGAATGCAGGTATTTCTCTCTTTCTGGGCTCTCGATTTATGAGTTTATATCTTTACGAGAATTTTCTGGGGCGAAAATGAAAATTGAATCTTTCATAATTTAAAAAAAAAAATTGCACGCCTAAAAATGCTGCCTTAAATTTTTCAGATAACGTTGCTTTGTGAAAAATCTGATTGTGCATGCCCAATTTGTCCCTAGCACATGCAGCATCACACTTTACAGCATATTTTACGATGGTGCCCGATTTGCACCACTTTGTTTCATGACCCAACCTGATCCTGTTGATGCAGCAGGTTCATTTCACTTAGTCTGTAAGCGATCTCCCCCAGCTCAGAGTGCAACACATGGCGAAAAAAAACCACCTCATCTGCTGGAAATCTAAGCGACCAAAATGTTAATGAACATGAATGTTAAAGTTTTGTGTTTGAGTGTTTTGTGTTTTTCTCCAAGGATTTTTTTGTTTAAATGTGCATATATTTTTATGAAATGTTAATAACACATTTGTGCTTCCTTTGTGTATTTGGAAAAAATTTATGATGTAAAAATTTTATTCGGCTGGATCCAAAGTCATACTTTTTATAACACTTCTATGGGAAAATACCTCCCACTTTACGAGTTTTCGATTAGCTCATAAATTGGAGAACTACCTGTACTCATCAAACATTACAGGCTACAAGAAATAGCCATCAAATCCTGTAGGGGTTATTTCACTCAAATTTAATTCGTAACACAAAAACCAGGTAAAAACCTTCATAAATGGAACACTCCACATAGCACGCAGAGTAAACTATCATAGCCTCGTAACACAGCTCTAAAACTTAATTAAGTGAGCAAAAAGGGTCAGAAATGCCAAGACATTTTTTATATGGTGCACACAAGAAATTCTTATGTGAACGAGGAATTATCTTGAGCGAACAATAAAGAAACTTGTGTGCTCAGTATAAACACAAGTAAAGCACTTTGGGTGTCTTAAAACACTAAATAAATGTAACATTCATTTAGTCATCCAGTATGTGAATATGGAGCGGCGACTACAGCTCATAAAATTCTACTTCAATCTCGGAATGTCGTACAGAGACATTTTTGTTACACCAAGACAGTAAACCTCATAATCGATATTCAGTCTTCTGGCTGTAAGATCTTTTAAGGAAAGCAAGCCACACATTCTTAATATCCATTACACACGTAGTGACACACAGTGCTCATTTATGCAATTCATGCTTGATGTCTTTAATTGCTACAAAAACAGTCTATTTCAGCTTGGGTTTCCAGACTTCTTCACAGGTGAATTCTGATTATTTTTCAAGTATTCCTATGTGCACTTCCCGTTCACTTAAAGTCAGGTGCCCTGAGCATCCATTCATGACACTAATGGTGCAATAACTGTGCTGTATTACTAATTACTCTGTGGATTCAGTGCACATTGAAGTAAATAAAAGGGCTAATAATGCTAAATAAGACATATTTAAGCAGTGTAAAGCACTTTGGGTTCACTATGGAACAGTACACAGCAATAAGTGATCATTTATTGCACCAAGGAAATAATACCACAGTGTGTATGTATGCAGGCAGTGACCCAGGCTACTCACCGACTTAACAGAATTTGCACAAATTCGAAAGTTCATGTTTCACCCCAAGGCTTTATCTGTGACCTTAAACATTACAGAAATGATGTGGGTGCATTGCTTGTCTTCATCAACAGAGCACACAGTACTTGCCAAAAATGCAGCAAATTTGGAGACAACGGACCCAACAGACAAGTGGTTTGCAGATAGCTTGTCAAGACATAAAAAAACGGGAATATTGGATACCATGTTTACTTAGTTCACTTTCTCAGAGATTTCTATTAGATGGTCATTTACAAGCTTTTCACAGAACAAAATATTGATTTGCTATTGTGTAGTGCAGCGAAAAAAAACAAAAACCACCAAAACTGCAGATAGTTTTCTTAGTTAGCTGACGAAGCTTAGCAATCACTGCGGCTACCCTAAACAGCCATGCTGCCGGCACAGTAAGCTTCTGGGTCGTTTACGGTTAGGGGTTGCAACCATATCTGGGTACACTGGTTTTCAAGTGATTTTGGACAGAACCGAAATTTCCACATCTCCCTCTCACTGCAGCTTACGGCTGGCACAGCGTGAAGCTACATACTGTAGTAAAGTGAGCTTTATATCCGAAATGCAGTTTTCTGGCTGTAATGTCTTTCAAGAAAAGCAAGCCGGGTGCTTTTTAAATCACAGATTAGACATACATAACCTGTATGCCTATACATATTTATTACTAATTCCATGGTCTTCATTTACAATGCATGGAATAAATAAATGGTCAATAACTAAAAAATTAAATGAGAAATGTGAAGTGTCATGTGAAGTGTGCTTTAAGCAATGGACTATGGGGCACAATACACATCTTTCCATACACATCTATTAATAACTGCACCACATCCATTCACCACCAGCGCCTGTAAGCGGGCAACAGCTACTGAACAGGCAGCGTAGCAGATTCATAACTAGAAATTCCCCCCCCCCTGACAAAATGCTACCTTGCTCCCTCCCCTCCCAATTTCATGTATGCAATAAATGGTATTCAAGGGCCCCCGTGAAGTGCTGGGTGCCATGATATTCATGCCGCTCCAATGCCCCTGAAAAAGAGCCATCTGAGGTGGGTGATTCAGGTCCAGAGAGTAAAAGTCCAGAACAATATTTCGTTTCGACCAAACAGTTGAGTATAAAGAGTCGCAGACATAGAGAAATCAACTGGTTGGTTGAAACAAAACCTTGGTCTGGATTTTTGCTCTCTGACTGCCATAAACTAAAAATGCTCAACCAATATCTCATTACAGCTGAAATTGCCTCTTTTCATAGATTTTAACAAGATGTAGCACACATACAGTAGCAGAGGAGCTCAAAATGCAAAAAATGGCTGGTGAGCATCTCTGCCGGTGTGCCGGACATCAAAACCCGTCATTAAAAACTACTGGGTTAGCTTCTGCTGAAAAACTGTATAGCCAGAAAACTAAATTTTGAATATAAAACTAAATTTACCAAGGTAAGCTACAGTGTGCATTACATTAATTTGTTTCTGCAATTATCTTACATTAAAAGGGTTCACACAGTCGAAGCATGATGTTATCGCACACAAACGGGGAAAAAATAGAAAATAATGAATTAATGTAATCAGTTCTGTTTCTGAATTTAAAAAGGTACTTAGATTAAATTGCAAAAATGATAAAGAAAAATGTTTAATACCTACAGGAATTGAAGACTTTTTAAATGCTATTTACGCCCTAAATTTTTGCTAAATTGATTTAATGCTTTTTAATACTTTTTAACGACCCAAGGAAACTGGCAAAAAACAAAAATAAAAATGATTCTAAAAAACTGAAGTTCACAATGAGGTCATATCTTGGCCTCAGGTCGCTCACAGCATCTCAGCGCCTATCCGGAACGGAGCACGACCAACCTGCCCCAGGCCGCTGGGTCATGCCTTCAAAGCATCCTGTTAAGAGACATTTTTTTTATTTATCAATTTTCTTTTTCAAACACCCAGAGTCACCGTGAGCCATCTTGCTGTTTATTTGCCATTATTTTGCTCTTTTCATATATTTGTTTCATATATTTCATCTATTTCTTGTGCTTATTTCTCCACTCAACACAGATAATTTATTAAGCTCCGGGATCTTCACCCAGCCGTTACTGTGAAAGTTATAATGAAGCTGAAAAAAAGCTGAAATCTTTCAGTGCCTCAGTCCTGGAAAAATAAACTTGGAAGCCTCTGATGTTCTCAATGTGATATTTGCTGTTTTATTGCTCCTATAAAAAAATCACTGTAGTCAATCCCCAGTAGGCCTATGCGATATGACCAAAATCTGCTATCCCGATAACGATATGTCACAACTGCACCTCATATTTCAAAATTTTTTCTACAGGTCAACTGCAGTAGGAATTGGACAAAATCCGCAAATAAAAAGGATCGGGGTCACAAATGTAATGTTATCCACAAATAGACGGGAAGTGATACATAAATGTGCAAAAACCGTTTTCACATCTGCGAATCGCTCTGTATGTTCGTGGATATAATTTTACGCAACATGAATTTAAAAATACATATTTGCAGATAGTGATGTATTTGTGGTTTTTTTCTACAGACTGGCTGCAGTATATGGAGCCCCTAAGAGGTCTGGGTGTGAAAATAGTTTTTTAAATCGTTATCAGTTCTCTCGCAATAGTTTTGCGTTCCCTCACATTACTTTTCCATTACTAATAGTAACTGTACTGAGTCCGTTTGAAGTACAAAAGGTAGAATTAGTGGGCTAATAGTGGTGTGTTAGTGGTTAGGGAAATGTACTCGTGATTGAAAGATTGCAGGTTCGAGTCCCCGACCAGCAAGTCATCATTGAGGTACCCTGAATAAGGTACTGCTCCCTGGGTGCTGAATTGAATGAAGTGCACATAGAAACATTTAAATATTAATTAAAATTCACCCATAAAGAAATATGGAAAACCAAGGGGTGTTGCTTGCTTTTGTCAAAAGATTACAACTGGAAAGCTGAATATAAAGCAAACTTTACCACAGTGTCATAAACCCAAAACCACATTGGTTTATACCTCCCTGGTATTAACTCCCTGGTATAAAAGTCAGTTCATATGCAGTTTTCCTGACGTAATATCTTTCAACGTTTGTAATATATTTCAGGTTTTTCAAGTATTATATTTGCTTTCACGAGTACACTTCACATTTAATAGCCCAGCTGTCTTGGCACTGGCAGTGAATAGACACGGTACAATTATTAATAAATACATATAAACAAACAATTATTGTATTTTTTTTTAAGTTGCATGGTGTACATTGTCCCCCAATGCTTGGCAGGGAATACCAGTATTACTTAGGCTTATCCATACCGTCACGTTTCAGCAACCGGGCAAGTGTATATTCGGATCTATTAGAAACTATTGCAGATGAACATAAAACTATTTCAAAAAATATTTTCTCACTCAGAGCTCATAGGGGCTCCGTATGGATTTTTTCTACTGGTCAATGGTACGAACTGGAAAAAAATCCGTAAATAAATAGGAGGGAAGAGACAGAAAGACGTACAAAACATGTTTCACGTGTACAAATCGCTCTGCATTTTTGTGGATATGAACACAAATTTAAAAATACATATTTATGGATAGTTAAACATTTGTGTATCATGGTACATATTTGTGGATTGTCTTCTGTGGGTTACAAATAATAAAGACCAATAAAAAGTTCCGTATAAGTGCCACATCCCATGAGGCATGTAACCTTGCAATTTGTCATTCAAATTATGAAAAAAAAATGTATAAACAGTGTATTTTGCGACACCACGAGATAAATGATAGAGAATAATAAGGAATGACAGACGCTTGCATTTCGTCATTCGATACGTATCGTCATGTCGCACTGCCCTACTCTCCAGGTGTGGGAACCTTCTTACAGTTCTTCTCTGGAGATCTAGCAGGGGTGTTAGTGATTTGGTTGGAGTCGTGGGAACTGGGTGGAGGTCCCACTGGCTGCCGGAGTGCTGGTGGAGAGGCTACCAGCTCAACGTAGAGAGGAGTACAGAAACACCCCCAGGGTTTCTGTCATATGAGATGGTGGGAGTTTCAAACTCAAAAGCTACTCTGGAAGGAAATGCCATAAACTGCCCCCTGGGGGACTTCCTCCATGTTTGCCCTGGTGGTGTCCCCTTTGGGCCTCAGTTCATATTGAAATGATTTAGTAATGACAGACGCTCTGAAGTTAGAAAACGGAGCACTGACAAGACACCAGCCAGTGACGCTGAAGTCCCCAGTGAACAACATGAAAAGGCCAGATATTTCAGATCAGGATGTGCCCTGGGCAGAATGCCAGTCAGTGGCATGGACATACCGACAACAGGGGCAATTTAGCCAACTTTACAGAAGCTTCTACTGCTCTTCTGACAATAAAACAATCACCCTTTACTTCCTAACACATGGATTATTCCTACCATCCCAAAGCTATCCCCGCAGTGAAAAGAAGTGTGGCCCATTCCAAGGGACAGAAGGGACACAAAATAGAGATAGACAGAGAGAGAGAGAGAGAGAGAGAGAGAGAGCGCTCCCAGGAAGAGATCTATTATTCTGAACAGTGACTGTCCTCGTGTTGATTTCTGTCTCAATTTAATCTCTTCCATGGCGTTTGAGTGGATTAGCAATTAGCCATTCCGGTCAGGTCGCTCCTGATCCGCGTCGTCATTGTCACCGCCAATGACAGACGGGAGAGCATCGCTCATTAAAAGCCCGGGGACACTCGGAAGACCTCTGCTTTGGAATTCTTTCCATTAACTGTGACACATCGGGGGCAAGAGAGGAGTACAAGTGGATTCATTTCCGTGAAGACCCACCGCGCACAGTGCCAAACATCACACACACACACAAAGCAGGCACTGGAACACAGCTGAGAATCTGTCATGTTGAAGACCGCAAGGTGAATGCAAAAGGGAGCACTGTGATTCTCACCAATAGGTGTCAGGAAGTGTAGACCATACCAACCATAACTACCACTTACAAGAGCTAAAGTCACTCCATTCTTCTCGTAAAAGAAGAGGCAGACTCTCAGGATTAAGCTGAAATGGTTCAGTTTGTCCACTTGATGCCCTGAGCAATGGGAATACCACAGACAACTGAAAGAACATTTGGAGAATTCCTCTTTTCAGCACCATAGAAAATCTGGAAGTTTAGCTCTCAACCAAGCTTCATAATGAGAAAGTGATTAAACAAATGATCTTAAAATAAGGTGAATGCTGATAAAAATATCTCACAAAACCTTAAGCATCTAAAACACGCCATCTGTGAAGCCACGCCCACTGATAATACTTTGAGGTTCATCCTGCATCAACACTTCGCCTGCCATCGTGCTGAGGATGTGACGCAGAATGGCCGCTGTCCATGCTTATCTGAGGGATCTGTTGATTGGCCACTGCGTTAATGGTTAGCACTGTTGCCTCACACCTCTAGGAGCAGTGTTTGGGTCTTCAGTATGGCTCCATGCATGTGGAGTTTGCATGTTCTCCCTGAGCGACGATGGGATTTCGCTCAGTTTCCCCCACAGTATAAAACATGCTGAGGTTAATTGGAGTTGCTAAAATTCCCAGTAGGTGTGCATGTGTGAGTGCATGGTGTGTGAGTGTGCCCTACTTTGGGTTGGCACCCCATCCTGGGCTGTTCCCTACCTCGCGCCCGTGGTCTCCGAAATAGGCTCAGGACCCCCCACAATCCTGCATAGGACAAGCGTTACAGAAAATGGGTGGATTTATGGGCTACTGCGTCGAAATGCGATTGGCTGCATTATCATCCAAAGACGATGTGTGAAACCACACGGCGCATGTAGCGTTAAAGTCATGGCTGTGAGACTCAAGACATTCGCCCAGCCTGTATAAAAACGCTGCCCCTGACTGAGGCCAAATGCTGACCGTTCCAGTTTACAGCAGCTTTGACTTTAGTGGGTTATTATTAGCCCAACCCTGCTGCTGTGACCCTCGTTCCCAGACGTGTGGCCAGCTGGGTCCTGCGGCCGCATAGCCGGGCCACGCGCTTCCGGGACCTCGGGGGCCCTCTTCACACATCAGCGACAGGGACACACCTCGGGACGACATGCTGCGTCCTTATGTGACATTCCGGGATGGTTACAGATTAACACCCGGGGGAAGAGCACTGCAGTTTCGGTCAGTGTTTTTCAGATGTGTCACCAGGAATTTTAAAAGCACAGAAAACAGGCTGAATGCAAGAATTTCTGCACAAAATGGCTGCTTTAGAAGCCGGCCGCAGTGCCTAGTGCAGGAGATGCGTTTTCTTTGGGAGGCTGCAGTGCTTCCCATTCACTGCATGCACATCACTTCCTGACAGCGAAGTACCCGCTCATCAACTTATCATAATACTGCAGTCGGCACACAATAGAGCGATTTTTAGATAAACAGGAAATTTACCTTCAGTTGGGGTCTCCACCCTTATTTACAGTGAGAGATACAGTACATCTCCAAAGGAAATAATGTGTGGAGCTACAGTACAGTATGTGTCTGATGTAATAGAATATTCAATCACTGAGGGGCGGGGGTTAGGAATTGAGGGGTAAAAATGTAAATGGTAAAAGCTGTCAGCCGGGGGGGGGGGGATAGGGGGCAATGCTGATGTAAAAGTTGTCAAGTAGAGGGGGGGGAGAGGTCTAACGTCAATAGACATGAGCAATGCGTTGCCGACAGCTGACCCACAGAAAGTGGTTTCAATGGCTGGTGAGAAGATGTAGGCACTGGAACCTTCCATGTTCACACCACCTGTGTGCACCACCTGCCTTCCAAGAGTAAAAGTGGCTAAAAACCAGGACTACCGCTCATTTTATTCCGTTTGCTCAATGATCCATTTGTCATTACGAGCCCAAGCCACCAGGGCGGCGCTGTGGTCACACATAGGCCCAACGCTGGTCTCCCAGAGCATACCTGTTGCTTCGGCATGTAAACCAGTATCGTGTGCAGAGGCTTCCAGTATCACCAAACTGGAAGAAGAGAACAAATTGGCATGTTGCCTTCAGGAGACACCTACAGTAGGTTTCAGACATATCTGCAAATGCAGGTATATGTTATTGATGGTTATTAAAATGATTAAAAATGCTTAGAAGGTAACCATTCTGAGCGCCTTGATGACGTTCCCTCTCATAGCTGGTAATTTCTGTATTATTTCTAGCAGTATGCAGAGATTTACTGCACGAATTCACTTATAGGCCTTCAGCAATAAACCATCAAGAAGGTCCTGGCTAGCAGATAGAAGGCCTCAGTTTGCCTAGAGTGACCTCTAGTTGGCTGCCCGACGTAGATTTAATAATCCCTAAATCAGGCTTTGGCTACCGGCGTGCTCGCTGCAGAGACACAGCACCGACGTCCGCCTCGCAGATGTGCCCGCTATCGAAATCAAATAACGAAATGTTAGCGTGACCCTGCAGTTTCCACCGGCCCAGTTAATCTGTCCTGAGGAAGGGACCTGTCAATAAATTACAGCGGGGGCTGACCAATGGGATGTGACTCATGCCTTGGGCCTGCGAATGGCGTCCTTCATGATACTGGCTAGGTAGAGGGCTGGCAAAGTGAGACGGATTCGTTCAAGTTACAAGCTTACCTGCTATTCTCTAAGGACACAATAATGGGGAAAGGATGAAAAAACTCTGTGCCCGCATACTAATGGATTATTAAGTCGTTAATTGTCAATACAAGGCACATCACTTACAAGGGATATTAAATCTTGGACGGCCACTCGTGATTTTGGACAACAGTCCAAAATCACTCAAAGCATCCAACACGGCATTATCCATCACCAAACAATGGCAGGACGTTTATTCAAACAGAGATGCCATTGGGAACAGCTCCGAGAGGAGATCTTAAAGCTTTACAAGACGCCAGACCATGAAGTGTACTCACCATCATCATGGAATGCAGTTAGACAGTACAGAGTGGACTCAGTTAACTGACAAACACGTACTCATCACAGAGTATAAGTCAAACAAACAGAATATATATAAAACCATGAGAGTACAGGTCGTATATCGTAATTTGAATACTGAAACTTCACAAAACAAATACCAATCAAACACATACCATAACCCTAATGTTTACATTTATTTATCAGACACCGAGGAAAGCATGGAGCCAGAGATTAGGGTAAGCTATTGTCCAAAGCCTTTGCAGCATTTAGGATTAATGACCTTCCGCAATGGCCCAATGATGATACTGGCCTGTGGACCATGTGATTAGAACCCAAGACCACGTACTGGTCAAAGATCGCTAACCAACTGACCAACCAGTCAAAAGTTTGGACATGCCAAGTCGCCTACAAATAGTAATAGTGTCGCATCACATGACCTGGCCACCTGACCTAGGCGCAGTAGAGATGGTTTTGAAGAAGCTAATCAGTGCTCAGCATTTATGTGGGAGCTCCTTCAGGACAGCTGGACAGCATCCCAGGAGGCCACCTCTTGAAAGTGGCGTAAAGGACACAGTAGGGTCAGATAATCCCTGGAGCAATTGGGGTTAAGAACCTTGCTCAAAGGACCAACGGTGGGATCACACCGTAAACCCAAGGATTTGAACCAGCAACCTTCTGAGTCCCAACCCACACAGCTGCTCCCCCAACAAATATTTTTGCTTTTGGTCAGTGTATAATTCAATATGTCACCTCACAATTTTGAGGTCTTTATAATTATTCCAAAATGCAGAGAATAGTACTAATAAACATTTTCATGAGATGGTGTCTCCAGAGTGTTCACTGGTACTGAATACATCCAAAGCGTACACCTATCAATGCCTGACCAGCAAACTAAGGACGACCAAGTAAAGAGGAGGCAGAGTGGCAGTGGTAAGGCAGAGGGACATCTGATCAATACACTTAGGCTCCATAACTAGAGCAGCTTTAACATTTCTACAGAAATCTCTCTTCATAAAACATAACAGGGACTAGAAAATTTCAAAGTGAACAATAGCGATAATCAAGGCTGCAGTAGGTGGAACCTTCATGTAAAAACAGTCAGTAAGGGTTAGTAATTCTATATAAAACCATGGACCTGCCTCTGCTTATGAGGGTTATATAAAACATCCACTTGCCAATGGCCTTTTGCAGAACATTCACCTTAAAAGTGGGCGACACATTAACGGCAATTTCACAAAGGGAATTAAATGGCCTCTCAGTACTACTGAACGGGCCCATTGTTGCACTGGAGGGGGTTAACCCAGGCCCACCAATGGCCCATGCAAAGGGTCAGTCTTAGCGAGGCAGGGGGGCCACGACCCCCCATAAAATGGATGGCATACGTATGATACAGCCATGGCTGCACATGAAAGGACGAGGCACGGGGGCAAGACCTCAGCAGCAAGAGGGTTTGCAATTTGACACGAAACTCCATTAAGGTCACATGGGCCAGCAGGAATATCAGAAGGGCGCTGAAATGAGAGGACAGGAGTAGCATGTGAACACTGAGGTGTGCTTATTCTAACGGCCCCCATTCCTCACCCACTTAACATTCGTCAGGATTCACTGCAAAGCTTTCATCGCCATCTGCTCAAGTGAAGGTAGCCCATACGGCATTTTCATCCAAGTCTTCAAATAAAAGGCATGTTTGGAAATGTCTGGCCGCAGCTATAGCAGATGCACAAATACAGTAGAAAGAAAATGTCAAAATAATGTTTTGTCAAAGTGAATAGCTTTCTGAGCTGTCTAGTTGTACTGATGGTATTTATTTCTTTGCTGACACAAATCCAAAAACTCACAGTTTCACCCACGTATTTAACTGGAACAAATGAAGTATGACATCTCAAGGGCACTCTCTCTTGTGGATCTCGAACCAGCAACATTCTGGTGAAGCATCCATGTCCTTAACTGCCCTAGTGCCAACATTTCTGGAAAGACACACATCCAGGCATGGAAAAAACGAGAAACGGAACGCTTTAAAACATGATCACATTTTGGAAAACGTGTGCCCCAGTCTCTTAGCAAGCTGCTCCTAAAAAAAGCCGCCGTGACCGAGCATGGTTAGGCCCCGCCCTTCCCAGGCCGAAGTGCCGCGATTTCCCAGCATGCCCTCTGCTCCTCCTGTCACACCTCAGACGCCCCATATGCAGAACGAGCTGGCCTAGTTTATATGCCACTCTCCCCTCCTCCAAAACAGGAAAGAGGGGGGCCGCTGTAACGGAGAGGGAGACTCGCTCACAAAGAGAACGACTCACAAAGTCAACTGACGCAACAGACATTAAAAAATAAACATGCCACGACCAAATCTTTTGCACCATATTTACTGCTCCTGCTAAGAATCTCATTCCTACTGTCCAAAGGCGGTGTGGGGAAATTTATAAACACAACACACACACACAAACACACACCTCTACTGAACCTGTAGCTATGGTTCGGCTGTGCTTGTTTTATGTACCTATAATTATACCTAAATTTGTTTACTGAAACTCCTGTATGAAAAAACATCCATTAAATAAATGAATACATATATTTAAGGGCCAAACCTTCCACATATTTCCAGGCTGCTGTTGGCGAACAGAACCGGGCCACCAGCAGGAGGGTGCCGGTGAAATGCGGCCCATTTAAATGCCATGTGGGGAAGGATGAGCGCCGTCCGTCATCTCTGCACCGGCCCCACTTGTCGCACAGCTACCACGCAAATTGGCAGCTGAATGTCAGGGCCCTATTTAGTTAAATGAAAAGGGCCCTTAGCCAGCCTGCCCGGACTCAGCAGAGCAGTGCCGGCAGCAGGTACCTGCCAGTAACACTGCCTTCCTGAATCCCTCCTTATAGCTGACCTCTAAAGTGCCAGTCTGAGGCTGGTCATTACCCAAGCAAATCCAGAGCCCAAATCATATGGAAAGGTCAGATTGTAGAGGAGGTGGGTCCGTACAACTAGAGGAGGCGGAACCATGAAATCTGATTGGTTGGTCCCAGCTCCTCTACAATGTCATTGGTTCCTTCTGCCCTCAGAACTCCCATGAGCATCTATTTACAAAACAAAAGGGAGCATCCTGTTTGTTTTAGTCTGTTCAGCTTTTCATGTTACAAACTTCACTTTGCA
Source organism: Brienomyrus brachyistius (assembly GCF_023856365.1). NCBI lineage: Eukaryota > Metazoa > Chordata > Actinopteri > Osteoglossiformes > Mormyridae > Brienomyrus > Brienomyrus brachyistius. The sequence goes on from NC_064549.1 coordinate 13,025,823, forward strand.
CTAAAGAGAAACATTTAAGACAAAACTCACAGGGAATTCGCTACTCCTTTTAAAGAACCATGCATTAGAGAACTAATTTTAAAAAGCACATACCATAGGATTATCTGGCCATTCAATTTCCTTACATCAATCTCCTTATATGATTTTAGATCTCCAATAAAGTAAAGAGCTTCTGACCTTGTGCCAGGATTTTTCTGGAAAAAGCAGAATGAGAACACACAATACCTTGTGAATCTGAAGTAACAATGGCTAATGTGGTACTTCTTGGCTAGCACACTTTGACTTGGCTAGGATGCTACGGCTTGGCAATTGTGATAAAACTAAGCTATTCCGCTGCATCTTGCCTAGAATGTCACGACTTACCTAATGTGCAAAAGCATGACTAACAAAATGCAGCCTGGCTAACATGCAAAAACTTAGCTACCCTGCTTCATCTTGGGTAGCGTGTTACACATGGCTCTCACACATGTACCAGAAGTGACCCAGCAAATATCGGCACCATCACATGTTACTGGCTAAGACCAGTATGGCCACCTGCCATACGCTTTCAGTACAAATTACATCACTTCTGTGATGACCTCACATTTGAAGTCGCAGACTGTAAATACAATGACAGTTGGCTCACAAACACGTCTTTTCAGCCAATAAAAGCTCGACTGGGAAAAGTCTTAAATTAAAACATAGATGATTTTTCTCCAAAACAGTAACGGGAAACCCAACTGAAGACACTCTACAGTTACCCAGGAAAGAGAAATTGCAACATCATAATATGATGTGTGATGATTTTTGAAAGATATCGTGAAATATTCTTTTTATCCATTTAACTCTCCTGCCCCCCAAGGGGTATATTAGACTCCTGACATTCATCAGACTTCCTCGACCCACACAATTTCCAGCCTGGATCACTGAGAATCACCAAGCCTGGTAGAGCCACGACCCTCAGAAAGGCATACACTAGTGAGTTGTTTTAATGAAATACTCCAGTCTTCAAACATTTGATGTCCTCTATCAAATATTCACAGTTTACATCTTGGACAAGGGCCAAGATGATGGTGTAACCACTAATCCCTCACCAGTTACATGCAGTGAATTCTCACTGAGTTGAAGCAACACACACTGAGGAATGAATAGCAAACATCTGACTAAAAGAGAGAATGGCTTTTTCTGTTATTTTTGTTCTTGGTAATTCACCAGTTGTGTAATGTAACTTCTGCACAATCAAAGTCAGTTTTATTTGTCAATTCCTTCAAATGTACTTGACATACAAAGGAATCGAAATTACGTCAAGTACATTTGAAGGAATTGACAAATAAAACTGACCTTGACTTGACAATATAGTCATATCCACCAAACGCAATGTTAAAGAATGTTTTAATTTTGCTTGATGGTCAACACTCCCTTTTAAAAATTCTAACTTTTTTTGCAGCATTCTTTCTGTTCTGTCTCGTTATTAGCCTTCAGAAATACCGCTGTGCATTCCAATCTCTTCGTCATCAAGCATCATTCCCGGGCTGATATTCTGATCTTCGTGCATTTTGAAAAACCAAATATGTGACATATTTCAAGATAAGACTGCATTTCTATTTTCAAAAACATATGTGGTCATCCTTTTGGATTTGAAGGGTACACTGTAAAACTGCTAAATTACTAACAATTAACAAAGAACTGCTAAAATGGAGGACATACCCACTGTTACCAACCGCTGTCCAAAAATGCTGTGGGCATCAATCACTCTGTCAATCCATCCATTTTGCAAAACCACTTATCTAATTGTGGTTTGGGTTTTTCATTTTTTCCATTCCTTTCATTCATAATTTATTTAGTTATTCTAGTATCATCGGTTTGAGTTGAACATACGTTTATATTTTTGAATGGGGAAAAAAACTAATAAAACAACATGTATCCTCTGTGGTTTTTCACATTAACTACTAGTCGGTATTTTTATTTTCCTCCCCAACTCCTTGAGTAATGCTTAGTATATTCTATGCCTTAGAATAAAACTGGAGGAGTGTTCCCGCGTAAGATCCCAGCCTTCTGATTGGACGGACTGCCTACGACCTACTTTCAGACTCAGGTAGTGAAAAAACTATTAATGTGTATGTCCCGATCGCTTCAGCTGTAACATTTCTTTTAATATAGATTATAATACCCTACCTTGATTTCATATTTGAAGCAACTGTCAAAATGCGTTTGCACAGCTCGTGTCCGCCGTACCCGAATAGCCTTATTCACTTTAATACGGTCAATCAAGATACTGTATCTTTACATATAGCAGTCTAGAAAGAGGGCACAACCGAGTCACTGTTGCTTTGACATGTTTGCAACCAGCATTATGCGCCCTTCTTTAACAACAGCAAATATTTTTATTCTTAATTAGCTCCGTGAAGACAAAGGTTCCCAGTCTACCCAGAATGACACGAGTCTCTGGAAGCGTTCATTTTAAATCCTGGGAATGTTAACAAGCTACCCCGATCTGAAACTGGGACAGACAGATCGTCGAAATGGATGTGTAAACATTTCTAGCAACCTTTGCACGCATTGATCCGTCATTTGCAGGTGCCACGGAGGACAAAAACAAGACATGCGGGGAATGGAGCGGGAGGGGGACGGCGCTCTCATTTTGTATTTCGATAAAGCGAGATCATCCTCGGCATGCAGGCTTTCCGTCCGTCTCTGGATGTAATCATTACCCGCCATTATTAAGGGAGCTGTTTCACGGTGAAAGAATGAATTCATGTCATGAAATTCAGTATATATTATTTTGGGACATAATTAGACAATCGGACTCTGTTTTTCTTACCTCTATAATACGACAAACCACTACAGCAATACAAATTAAAATTCCATCTGTACGTTATTCTTTATACGGTATCTCCATCATATGTTACACAATACTCATAATAAATAACACAGCGATGTTTTGTGAAACTGAATAGTTGTGATCATAACAGAAACCACCATATGCGTGTCTTGCTGGTAAAATCCCGAGAGCCTTGCCAAAAGATCTCTTAAATACCGGAGGAACTTGTTGACAAAAACTTTGCTTTAATGTAGATACATGCTTTCGGATGACAGTTATCCCCTGACCAACTACAGTCATACTAGATAACGAAAGGAAGACATATGTAATACACCACGCAACCACCAAGGCAGCTCAGATCTGATACACGTGTTTTATTCAATCACAAATCAGCCTGAAAATAAAGATAAAATGTAAAACAGAGAAGATAATAATTAGAAAAGTATCTTCTGGCATGCGTCTCCTTCATATATCGGATATCTGACCCCTGTAAATGACCAGATTATCATATCTACGTCGAATACCGTTTTCACTAGCAACAGTTAACTTCATAGTATTCAAATGGCTGCTCTGGTGGGGTTTTAGACAGCTATTTATCAACCTTAATACAGGCCACGCACGTTACAGCTGAAACATCAAAACTTGCCGTAAATGATACCCACACACACACTCAAAAATATTAATCTTACCTGCAGCGCCGAAGAATATCAATGTCCAGATGAACGTCTTGGTGTGAAGCATTGCAAACAGCTGCGTGATTTTAATCAATGAATTTTCCCCTTTTTTATAGACGAATATCCGTGGGATAATGCGTTGATTGAGTTGGTGGGTGCCTATTCGGTTCTCACCGATTTCCGAGATATGTTTTCAAACGGCAATTAGGTTTTCTGATAGGACCTCTTACAAAGCCCGAAGAGCAAACGCAGCTGAGCTCACGAACGGCTGTAAATGGGCTCAGAATACGGAGTGATGCGCCCGAGCAATCGCGCTGGCACTCCGACGTCCTCTGGGTTATACCTACACCAAACGCCTTAAATATCTGCTCTGCAACTAAATCGATAGCTCCTCAACGCTGTACCTTGGAAACCTTGGAAACAGCAGATGCGTCTTTGGAAAATCTTGGCATGGAGTCGTTCAAAACTTGGATTTGACGTCTCAAAATTAAACTGGATTTCCCCTCGATGCGTTTGCTCCTGCGTATTGTAATAAAATGCCCCGTCCCGTGAACAGAAGCAATTTATACTATACTACAGCCTATAATACAAATCACCAGAACAGTTAAGGGACTACTGAAATGATTTCAGACTGTTATTTGTCTGTTGCATGTCATCGAAATAACTGTTGTACAAAAAACATATATAAATTTTATTGTCATGTGTACAGTGTAATGGTTCAGTCCGAAGACGCTCGAAGTTGAATTAACCGTGTGTGTTTGTGTGTGTGTGTGTGTATGTGTGTGAAAACAGTAATACTGATATCTGAAAAAACATATCAAAGCTTTGTGCAAATACATTCTCTGCGATAATAACAATAATAACCCCTGACCTGAAGAAGACTTTCAGTTTGAATAGGCATGCTAGAATTAACATCGATTTAATGTTACTTTGCTACACATGGGATTTAGTGAAATATGTAGGACAGAAGTTTAGTAAAAGCACAATTCACCACACACGGCCTATAGCATTTTTTAAATTAAGTTTGCCTGCGCTTACCACCAGGAAAAAAAGAAATTTACAAAACACACATTATTGGGAGACACAAACAAGCAGGCTATTGACAGATACATTAGGCTTAAGCCACAGGCAAAATCTATGTGCTTTTGTCCGCGCTGTTTGTTAAAGCAGCCGCGGGGATTTTCACGAAGGCTTAGGGGGACAAACTGTTACAATCCCACGTTCAGACGTGACTGATGAACCTTCTGTCCTCGTATTGAGTATCTGTGTCTGTCACAGCTTGAAGGCAGCGTTTTAAAAATTGCTCTATTTAGCGTGTTTTTAAGTAACACTGATGATATGTCATTGAGCCTCTTTTGGTATTTCTGGCACGTGTTTTTCAGTGATTATACTTGCTCTTACGCACACGTCTGCAATTGAAGTGAATGCAGTTTATAATAATAATAACAATAATAATAATACCCAGTAGGATAAGCGGTTTGGAAAATTGATTATTATTATTATTATTATTATTGTTATTATTATTATTATTATACATAGTGGACGCGTGCTAAAAGCTAAAAACGATTACATATCAGTAAAATGAGACGGACTACTCGCAGTTCTTTCAACTCAGAATTTCGAGTATAGTGCCCCCCATAGATATACTTTAATTTCTAGTGATAGGTTTATGTCGTTTAATGGCTTGCAGTTTGAAAATTGCTATAAAGGCAGCGATGCGTTTTCAAATATACTATAAGCAGCATTCTTTCTAATAAATAACCTGAACGTCTACCTTGAAATGTAGGGTTAACAGCTGAATAGTGTGATATTTACGTATCCTCGCATGTTTTTGTTTTTAACTTAATTAGTGAATTATTAAAAGGGAAAAATCGTTGCAACATTAATGACCAACCACGAGAATCAAAGTTATCAAAGCCAGCTCGGTAGGCGGGTGAGGGTGGGTGAACCGCGGTAAATTAAAACAAATCGGTATAAACTGAAAGGGTTTCTGTGATCAAACTTTCATTTAAAAAATGCAGATCCTACCTATTGGCGTGTACTCATCATATGCAAAACGCTGAGCGGAACAGACCTGGTTGCCTTTATGTGAGCTGCTCGATTGGACCTCATCGATCCCACTCAAAGGAAGACATCCATTGTAGGCAGGCCTTGGAAAGCACAGCATTCTGTGCCCCTTAAATTGTACCAGAGCAATGGGTTGGTTTGGGATAGCACTGCCATTCTATCACACCAACTTGCAGTGTCATTTTCATCACCATCATCATTGTTATTGGAATCATCTAATCATTAATTCTCTATTAACATTGCTCAAGGCACTTAGCAGTATATGTTCCTATCAGGATCATTGCCCCTCTGGCCCTATCCCATGTGTTTTGTCCCCGTTTGGCCAGCAGGTGTCACTGGCCATGCTGTTCTCCCCTCTGTCTTGTAGCCCATGGACCCTAGTGTGTTTGCTTGCTCCCCAGGCTGCTGCTAATCAGTTTGCCACTGTTTCTTTTTCTTGTAGGTTTTAGGTCACCTTAACTAGTTAGTTCAGTTTGTTTACCATTTGTTATATTATGTTCTCTTGGTTTATTTGTGTATGTATTCCAGTTACAGTCCCATGTGTTTGCTCTCTGACCCCTACAGTAGTTGTATTATGGTCTGTTTTCCCTGTTTCATTTGTCTTGCTGTTTGAACCTGCTGTACCCATTAATTGACTTCACCTGCTCCTTATTGCCTCTCGTTCTGCAAAAACCACACCTGCCCTTTGTTAGTTGTTGTGATCAGTATATTTAAATACCTGGCTTTATTCTATTTGTCAGTCAGTCATTGTAGTTCTTACCATGTATTAGTAGCTGTGGTCGTTTCCTAGTCCTGCTCCTTGTTTTGCTCTGTTCCCTAGTTGCATTTACTTGTGGTTTCTTTAGCTTGTTTTTCATTTTCCAGTTTTGCCCCCTGTGGTCCCTTTATATTCTGGTTTCTACTTTATGCTTTGTTGTTAATAAACCCCTTTTCATTGCAGCTACTCCATGGATCGTCCCTCTTTTCCCTCCTTCGTCATGCCCCACTGTAGTAATTCCATCCATAAGGAAGAATCCAGCATTTCAATTGCAAAGCTAGTTCTTCAAGAACTGCACCCCCTGCTGCCTGGGAGCCCTTGTAAAATTCGAACTTGTAAAATTGTGTTACTAGTTGTTGGCCTTGTTTGCACGTAACACCCCGGGAATCATCCTGTGACGTTTGTAGTCCTTTCCCATTTACATTTCCTTGTTGCATAACACCATGTGAGAAATCCATTTGTTGCTATGGTAATGTGCATGGCAGCATATTATCCCGAATAATTTTAAAAATTGCTCTAAGCTGTACAGCATAAACGAGCGTATTTACATTTGCTGCTTAAATATGATGCCTGAGTAATTAGGATATAAAAGTTAAATGAAATGTTTTCATTCTGCTTCCATTAGCCTCTGTATCCAAATTGATCCTCAACGAAGCACTACTTCTTGCAGCATAAAAATTTGGCATAAGATCCCGTGCCTGACAGAGTGTTAAATAATACATCAAGATACAGAAAGAGGTGTTTGAATCTTCGTGTCAGAATGGGAAACTGGCACAAATGTAAATGTAGGAACCAGGAGATTTTGTAGCATGGAGAGTCCACAAATTGTCAGAAAATCCCCTGCAGTAGAGAAGGAGAGAATATATTTTGGAAATGGGCACAAATGACCTGGGTTCTAATCCCAGGAAGAACTCTATCTAAGGACTTAGCTGAGATTCGTAACTTCATTAATACACCCATCAATCTTGTCAAACTGCTTATGCAGTGCAGGGTTGTGATGAGCCTGGAACCCATACTTGGAAGCACAGGGCACGGAACCCAATAGACTCAATGCCAGTCCCTTGCAGGGCACACACTTGCCCCCACAAACATGCAAGGGCAATTTAAAGATCCCAGTTCTACCAGAGTAATTGAGGAGAAAAAGCGAAGTCCACAGAGACAGCCAGGAGCAGAAACCTCCAACCCTGAAGACGAGAGGCAAAAGTGCAGCCCAATACGCCACAAAATTTACTCCTGTGAAATATCCAGCTTTAAGAAACAGTTACAGTCTTCAGAGATACACGGCAGCTAAACATGACAGTGGTGACATACCAATGAAGATATAATATTGTGTCTCCGCTATCTAAATCAGTGTCTTCACTTCAGTGGAGATGTGACTTCACTGGAATGTCACATGATCCCTGTCATTATCTCCCTAGTCCGGTGATAAACATAATTTTCCACTTCAAGCTCAAACTTTTTGTTTTTCAAATAAGTACAAAATTATCTGCTGGAAATCTCTCATGATTTATATCAAGGCAAGGTTATTTTGTACTTTTTTGAAAAGGACTTATTGTAAATAAATTATACTAGCTACACCCCAGTGAGGACATACAATACTGCACTTTTAAATGAATTATTAAAGCATATTAAATTATACGGTCTGCCTTAAGTATAGCTTAGTGTTTCTGTAATCCCTAAAACTAGTTACCTGGATTTGCAATGCCCTTTGTATTGAGAGTTTGCTTTCAAACTTGTACACATTCCCTCAGTGCAGGAAACATGATCCTGCTGTATTATTCTAACTGTATTCTGTCATTGGATTGGCTGGCAGTGTGTGTGTTCTTGCAGCATCTTTCAAGCTGTAATCTCTCGCCAGATTGGCTGGTAGTGTTCATAGTCCTTCCACGTCACTCCAACTGTAATCTCTCATTAGAATGGCTGCCAGTGTTCATGTTCCATCTCTCAATGAAGGGATCAATGGGTTTTGTGTTTCAGCTGTTTCAGCGCTTTGACAGGGGTTCTACTGTTCCACCTCTTTGTATTAGGATAAATAAAAGCTTAGATTTCAAAGAGTCTTGAAAATAGCAGACACACACACCTTGGCTCATTTTAGCCCTGCTGCATTCTTGCCGAGCTCCAGCCCATGGGTCATGTGATCCCGCCCACCTGTCAGCTGCAGTAGGCCGGTTCTTCAGCTTGAAATGAGAGGGCTTCAATGGCTCAGAAAAAGCAGGCCATGGTCCTGTTTCCAGGTCATGCTAGTAGTGGGCGCAGCTGAGGAGTTATTACTGAATGATGGTCCTTATCTATCCTCTGCACGGCATTGCTCTCAGGTCCCAGTAACATGGTGTCTCGTAGAACCCTGGCTGTAAGTATGAAGTATGCTGACAGACACATAAAGCGATGAGATGCTTTGGTATTTCCCATGATCCCATCCATCTGTTAGGCCAACCAGGGAATCATTCCACTTCAGTGTAAACAAACTTGTGTATTTTTGCCAGTCTGAAAGTGCTTGCACTCTACACGAAATGCAATTCACACACTCACACTATTATGCGCCACTGCTGATGTCAGGGTCCCTTATGGATCCATGCAGATGATTTCATGGGTGTCGCATGGCTGCACATGGATAATTAAAAAGACGCCACCTTCAGCAATGCGAACAAAGACCCAGGTGGTGCGTGGTGACATGTCAGCCCAGAAGTAGACCATCTCAGACCCTAGAATTCCTGCAGTTTCTCCAGTTTAATTGTTTTTATCCAACTCACATTTCAAAACTCAAGTGTTTATTTCTTTCTTCACTCTTTGAAAAGAGAGACATGATTCAATAAGCTCCCCAAACACCTGTCACATGTATCTGTTCACCAAACTGCCCAGAGTGGCCACCCTACTCAGCCCAAAGGTAAGGCCTTCACAATGGAGAAAATCATGTCAGCAAGAGAAAGAAAGCGAGAGCTACCTCACTGGGCACAATTTTAGTCCAAGTCCAAAGAAAAGGAGATTACTATGCAGAGATAATTTATGAAATTACTCTGACTACCACAAATTCCATTTCCTGGAGAGAATCGGATCTTTCGAACACCACACGCTGTGGTGATGGTATTTACGGAAAATTTCGCTTCATCGTTTGTCTTTAAAGCCTGCAAAATGAGAAGAGAAAACGGAAATGATACCCACAGGGCGTTCATCAAAGGATAAGCCCTTTATAGTGTGTAATGTCTTCAGGTGATTGGCCAGTGTTATTGTCATGCAAATGTGAAACTACATTGCCCTGATAAATTAGGTTTCTATTAACCTCCTATATCATAGGTTTTGAGATCAAGCTTAATTACATTATTATGTTGTATGTGTTCACACTACAAAATCGAATGGGGGATTGCTTTCTTCGCCATACAGTCATCCTTCACAGACTCAAAGGTCCAACTATATTTACAAATAAGTGACAAGTCAGTGCATTAATACAATGAATCTCAAGCCAACCTGCAAACAGAACAGGGAAACAGTTCCAAAACTATTAGAAACTATAATAAAGGAGGAGAAACAGATAAGCAAAGGTTGAGTAGTTTTGCTGTTTCCACTGTGAGGATAGATGTGTAAATGAACAATCAAAGTCTTAAACAATGCAGGCAGTATGGCTGAAGATATCTAACTAGACAGAGAACCCTCTTATGTGACTACAACAGGGTTTTTAAAATAGAAAAGTGGAAGAATATGCTAGTGTTTTTGTGCTTGTGTCACAATGCCACTCATCGTCTCTTCAAAATGAAGGATTGATTTAGTACCAACCTTGTTTTACTTACCCCAGGCCTTGTTTAGCTTGCCTGTCAGCTGGTGTGCTTTTAGCCAATCGGCTCTCTGTTCTTTTCAGACCATCGGCTCCTGTTTTCCTTAGCCAATCAGCTTGTTAATATTCCGTTGATACATTTTGTATCTTCAAGCAGATTGGCCATGGTGACCAACAAGAATCAATCATACTTAATACTACAAGACATTTAATTCATGGATTCCCCTAAGGAAGAGTGTCAGAGATGTCACAGAAGTGCATTTATTGAAAAAGGCTGCACTTGCATTTGCTGTTTACTGAAATTCCACAAAACAAGATCGATTTGTGATGAGTAAAACAGATTACTGGTGGCTAATTAGTGCTACATCTTAATGGAGATAGAAGGAAAGTCAGTATTAGAATAGGGGACATGATTCAGAAGCTCTGACACGTTGAGAGCTCATTCCAGTACCCATCCATCTTCCAACCACTTATCCAGTACAGGGCTGTGTGTGTGTGCTGGCGGGGGAGTCTCGTGCCTATCCCAGGCGACACAGGGAACAAGGCAGGTGTACACCCTGGACTGGATGCCTCATTCAACTGCTAAAGGACAGATATAGAGAACACGAAGGGGGAATTCTGGGTGGGAAAGGTTGTCAAATGCCTGGGTGCTGCTGGACACATCTGTATGGCAGGATCTTCATGTCTCATGGCATCCTACAGATAATTAACAGTTTCTTAGAGTATTAAGATATTCTTGTATGCAATAAAGTAGGAACCTTTTCCTTGAAAGGAAGTAAATAGCTCCTTAACCATTGTGTGTTTTCCCAATTAATTACTGGAAATCAGCAGGTCTGTTTCCACCCCTTTGCATTTCTCCTAAGTTTTTGCATTATGATGTCATCTCCTGGCTTGTCTGGCAGGTTTTTAGCAACACCAGGGATTTTAAATATGAGTGTCCATCTGGCAAACCTGATGTCGACGCAGCTTGGGTTTTGGTTGTGGAGATGAATAAATAATAATAATTAAAAACATTTTTGGAACGCTAGATAATTGCGCACACATAAATGGCCTTGACACCTGAGTGTGATGTCTAGCAGAAAATACCACAGGGAAACGTGAGCGTAGGATCAAACGATTACTCACAGAAATGTTTTAGACCAAGAGTTCGCTCAGTACAATGGAACCACATTTCTGGACATTTGTGTGGCATGTGTGTTAGACTTGAATTTTGTTTTGGATGCTGCATTAATGGGATGGCTTCCAGCTTAGTGCGAAAGTTTTGGCATCTGATTCTACTTGCAAACACAGTCATCGTAACTCTACACCAGTGTTTCCAAACCCAGTCCTTGGGGACTCACAGAGGGTCCACTATCTGTGGGTCCCTGAGGACCAGATTGGGAAACACTGCTCGTCACAAGTGAACTGTAATGAAATAGTTTTATGATAATATGTACACCACTGAATCTCCACCCTCAGTATTGTGAGAGTATCAGTGTTCCAAAGTGTGAAGCTCACTGGCAAGGATAGACAGACACTGAACACGATAGTTGCTAAACACCACAATAATATGGCCTCACCACCTTTACAAAGGTGGAATTTATTGTAGTCCTGCCATTTTGTGAACTACTTGTATCCAAGGCCAACACACAAAGACACATTACCTGGTGTAAGGAGCACAAAACCAGGACTCCAGAGCAATGAAAAAGAATATTATGGTCTGATAAGTCATCGTTCATCCTTTTCCCTATGTCAGGATGGGTTTATGTTGGGTGGATGCTTTCAACCAACAATGTATGGGATATAAAATTGTATGGGCAGCCATCATGTGGTGGCCATTAGGTCCGATGGTTATTCTGCTCAGTCGTATAACTGCCAAGGAATATGAGACCATTTTTCAGGACCAGGTGTATCCTGTGGTGCAAACACTTTTCCCTTAAGATGCTCCCAGACGATAATGCCCCCATACACACAGCTACAGAAAGCCAGGGTATACAAAGACGAATGAGAAGGATGGTCTTGTGTGGCCTTCCCAATCATCAGATCGAAGCATCATTGAACTTTTATGGGAAGTCTTGGAGTGCAGTGTGAAGTAGACGAACACCTCCTTCATCCCTCAAAGAACTGGAGGCTTTTCTCCTTTGAAAAATTGTCAGTCATCCCACTACAGACAGTTCAGGACTCCTTTGGCAGCATTCCAAGGGCTTAAGCTGTTTGGAAGGCCAAGACCATGTTACTGATTAGATCCTTCATATGAATATATTGTTAGGCGTGTCTGCTGTTTTGCTCACTCTTGCGTGTGTTCCTTTTCATGCATGTTGAAGACCATTGAGCACATCAAGGAAATAAAGGAAAAAAGTGGAGATATTTGAAGGTTCAGCTGAAGAACTACCATGTGAACAGTGTGCAGCGGTGTGTGGCAGTGTGCGACAGTGTGTGGCAGTGTGCGGCAGTGTGCGGTGGTGTGCGGCGGTGTGCAGCACTGTGGGTTAGGGATCTGTGCCTATGTCCAGAGGGACAAGGACTCCAATCTGGCTCTAAGATTCATCACACCATTAGGCCCTTAACCCCAAACTGCTCCAGGGGTGCTGGTCACTGGCTGACCCTCTGCTCTGAGCCCAAGCTTTGCCTTCGCCTGCACATACATCTGTGAAAACTATCCAGGGTCAACGCAGGCATAAATATAGTGCAGCTATTAATGGTGCTCAAGTCAGTGCCAAACGCACGTTTCACAGAGAGAGCACCGATTGTTACAGGTTACAAATTCCTTGGGGGAAAAAAAACAAACTACTCTGGACAACTTTCCCCTTTTTTCTTGATAATTGAAAAAAGTATCATGCAAATTTTTCACTCAGAGACATGGGTGCTTAATGCACCGAGTGTTTTTAAAGAAAAGAATTTTATGGCTTAGAAATATGCACAGATGTGTCCCACAGCAGATTTATGCTGCTTATTTTTTCTGTGAAATAGAGCTATATGTGCCGAAGCATCTCTTTAATATGAACAAGAATAGACTGGCTGAAGTAATGCTTTTATTAAACAGCAAAGGATGCCTGCTGAAGTGTAATTTGCATTGTTTTGAGGCTGCCATGATAGATACCTTGTTAAGTAGACCTCTTTTCACTTGTGCAACTGTTTTTATAGCAAGTAATCTATGCCCATAACACATATGGTTCACATTAATCTATATAATCATAACTAAAGGCTTTTTAAAACTTCCATAAGTTGCAAAGGCTTTCACACTTTCACTGATGTTTACAATTGCTACAAGTGAAGACGCACGCAGGAGAATAGCAAAGCCTTATACGTCGCCTATGCTTTTAGGCTGAATGGCGCTCGCCTCTCTGCAGCAGACTGGCTTAAACCAGACTCCTTTATCGTCTGTTCTTGCTACCAGCTAATGAAAATATGGAGCCGACAGATGTGAAGCCTGAAATAAGGGCCTTACACGATTACGCTCATGGGGGAAGCAGTTCCAGTGCATAGAAAAAGGCTATTCAATCCCTTTGGCTGTATCAATATTCTTTAAATAATCCATTCATGGACATTTTATCCTTGTCCTGAACACAGCCCCCCAAATTTTTGTACCAGCGATGGTAATTATGCGGCAAAATCCTGGCATATTTTGGGTAAAAGTGGATCAGTCTAATTCAATCATATTTGGGTCATATTTATCATGTGACCTAATGAATGGTGGATATATTCTAACTGTTGGCACCAAGGGGAGAGATAGATACCTTATTGAGAAAGGTATCACATCATTTTAGAAGAGAAACCCAGCAGGAATGATGGCTGAAGAGGCCGGCATGCAGAACGGGAAACGGGCCAATTACAGTAGAAGGAAGCATAAATGAGCGAGTCTCCATTGCCCCATCTGTTTCGAAACGGGAGTAACCCATAATATCAATAATCTGAAATTATTCCAGGTCCAGTCAGCATTCATGGAGTGTAGATGGGCCACATATTATCCCTCATTTACAGAGAATTCAAAAATCCAATAAAATCTTGGGAGCATGGATCCATGGTCTCGAAGTACCATGAGTCTCGACCTCTGTGTTACGTTCTGCCATTGGCTGGTGGAGCATGACTCCAGTCTTATTGAGCTGTGTGCAGGACGCTATTCCCATCTTAAACCACTTTGAATGATGCCACAGCTGGGACCGCCTTACTGACAGTCAAGTCATTCTTGTGCCGCGTGGATTATCGTCATTATTCGGTGCCTCTGGAAATAGGATCAGCCACATTCACAGCAAAGAATCAAACACAGCATCTCGGTTCACTCACTTCAGAATGACTGGCAACACCCACACTTCACACATCAGAATTGTGACTGCATCTCTCCATCGACCCAACACTGCATTGATGAGGAGTTGTATGTTACAAGAAAACGCCGCGTGAATAGCACGGTCGTGCACGGTTTGGTGAAAGTCCCGGTGATACACGAACGAGCCTTCCAACACACTGGAGGGGCTCAGTGATTGCTAACAGGCGGCCATGGATTTAGCATGTGGGGATGCTAGCGACCTGATGGGCATGTCAAGAGTGGAAGCTGGAAACCTCACAGGTCTTCAGCCAGTACTGAGGAACAGTGCCAGACTGTGCTGAGTGTTCAAGCTCACATGAAACCCAGTGCCAATCACTGTAATATTCTTCATCTCTCCCTGCTGTGTTTACCATAATCGGGTATTTTCCCATAAGCAAAAGCTCTCCTTTACGCCATTTCCCACTTATACATAATTTTGAAGTGAGATCCTTCTCCCGAAGCTCAATCTATCGGCAGGAGACTTTACCTTCATTTCCCCGTCTCCCCGAATCCCTCCTGAGTGAATTCTTTTCAGTTTGCCCCGGGGGGCCGCTCCAATGCCATCGCCCGCAGCAAGCTCGCACAACAAAGGAGGTCTTTAATTCCCTGAAGCCTGCCTTGCTTCTCTCTCTGAGGCAGTTAGTGTCAGCTCCTTCCAACCTCAACCCCCCACACTCCCAACGCATCAATAACAGCATCTAAGAAGTCAGCTCTGCATTCCTCTATGGCACAAATGTCGAGCAAGCCCCAAAAAGTACAAAACAATCCTAATAAAATAGCCCTTTTGTTGGGAAATTTCCAAAATGAGGCACAGTGTGCGCACGCCCCCATTCTGGCCTCAGGGATGGAGGATCATTCGCCAGCTAGGTCCTTACGCATCAAGCTGTTCACCGCCCATTCTCCCCCAAAAAGGTTTATCCCCAGACAGCGTCTGGCAAATTCAGATGAAAACCTGCAAATAAAATCTGTGCAAAAGTGTGAACCTTTAAGAGAAAACTGGCTTTGTCTTCCCAAACCCCACCCATTCATGCCATCAGACTTTTTTTCCTGATTTTTCCTGGCCTGTGGGATTTTTGGGGGCTAAAACTTGGACAATCACCTTTGTTCTGGACATTGCCATCCATGTGTACCTGATGGTCTCCCGTCTATATGACCTTTGGAACCACAATGCAGAATAAAAGAGAGAACCCCTCTTTTTTATGGTTTCAGAACCAAAGCTACCCAAGGATCCTTGTTATTATAAAAGGTCATATAAACAGTGATCTAGATGATGGCTAAATGCTTGCTAACAGTGTTGCGAACCGGCTGTGACCTGCACAAGAAATGGAGTAGAGGAGGAATACACAATGAGTCTTTCTGGCTATGGAGATGTTGATGGATTTCCACTTTAAAGTGAGGAAGCTGTTCGCTTTCAGTCCACGGCACACTAACACCCTCAGTGCCTACATAGAGATGGCTTTTCCATCTCCTGCTCACCCCCACTGTCTGAGCCAGCAGTCCATCAGACAGCAGATCCCAGGTCTCTGTTTCACACTCTGGTCTGCACTGCTCCCCTGTGAGTAGCCTGACCCTTATTGCTCTGGTACGTGCTCACCGTGCCCACATACAGGTGAAGTCTGTTCCCCCTGGATGCTTTATGTGGTTAAACATGCATTCCAGGGCAGAGCAAGGAGAGCCGGACAGAGCAGAACCCTGTGTCTGCCTGTCATACATGTGTGCGGTTCATTTCCTACTGAGTGTAACCGATATGGGACCAAAACAAGAAAGGCTTCGCAAAGCAGCAGTGGGATCATGACAGTTGCAGCCAGAAGGTGACAGGTTTAAATCCCATTGAGAGAGGCATCACACTGACCCACTACTAAAAACGGGATGGTGAATAACATTGCCTGCTAAATCTAAAATAATTTTATTTAAATCTTGGTTTATAAATATAGCAG
This sequence comes from Brienomyrus brachyistius, assembly GCF_023856365.1. NCBI lineage: Eukaryota > Metazoa > Chordata > Actinopteri > Osteoglossiformes > Mormyridae > Brienomyrus > Brienomyrus brachyistius. The sequence continues at coordinate 13,042,106 of NC_064549.1, forward strand.
GAAGTAAAAAGCTTGGTTCTCCCACCTGCAATATTATAAATGGCAGGAAAATGTTTCCCTTTTGAATTAAACCACCGCTGTTGTCACCCCACCCCACCGTGAGGGGAAATGGGGCTTTTATTGTTGCGTTGGACTCAAGAGGACCTCCTCTCACACAAGCCCCATGGTCCAGCACACGCAGAGTGACTGTGCCCTTGGCGTGACCCCGTCCCAGAGATGCTCATTGGCAGAGGAGCGTGGCTGTTATGTACCTCATCTCATGAACAAAGGGCTGCGGGCACACTCTTTGCCTGCTCTTTTCACCATTCTGCCAGCTTCTCTTGTCTGTTTCCCCTTCTGACCCTGTCAGGCTTAATCCCATCTGCATACTGGGTTTACTGGGAAGCTTGCCTCAATGCCACCACCAGTAAACATGATGTCATTCTTTAATGAATAATTCAGCTAGGGACACGTCTAAGACCTCAAATGTGTAACAGGCCGGGGCTTTCGCGAGACTGTTTTTTAATTAGATAACATTATTCAGAATCATATACTGCACTAAACTTCCAAATACCATTTGCATAGTAAGCGAAAAGTCATAACAAAAGCAAAAAATACCATTAATAATAGATAGTAAAATGAATAATGACGTGGATGTGCTTTTATGCTCTGAGCTCCCTGGGATAGTATTCAAGCCGCAGGTGACCCTACGTTTGATCAAATATTATGGAAAACCGTCGAATTAATGACTGTTTGAAATGATGGAAAATAATTACTTACTATATAACAGTATAACGACGTAATCTTACTTTTCCGCCATCTGGTTTCCATGACATTTTATGCAGCTCGGTCCACAGCGCTATAGTAATACTGACAGATTCGCGCGTGCTCGCGCGCACCCTGGCGTAACCCTGTCACGAGCTGTCACAGCCTAACCTGCGCGCGACTCGCGAATCGTGACCGAGCCCGAGCTCGAGCCCCCTTCCAAGACTGCCGGGTTTTTCAAAGTCGCGATGCTGTTAGGCGGCTATCAGTGAACGCTCTGCTTTTTAAATTTTCCCGACTATTAATCGCCGCACCAGCAGTGCCATATAATCACATTAACGAATTCCAGCGGTGCCCAGTGAGCAGAGACAACACTGTAATTAAGGTATAAAAGATTAAATTACCGGTTTACTTAGCAGCACAGTCCGCGTGTTCCCTGCGACACAAGTAAATGCTATATTGCATCATTGTGTTAAGATTATTGAATATAGTAACAAAAAGAAGAATCGCTATTACTGACAAAAGCTAAAAATCCCCCAAAATAATTACGTTAATCTATTTGTTTTGCTTATGTGATTTATACACAGACGCTGTGAGTTGGTTATGTCACGTACAAGAGTTTCCAGTGTGAGAATTACACTTGCGTGTTAATTAACGCATGTCCTTATTATGTAATGGTTCCCGTTTCAACAGCTTTTCGCTTTTTTGAAAGTATGCACAGATGCAAACAACAGTTATTTCATCATCGGACTTTAGCAATGTATTTCTTTGAATCAATAGTTATGTCTCATCATGCTGTGAAGTTTTGTTTACAAATCATTATAAAAATTTCTCACTAGATCAATGAAACAAAAACTTCAGATTTCTGTAACATTGCTGTATTTAAATATAGGGAGTTCTCCTCCTTTGGGATCTGGAGATCCCTGTAATCATAGCGTCGCGCAGAGCACAGCACCATGTGGGTATGAGGTTACAGGCTTGTGGTGGGGTTTGCGCAGGGCGCTCGTGAGCCAGTTTTCTCTGCATCTCTTCCTAACCGTGGACTGTAAGGGGCCACGACTGTCCTGACCCCGCCAGTTCAGCTCTCTAGGGGTCTTGTTCAGCCATTACTTGGACTGTGACATTGAGTTGCATCTTAGGATGGATGGGCTCTGAGCGTAGGAGACAGGCGTGCTCATCACAGCTAGATGCGGCGATTACTGCACTGGCTTCATAAGAGCCCTGCTGTTCAAGGCGGCCTGACTGGACTGAACAGGAGAGAGGGGAGGGTGGCTCTCCTGTCTCATGAAGGACGCATCCCTGATTTATCGTGCTGTTTTGTTCGGTCTGTCATTGCTCTGAGCCCGCAGACATTGTGTGCCTCACCACTGCCCACTGACCTACGCTTTGGAACTATTATTTTGAATGTTTATTGCCAATGTCATTTTAAATATCTGTCTCTGGTATTAAACAAAAAAGCTACAGTGATTAGTTTTTTTTGACCTGTTAAGGCTGAAGATAGAATGAACTTTAATTATCGCAGAGGAGAATCGTACTGCATGCAGCAGCAAGGTACTTAACGTGCAGATAAAAGAACTTATAATGCAAAATACAGGAAAGGGCAAAGACAGTACGCATTGTGCAAACAAATAAAGAAAATAGTACACCGTGTACAAACTGGACATCCTAAATAAGAATGTTAAGGAAATAAGTAAAAATTAAAAATGACTTAACAGAAGGTATATGTGCAATTATATGTGCAAACGGTTAGTGTTGGACTTTTACTACAGCAAAGAGATGATGCTTCCTGATGTATCACCGCTGCTGGTGGGCAGACTTCTGGCAGGGATACTGTATGTCCACTGCCTTCTCTGCCTGGAAGGAATCTCAGGACGCCTCTCAGATAAGCAGTTAGGAAGCAATCAGAGGATGGGGAGGACAGGAACAGAAAGAATAAGGGAGTGTACTGTGTGCAGGGAGGCTGTCTGTCCAGCTGGCCTCTCATTTCAGCCTTTCCATCCATCCATCTATCTATCCATCCATTCATCCACCCACCCCTCTTCCAGTTGCTTGTACTGGATCTGGGGGCACCTGGAGCTGAGCCCCCACAGCAGGGGGTACAATACATTTCAGCTTTTTTCTTCATGAACAATACACTGCAAAAAGGCACATCTAAACCAGGTCAGGCAAAGCAAAAGCAAAAATCTGGCTGAAAGGGGTTTAAGGTCTGCAGCAATATCTGTTTTAAATCCACAAATGCCTGAGATATTATATGCACAATATGTGGGCACATGAAAATAAGAGGATAATAACAAACACCAAGGCAGAGGCCGGCAAGATGCCTCAAATGCTGTGTGCTAAACAATCTGCTAATTTATTTAATGTTCTAAGGGGAATTACATTAATTACTACTGTCAAATTGCAATTACTCACATTTAATGTGGTGTCCAGAAATTAGAATTCATGACAAATTGAGAAAATAAATGATTTGCAAACAATGTTGATCTCCATCCAACAGGAAGAAATGGAAACCAGTATATTCCTTTGGAACCCAGTATTCCCAGGCAACCTGCCACCCCAGTACTAACCCAAACCCTAGTTAGCTTGTGTGATCATGCAGACGTATTCCCGGAAGCATGAAGCCTCCTGTACACAATGACACCTGAGTCACCAGCACAAATTTTAATCAGGTGCAAATAATGTGATTATCGTACGATAAACCTACTCATAAAGGTGTTTGGGACTTTGAGTGCTGTTTTAAAAGGAGGATAAACAGAAACTACCACCACTACGTTTCATAACGATGCAACTATTGATATTTGCAGGAGATACGCACTGTCACATGCCACAGAATTTAAATATCTCATATTACCGAACATGTCCTGAAGAGAACAGGCCCTTTAATGAGCTTGGCGTTACAGTCAGACGATCCAAACATAACAGTTTATCGCCATGTTAACGCTGCCTTATTGCCACAGAGATTAAAACACAAAAGTGGTAAAACAGTCCCGGCTGTGCATATCTCTGTATAAGATTCAGCAGTTAATCACTATTAAAAAGATTTAAATAGTTAATAAAAATCGGTGACTGGGTTTTATTATCGCGCAGGAACAAATCTTGCGGTTTCTTTTAGACAGGTGAAATTACAGGATGGGAAGCTTTCATGGCATGACTCTTTAATGTGACATTTAAAAGTCACACAGATTGTACCAGCAGATGTAGGAGACATTAAAAGCCCCCAAAATGCATTATGTCATGTCCTGGATTAAGCTTGAGAGCTAAATTCAGCTGTTCTAACAGACGTGCGCTAAATATTAACCTTCTTTCTGCAGTTTTTCCAGCTTAAATGTGATAATAAAGGAATTCCTTAAGCTTGTGCTTATTCTGCCGTTAGATAGAATAAAGAAGCATAAGAGAGGCCAGGTGGGTTATGGGTAATAGGGATAAGAAGGGGTTACATTGTTTCCGGGCGCGGATCTCCTTGATGGAGGAGAGCTTTTCTCCAAGAGTCCATGACCACCCCCCTCCCACACGACCCATTTCCGGGGAGAAGTCCCAGAGGAACAGCAATAAAACACAGAAATGGCAACTCATTAGAAGGACGTACATAAAACAAGGGGTGTGGGTAGGAGGGCCAGCAGCATGGGGAGGGGGAGGGGGAGGGAGAGGAGGGTAATCAGCAGGGGAAGCCAGACTCCTCCCTGCTCCACACTCCATGGCCATGTTTCATCTCCAGAGATCACAGGGATGTTGGAGGGTGGGGGGTTTGCAGCTCTCACCTTTTTTCATGTCACCAAACGTCTCTCCCATTGCTCCCTTTAGATCTTCAGGATACATGGCTTAGGGGGCCATGGGGGGGGGGGTGGTTGGAGGCACCGTAAGTCCTATTCGATTATTACTGTATCCCCTTCTGGGCTGCCCCAGTTGAAGCCTGTGAGAGGGAGGGCAGTCACAGGAAGTGACCTCATTCAGTGGGAGGGGTTGGATCTTGGTAACGGATTGGCATGAAAATGATTAATGGGTTTTATGAATACAAAAAAGAAATTCGTTAGCAAGTTTTTTTATTTATAAACATACATCATACAGGAGAAATATGGGATTATCATAGATAAGCACATTCCGAAATCATTGATCCAGTACAGGGTTACAACGAGCCTGGAGCCAATCCCACAATGCACAGAGCACTAGAGAGGGGACACCAGTAACCTGGAGATGTGAGGTTACTGTGCTGCTCATTGTGTCACTGTGCAAAACCAGTATGAGCAATTATCAAAAATGTCAGACACAGTCTTCCGTCGATTATGAACGGTGTGTGCATCACAGACACATATTGGCACCGATGAAAATTGCATTTGGCCGGTCGATAGATGGAATTATAAGCATGAATGACCTCGTCTGGGTAGCCTCTGCTGAAAGAAAACAAAACAATGGATAAACATTTAATGAAAAAATCGTTCCGCTGCTTGTCAGAGACTCATCGGTTGTGAAAAGACAATCGACACACAGAACAGCAATCGATGTAGTGCAGTGATGTTATCACAGGGCAGTGTGATTCATCAGCTGATGTCATATCCTCCCGCAAGATGTCATGAGCCACTGTAAGGCGCTTATCTGTGCTCTGCAAGGAGGAGTTATTACTGAACACAGAGGCGACTGATTGGAGTCAGTGCGGTTTAAGGAAAAGCACCTTATCACTCAATACAGAGTCAGTTGGTGGGGGTTAACATGGTTTAAAGACACATCTTATTAATGAAGACACAGTCTGCTCCTTCAAATGGCAAATCAGCTTCAAAGTCTGCCAGTGACGTGGTACTCAGACTCCAAAAATCTGGTGCAGAATGATTTGACTTGTTAATGAAAGGCAGATGAATCAATGGAAACTCTCTGAAAAGGTCACATCATTGGTACAGCTACAGTATCACCTTTGACCTTTACAGACCTGGGACTTTACCCTGGATTAACCTTTACACGCTGGTCTCTTGTGAAAACTTTGCAGTCCTGCATTACATCAATATTACATTGACGCAGATGGCTTTAATGATAATATTTTAATTCTTATAAAATATTATAATCTGGATTATACTGAGCCTACGGAAGTGTAAATGATCACATGATGTTAGGAGTATTTAAAGCCGCAGTGTCACATAAACACCGCCCATTAAAAGGTCAATTTACATACGACCAAGTAATAACCCCCACAAGTAATACCTCAACATTAAAAGCGATAAATACTGTAACTCACTTCTCGCTGTAACTTAATTCTTACTTAATTTTTACTTAATCTATTTTTTAGTTTACCTGTGGCTTACTAATTGAAAGCTATTACTTGCAGTATGTTTTTCTGCTTGTTAACATTTTTTTTAAATGAATAAATTACAGACATCCTTATATTAGCATGCGAGCATGTGAAACATGCCATCTTTTAAATAATTAACACTTCACCAGAGTACAGCAGCTAACATTTGCACAGTAATAACTTATTCTGAAATATTCTAAATCGATGTTGAGAAACAGCACTAAGACTAATGATTGAATTTAATTAATGGTAAAGATGAAAGGCTGCATCGTCTCCTGAATATTTTAGGACGACTAGGCAGGTGGGAAGGAAGGCGATGAGGGGAATCCCCTTTGTTTACATCCCATAATACTCCCCCACCCCCTTCAGCCGGGGTAAACAGAAGCCTGCATTTTCCCAAACGCATCTATTAAATTTATGTGAGGACAACAAAATGAGCATTAACATAAAAGAGTGGAGGAGCTCAATGCCCAACCTAAGGATGGTGGGTATTCACTGCCGCCCCAAACCGTCATGGCATTCGGGGAGCCTGGGAGCTCACAACGACCAAAGCTAAGCATAGGCAGCAGGAACCACCTGGCAAACAGCCCACAAACCCCAAACCTCTCCCTGAGGATGGATCCATGCCTTCCAGTCGGCCATGTACTGGGAAGATGATATTCGGCTGTTATTCGTCCCCGCAGGCTGGCCACGGTGTTGTGGATCCAGCACTTAAACGCCTGTAAGTTACCCAGTGAGCCAAAGCTGGTTTGTTTAAGGTGTGCATGGAAACCATCAGGCCCTGATGTAAAATCCATTTCAGAAATCTGTCTGGGTAAATCTGTTCCAGACCGTGAATTTCACATTTCCGCTATGTCACTTATACTGCGGCATTAATATATCCCAATTATTCCCAGAATTTTGCATTTGACACATACCTGTAGACCGAAGTGCATTTAGCCTGTTCTGTCTGAGCGTGTTTGTGTCCATGCTGGTATTGTGGGTCTGGGTCTGGGAGCAGCACTGAAATGCGAAGAGCTGCATGTTTGTGTCCGTTGTGCCTCCAGGACTGACAGGCTGCTCCACTGATTTAATTCCAGCGACCGTCCGCATGGATTCACAGGGTCCACCTGTGCGATCTCCTGCTCTTGTCTTCTAATGCCCTCTGTGCCCCAGCCGCTTTCATAGCTCTGTCTTTACACAAACGAAAAAACGATTTTCCATTTTTCTCCACATAAATCCCACACACACGCATTTGCCCCTCTTAGCTTTTACCGCCATTGGGCGACATCCAAATGCATCAGTCGAAACCTCACATGTTTTTTTTTGCACTAAAGGGCAGATTAAAAATGGCCGCCACGTCTCCATGCGGCATGCTGAGTGCTCCGGCCATTATAGCAAGCCGCACTCCCAGGACCGATGTGTTACGCCATAAATGAAACACAGCTACTGTAAGCTGAGGAAAAAACCTGGGATTGAACCCCCCTTTAATGTGTCTCCCCCAAGGGCCACTTATTTCATTCAGCCCGTAATGGAGGAGGCTGTTAATTCCCCCGACTGCCGGAGAGATGCTCTTGCCAACTTCCGGCGACACTGTGAGGGAGTAAAAATTATTTATTATGGCCTGGGAGGGGGCGGTGGGGGGGGGGGAGGGGGTTAGCCTCCAGCTGGAACTTTAAGAGAGGAACTGGTAATCGGGCATTGAATAGACTAACAGTATACAGAGCTACACTCTGACCATAGCATCAACACAGTAGGACTGAAATCATCGAATGCTATCTCTCTACAGGCTAACACCTTCCATGCTAACACCCACCCCTCACCAACATGGGGTTCAATCCCACAGTCCTGAAACCAGCTAGTGTGTTTAGTTCAGTAGCATTCACAAGGTACCTACATTCCCATGATGCTTTGCATCTGTGCTGCTGGGCGGCACAAAAAGAGTCAACCGAAGTGATGATAGGCTGGCTTACTGAAGAATGTAAAAAAAAAAAGATCAATCATTGGAGCAATCTATGTTATGGATTTTCTACATTGTGCCATAACAGTGTAATTCAAACCATTAAATATTTTGACAGGAGTGACAATTATTTGTTTGTATTGGTGCAACTCAAAAATAAAAGTAGCGATATTAGCATATTTTTCCTGTTTTGCCAGAATGAATAAGATAGCAGACAGGTACCATTCCAGGACTGTATACATTCAGAGTCAGTTTTCGTTGTAATTCAGCCATGCGCAGCAACAACAAGCTAATTGTGAGATGATATCACGGGTGGGTGGGGCAGTTTCTCATGGCCGGGGGAGAATCTCATTACAGCACCTGCACCAAGCAAATCGTCTGTGGCCCAAACCATCTGAGGTGAGACATGGAATGCCGGGACCGCAGCCAGCGGGAGGACATCTCTGTCCACTGCAGGTGCATGGTGCCATTTCAGGAACAGAAAGCAAGGGCTTAACAGGGGACTTAATACGATGAAGCGTTTCCGTTTCGGCCTACTTAAGGAAATGTATTCACTCTGTAATGAATTCATGGGGAGGGAGTTTAAGTCATGAGAGGGTTTAAATGTGATTGGCTACCGTTTGGGTTTTTGTCACCTTCTAGACCCAGCCTCAGCCCTCCCTCCAAACCGTGTCTGGGCCATTGGTGTCAGGAAAGCGAGGAGCAGGCTGGCGGTCAGCAGACTCACACCGTTCCACACCCGCCTGCAGAAATGTGCCCATGTAGCACGGCCCAGAGCAGCAGTAACTGCGGCGCCAGGGAATGTCAGTGTTGCTGCTAGCTTTTGAGCAGCTTGTGCTGTCGAAGCAGCTCTGCCATGCAGACAGCAAACAATGCAGCTCCGATCTCGGTGTCAGTATCAACTGCACTTCTCGCAGAAAAAGCGAGGAGCCTGCACTCCACCGAGGATCTCCAATCAATTCATTCCTCGGCCTCCTGTAGCCTGTTGGCTTCGTCGAGGCTGTCGGCTGTCGGCCAGTCTCCAGTTGCCAGTGTGAACTGCAACCTCTTCAATGTTCACGTGTGGTGTGACGTGTTAAAATGGGCGGGGCCAGCCATGCCCCGCCTCCTGCTCATCACAGGGTGGCACTGAACAGCTGAGTGCTAATTACGAACTGATGAATTCGCAAGCTATTAGTATAAACTTTGAAAAGGAACTAAAAGGAAAGTTGGTATAAATAGGCAATGTCTCTCTTTTTACCCGTAACTGTTCAGTTATTTAATTGGGTTGCTTGAAAGAAGAGTTTGGTGTTACTACACCATAAGAAAGGCTTAGAGGCATGAAAGGAGTCTCACTGAGTAGTGCTGACCTGTGTAGACTGAACGTAACGAAACCCAAACCAATATCAAACTGGTGTCGCTGGTATTAAAGGTGGTGACCCTGGACTCTTCTGCTGTCCTCACCTCCTGGGGCTCTCGTCTCTTACAGCCTTAATGAGATAGTCTAGAGGAGAAGAAGGCTCACAGAGGTGTGAATGGGGCCACCTGTGCTCACGGGGGGGCTAAGATCTCCCGGGTCTGTTGAGAAAGTGTGTACAGCACCCTCTACAGGCCACTGTGCAGCATCGCCGTTGTGCGGCAGGGTGGAAGCAGATGAAGGCAGGCTCTGAGCATGGGGTAATGAACAAGAGTCTCTTATGTTTCCACGCTACAGGACGCGAGGGGCTGCCTGAGCTGCCTAGCCGAGGAGCCGAGGGCCCAGCCGCTGCAACGCAGCACCGTCTGACGTTAATAAGGAAAGAACAGTGAAGCGGGGAGACAGTGTCCCAGTTTCCTCTGAGAATAATGCCTTAAAAGACAGAGCCCCATCCACAGTGCTGGGAAGAAAGGAGACACTGCAGGAGTGGGAATCTCATTGGCGTGCTGCTGTTATCCCCAAACCCACCCCCCCCAGCTGCTGAAAGTATGCATCTGGAGACGCTCCCTGGGACCATGGTGGTACCACCGCTCACCATGTCAGCGACTGGTACTGCAGAGCCTAGCACAGTGGCACAGCTAACTAAACTACAAAGCTTCCAGGACTCCACCAGTGGAGTTTTTCTTTTTTGGAAAAGAAGTAATTTTCAAAGTCCTGAAGAGGTTACAGGACTGACATCAATATCTCTGACCACTGCAGACCCTCCCAGGACAGCTCGGAGCGCCTCCTGCTGTTTGACTGATATTAGCCGTGACTCTGAACTGCTGAATCCTCACTCCCCTGCGAGGCGCTGACACACGTCAAACGGCAAGACAAGCAGCGGCTCCAGCAGGAAATCGTGAAGGTAAATTAAATGAACCTGAGGTTTTGAGGTTTTACGCATATGCTATTCATAGTCACATGACCTTCTGGTGTTTAGCTCCTCAGGCTATATTGTTTTTTATTTTTGAATGATTGACAGGTGACTGTTGAGAAGGGGGTGGGGTCAACTGCTAGCAAAGATTTTCTCTTTTTCCACAGAGAATGTGGTACTGGCTTACCGTACATAGGAGCAAAGTACTGCAGTGAAAGATGTAATGTCACTGGAAGGAAATGAGCACTGCAGGACAGAGACAGACTGAAGGACGGACTTTCTGTCCTGGTGGACCTTGCATCATAAAGCCTGCAGTGACACACAGCTATGTGCTGATTGGACTGGAAGCCTGTCTGTGAGGGTCCTCTCACTAAGAACAGCAAACAGGACTATTTGACAGAGGAAATTGTTGTTTATCATGAGGAGGCTGAACATCGTGGAAAAATCAAACACGAGAATAAAGAAGTGATTACAGCAGATGAAATAAACAGAGATAAAACACAAAGCCAGGTGGAGGGTTTGGCTGCAAACAGAAGCGATGCGCGGCACATCAATGAATAATCTTTTTTGGGAACAGGGGACAGGAGGAAATAATCTCCCTGAAAATGCAGGTCACCTGACTCTCCCGGCCGTGATGCTCCCCCACACCCCGCCAACCCTGATCTTTCCTGTTTTTTCAGAGGAAGAGCTTCTAAATCTAGGAACTGATCTGGCCGAAAAAGAAACTGTGAAAGCTGCAGGAAATGCACAAACACAAAGCGGCTCAGATTAACGGCTGAGCTAATCAGCAGATCAGACGAACTTCATTTAAATTGGGTCACGGAAATTTCCATTAAGCATGAGAATAAAATATCCCTCATTACTAATTTAATTTTGGTCTTTAGTCGATTCACTCATGTGGTGTGCCACTCTCTCATACACACACACCACATAACTGCAAAAAATAAAAGCAGATATCTAAGCTTTTGGGAAATTAAAGTACATAAAGGAGGTCAAGAAAAACATCTCCCCTGTTTGCACTATAAAGATGCAGGTCATGTGATACATCTCCCCTGACCACATTACAGGGATGCAGGTCGTGTGATACATCTCCCCTGACCAGATTACAGGGATGCAGGTCTGGTGATACATCTCCCCTGACCACATTACAGGGATGCAGGTCGTGTGATACATCTCCCCTGACCAGATTACAGAGATGCAGGTCTGGTGATACATCTCCCCTGACCAGATTACAGGGATGCAGGTCTGGTGATACATCTCCCCTGACCAGATTACAGGGATGCAGGTCTGGTGATACATCTCCCCTGACCGGATTACAGGGATGCAGGTCTGGTGATACATCTCCCCTGACCACATTACAGGGATGCAGGTCGTGTGATACATCTCCCCTGACCAGATTACAGGGATGCAGGTCTGGTGATACATCTCCCCTGACCAGATTACAGGGATGCAGGTCTGGTGATACATCTCCCCTGACCACATTACAGGGATGCAGGTCGTGTGATACATCTCCCCTGACCAGATTACAGGGATGCAGGTCTGGTGATACATCTCCCCTGACCAGATTACAGGGATGCAGGTCTGGTGATACCTCCCCCTGACCACATTACAGGGATGCAGGTCTGGTGATACATCTCCCCTGACCACATTACAGGGATGCAGGTCTGGTGATACATCTCCCCTGACCACATTACAGGGATGCAGGTCTGGTGATACATCTCCCCTGACCAGATTACAGGGATGCAGGTCTGGTGATACATCTCCCCTGACCAGATTACAGGGATGCAGGTCTGGTGATACATCTCCCCTGACCAGATTACAGGGATGCAGGTCTGGTGATACATCTCCCCTGACCAGATTACAGGGATGCAGGTCTGGTGATACATCTCCCCTGACCAGATTACAGGGATGCAGGTCGTGTGATACATCTCCCCTGACCAGATTACAGGGATGCAGGTCTGGTGATACATCTCCCCTGACCAGATTACAGGGATGCAGGTCTGGTGATATATCTCCCCTGACCAGATTACAGGGATGCAGGTCTGGTGATACATCTCCCCTGACCAGATTACAGGGATGCAGGTCTGGTGATACATCTCCCCTGACCAGATTACAGGGATGCAGGTCGTGTGATACATCTCCCCTGACCACATTACAGGGATGCAGGTCGTGTGATACATCTCCCCTGACCAGATTACAGGGATGCAGGTCTGGTGATATATCTCCCCTGACCAGATTACAGGGATGCAGGTCTGGTGATACATCTCCCCTGACCAGATTACAGGGATGCAGGTCTGGTGATACATCTCCCCTGACCAGATTACAGGGATGCAGGTCGTGTGATACATCTCCCCTGACCAGATTACAGGGATGCAGGTCTGGTGATACATCTCCCCTGACCAGATTACAGGGATGCAGGTCTGGTGATATATCTCCCCTGACCAGATTACAGGGATGCAGGTCTGGTGATACATCTCCCCTGACCACATTATAGGGATGCAGGTCGTGTGATACATCTTCCCTGACCGGACTGCAGGACTGCAGGTCATGTGATACATCTCCCTTGACCATATTACAGGGATGCTGGTCATGTGACACATCTTCCCAGACCAGATTACAAGAATGCAGGTCATGTGATTCCTCCTCCCTGACTAGACTACAGGTATGCAGGTCATGTGATTCCTTCTCCCTGACTGGACTACACGGATGCTGGTCATGTAATACATCTTCCCAGACGAGATTACAGGGATGCTGGGCATATGATATATCTTTCAAGACAAGACTACAGGGATGCAGGTCATGTGATTCCTCCTCCCTGACTGAACTACAGGGATGCAGGTCATGTGACTCCTCCTCCCTGACTGGACTACAGGGATGCAGGTCATGTGACTCCTCCTCCCTGATTGGACTACAGGGATGCAGGTCATGTGATTCCTGTTCCCTGACTGGACTACATGGATGCAGGTCATGTGATTCCTCCTCCCTGACTGAACTACAGGGATGCAGGTCATGTGACTCCTCCTCCCTGACTGGACTACAGGGATGCAGGTCATGTGACTCCTCCTCCCTGACTGGACTACAGGGATGCAGGTCATGTGATTCCTCTTCCCTGACTGGACTACAGGGATGCAGGTCATGTGATTCCTCCTCCCTGACTGGACTACAGGGATTCAGGTCATGTGATTCCTCCTCCCTGACTGAACTACAGGGATGCAGGTCATGTGATTCCTCCTCCCTGACTGGACTACAGGGATGCAGGTCATGTGATACATCTTCCCAGACCGGATTACAGGGATGCAGATCATGTGATTCCTCCTCCCTGACTGGACTACAGAGACCCACACAGGTGACGTACCTTCCCTGATTCTATACATACACTTTTCACTTATTATCTGTATTACAACCCTGCTGCCCAGGCACTCAAACGCTCCGCTGAGCCATGATCAAGCAGCGGCCCCCCCGTGGTGCCCTCTGACGGAACTCCTGCGGTCCGGCTGTCCTCCTGCCCTGAGACGACGCTTAATCCAACCTGGCTTCCAGGCAGATCCGCAGAACAGCCGGGCTCCACCTTTTCAGGACAATGCCCCAGAGTGCCACCTCCACACCCCACTGGCCATCTCTCTCAGACACTAACCAGGGGGTCCCTGCAGCACCTGGTTTCTGGTTAACAGCCTGCCCGGAAAGCCAGAGAGGCTCTCTGTCTGTGATTCAGATCCATCGCTGATATCCGACACCTGATATCCATGCACCCTGGAAGCACGAGAGGGCTGAAGTGTTCAATTTCACATTCAGCAGAATGTCATAAATCGCAGTCCTCGTGTAGAAGAGAAGGAAATCAGTGGGTGCTGATACAGGAACAGTGGGCAGCACAGAATGGTGCATTGTGGGCCATGGGAACATTGTCATCAGCATTTTGAGAAACCTGATGTTCTTGAAAGTAATAAGCCTAAAGCCACATTTATTTTTTTCTTCTTCATTTCCCACTAGACAAATCCTTGAAAATCACTGTAAAGGCTTTCAAAATAGCACATTCTCTGGTTTTCACGTACCCCATCTGCTCTCCTGTGAGACACATACTGGTGAGAGCAAAGCTTGGGGTCAGCGCGCAGGGTCAGCCTCTCATTCAGCACCCTGAAGCAGTTTTCAAGGTTACAGGCATTGCTCAAGGGCTCAACAATGATATGATTATCCTATCAACCATGGGAATTAAACCCATGACTTTCTGGATACAGCCACCGACCACTGCCTCGAATTGTTAGAACCCTGCGGAGCCACACAATGGCAACACACAGTACAGTGTGAATGCATATAAAGGACATCCTTAAGTATTTTAAGCAGAGGTCCAAAGCGGCATTTTACGGAAATCTATGAACTGCTGGGACAATGTCAACACAGACATTTTATCACATTTTTTTTCCAAGAGGAACATTCTTTTTGCTAAAGAGGTCATATTCATTTTTTTTTCTAAAGAGAGTCATATTTTATACAAGTTTTTTGTTGTTTAAATACATGTACGATGATTCAAAATATGAAATATTTACATTTCATTTTGTATCACTACATCTCCCCTCACGCATCATCAATTATTTGTGTTCCTCACGGCAATAGACACACTTACTATGCATAAATAGCAAGAGCATTATTTAAATATTAGTATCTGCTGCCATCTGGTGGATCATTTATAAAAAAAAAACAACCGTCATGCGTCCATTTATCCTTATTCGAATTGCTTATCATAGTCAGCGTCCTGCGGCAGAATGGAGTCTCTGCCAAGCACTCAAGGACATAAAGCTGCAAAGCACATTGATCAGGATGCCAGACAATGGTATTTAAAGCCAATTAATGCAGTCTGAAGAGATAAGTATAACTACAGGGTGATACGGTAGCTCACACCCCCACGGTCGGGGATTTGAATCCCAGCCCCCACTCTGTGGGTGTGTGGAGTTTGCATGATCTCCCTGTGTCAAACAGGCCTCCTTCTGCAGTTGCAAGACATGGTAATTGTAAATCAGGTGTGTGTCTGTGTGGCCCGGGATGGACCGGCAACCTGTCCAGGGTGTACCCCTGCCTTGTGGGCTATACTTCCTGGGATAGTCTCCAGGCCCTAACCCACAACCCTACCAGAATAGGCGGCTGGAAGATGAATCGATGGATGGGCTATGACTTTTGCTCAATGAGTAGGAGCTGAGGAAACAGCTTCAGTCGTTCTGCACGTACTACAAATTGTCGAGACCATCAGTTTTGGTCTACGTGCTCTCAAACATTCACAAGGCACCAATCAGAGAAAAGGAAGTGCATCGTAGATAATAGGCTGCAAAAAAGGCCAAGGGTACACAAACACTGCCCTTCCTCACATACCACCTAAACTGGTGGGTAGGTGGGGTTGCTGCGGGCAGCTTATCAGTTTAACCCAACGGACGGCAGCAGAGGTCTGATTTGCATAATGTACGGCTCATTAGCCTCAGGATATAAATGCTCGGGCTCCAGTATCACTTGGCTTTAACTTCTGAATTTGGAACGCAATATTTAGGGTTTCCAAATTAAGCTGTTCAACACTGCCTCACTGTGGTGAAACCACCGCATCACAGAATTACTCCCTCAAACGAAGAACATCCACATTTGTATACAATTTGGTCATGTATCCACATTTATTCCACGACTCCAAACATGACAGGCTGAAGACACAGATGAAAAATAACGCTGTGTGGTCACAGAGGTGTCAACAAATGTAATTACTAAAGAAAACATTTCCCCCTGTGAAATAGCTCTTATTAGCTGGAGGTAAACGCAGTTTACACTGACATACAGTCCTTCATCTGTCAGCTGTAAACGAGAAAAAACCCAGGAGAAAAAGATGCTATATTTATTTACCAGAATGAGATGATTCTCGGAGGTACAGCAGTAGGTATCTCAATGTGTCTGATGGGTAATTACTTACTTCTACACATGTGTCTATTGTCATGTTTGCAAATCCAGCAGTAATATTTCATTTATTTCCCTCCATTTCTATTTTTATTTTGTCGTCTATAAAGGGACATAGATGAATCTCAAGGGGCCACCTTCAGCAATCTGGGTGTGAATTCCCTCCCATTGCAAAACATGTGTGCTGAGTTGAAATAGTGTCTTTTAATAGCCCATAGTATGTGAGAGTGTGTGTGGTTGCGTGTGTAAGTCTGTGCCCTGCGATGGCCTGGCATTTCCTGTTTGCGTGCACCCCTCCCTAGTACCCTATTCTTCTCCAATAAAGAAGTGAATTTGTCAATTACACTCTTTTCCTGTTTTGTCTGTTTTTTGCCTGCCCTGTGTTTCCTGGGACAGAATCCAGAATTTCTGCAACCCCAAAATGCACGTGTGGTTTCTGAATGAATGAATCACATGATCCATTTCAGATGTTGACAACTGTCAACCCCTGAGTGACATGGGGCCTAGAAAATTTGGAAAATAACTGGATTGGTCTGGACTGGGGGGCCCAATATGATATTCCATCATGGTGCCTAAAATCTCTAGCCACGCCCCTGACTGTTCCATCTACATTTCCACAGGGGGCAGTACGGCTTAACACACTGATATACTGTTTGGGTCATAATTATGTATCTACACACCAGCTTGGGAAATTACCACAGTCTGTTTTTCCTTCATCTTTGTTATCACCTGTCTGATTCAGGTTTGTGTGAGTACAAGAATACACTCCATTTTAAGCTACGATGCTCTACACCCTCCTGTAGCTGTTCCCCATCTAGGGATTGAAATTCAACCCCTGTGATCCACTCTGGATCACCCAGTTTGTCTGATACGAAGACGGGAATCTCTATTCAGAAATTGGCTCTTCAGCTCTAGCAGTCAGAACTCGGATTTGGAATTTACAGTAGATACATGCCATTCTTTGTCTTTCCAGAACAAACAGTAACAACCAGGCTGCTCTAAGCATAGATCTTTGGCCATGATGTCCAGCTTTTTAATCATAAAACATCGCTCTCGGTTCATGATCTATAACCTTGATTATGATCTATACTAGGTGTGCACTGCTATTAAATTTAGATGTATGCCTCTCTTTAGCAGCTAATTACATCATCCATCCATCTGTCTTCCACAGCACTTACGTAGTACAGGGTCACAAAACTAATCAGATCATGTTTCTCCTGTCGATGGACATTACAGGACACAGTATGTGCAAGTATGTGTAAGAAGAAGTGAATTTGTCACGCAGGTGTAAGTGAAGCAGCATTCATGCATTTTCCAGTTTACCAAGGCAGAGTTATGACAAAGCAGAGACACTGAATAGGACAAGTTTGGGGACACACTGGACAGGACAAGTCTGGGGACATTCTGGGTAGGAAAAGTCAGAGGAAACTCAGAAAGAAACACTGTAGGAGACACTGTGGATAAGACAATGTAGGGGAAACATGGAACATGTGGATGGAACAATGTGGATGGAACATGGAACAGGACACTGAATAGGACAAGCCAGGAGACACCCTGGTCATAACAAGCCTAGGGATGCTCTGGATGAGACAAAGCAGGAAACACTATAGATGGGAACAAGCAGGGGACAATGTGGATGAGACAAGGCAGGGAACACTCTGAACGGAACAAGGCAGGGAACACTCTGAACGGAACAAGGCAGGGAACACTCTGAATGGAACAAGGCAGGGAACACTCTGAACGGAACAAGGCAGGGAACACTCTGAACGGAAAAAGGCAGGGAACACTCTGAATGGAACAATGAAGGGAACAATTTGAATAGGATAAGTCAGGAGGCACTCTAGACAAGGTAAGGCAGGGGACAGTCTGGAGAGGATGCAAATCCATTACAGGACACAGTCACAGACACAGACACAGACACACACACACACACACACATACATACAGAAAGGAACACAAAACCCTGGAGGTCTGAAGCCTCAGTGCTACCCAGTGAGCCAAGGTACCATCCAAGTAGCATACCGACCGTTGGATTTATATTTTTTTAAATCATCAGTGTCACTGTTATCTTTTGAAAATGAAATTCTCATTGAGAAAGTTACAATGTTGTAAATTTAATGTCTGGTACAAAACTTTTAATTCAAAAATATTACCCTCCCCCCCAAATTAATAACTTTTATTCAGAAGTGTATTCCAAAGCCCACAGGAAGAAAAATGCAATCTTTTCAGTTACTTTGTTTAAATTTTCCATACAGCAAATGATTGTCTAGCCTCATGCGGAAAAAAAAAAAAAACGATGTTTCCTAAAAATAATGACTGTGGTATGACAAATGAAAGAGTACTGCGAATTAACTCTGCCTAATATAGAGTTTCATTTGTACAACCCAAAAATAATGGAAATCCATTATGCCACCTAATTCCATGAACTTTAAAGTAAATTAAATAAAAAACTATTTTCATTTGGTCATTCATCAGGCATATTCCTAGCAATCTTTCCAGGTTAGGAGTTGCTCTGTTACACTCCTGTATGGTATATTATTGTTACTGCATGTGCGGAGTTTGCATGCACCGCTGAGCTCACACAGAATTCCAGAAACATGCAATTAGGTGAATGTGTATGTATGTGAAGTGATAAGTTGTCACTGTTGACACACCACAGCACACAATGCACAACAATGAAATGTGTCCTCTGCATTTAACCCATATGTGACACTGTGACATAGCAGGGGGCAGCTAATTCAGCGCCCAGGGAGCAGTGCTTGGGGGCGGTACCTTGCGCAGGGTACCTCAATGGTGCCTTGCTCATCGGGGATTTGAACCAGCAACCTTCTAATCACAAGTGCGCTTCCGTGTGTGCGTATACTCTGTGATGAAATGGAATTGTGACCATGTATTGGACAAAGGGTTGGAAGATAGATGGAGGTTATGGAGACAGGTCTAATGAAATGTTTGTTGACCAGTGGCAGCTGCCGATGATTACATCATAGTCCTAAACATTTTTCATTGTTTGCTAATTTCAATCAAATGTAGCCCTATTTAAACTGTTTAAGTATTAAGCTGGTGGTGATATTAACCTATTTAACCTAACTATTAACATGGTGAGCTGATGCTTAGAAAGTGATACTAACCAAAATTATATTTTTAACAGGTACATTTTTTTTCTGAACAGTCATTATAGAAATACAAGCAACACTGATGGAGTGACTTGATTATAATATGACTAGACTATACAGCTTTACATTTCTGTTATGTTCTACATTACGTGTGCAACACAAACACCAACAGAACGACAGAAGCCAGAACATTGTCATTGCAGGACAGCACATCCTTACCTTTGCCACAGTTTTCACTCTTATCGTGTCCCCTAAATGCCAGCTCCTGTTACATCGATCAGTCTTTTCCTCACCACGTTGTTGTAATTGTCTTACTGGAGATGCACGCCTTTGTCGGTCAAACTATAAATCCTCACTAGGGTCGTCTATTTGGATATGAAGACATTAGAGAGATCACGCCCCTTGCCAGGTCCACGACGATAAAATTTGCAGGGGATTGATCATGCAGTTTGAAAATATGAGGCACAGTATTTTATTTAATCACATAATATAAGGAATGGATACAAACTCTAAACCTCATCTTCACCAAAAGATTTTTTATTCTATGACTGTGTTTAAATGTTCCTTTTGCACATAAAAAAAATAAAAAATCTTATTTACAGTATATACACGGGATTGATTAATTACAATCAATAAAAATAGTATTTACAAAGCAAAGTATGTTTAACTCCTGGCACTTTTCACTTAAAATACTAATTCCTTGTCCACAAACCAACAAGAAATATTGGTGAACAAGTGAGTTTATTTCACCTGATGGCTGAATTTACGTACTGAATTACATGTGCGTCAGTCATCTCTGTGTGGAGAACATGCAAGAGCACGCATAACTGGAAAGAGCTTCACTGGGGTGGGTTTACACATGCACCATATTCCAGCTATATTATCAACAACTAAATAGAAAGTGATACAAAAATACACTGAAGTCTATGAGCTAAGCAAAGGCAGAAAATTCTTCACTGAAGTTCCTATTAACAACCTAAGGGTGGTGCTGTTTTGCACAACACTTTGTCAGACAGCTGCATTTTGGTTGCAGTTTTCTGCTGATTCGCAGGAGAAAGCTGGTGGTTCTGTTCTTGACTATACCTTGAAAGCATTAACAAAACATTAGCAAACTGCAGTGCCTCAAAACAGCTTTTGCAGATAAGGGTCTTGCTCAACAGCCTGACCAATACATGATCTCTCAGAGTGAAGATTCAAACTGGGGACTTCCCGAGCATAGACACCTAACACACAGTGTCACATAACATCCAGGAGGTGAGAGCTAATGTCTTTGCTCTTCCAGTGAGTGTTTCACCTTTTTACTTTCATTATTTCTTTTTTTTAAGCTTTTTTCTCAGGTTTCTTTTGAAAGCTTTTTTTTAATCAAGAGAAACATCCATCCATTTTCCAAATGGCTTATCCTACTGGGTCGAGGGGGGTCTGGAGCCTATCCTGGAAGCAATAGGCACAAGGCAGGGAACAACCCAGGATGGGGGGGCAGCCCATCGCAGGGCACACTCACTCACCATTCACTCACCATTCACTCACACATGCACATGCACATCTATGGGCAATGTAGCAATTCTAATTAAACTCAGCATGTCTTTGGACTGTGGGGTTAAACTGGAGTACCCGGAGGAAACCCCACGATGACATGGGGAGAACATGCAAACTCCGCACTGTCGCACATATGTGACCCAGGCGGAGACTCAAACCCAGGTCCCAGAGGTGTGAGGCAACAGTGCTAACCACTGCACCACCATACCGCCCCCTCTGGAGAAACCTTTTTATGAAAAAGAGTAGTTATAGCAGGTGTGGGCGATGATGTTTGGCTGAAGAACGGAGACCCTGTCATCTGGAGGCGAGGCTTTGGCAATGTTACGGTGATTTTGGTATTTGCATATATTGCAGTATTTAGAAACCTTGGTGAGAAATTTATCGCAAAGACCCCCCTCCCCCCCAGCCTCAGCGAATTTTATCACCAAGATTTCTAAATACTAGAATAACATGTTTGAAAACACCGTCAATGCAGAGCTTTTCTCAAATTGTCCTGGAAGCATCTCTGCAGCCATGTCAATGCTTACAATCCACCTCTACCAAAGTCACACACCCCCTGAAAACAGCTTCAGGGACATTTAACACCACCTGCTATGGTAAAGCAGATGGCAAAGACCTGGCTGGCTTTGTGAAATTCCGAAAAGATTAAACGACCAACCTGTTGTCCAAATGTTCAGGTTAAATTAATTAGGTACATTAAAGAGATTACAGATGAACACGTAGTTTAATGGGTTTAATCTGTTTTGATGAAAATAGTGTAATGTATCAAATTGCCTTGCAATTATGTGAAATGTTTGTAATTGTCTTTCATTAGTGTGGTGTCTTTGAAACACTGTGTAAGGCAAGCGTCATGCAGATGGGGGAGAGCTTTTCCTTTCCCAAAATAGCCTGTGTGGGTCTCACCGCCTTACAGCTATGAACAGATCACAAAGGCAAACAGCGACACACAGTGTCGCATCTGAAGTCCCAAAGACAGAGGTTAGACTCTGAAGCATCTCCGATTCATCACCCCAGAAAACAAACCTGGATATGATTGAAGACAGGCATCCGACGCCATGATCAGCCTAACAAGCAATTCCCGCTGTGTTCTTTCATATTCCTGTAGGGGTACAACAAATCTTGTCGTCCATCTATTCCACTGCCCGCATTTCCACTGCTTATCCTGGGGAGACAATACAGCACAGTGACATAAGAGTCTTAGGAGCAGAGATTTGCTTTCCACTTAGCGGGATCTAATGTGATCTGCTATTTGTGGCGTTTTCTGGCCACTCAATGTACCTGAGATGCATGTGAATTATAATACATTAGGATCTGTTTTCCTTCTGGAGTGAAACTCTCTCAGAGTCCCACAAAAATGAGCTTAGGAATGGAGGATTAATCACACTAATTAATCTATTAATCTACTGATCTAATTTCAAAAGCATTTTTTTACACTCATGTGTAGATCATTTATGATTTATACCTCCATTTGTTTCGCTACTTTTGATCGTTTGGTAAGACATTTTTGCCTGAATCCACTCTATATACTAACATCCAGATAATGGTCAAAAACAGGAAGTGCAGACAGCTCAAACAGGAAGTAACTCCGTTAGTTAACACTAACACTGACTTGCTCTGAAAATGTGCTTCCTTCTAAGACGTAGACCAATACTGTGTTTTTTTTCTCCATGTATCTTCCCTAACTGTATAGGGTGAGGGTCATGGTGAATGAGGAAGCAGAGAATGAGGCAGCAGATGCAAACAGGATATTTCTGTATACAAAATTGACTGATTTCAAACAGTGGGTGAATGAGTCACAGTCAAATGCTTAAAGTTTTTGCATAATTTGACACAGACTGTCTCTGTAAACATATCTGCATTCATAATTAGCTGCTGACAGCCAATGGCTAAGCAGAGCGGTTGAGTTCATTAAGGCCTCCGACGCCTTGGCACCCATCACTGCAGATGAACAGCTGCCTGCTAAACAAACACGAGTGGCTCAGGTTACTGTGACAAAACACGCTCATAAGCACGTTAATCACACGCTTGTGTGGGATTTACACCCCTACTGCGCAAAGACTAATGTGCAAGGAAATTTATTATGCAGGATGAATTGGCTTTGAGCACGTTAATGATACAAATAGCAAGCTCAGCTTTGATTATACGTTTCAGGCTGTGTGTACCCTTCATGCCTGGGTGTGTATGCAAGTGTGTCAATGGGTTTATGTCTTGCCCCGTTATCTGTTAAAGGGGAGTGTGTTAACAAAGAAATGCAGTAAGTTTTCTAAGTTTTTCATTACTATGTTAATTTGGAGTGTGTTTACTCCTTTCCCATAAGACTGTGTTGATGTGCAGCGTGTCTACACTGTTCCCCATGACTGTGTTAATATATGGAGTGTGTTTGTGCCTTTCCCCTGTGACTCTGTTAATGTGTCTGTGATTTTCCCCTCTGACTGTATTAATGTGAAGTGTGACTGTCCCCCTTTCCCCAGTAACTGTGTTTATGTGGAGTGTTTCTGTACCTTTCTTCTGTGACTGTGTTAATGTGGAGTGAGTCTGCGCCTTTCCCCTGTGACTGTGTTAATGTGGAGTGTGTCTGCAGCTTTCCCCTGTGACTGTGTTAATGTGCAGTGTGTCTGCACCTTTCCCCTGTGACTGTGTTAATGTGGAGTATGTCTCTGCCTTTCCCCTGTAACTGTGTTAATGTGGAGTGAGTCTGCACCTTTCTCCTGTGACTGTGTTAATGTGGAGTGTGTCTGCAGCTTTCCCCTGTGACTGTGTTAATGTGGAGTGTGTCTGCAGCTTTCCCCTGTGACTGTGTTAATGTGGAGTGTTTCTGCACCTTTCCCCTGTGACCGTGTTAATGTGGAGTGAGTCTGCGCCTTTCCCCTGTGACTGTGTTAATGTGGAGTGTGTCTGCAGCTTTCCCCTGTGACTGTGTTAATGTGGAGTGTGTCTGCACCTTTCCCCTGTGACTGTGTTAATGTGGAGTATGTCTCTGCCTTTCCCCTGTGACTGTGTTAATGTGGAGTATGTCTCTGCCTTTCCCCTGTAACTGTGTTAATGTGGAGTGAGTCTGCACCTTTCTCCTGTGACTGTGTTAATGTGGAGTGTGTCTGCAGCTTTCCCCTGTGACTGTGTTAATGTGGAGTGTGTCTGCAGCTTTCCCCTGTGACTGTGTTAATGTGGAGTGTTTCTGCACCTTTCCCCTGTGACCGTGTTAATGTGGAGTGAGTCTGCGCCTTTCCCCTGTGACTGTGTTAATGTGGAGTGAGTCTGCGCCTTTGTACTGTGACTGTGTTAATGTGGGGTGAGTCTGCACCTTTGTACTGTGACTGTGTTAATGTTGGGTGAGTCTGCACCTTTGTACTGTGACCGTGTTAATGTGGAGTGAGTCTGAACCTTTGTACTGTGACCGTGTTAATGTGGAGTGAGTCTGTGACTTTGTACTGTGACTGTGCTAATGTGGAGTGAGTCTGAACCTTTGTACTGTGACTGTGTTAATGTGGAGTGAGTCTGCACCTTTCCCTTGTGACTGTGTTAATGTGGAATGTCTACACCTTTCCCCTGTGACTGTGTTAATGTGGAGTGTGTCTCTGTGCCTTTGTACTGTGACTGTGTTAATGTGGAGAGTGTCTGTGCCTTTCCCATGTGACTGTGTTAATGTGGAGTGTGTCTGTGCCTTTCCCATGTGACTGTGTTAATGTGGAGTGTGTCTGTGCCTTTCCCATGTGACTGTGTTAATGTGGAGTGTGTCTGTGCCTTTTCCATGTGACTGTGTTAATGTGGAGTGTATCTGTGCCTTTGTACTGTGACTGTGTTAATGTGGAGTGTGTCTCTGCCTTTGTACTGTGACTGTGTTAATGTGGAGTGTGTCTCTGCCTTTCCCGATGATCGTGTTAATGTGTCCATGCCTATGCCCCAGGCTCTGCCCTTTTCCTTGCCTGTCATGCTGAGGTCTGTCTAAGACCTCCAGGGCAGGGCTTGGTGTAAAAGGCCACAGATAAGCCAGCTCTAAGAGCGCCTCAGTGACAGCAGGCCATGGTAAAGTGAAATACAAGATGCTAACCACCTGCCACAAGCTCTTCAGTAAGTGCGTTCTGCTGAAAAGAGCTGGTTGTGATGCACATGGTCTCTCTATCTGAAGCTGGACCACTAATAAAACCCATAAAAACAAATGTGGTTTAAATGTACCACCTGAGACAATATAATCTGGCGAGGCTTGCTGTGTGAAAAACTCTAGTTTTCACAGTTCTGGAAGCAAGGTGTTAATTTCCAGGTGTTAACTTGCTCCTGACAGCAACATGGGTTACCTTCTGTCCCCTGTACCAAACCAGTTCACCTATCCATCTTCTAACCACTGATCCTGTACAGAATTTTTGGAGGGAGAGGTGTAGAGCCAGTACAGGCACAAGGCTACACCCTGGGTGGGATGCCAGTCCATTGCAAGGCACATACATTCACACACCATGCAATTTAGTGGTCAATTCAATTAACTGGGTGGAAATCAGGGCACCCATAGAAACCACGGGGAACATGGAAAAAACACACAGGCAGAACAGACCCCAAAGCTATAGGAGGCAGGCTACAGTACTACAGACAAAGACACCACAACAGTTGTGAGCCCGTTCACAGAAAATGAGGTGTGACATTGTCAGGATCGATGTATGCCTTTTTCTCTAAATTCCCTGTTTAGCCAGTGGGTGTCACTGGTCATCCTGTTCTGTTACTTACGTTCCCTTAGGTTTATCCCCAGTCACAGTCCCCAGAGTTCGTCCTGGTTCCAGGGCTGATGCGGAACTGAATGGGCTGAGCATGTGGCTGACAACCAGTTAGCCCAGACTACTTCAAAGCTGGTTTGATGCCAGCCTCGACAACATTGGACATTTTTAGTAATTTCTGCATTTTTTGTCAATCATAACTGTGAAACATGTTCCTTGTGTTTATGTACTCTGGTTTGATCATTGCCTTTATTTTCTCTGTTCCAGGTTAATCCTGCCTCTCCCCAGTTTTTGTCTATGTCCTATGTCCCTGAGCTTTAAGGCTGCATTTTGGACTTTCGACCAGACGGAAATATATACACCACTGACTTGAGAAAATCAGATAATTAGTTAAATACTGTTAGTGGTGTAGAAAGACAATTCCTCACATAAAATGTCTCTTATTTCATTCGGTTTCAAGTTCATACGATTTTTATTAGGCCTATTATTATTTTGTTTGAATCATCAGAGCGCACTGCAAATTTATTTCTGAAATGTGCTGAAATACTTTAATGAAACTGCCTCATATATACATATACATTCCCTTTTTTACGTTTTTGTTCAGACAGCCGCTGATAAAACATTCCTTTTTTTCTAACGCATGAATCTTGAATGCTGAACAAATTACTTACGAATTTGCCTACGAAATGCAGCGCGTCCCTGCATCTAACAAACACATCAAATGTGAATTGCTCATTAGGAAATAAATAAATAAACGTTTATTTTGACAGTAGGATTTCAGCCGTAAAGATTTGTCCTATGGGGTGGAAACTTTGCCAGCTCATGTCTAGTTTTTTAGGCTTTAAATAAAACATTCCCCGAGGAATCTTACAAAATTATTTTAAAGTAGCATGCTGTGCTTCCCTATTTAGATCGTTAAGACCCATTTGGGAAATAAAGAAAACAAATGAGATTTATTCTCTGGGTGTTGTGTCTTGAACAATTAAAATGGTTTACACTGCCTGAACACACATTGACTCACCGTTTAATTATCCTGGCAGGTGCCGTCTTCTGTGTTGCCACATGCGATTTTCTCAAACCTTTTTAACGTGAGAGGCCGTGCTATTCACTGGGATTAGCGAGTGCTTTTCAGACACACGATCTCCGAGCTCCGTGCACAGGAAGGGAGGAAAATACAAACCAGGACTGCGCCAAATGCGCTGTGAATGGCGTTAAAGACTAGACGTATTGTACTGTGCGCCGCTCCATTTTTAAAAAGCTATTATTCCTATTGTGCATGCATCTGTATGCAACACAAAGACTGCATGACAGAAAGAGGAAGTCCTCTTCACTAAAACGGTTCTCAGCATGATTTTTTTCCTTGCATCCATTTTATATAATTCCCGTGTATTTAATGCATTTGTTTGATCCCAAGTCGGCTAGGTATCACAGCCTGCGTATTAACCAAAAATCCAAAGTCGTTTTTTATGCTTTGCTTCTCCAAATCTGCATTGAGGCAGTAATGTTTTACATGCTATCCGCTTCATTTACTGTCTATGAACATAATAGAAAGTTAATTGCACTACAATCAGCCAGAATCCCTTTGTCAGGTACGTTCATTTGACATTAGATTGTAGACTGAGTGTCATGTCGTAAGTGCCATGATGCCTTAATGACATTTTATTACTCGCCACGCACGGATGTTTCATCATAGGTCATCGGAGTTTATGACAGCCGTCACAACACATGCGTCACACATCCTACAGAACTGCCACATGTCACATTTAGTATGACTAAAGGTATCTCTTTGTGAAACTGCCTTAACTAGGCTGTTTAAATTAAATGAAAGTGTTGTAAACAGTATGACTTGGCAAGGACCTAATTTTTATCGTCTCTAAATTAGTTTGTAAATAACCAAATTCAAGTCCTATTTGCCGGTAATTCAAGTATAATGGTGACTTAATGCTTCCTTCGTTTATTGTACACTTTATGTGCAGCTCTCAAAATAAACTCTGGATCTGATTATAATTACATCCCTTTTAACGTGTGATTTAAGAGGTCTTTGAAAGAACTACACAAGAGACCTGCAGATATAAGGCACCTTGTTCTAGAACATATAAGCAAAGCAGAAAATCCTCTTTGACCGCTGACATATCATGCGCTTTTGTTTGATCGTTCACAGTTATTATTGCCCCCGTGGACGTCTTGTGAGCCAGACGATCTCGTGGTCTCTCTTTGGTTTTATTATTCGCCTTATTCATTTTTATAGTCTCCGTACAATCATCTGGCAGCAGTTTTAAAGGTTCAATTTAACGTTCTGCGAAATGTCGGCTACTCTAAGCAGCTACGGTTTGGGGAAAAGGAAAAGGTTTTTGGAATTTTATGGAAACCCAGTGTAGATCAGAGGCGTATATCCGTCTTGCGGGAATTGGGCACTGAAGATGGGGAGTGTTTATGAAGTAACTTGTATGCAATGAAGGGTTATGCTCTCTGGAGATCCAGTCACTGGTGAAACATCAGGAAATTCAAAGCCACTTATGAAACATCATGCATGGCGCTTCACGCCAAGCGCCCTTCTGGATCACTACTATAAATGAATGACATTTATATGTATTACTTTGGCAAAAATATTTTTAGAGGGGAAATCTGCTTATAATTGGAGAAAAAACTTAATACGGCTTAAATCTCACCCAAAAACAATCAACGGCAGCAAGTCTGTTTACAGCCATGCCTACTTAAATGCATCGCGGAGGAAACCCCATTACGAACGAGGAATAATTATTCAAAAATTATCATAATGATGTATGCAGATGTAAACGTAGTTGAAAAATAAGCTCCTAATTAATAGACTTAATAAGAGATCTCTTATCACCTTAATGATATTCATATGTCAGTCTTGACCTGTTTGCTCACAGGAAGGATAAGGAGCCAGGTAAAGGTGCAGAATTAATGTGCGATTATAATGAGAAAGTATCTGTACAGATCAATGTTTTAATAAGGCCCAGCGTCTATTTACTATTTTTTTTTAGCTTGGCGGGAAACAATACAGTGGACAAAGGCATAAATGGATTTGCATTAGTCTATCTGAATAAGAGGGACATATGGGGCAGGTAGTCATGTAAAGGGCAGTAAAACACGCTCCTATTGCAGACACGGTGCATTAGTGTAGCATTTTTGTCCTGCAGACATGCGACGGCGCTGCTACGAAACACCAGGCACGTCTTGGACGCCGTAATACCGCAACTACCACCAGGGGTCACCTGAGTGCAATAAAGGTTAAGTTTGAGTAAAAGTACCGCGTCTATGTAGAAGACAAGAAATGTTAACGGCGAAATGCGAACAATGATCCTGACAAATAGTGAGCTTAAAAGATTTAAAGCCCCTCTCTGGGCAAAGAGCCATGCGTGCTCGCAGATTTTGACTGAGGTTGTGTCTTTTCAATGACAGAACAGTGCAACAGATATCAAAAGAACTACTTTTTTTTTTAAGCGAATAGACCTATTTTCATTGTTTATTTCCAGTAGGTTAAAGGGGTCAGAACAGCACATTTCCATTTCCATATTACAAAGCAGGAGTGTTATCTGGCACCCTTTTTGCTCTTTTGTATAATTGCTTGCATAAGCAATAATTGTAATGAATAGCAGGAACACTTGCATACCGCAAGTTATAATTTCAGTTAGCATAAAACCAGTCCCCCCTCAACCCTGAAAGGCCTGCTTTTTGAAATAATTCCACAGAGCTGCATCAATCTAGAGGCACTCAACGTGCCGCATCCCTATGAAGAGATGTTCAGGGCTCTTTCCATTCAGTCTCTCACCTCAGATAAGAGTCTCAGAACGAGCACTGACTGAAAACCTAATTCACTGGTATCCATCCATCCATCTTCCATAAACACGTATCCAGTGCAAGGTGCCGTTGACCTTGCAGCCTGTCCCCGGAAGCCCAGGAAGCAGGGTTGGTCCTCGGACAGGATGTATATCAAAGGGCGTGCACAGAACATCAGGACGTGCGAAGGACGATTCTCGGACATCAATCCTCATGTCTGTGGCTCCAGCTGAAATGTGCTGAGGTATATTTTCAGGCAGCTTAGTGTGACGACTCTGTGTAGGCAGCACACCGGTGGGACTCGGAGAGCAGCTGAAA
Organism: Brienomyrus brachyistius; assembly: GCF_023856365.1. NCBI lineage: Eukaryota > Metazoa > Chordata > Actinopteri > Osteoglossiformes > Mormyridae > Brienomyrus > Brienomyrus brachyistius. The sequence goes on from NC_064549.1 coordinate 13,071,766, forward strand.
GGAGACGCTTCTCCGGATCACTTGACAAACATGTAAACTAAGCTCACGCTGAGCATTGGTCCCAGATCTCATGTTCTGACAAAATTCTGCCACTGCCTGGAGTCTACATTCCTGACGGTCTACCTGCGGTGGGCAAAACGCACAATAAGTCATACAAAATACACTGATACAAGCCTGCATGGCTTTGACACAAACGTTATTTGTAATAGAGATACATGCAAGCTACATACAACAGATAAATACTACAAGCATGTTTGTATGTATACTGTAATCTCTCCTATCTATCTATCTATCTATCTATCTATCTATCTATCTATCTATCTATCTATCTATCTATCTATCTATCTATCTATCTATCTATCTATCTATCTATCTATCTATCTATCTATCTAAATACACACAAAAGAATACCAGTTCCAGTTGTATGAATTCCAAACCCTTCACTGTACTTAATTCTCACAAGAGAGCCCCTACACAGGAAGTAGACTTGGACAGCCGCTGGCCACTCCCAGACATATGACCATGGACATTAATATTAATAGCATGTTTCTCAGTAGAATTCAATAATATATCTTTGTGAAGCACATTTGTAACTTCATAATGAAGCTTTTATGCACTTCCACTCAATAATAGCAGCAATAATGTGGCACTATTATTGTGGTCGGAAACTCTGTGATTTGTGTTTAGATTAGCGCCTGTTCTGTATATTATGGCTTTTTGTGTTACTCTGTGACACTATGACATAGGGGATCTGAGGACTGACGCAACACTCCGAATCAGATAAGCAAAATGAACATCTACGGTAGCTAATTTCCTCTGCTTTATTACACACACCGGCTCCTGCGCCTCCCGCGTCCATGCAGCCCTTTAATAATCTGTAACAGTCACAGGAGCACTGATTAATGTTGGCCATGTAAGTGATACAGGATGTTGCCTATTTAAATGAAGCACAGGACATTTTAATATAATGATAAAAATATATATAATACCGTAAAAGGCAGGGTTACACGCCTGTGAGCCCATATAACTGAACAAAAAAAACTGATGAAAGGCTGGATTATATTTGTTGGTCACTTTGGTCTAAAATGAAAAACAACAACCGTGTGTAATTTGCATTTCAATTGCTGTATATTGTCTCTGCTGACAGTGAAATAAGGATGTGAAGATGTCCAGTGTTAAAGCTAAAAGCCCTTATCTTCGTAATGATTTTTTTCCATCATATAGGCGCTTATCATTGTTTAATTGGGGTCACTTTTATCTCAGGGTTCTTGTTTTACATCTGTACTGATTATAGTTTACAGCGAATGAGCGTAACGCCCCCATGAATTTACATTCATATAAAACCTACCGCTAGGCTGTTTTATATCAGGCTTGAGCTGATGCTAATATTGCTTCCATCTCGTCAGTTTAGGTTCATGTGGTGTTTTGCTCTGGATGTTGCATCAGCTGTTCATAGGAGGGGATCAGATATTGTAGCTTGTATGAGTTTGTGAAAAGGTCCATCTAACAAAGAAAACCTTCCTCAATCATGTGATATATACCTGGTATGAGACTGCAGTGGTGCATTATTCTTAGCCTACCTTCTCACCCAGCGTTCGGGCTCCAGGTATTCCCCAGAAGACTGCGGAGGGCCGCCAGGCTCCCCAGCTCCCAGACCTAGGTGTACAGCACCACGTAGAGCGACCTGTCTCTCATGTTGGAAGGCAGAGCTAGCAATTACAGTTACGGCCAGAGTAACCCTCATGGCTGCCCCTTGATGACTTTTCCTGGCTGTGGCCCCAAACCTTGGGGAACCCGGTTACCTCTGCTAGCAAAGGAACTGCATTAGCAGCAGCTCTCCTCGAGAACAATGCCTGCAGCTACCTTCATCCTGGGATCGCCACATTCCCTGTGTGTGATACAGCTTCCATAAATGACCAAGTCTTGCACCAAATTTCATCTCACTGGATGACCCTTTAGCAGTTGGCTGGATGACCCAGCCTGGCTGTCTGCGCAGGCTGTATGAACTGCAATTTATGCAGTGAAACAACCTTAATGTGTGTGTGTGTGTGTATATCCATCCATCCATCCATCCATTTTCCAAACCGCTTTATCCTATTGGGTCGCGGGGGGTCCGGAGCCTATCCCGGAAGCAATGGGCACGAGGCTGGGAACAACCCCGGATGGGGGGCCAGCCCATCGCAGGGCACACTCACACACCATTCACTCACACATACACACCTATGGGCAATTTTGCAACTCCAATTAGCCTCAGCATGTTTTTGGACTGTGGGGGGAAACCGGAGTACCCGGAGGAAACCCCACGACGACATGGGGAGAACATGCAAACTCCACACACATGTGACCCAGGCGGAGATTCGAACCCAGGTACCAGAGGTGTGAGGCAACAGTGCTAACCACTGCGCCACCATGCCGCGTGTGTGTATGTATATATATATATATATATATATATGTGAAGGAAAACATAAAAAAAAAAAATAAAAATTGAGCACTTCTTTTGCACTCAAGACCAGCTTTAGCATGACCCTGCACAGCAGGTCAAAACAGTTGGGGAGTTGCTTTAGGGACCAGTAGAGGGTGCTCACGAGCCAACATAAGTCAAAATAACACATCAATGTTTACTTAATTGCTATGTAATATTATTTAATAAACTTAGCAATGCTATTATTATAATAATTATATAATTATAACTATAATTAATTAATCAATAAGCATCAGAATTCTAACTGGATGGACGGAATACTGAATAACTACATAAACACCTTTTGTTGTGTATAAAATCTGACTTTGGGTAATGAATCTCATTACAGTGCTTATTAAAACACAAGTCAATGAACAACCAATTGTCTAAACCATTGAAATCCTTCCAAACTTGAATACTTGTATCAAGATTGTGTTCTTCTGAAGAGGCGAGCAGATGAATAGACTCCTCTTTCCTCTGCGGGCTCTAATCACCACGGCGATGGAACGCTCTGTGGGCCAGATCCGAGCAGAGATCATAAGAGAGCGAGCGTTCCGTTGGCAGCCCTTTTGCAGTGTGCTAGCTGACTCATTCACAGTAACAGACACTGCACCGAGAGCCAGGTTACACCAGTCTGGCCACAGATTTCTAACGCTTACGAAGCACCACAGAGGAAAATGCCATGATAGAGTGTGTAGCTTCTGTAGTGGGCCGAGATGTCTGATCATTTCTATCAGTAATTACTGTAGTTTTTCAGTTTTCTTCTGGTTTAATATATAAACATAAGTCAACTGACATTTTATGACAGTTCTAACCTTGTCTATAGTTCTAACTATTTTGTACATCAGTTTGTTCGGTTATAAAATAACTTGCGATTCCTGGTGATACAGTCTTATTTTCATCTTCCCTTACAGTTCATTTCCAGTGTGATATATTATAATTTCTGGGTTTTATAATGCCATTTCCTGTTGGCTCTCCCATTTCCAGTCTTGGTTTCAGATTGGTACAATCTTTTTTCCAGTTTGATGCAATCTTGTTTTTGGTTTGAGCTGATCTCATATCCAGTTGTACAAAATCTCATTTCCAGGCCGATGCGGTCTAATTTCTGTTTTTTACATAATCTCATTTTGATTGATATAATCTCATTTTCAGGTCCTCCTAACCTTTTCAAGAAGTTCAGGTAACATTCAAAGATGCTCCTGATTTCCTTCAGCAGGTCTCCCTCCATCCAGCTCACCTGGCTTCCATTAGAGGAGACGCTGCCTGAGAAGGCTGGGGGAGGCGTGTGACACCACAGTATTCAAACAACACGCACGTGATTGGGCCACGTAATTCCAGTCTCTGGCAAATTACACACCTTAGCCTGATGCTTTGTTCCTTTGAAGTTATTTATTAAAAAATAAATGTATGCAAATTATGACTTGTTGACAGCGTGTTTGGAATTATCGGGAGTAAATCCGCTTATGGGACGGTGACGAGAGAGCCTCACTCTGTGGAAACATCTCCCTTTGATCTTTTCCCATAAGACGTGTCGGCATCTCCGGCGCCGGTGGCAGTTCACAAACGCCACCCAGGTTCTGTGGTGCAGTGGAGCGAGGTCACAGGGTCAAGGTGAACTGTAGAGGGAAGGATTACACCGGGTAGAGTGAAGACGCTCTGAAGAGCAAAGATACAGTAACATACAGTATAGAAAGACACGTTCATATATGTTTACAGTATTGTAGCCTGACACTCCAAAACTGAGGCTTTGAATCCTACGTCTGTGCCTTTCTTGTTTGCATGTTCTCTGCACGAAAACATGTGACGTAACCCTAAGCGTGTCCCATTTCCTGCATCTCCAGTGGTAGATTGCAGGCTTTCTGGGACTGAAGTGGTGTGGATGCTGACCAGAGCTGTGCTCATTAATAATGGGTTCTACTTTTCTGAAAACCGGAAACCGGACAGGTCCCACACCTAGCGCCATACTCAGATACATGCAGGTAGGGACACATGGTTAGACGGCCATATTAAGCTACAAAATTCAAACACAGCCAGGATGCCAACTAATAAAAATATATTGTCAGGAAATAAATTCCAACTTACACAATAAAAAATATAACAAGCACTAGGTTTCAAACTATTAAACTTGTATCTACTGTCTGTATTACAAATCTTACAAAATCTTGCCCAAGGACAGTAATCTGAACAAATAAAGAGCTGGGAACTTAAGCTCCTGTTATTTTCCCCGATGAATTTATGTTAGAGGGAATTTCTCCAAAGCTCTTGCATGACACCGCATGTCAACATACTCAGATTTAAATCCTCGGATAGACTGATGCTTTGGTTGAGATTAGTTCAATTAGAGGGAACTTGGGACTAAAAACCTCACAGGTTCAGACATTGACAACAGAAAAAGATCCACAGGGACCATGGCAATTGCTCCTATAAGATCCAGTATAAATCCAGAGCCAATCTTGCAACAATGCAAAGTACTCAATTATCCCACATGCATGTTAATGTTACATGTTGACAACATGCTAAACATTTGCTTAAATAATAAATATGCAAACATGCATAGATGTTACTGTGTGTCACACATTGGAGGATGAATTTTGATAGAATAAGATTTCAGCTGACTAACCTCAGGGAACATTTGGACCATAAAAGTCCTTGTGCTTTCTGTATGCCTGAAATTTACACAGAGATACCTAACCCAGGGTTCTGTTTAATTATGGGAGAGAATCAATGAATTCATTAAATTTCACCATTACGACATGCTGTTCCTTCCCCTTGACATGGGGATCTCTATTCTTTGCCTGAAAGCACCCACATACATGTGGCACTGTGGGTTGTTGCTGCTTGTTGTATAATTTGTTTACCCCTGCCAGCCACAACAGGTTAAACTCTTGGGGAGGCTTGGATAGCACAGCACCACCCCACTGTCAAGGTAAAAAATGAGGTAATTCACCAGCACGCTGACAAACTATCAGTATGTTCACCTGTCTGGAGGTGAAAACTGTACAAAAGACCTAGAGTGTGTAGAATGATGACAGCAAATGTTTGCCTCAAATTACCCATAAAGGACACTGCGTTCTTAACTGTCGAAATACACAAGTTTTGGGCAGTCTTCAAGAGACTTTCTACAGTAGGTTCAAAAGGACCACCTCACAGAAATCACCAAAGGACACCCGATATTTTCAGGAGTGATTCCGTACAGGAAGGCGGGGAGCTGGAAGGACAGCACTAGACAGCTTGAACCCACTCCAGTTTAAACACACATCCTGAAAAGTCAAGCACAGGCACCGGGGGCAGTGAGGACAGGGTTGTCATGGAAACCCATGCAGATTTCTGAAGAATTCCTGCGGGGTGAAAATATCGATTCCTTCTTCAAGATGACGCCTCACAAAATCCCCCATAATGCAATGCTGAGAATCATGTTGCACCTACGGAAGGCTGTGCTGTCCTTATACATTTATACATCACTTTCACGGCCCTTTGCTTTAAGACCTATAATCTAAAAGGAAGCTCTCTGCTGGTCACTGGTATCCTGCCCTGGGTGTCTCTGCTTTATGTCCTATTCTCTCTGCGATAGGTTCCAGGCCCCCCTTACTAATAAGAAGTCGGAAGATTGGTGGATATCAGGACGCTGACACTTGTGTAAATAACTAGTTTCCTTTTCTACATTTATTAGTGCACATTGAGCTGTAGGTGAGCTACAGAAGACGATGGCCCCAGCTCACCATACTCAACCCGCTCCCCCTATTCCCTATTTCCATTTACTCCCTTTCTCTTCACCAGATGACAGTGGATGAGAAGTTATCCCAGCTCAGCCAGGGTCTATCTGAGTGGGATTCTTCCCCAGTACGTCACTACAGTTGTGCCGTGCCGGTAAATTTCATTCGAGCTGCACATCCTGGTGTGTTGGTCACTGATGACACGGTATTTGGAGAACTGAGCAATTTCACCCAAGTACTGCCTGCCTTTTTGAGCATTACTATGGCTTTTTTAACATCTTATCCAAACAACGATCTTCTAACCAACAGAGTCATTGTGAGTCTGGGGTCTATCCCATTAAAAAACCGGACACAAGGCAGCAGACACCCTAAAAGGGATGCCGGTCCATCACAGAGCTCACTCAGTCACGCAATGGGCAAACCATCCACAGGAATTATAAACATTCAGACAGTAAACCATTCAAATTTGCTGATTGATGAAGCCGTCAATGCTATCCCAAAAGTGGCTTTTTTAGGAAGCAGTTTAAAGCCAAACTACAATGAAAATCCACAGAGCTGTAGCTTGAGCTTTGAGGATTTGATCTCCCTGTCCCTGGTACAGTGCTCTGCGTGGGGCTAAGCTAGTTCAGCTTACTATGAGCATCCTCACTCCATCTCCCTCTGCCAGTTGTGCGCTCTGATGAGTTCACACATATTAGGCACTGTATCTCTTCGTTGTCATGGAGATGCATCGCGCCCAGCTAGTTCGCAGACTTACTGCAAACACAAATACACACTTGCGTCCAAATCAGGCTCTTATTCAAAACCTAAAAGGCCATCTGGAGCATAGACAGAGTGAAAAAAGGAAGACAAGCGCTGTGAATCACCTCTTTGAAAAGAACAGCTGGAAAAAAAAGGGCAGGATGAAAGGAATGATTGGATGATGATTCCGGAGCTAGATAAACGTGGAGCAAGAGACCAGTCTATCCAGTTTGCTTCTTTGATGCAGGACCTGTCACTTTGAAAGCATGACTGATGATTTACAGCTGGAAAGTTCAATTCAGTCATCCAGGAGAACTGGCACCCTGTCATGGGAGTGCCTTGCCTGCTCTCCTGTACGTCTTGGGATATAATTCCGTTGTGCGTGGCTGTATGTAGCGAGAAGATGCTGGCTCCAGAATGAAGTTATGGGATTTAATTTGGTCAGGAGCATGCATCCATAACATCCATCTTCTAACCGCTTTGCAGTACAGGGTTGTGCAGTGTCTGGAGCCTGTCCCAAGAAGCACAGGGGACAAGGCAGGGGGGCTCCCTGGAAGAGATTCCAGTTGGTTAGGAGCAGCTTACTGAAAAGGAAGTGAAATCCTAGTAGACTAGAAGACAAACCAAAGTAGGTCAGCATCCTGAATGCCACCATGCGGTTAATCATATGAAGCTGTTACAGATGCTGCAGGGCATGACCCTTACATAAACCAGGGCCGGGCGACCTTGGCTATGCATTGGTGCTGTGCCATCCTCCAATGAGGATGGAACACAAAGACCTTCCTATGGCTCGGCTTCTTCGGGGAGGGAACTTTTTTTTTTTTTTTTTTTTTGAGGAATTTGATAAATGTGTTCATACTCAGTGTCTCAGCCCATTTATCATAACCCATCCTTAAAAAAAATCAAAAACTGAGTCTTATAATTCACAAGCAAGTATATGAATCTGGCTCTGGGCTAGAACATGAAGAATAAAATTGGAAAATGGTAGTAATTTATTGCTGACCCTGACACAATTTTGGCTCATCCTCTATCACCCATAGAGAAGGAAAACAGCCTTTCTCAGCTCTGGGGTTCATTGAGAGATAAGGCCCTTATGGTGGGTACCGTTCATGTTCACTTTAAACAATTTTGTTCCGCAATAAATCACGTGTCTTTTGCACGTGAATTAACTGTGCAAGGTAATGGCTTACAGTTCCAGGAAAAGGTAATGCACCTCCCAGCAACAGTTTCGAATAACAGAAGGTAAGCAGGTAAATATTATGGGAATTACGTCTAGATGAAAATATGACTGCAATGAATTGGACTGAACAATTCCCCATTAAGAATAAATATTAATCATGTAGATGTATTTGTTTTTGTTATGCAGACTAATCCCAAAACTATAGTTAGAAATAAAAAATCATGAACTCACAACACTCTCTGGTGAAGTACTACTGCAGTTTGTGTGCTCAGCTGTCAGACTCTAATGACGTATTTGTATATGGCTAAAAGTATTTGTATTTCGCTCCCACTTCAACGACATCATAGAAGTTCGCGATTCATTTTGCAATCGATTACCCATCCAACACCAGACCTCCAATTGGTATTTGTGATCTGAGGCCTCAAAATAATGGTGAGAAAAGGCTGGTGACCAGTAGGAGGACAGCAGGGCGCTGGAAGAGGGAGTTTGGAAATGGTGCGCCCTCGGTGACAAGCAGATCAGGTGACCAACACTCCAAATAATAGGGAGCAGTTTTTAAATGTTTACAGGGTAAATGCTGCAAAATTGGCCCCATTTTGCGCACCTGAGTAGGTCCCCAACTGAACAAAATGTCAAACAAATCATCTAATAACAATACAAATAAGCTGGAGAAAATACCCCAGCGTGAGACCAAGGGGAAAAGGGAATGTCATTTTCAGGTTTTCATTTTTTAACCTTTTTTTGAACAAAACAAAACAATCCCTTCTATTTCAAGCAAAAACCTTTCAGTGTTCTTCTCTCTGTCTCTGCTCTCCTCCTCCGCAGTGCTTACCAGCGTGGTCCTCTGTCTCTCTCCTCACTTCCTCCTCAGTACATAGCAGGATGGTCCTCTGTCTCTCCTCTCTCTCTGTCTCTCTCCTCACTTCCTCCTCAGTACATAGCAGGATGGTCCTCTGTCTCTCTCCTCACTTCCTCCTCAGTACTTACCAGAGTAGTCCTCTGTCTCTCCCTGTCTCTCTCCTTTCTGTCTTTCTCTCAGTTCCTCCTCAGTACTAATCAGCGTGGTCCTCTGTATCTCTTTGTTTCTGTTCTGTCTCTCTCCTTTCTGTCTTTCTCTCACTTGCTCCTTACTGTTTACCAGCATGGACCTCTGTCTCTTTGTCTCTCCCTGTCTCTCTCCTTTCTGTCTTTCTCTCACTTCCTCCTTACTGTTTACCAGCATGGACCTCTGTCTCTTTGTCTCTCTCTGTCTCTCTCCTTTCTGTCTTTCTCTCACTTCCTCCTGTTTACCAGCATGGACCTCTGTCTCTTTGTCTCTCCCTGTCTCTCTCCTTTCTGTCTTTCTCTCACTTCCTCCTTACTGTTTACCAGCATGGACCTCTGTCTCTTTGTCTCTCTCTGTCTCTCTCCTTTCTGTCTTTCTCTCACTTCCTCCTGTTTACCAGCATGGACCTCTGTCTCTTTGTCTCTCTCTGTCTCTCTCCTTTCTGTCTTTCTCTCACTTCCTCCTTACTGTTTACCAGCATGGACCTCTGTCTCTTTGTCTCTCTCTGTCTCTCTCCTTTCTGTCTCTCTCCTCACTCTCTCCTCAGTACTTACCAGAGTAGTCCCCTGTCTCTCTCCTCTCTTTCTTCCTTATCACTTCCTCCTCAGTACTTACCAGCGTGGACCCCTGTATCTCTGTCTCTCTCTCTCAGTCTGTCTGTCGGCTTATGAAAATTCTTGAACTCTAACAGAAGCTCCATCCAGGTATGACCACCTGAAGGACAGAAGATATCATGTCCTTCACGGCTACTCTTCAAAAACCCTTTCCATTTCATGCCAGCAAAAATTTATTATAATAGTCGTTAAAACCCTAACCCTAACTCAGAGAATTCCAAAAAACCCCTTTCACATGAAACAGTTTCACCATTGCTTCCTCTTGTTCATCTAGTTTCAGTGGTCCCTGGATTTCCCGAAATAACTTTTATTTTCATAATTGGATTTGCAGCAGACTGGCGAAAACGGTTCGGTGCACATTTGATTAAAGAGACAGCAGTACGTAGACAGGGGGACTCCTTAGCGTCCTCCGCTGGGACTGCTGGCTGCCGCGGAGACCTAACAGCTAGATAAGGACTTATAAAGGGAAACATTGCGGCAGCTCCAGTTACTTCAGACTTCTCCGCGCATCAGTGAATCTTATCTGGCTTCATTTAAAAGGAGAGGAGACAGCCAAACACTTGGTCACGGAACAGGATACTTGGAAGCCACGACGAATATATTACCGGATTCAGATGCCTTTGCCATGAATTTGTTATCATGCATATTCTTTGGACAGTAAATAAGAGCACTCTCGCTGCCAGTGAGTTCAGGGATATGTAAATACATCCATGTGCATAAAGCTCGCCCTTTCCATTTCAACCTCCAGATTGCCTTCTCCTCTTTTCTATATCATTGCGTGCACAGCTAAGAATCCATGTTGATGCCATGTGCTTTAAAGTGTGCATAAAATCCAATTACGATAGGTATGCCCAGTGGATTCAGAATTATGCCAAACGTGGACACTATGGGGCAGCAGGAATGGTCATGCTTGTGCCTGTTCAGTGATCGGATTCATTGGAGTATTAGAAACAGTGCAAACTGCAGGAGTTTAAATAGACTTAAATAGACCAGAGTGAGCATACTTTAAAAACATGGTTAGACGCTGGAGTTTAATCTCTTAAACTCTATTTATGCTTGACACTTTTACAGACATTTTAATTCTATAACATCCTTTATTCATGGCTTATGTAGAGATTTATTTATTTATGAACATACACCATAAATACTTTAATCTGAAGCGATGTTAGGGATGTTCAAAGAAAATATTACATTTTTTCCAGTGGTGGGAACAAACGAAATCATAGCACATACCTGAAATATTGAGCATAATATTTCTACCTCAAGAAACATTAGAGTAGTGAGGGTATGATGCAACTGCCTGGCAAGACCACAGACAGTGGAAAATATTTATTTACAGCAATCCTTAATATTCAACACAGCTTTTGTGTGTGCTTTGATGGCCTTTTTTCATAAATGAAAACATATCTCATATACAGCACCATAGCATTCGACTAAACACTTCAACGATTTGTCCTTCCTACATGTTTCAGTAGGGGTCACTGTTTCTAAAACTATTTCAGTGTGTTACAGACAGGACCCTAAAATGCACTGATAGCCTTTATCGGGTTTGAAAGCATTTTTGTGTAAAATATAGTGTTTTGCCAGTCTGATTTTACTATGAATAATTCCACACTTGAAAGCCATAGTCAAAACGGTTTCACTCGCGGCTGCTCGCTCAGGCAGGAAAAGATGGCCCCGAGTAAAATTGTTGTAAATAGAGCCTTCCGGAGCTGAGCAGCCCAGTCTGGAAAAGGACTAATTCTAGGAGAATTGCATGGGGGAAAAGGAAAGTGAGAAAATGGCTGTAAAAATCCCAGAGCAAACAACCATACAGCTCTGCCAAACAGACAGGACAGTCCGCTGGCGTCAATCGTGCCCCAGCTCTAAAAATATGTGGCTTCCCTCCCTGTCAGCAGCAGGGATGCCGGTGAGGGGTGGACTGGGCTGAGGCCCGTCACAGCAGAAGGGGGAATGGACGACGGAGAGTGGTGACAGGCCAATGCTCCAAGGGGTCGACGAGGTGGTGCGGGGGCGGAATAGTGTCCAAATCTGCAAAAGAGCAGGAGTCATGGCGGGCCTCAGGCACCCTGCCATTAGCTTGCCAGCACTGAGGGATAACATGCAGCTGCTAGCCATAGCATTCATTACAGCAGTGTGGCCGCTAGCTTTAGCATTCATTACAGCAGTGTGGCCGCTAGCTGTAGCATTTGTTACAGTAGTGGGGCTACCAACTTTAGCATTCATTACAGCAGGGTAGCCACTAGCTTTAGCATTCATTACAGATGGGTAGCCGCTAGCTTTAGCATTCATTACAGAAGAGTAGCTGGTAGCTTAAGTCTTCATTATAACAGGGTAGCTGCTAGCTTTAGCCTTCACTAGAGTAATGCGACCCTTTGGAAAAATGCAAGGTGCTGGTAACTTTGGCGAACTAGCTTACACTTAAGTATTTAAAAGCAATTAAAGACAGAAAGGCTTTTTCATCTGAGGTGGAAGAGGACATGTATGGTCCTTTGATGTCCACATTAAACAAAGGGACAGGTTAAACAATACTGTATCCAGCCAGCCTTGTTACGTCCTCCAGAATGACACTGCTGCAGGTGCTAAGGCCTCTTCTGCTCTAGGTGTTCAAAGGTCGGCACCTTGCAGCAATACCCAAAGAGGCCATTAGCAGTGATGAACATGCCTCTCTGTTTACTTTACTGGGCAGTTGATGGATTGTAATTTCATGTTATATTTGGGAGAAACTTAGGCAAGCATTTGTGACATCGTTCTTTCTCATTACTGGTAGGTAAATGGCAACTATGCATTCATCCATCTCCTTTGCCCACTTATACAGTACAGGGTCACAAGAGCCACAAGGCACCACAGGGCAGGTGGGCGCCATAGAGGGCATCCCAGTCCATCCTAGAGCACAAGCATGTGCAAACACACTGGAGAATTCATAGATGCTACTTCACCTTATTATGCAGTTTTTGGACTGCAAGTACAAGAAGGAAGCCTGCACAGCACGAGAAGAGCATGCAAACTCCCTACAAACAGAGATTTGATTCCCTCCAAAGCTAGAGGCAACAGTGCTACCCACTGAACCAGCGTACACTGCATGTACGCTACCTACTGAACTAAATATTGCCCTTTCATATGTTTTCATTCCCATCCTGCTGTTTCGCATTGATTTTTTTCACTTTTGACTGATTCATCACACCCTTGACACTTGTCTTAAAGGGCCAGCTGCCTGTACCTGTTGACAGGTGTGACAATCAGCCTGAATTAATTAAGAGCTTGATTGGGGAAAAAAAACAGCTTTCAGGAGGTCCCCAGAAACACATACACTCAACTCCTCACCACCTGTTTTCATACCCCACAGATCGATGTTTTGTAGCAGCATAATGAACTGGGACTACGTGCAATTCAAAATGCACTATTTTTTTCTTACTAGATTTCTATGTTTAACTGTGGAAAAAAACAAAAAAACAAAACCTCTTAGTATTCGGAAGAACGAACCTGACAGGTGGGCTGTAGCCATTGTTAAATTATTACCAATTTGAATGCTCCGAGAATATGAATAATAATAATATGCTTATAAGTACATAATAAATAGTTCATGTTTTGGAATTCGGTATGGAGAGCCTTGCGATATGGAGTGTGTGTCCTAATGGTGTATGTGTGTGTATGTGCTTGAATGCAACTTATTGTAAAAATACAAACCAGGGCACTTTATGATGTCAGCTATAAAATAAATATATACACAGGCCAATATTAAAGCAAAAATAACCACATACAAATATTTATTCAGAATATCTATGCTTTTTTCTTGCTGTTGACGAGCTTTTAATTCGGCACCAGCCATTCACTAATCCATCATATTATTATTATTTTTTTTTTTCTGGGAAGGCTACGGCGTCTTGTATAGCCAGCGGTAAATAAATATCACCGCAGCGGGGTGAACCCCCCGAAAGGGCGGGTGGGGGCATCTCGTGGAGCCAAGCATGGTAGAGGCACTTTGACTCCTTTAATGCGTCAAAGCCGGTCGCATCGCTGGCAGCCGTGCAGCTTGCGGAGAACTTCCTCCTGCCCGAAGAGGCGGCGCACGGCTAAATTACCTGGCTAAGTGTGTCCTCGGCACGCCGGCGAACAGCTGTCAGATGTTCCGCGCTGGGAAATTATGCATCTTCAGCTCACCCTGTCTGTCAAAACATGTTTCAGGACGAGGAGGGTTATTATATTATTATGCGAGATTCATAAACATGCTGTTGCAGATTCCTCTGTTTAGCGGCCTAATTACATCCAACAGGATCCTTTCCGGGGTTTCATGAACCCGATGAAAAAGGACGGAAAAAAAACCCTCCACGTTCGCTGTTGTTCGGGACACTTTTTATCGTACCGACGTAATCTGGCAAACGTACACGTATTTGACATGATGCAGAGCGCTGGATTCAGATGTAAATGCAACATGTGAATCCACCTGGGCCCTGCTGGGGGGAGGGAGGGGAATGGGGGGGGGGCAGATGCGACCCTGTGCGAGATGCTTCCTTGTGTGCAGGAGAAATACAGCAGCAGAGCAGTCGCTGTCCCTGTAATGGCCACCTGCTGTCAGCATCAGGCATGCCGTTGCTCTGATCTGCCTCGGTGTTGCACCTTCACGCGCCCTTCCTCAGTGGGCTCCCGCTTTCGCTCTGTGCTTTGCTGTTCTCTGTCCCATGGAAACCAGCATATTTTCTGCCTAATCATTAGCGCCACTCGCTCAGTCTTTTTCTTATCTAGAGCCATTAACTTGTTAGGAACATGTCAATGAGGCCTCTAGATCCCTAGATGTAGCTCCTGGGTTCCCTGCCATTTCTCTAAGCATTGCGCAGTCTGACCCTGGGCCCAATTTGCTAGGACAAACCTTTCTGGGAAGACAAGCTACTGTCTAGAATGTTCTCCATTTGTTAATAACTCTTCTCACAGTAGAATGATGGATTTCAAAGTGTATGAAAATGGCTTAATAACCCTTCCCACAGGGCTTTTGTATTTTGGCTTACTTTTTGTTGAATAAATAATGACATAGTGAAATCTGTTATGTGTTGTCTGTTATCTGAGTCTCGATTTATCTTATTTTAGAAGTGGTGAGAGTCAGACGATTGTTATTTATGCCCTGATATGTAGAATTGAATGGTGAATTGAAGAAGGGCACTTTCTTCTTGACATCATTGTAAATCTCTCGGCTTTTACTCACAGTTCACTTTCAATGGCTCCAGTGGTGGCAATTAGTATAAAAAACCCCACCATCTATCTACAGCTTATCAGTAGGGGGCTGTGGGGAACTTGGAGTCTATCCCAGGAAATACAGGGCACATGGCGGGGGACACCCTGGACAGGATGCTGGTCCATCTCAGGGCACAAAGCAGGGGATTCCCTGGACAGGATGCTGGTCCATTTCAGAGCAGAAGGCGGGGAACATCCTGGACAGGATGCTGGTCCATCTCAGGGCAGAAGGCCGGGGACACCCTGGACAGGATGCTGGTCCATCTCAGGGCACAAGGTGGGAGATTTCCTGGACAGGATGCTGGTCCATTTCAGAGCAGAAGGCGGGGGACATCCTGGACAGGATGCTGGTCCATCTCAGGGCACAAAGCAGGGGATTCCCTGGACAGGATGCTGGTCCATTTCAGAGCAGAAGGCGGGGAACATCCTGGACAGGATGCTGGTCCATCTCAGGGCAGAAGGCCGGGGACACCCTGGACAGGATGCTGGTCCATCTCAGGGCACAAGGTGGGAGATTTCCTGGACAGGATGCTGGTCCATTTCAGAGCAGAAGGCGGGGGACATCCTGGACAGGATGCTGGTCCATCTCAGGGCAGAAGGCCGGGGACACCCGGGACAGGATGCTGGTTCATCACGAGGTACAAGGCAGGGGATTCCCTGGACAGGATGCTGGTCCATCTCAGGGCAGAAGGCGGGGGACACCTTGGACAGGATACTGGTCCATCTCAGGGCAGAAGGCGGGGGACACCCTGGACAGGATGCTGGTCCATCTCAGGGCAGAAGGCGGGGGACACCCTGGATAGGATTCTGGTTCATCACAGGGCAGAAGGCAGGGGACACGCTGGATAGGATGCCAGTCCATCACAGGGCACAAGGCAGGGGACACGCTGGACAGGATGCTGGTCCATCAAATGACACATGGCGGAAAACACCCTGGATGGAATGCAATGGCACACAGACAGCAGTTCACCGAGCCAATTGACAAAAAATGTAATTTGGGACCTTGAGAGAAAACCAGAGTATGGGGCAATCCACACAGCACAGGCAGGAGATGCAAACTGCACACACACACACAGGGGAAGCCAGATTCAAACCCTCAACACTGCAGGTGTGAGGCAGCAGTGGTATTCGCTGACAACTTTGCAGCTGAATATTAACAATAAATTTGAAAACTAAATATATAAACACGCAGTGTTTCACAGCGTTCAGGCCTTTTTGTAAGGAATCCTGCTGGACACAACACAAGCTTTTTCCTGGTGTTGGCACAGAGCTGCAGCGTGTTCCTTAATAATTGACGGGACAGGACGGGAGCACCGGAGGTAGTCTCTAAAGGCTCGCCGCAAACCCTCCTCTTTCATCTTCTCAGGAACGCGGGTCCTCAGCTCCCCCGTCGTATGTTCTGGCAGCTTCTTTGATGGTGTGGCATCGGTCTTCTTTAGCAGCAGCCTAATGAAACGCGGATCACTCCCCTGGTAAACAGTGAACACTCCTTGGCCGTCCAATTACCAGGACGGCGGGAGCCTTCGCAAGTTCACATTCCCTTTTTGTACACAAAGTCAAATTTGGAGCCACGTTCCTCATAAATGAAAGGAAAGCAGATGTATTTTGTTTTGAGTGAGTAATAATGGAATTTAAGTTCAATACATGTCCTCCACAAGGGAGGCAAAAATACTCGTTTGATGTTAAAGAAATGGAAAAGCCTCTTTGGGCCACGGTCGGCTGGCCACCAGCTTCTCAAACTGCCATTTGTCTCCCACGTATGAGTTCTTTATAAGCAACTACGTATTTTGAAATGCATATTTAAAAACATAGAAGCACTTGAGCTAGGCAGTTCAGAGGAGGGTTATTTACATAAGCCCCCCTTTCAGTGTCTGTATAAATGTTTGGGAGGGGCTGAGGTCTGCAGGATAACATTTCTGGCGCAGAGGGATACAAGATACACCAAAGACCAATGAAACACCAGTAAACAAAACACCCTGGAATGGCCACCTGACTCATACAGGTACCTCAACTATTCTTCCACCTTGACAATATTCTTGGTGGATCAGGTTCTAACATTAACCCATTAGATACACAGCAACCTCTAACGCCTTCACCAACCAGGGATCACACCTTCATAAGCAGTCTAAGATGCTTCATAAGCATCTGAGATGTATCATGAGAGTTTAAGATGCGTCAATAGCATATGTCAAATCCTGCAGACTACGAGAAAGTCTTCTGTGTCAGGCCCTTTGTAAGTTAGATGTAAACATTCAGAGAGACATACTGTAGCTTACAGCGGCATTACAAAGGTCTTATGCACATGTCTTTATTCAAAGTGTTACTGTTCCCAGTTCTATTGGGTAGAGCTTTGACACAGGTGGTGTAAGCTGACAGAAAGCGGGTCGGTATCCCCAGTTGGTAGATAAGCAATCTGGGCCATGTAATGTGCACCCTTCTGCGCCTCCATCGAGACTCAGGCGGAACGAGAGAGGCGGCACGCACCCCGTGGTTCCCTGACAACCGTGACCGCTAACCTCACTTAGCAACAGCGAAAACGACCCTCTCCAGCAACAACTCGCGCATCCATGACCGAAGACGACTTGCTTGATTCTCCTCCGAGAGATTTCACAACTGATTTTGACAGAACTGAGGATACATGCTCAGAAGGCATTTGACCCTGATGCAAATTTCTCTCCCAAAAGAAGAGCATCTAAGTTCCCCGCACCATCCGAAACGACGGCGCTGGGATGAGCTGGGGTGCCAGTTGTGATAGATCTCACTTTGCTGTGGCCGCGGGTGGAAGTGGACGTCGATAGTCTGAAGAAAGTAGAGAGACGTGATGAAGTGCCTGGTGACGAGCTGCCAGAAGACCCTCTGCTTTCTCGGTATTGATTCTTCAGAAATAAACAGCGATGGTATGGAAGGAATGAAACATTCATTAAAGGGCGAGTAATAGGCATGACATCAAAGAGGAGAGAGATTGGTGAGACAGAAATAATTATTGTCACAGAACTACCCCCCGGCCCCCCAAGTGCTCCTCTGACAATGACACCATTCCATCTTAATTTGATTGGGACTGATGATTGTGTCCAACCACCTGATCATTCTCTTGCCTGAACACAATACTGATCATTTGAAAAGATGTAGCGATGTAAAGCCCCAGGAGCCAGCAGGAATTGTAGTATCATTTCATTTGCTTCATTATTTGCACGTTTTAATTCAATCGATTTCTAAGTTTGTTTAAACCATAAACTGGCTCCATGTTATTAAATTAACAGTAACTGTTTTAATGGCAATATGGCAGGATATTTAATTTCTGTTGATTTGTGATGATTTTTCTTTTTTTCCATTTCCATCTTTTTTCTGCAAGATATGTTGAGATCGCCTCCCATCCTGGGTTGTTCCCTGCCTCGTGCCCATTACTTCCGGGATAGGCTCCGGACCCCCCGCGACCCAGTAGGATAAGCGGTTTAGAAAATGGATGGATGGATGGATGCTGAGATCGCATTGTGTTTAAAAACAATCATACAGCTACGAAGACTTTAATAGCTATACGGTAAAAAAAATAGCATTTAGTTAAGAATTCTAGATGACATATGGTTATATTTACACTTTGCAGACCTAATGGCATATAAACCATGGGAAATCTGTCATTCAGGGTATTATACTTGTATTACCCTTAAAAAAATCCCGTACAGACTAGTTGCACAGATAGGCTTAAGTTTGTAGAGCTTTCTGACTTCTTTTGGTTGCTTGACGATACTTCTGTTTCTGTTAGTGGGCATGAACACTGTTTTCTGAAGTACAGCAACTTGTAATAAATGTGGGTGGTGGGGTGGGGGGAGGACTGGGGCAGTCGCTGACAGGCAGGGGCTTAAGGTGGAACCGGCTTCGAGGGGCCAGCCGTCATATTGACAAGAACAGGCCATGTCAAGCAGTGCTGCTACTGCAAATGTGGAGGGAGACTGCATTATATATGAACCACGGGCGTGCTCTGCTATACGTGCGTTACATATTGACAGAGAGTATGTGTGATATGTGGACACTGCACTGTTGTACTCCTGTACTGGAGGCAGGGATTCTGCACTAATGTATTCATTTGTATATTTTATTTGCCACGGAGACACTGAATGTCGGCACTGCAGACGGATGCAATACGAACGGCCGCACTCAGAAGTGCTGCACTTCTATTTATTAATAAAGCTGGCAATTAGCTTTTAACGCTCTTAAGAATGATACAAGCAGTGCAAAAACAATCCATCCATCTAGTGCAGTGGGCTCTGAACCATGACATAACAGAATGCGATGTGGTATTCAGAGAGATGTGCACCCCAGTTGGCCAGACACAGAAAGAGCAGCACGGGACCAGCTGCATGCTTTGATGTGGAGTTGTGGGACTGGAGAGACAAGGTGGCCAGGGACGCAGGCAAGGATGAAACCTCTGTTGGGCGTCTCATAAGCCTCAGTCCTCACAGGGAACGAAATCACTCTGTCTGTGATTGTGGCGAAAAGACCTCCTTATAGAGATGTCCATGTCTCCAGACTTGCACTCACTGGAAGGGAGGTTCTGTTAGCAGGAAGTGTTTTATGCAGCCTTAAGTGATACATCCTGGATTCAAATGATACAACACATTGAAAAATCACCATTTGGGAAGTCCAGATAGAGTGGGAAATTCTAGCGTGAGAGAACTGACCCAAACTTTTCCACCAGGTTGATGACCAAGGAATTCTACATAATGTAAAAAATAAAAATCGTGCAACTCCTGCCTGACTCATAAAACTCAAAGAAAGCTTGAGAGAAGTTGTTACACGATTTAATAATTTTCTTGCTGATTGTCTGAACCTAGATACCTTGGGCTTGTCCATCTGAGAACCCATGATGATGGAACCTGAAGGAAGAGCAGTGGTTCGGCTATGTCAAGCTGCGTAGACACTGTGGTGTTTCTGACTTTCAGGAGGTGGTCAGTGAGGAATGATAGAAGTGAAGAATAATAATGAGAGCCATAAAGAATTAAATATTTATCATGTTGACAAAAGAATGAATTCACCCAATGGTTTAGGACACATGACTAACACGTTTTCATGCCAGATGACCCTTGCAGATTGGAAGCTAAAAAACAGTGCTCTGATAACCACGAAGCCGTTACTGCTGATTAGACAGGTGCTGGTCCAGTTCCAGCCACCAGGAGGTGCTGCTCCATGTTGGTGGTTAGAGTTTCGCTGCTTTTTCTTCATCTTCTCACTAAAAGGGCTCATCGTCATCATAATAACACAAGATAAAAAGAGCAAGTTAGATTGAACAATGATTCATATAAAAAAGAGGGATTTGAAAAGTAAATGAAAGTATAACTCCTTCATCTGAGCTCCATAAATTCCTGCACCGAATGGACACATTAAAATATATAAAGCATGACAGAGATTACAGCAGACCACCTCTAAACAGCCCAGACCAGTGAACCAAGGGAGGCAAATCGCAAAGAATATCTCAAATTCCGATAAAGTGACATTAAATTCCTCGAAATTTGATTTGGCCGCATTTCAACCATGACCCTAATAAACCAACAGAACGGACTAATTGTGGCATTTTAAAACTTAATCAGAAGAAAAAAATGGCTGTCAAGCTTTAACAAAGGTCCAATTAATATGTGACCGAGAGTCTCAAACTCAACAGCTCCGGGGTAAAGTGAACGCAAGGGTGAACTTCAGCCTTTTCTCTCAATTACAGTCTTAATTTTGACGTTTTACCTTTTTAAATGATAAAGTGCCTTTCTTAGGTAAAAAAAAACGTAGGTATGCAGAGTACAGAAACATAAGCAGTAATTGAGAAAATTAAGCCAGAGAAATTGGCTGGAATGGAAACCAGGAATCACATAGTCATGTGATGTTCATCAGCTGTAAGGCATAAAGGGCTAATAATATCTGTGCTTAAACATCAGAGACTATTAGCTATTCATTGCTATTCACTTACAAATGACTCCAGATGCATAATAATTATCAGCATTTTTTTCCCAGCTCAGGAAATTTTGCAAAAACAAACAGCTAATTAAAGATAAATCTTTACATTATACTTTCCCCAGAAGTGTTAATTCAGTACAGGGTGGCGAGCCCATTTTGAGAAGCACAGGGTGTGAGACACACTCCCGCTGTTGTTCGGCAGGAGCCGGTCCATAACTAGACCCACACAGATTCATTCAGTGACATCAGTCCACCTTAATAACCATATTTGGATTTCAAAAGGAAGCAGTAGGAAACTCATGTAAACAGAGGGAATAGTTCGTCCAAAATCCTTACATTCACTGAGCCAAACCGGGAATCAAACCAACAATCACACTGCCACTGTCTGAGTCTTCACATCACCCCAGTACATATTTTATTATTTGAAGTTTTTAGACATATACCCAGGGTGCCTGGCACATGATTTTATTCCCTAGGAATGAATTTACAAAGTAAGAAACCGATATAGGAAAATGGTTCATGGATGGTTGCCAGCATTGGATGTTAGTGTGTTTCTTGCTCTAGTCTTAATCGATTTAACTAATTATTTGGATATTGACTTCAGCTGTAGAGTCGGCTGTAAAACAGCTTCGTAAGACTGCGCCCCTTGAGAACTGAGGTGGCCTGGGTCAGCTTCAGAAAGCTGTGAAGCTGACTGGATGTGGGTTTGACGATCCTCACCTCTGCTTCATTAGCGAATATGCTCCCTGCATCTAACTGCATCCTGGAAATCATTATCATTTGCCACGAATGAAGGAGCAACAAAATCGGTATCGCGTACACATGATAAATGGCAAATATTACCAACAGAAGCAAAATAATGTATATCATACGATGTGTATAGTATATTGATAACAACGCAAACGGATGCTGCCATGTTTAATTAATGCTAGAATATTGTCTGGGAGCACGCCCCGGGCTTTTGTTAATTTGTGGGCTCCTCAGTCCCTTGGCTGGGTGTTTCCGCAGGCCTTGCTTTAATGTACATCGATTCACGTCACCGCATAGGGCGTTAATTGACGAGGGCATCGAGATGGAGCAGTAACACATGAAATATAAATAAAATAGCATATGAAAACTAATGACGCTGGGCTTTGGACAATAACAGCAATATAAAATTGGCCTTGCTAATTCCTGGCTAAGGGCAGCATGGTGGCTCAGTGGGTGGCACTCTAGCCTCACGTCTACTGCTGGTGGTTTGTTTCCCTCACTTGGCTCTGGGGCTGTGTGACGTTAGCATGTTCTCTCCATGTTTGCGTGGGTTTCCTCCCACAGTCCAAAAACATGTGGTTAAGCAAATTGGTGTCTCTAAATTGCCCATAATGTGCGTGAGTCTGTGCCCAGAGATGGACCGGCATCCCGTCTGGGGCCTCTCATGCTCTGTGCTTCCTGGGACGGGCTCCAGGCTCACCATGACCCAGTACTGGATAAGTGGTTATGGGAGATGAATGGATGGATAATTTCTGGGTGGACAGCAGCATTAGCAGCGGGCCATGTTTTATGTTTGCCTCATTTTTTGTTTGTGCAGCTCTTCTACCTCACCAGCTTGGCCTGACTGAGCTTGTGATACTGGACTTGTCGGTGGGCGAAGGAGTCAAGCAAGATTGGTGGAGGCAGCATTAAGCACAGAGGTCTCCTGGGAAATTAAGGCCTGTGTTGCTCTGCTTTCTCCCTCCGCGGGGATGCACTATTGCCATGGCCGAAGCCCCAAATTACAATATGAATTCCCATCTTGCAAACATGGAAGCCAACTTAAAGAACGTTGAGTTAGTGTTAACTCTGATGATGGTGAAGAGGAACTAGCCTTAGTCCTGATGATTAACTGGCAGCAGTGAGGATCTAGCCTTAGCCTTTATGACAGCTTTCCAAGAGTCAGCGGCTAGCCTCAGTGCTGACGACAGACTGACAGCCGTGAGGATCTGGACTTAATGCCAACAACAGACTGATGGCAGTGAGGAGCTAGCCTTAGTCCAGACAACAGACTGTTAGTGCTGAGGAGCTAGCCTTAGCCCTGATGACAGAATAACAGTGAGGACTAAGCCTTATTCCTAATGAAAAACTGTCATTGAGGAGCTAGCCTTATTCCTGAAAACAGACTGATGGTGAAGAGCTATCCTTAGTCGTGATCACAGTCTGATATTGAAGAGCTATCCTTAGTCCTAATGTCAGACTGATGGTGAAGAGCTATCCTTAGTCCTGATGACAGACTGATGGTGAAGAGCTATCCTTAGTCCTGATGACAGACTGATGGTGAAGAGCTTAGTCATGATGACAGACTGATGGTGAAGAGCTTAGTCCTGATGACAGACTGATGGTGAAGAGCTATCCTTAGTCCTGATGTCAGACTGATGATGAAGAGCTATCCTTATTCCTGATGACAGACTGATAGTGCAGAGCTAGCCTTAGCCCTGATGACAGAATAACAGTGAGGACTAAGCCTTATTCCTAATGAAAAACTGTCATTGAGGAGCTAGCCTTATTCCTGAAAACAGACTGATGGTGAAGAGCTATCCTTAGTCGTGATCACAGTCTGATATTGAAGAGCTATCCTTAGTCCTAATGTCAGACTGATGGTGAAGAGCTATCCTTAGTCCTGATGACAGACTGATGGTGAAGAGCTATCCTTAGTCCTGATGACAGACTGATGGTGAAGAGCTTAGTCATGATGACAGACTGATGGTGAAGAGCTATCCTTGGTCCTGATGACATAATGATGGTGAAGAGCTTAGTCCTGATGACAGACTGATGGTGAAGAGCTATCCTTAGTCCTGATGTCAGACTGATGATGAAGAGCTATACTTAGTCCTGATGACAGACTGATAGTGCAGAGCTATCCTTATTCCTGATGACAGAATGATGGTGAAGAGCTATACTTAGTCCTGATGACAGACTGATGGTGAAGAGCTATCCTTGGTCCTGATGACAGAATTATGGTGAAGAGCTATCCTTAGTCCTGATGACAGACTGATGGTGAGGAGCTATCCTTAGTCCTGATGACAGACTGATGGTGAAGAGCTATCCTTAGTCCTGACGACAGACTGATGGTGAAGAACTATACTTAGTCCTGATCACAGACTGATGATGAAGAGCTAGCCTTAGTCTTGATGACAGATTGATGGTGAAGAGCTAACTTTAGTCCTGATGACAGACTGATGGTGAAGAGCTTAGTCCTGATGACAGGCTGATATTGAAGAGCTATCCTTAGTCCTGACGACACACTAATATTGAGGAGCTAGCCTTAGTCCTGATGACAGACTGATGGTGAAGAGCTATCCTTAGTCCTGATCACAGACTGATTTGAAGAGCTATCCTTAGTCATGATGACAGACTGATGGTGAAGAGCTATCCTTAGTCCTGATGACAGACTGATGGTGAAGAGCTATCCTTAGTCCTGATGACAGACTGATGGTGAAGAGCTATCCTTAGTCCTGATGACAGACTGATGGTGAAGAGCTAGTCTTAGTCCTGATGACAGACTGATAGTCAGAAGCTGCTCAGTGAGGAGATTGAAGATCTGATAGAGGGATAGCACTGGCAGTGGCAGATTAGGCTTCACCTTGATGACAGCCTACCAAAGATCAGGAACCTGCCATAACTGTGATGTTAGATCTGCTCCAAGCTTCAGAAAGTCATTCAGGGACATGGGACTAGTCACCTCGAATTGTAACCATCTGAATGCTGCTAACTGCACTGCTAACCCTATTGCTATCATTCCGGCGTCTGATTCTGTACTCAGCCATTGAGCTTTCAGTCACACCTCACGGCTTTAATAATGATGCATGAAATCTGGATACATGTTACAGCGAATTATGATTCATATCCTCCTGGTGCTGGATTTCACTTCATTTCATCATCCGTTCTTCTGATTTACATTTATTCTGACCTATTTTGTAACAGAGATTACCACGTCCTTCATTGTTTAAATGCTTAGCAAGATAAACATGTGTAGCAGTCACAGGTTAGAGATTTGTATATATTTTTTCAGAAAAAGAAACCAATATAAGTTGAAAGTGTGTCTTTCTGTACAAATTTAGCTGCTGCCTAATTAGGGCAGCAGGTATTTTAAATAATTACTCAGCTAGAGTTTTTTTTTGAGGTTTGTTGATGCTGACAGCATTCATGTATAAATTATTCAGATTTTTTACGGGATAAGTTGCGAATTTGTTGAGAGACGGTATTACATACTGTCACATTTAATGAAACCCCCGAAACTATTTATCTTCTTAAAAAACAGTAATTGGCTGCTTTGTATGTAACTTTTTTTTTGCAAGGACTGTTGACAGGGGTTCATTTTGTTTTTTAAGGATCAAGCCAATAGATGATCCTGTGACAGCAGCGCTGGGCTCGGTGTCTGGAGGCTCGAAAAATGAAGCACCTGGAGGTGTTGACAGCTTGGTCTAGGGGTCAGAGGCGAGGGCCACTCCGGGGGTGACGAGTTTCATTGATCAGCCAATGGCAGAGGCCCCCACCACCTTTCAGATAATGAGGCTCTCATACCACTGCATAGTCCTAGAGTGCTCTTAGAACAGTAAATGGTAAACATTCAAAGTGCACTCCGTGTGTAAACGATGCATTGGTGTGATTGTGTGTGTGATTCACCCCCCCCCCCATACAGTCCATTAGAGGCATATATTTATAAACTGGGGAACTGCTCCTCCATTAATCAAGCAGATTTTATGCTGGGTAACTCTTATAACAGAGATAATGTTATAAAAGAAATAAAGTAGTAAAGTACAGTAAAATATCGCAGCTGGCTTCTTACAACTGCTATTTTTACTGTGTTTTACAACTGATGGTATTTTTTAAAGTGACTTACAGCTCTCTCTGCTTTATAGAGCTGGAACTTTAAATACCCAACAGTAGGATGAGAACCAATCTAGAAGGACTTACATTCACATCCCTCTCTGCTGTGCTACAGACTGCCCTGGCATGGCCTCTTGAGAGTTTAAAGACCCTCTTCAGGACAGAGAAGGATGTATGGGAGTGCTATTTAACCGGCCATGTAATTCTGAGGTCCTGATAGAAGTATGGAGAGACCGCAAGCAGGCAGCTGCTGGTTTTTCCCCTGGTGACCTGTGCGTACTGGTGAAACCCTTGACCTTAACCTCACTTAAACAGATCCTGTTTGAACTTTATTTCCATCACCGTACAAAAGTAAATGAAGTGGAAAAAGAAGGCTGTTTATGTTTGAGCATTTACTGTATGAGTGTTTACCTACATTGGTCTTGCTGTTTATGGCTTTATTTGACGACCGCAATCTGACACACATAGAGGAGCTCGGATCAATTGGCCGGCCAGATTTTAAAAATGTTAACTTCCGTTTTAAAAAATGTAGTTTCAATTTTTCTACAGAGTTGATCAGAATGAGCAACAGTCTGGGGGCATAGGAAAAGGTTTGACTTGAAACCATATAGTTTATATTTGGAAATGAACTAATCCCTCCCCCAAACTCCCAGTGTTCTGCGGCGTTGGGAAACCCTGGACTGAGGGATGC
The DNA here is from genome assembly GCF_023856365.1 of Brienomyrus brachyistius. Taxonomy (NCBI): domain Eukaryota; kingdom Metazoa; phylum Chordata; class Actinopteri; order Osteoglossiformes; family Mormyridae; genus Brienomyrus; species Brienomyrus brachyistius. The sequence continues at coordinate 13,098,216 of NC_064549.1, forward strand.
ATGTGAGTTCGAATTTTAAATGTATAGGACTTTGGAATTGAAAGTGATTAGAGACTGCATATATGGATATAATAATTATTCAACGGCAATGAATGAAAAGAGGATTTCAGGGTGCAACATGTTTCTTTAGCTACATCACTCCTGCTTCGTGTCATCTCAGTTTGAAGGACACTGTGACGCTGTCAGCTTCCAAAGTCCTAATTAATTAGGGCCGATCTGTCTTTTTCTCTGCAGGTGCCCCACTTCAGAATTTGACAAATTCAATTAACCTCATAATGCATCAAAACAAGACAAACGTTTTATTTCTCTAAGCTCCGGAAGCCATCTGGCGAGCCGTTGCGGAAATAAGTCCAGCGGCTGTGCGAAATAGCAGCTGACGCCTGGTGTTATGGCTGAACACAACAGGGCTGGCACTGAGGCCTTCCCCTAATGGAAGCTAATTCAGCCCTTTCAGCGGTTGCTTCGCCACAAGAACAAACAGCTCACGACTGAGAGAAGCGATCTGGGAGAAGCGGGAAAGATCTGGAAACCTGTAATCAATCATCCCATTTGTGCAAAGGTGTTGGACGTGAAACCTTTTACCTCCTCAGTAGTGGCCAGGCTAATGGCTTCCACACCTGTCAAGCCATTTGATCTGGTTCATTATGCACGTTAGCAGACAAACCTCACGTCGCATGTCTGATGGCTCTGACTGCTGCCTTATTCAAATCTGTGTCATGGTGATCGTAACCCTGAAATGCTTTAACCCCTTAATAAACACTACTCCTTTGTACATTCCCCTCCGGGATGCTGGTTCCCACAGCACAGCGAATGAGGACAGTAAGGATGTGCTTTTCTTAGATAATGCGCTTGAATGATAAAATTCTGTTGGGGTACCAGGCATGATCTCAGCCACGCAACCTGTTATGTTGACTCTTACACTTTCTTTGACCAAGTCATCCCACTCGTCTGTGTAAATTAAAACACGTTTCTCCTTCCTTTGCAAGAAACAAACCAAAATCCCAGATTCCACATTTAACTTTTTAGAGAGAGCTGCCTAAACTTGATGTATAACATCGAGACTCTCGTTTATAATTTAGATATTATCTCCTTTCCTAACAGAGCACCACGGCCCAGGTCTGCTGGGGGTGGAGAACAACCAGCCCAGGCGCGGAAGATCCAACAGCAGTTCCCACGAGATTAATTACGGCATGCCATCGGATAGCCCATCCTGGGGTACAATGATAGCACCAAGCTGCCCCTCTCACCTCCGTGTGCTACTGCTGATTAACGAGCACCTGCACAGGACCAGGGACTCGTTAGGGGCACAGAGAGATCCCTGGGGTGAAGTACGTTTTTGTTGGGGTAAGTGAGAGAGGGGACGCTGAGACGCCTGACACATTTCCTGCTGCAACAGGGCCTTCTGGGATAAATACTGATGCCTATTTATTATCGCACAATGCCCAGCAAATAGCCTCAAAACACACACACACATATACAGTATATGTCTGTAAGGAATACACTGTGTGTGTATATATACTGTATATATAAAACCGTGTGGAACAACAGTCAGCACAAAGACAATGTAAAACCTGCAGTTTCCCATAATCCTGAGCTGTAAACTTCCAAGACACTAAGCTGCGGGAGGATCTCTTATCACACAGGCAACTCCAGGACACCTCTGTTCCGCGAAGACTGCGTCTGAATCCTGCACCCACGGAAGGCTGTCATCCACAGGCAGCTTTAGCAAGCTGATGGGTCACCCTGCATTAATCCAGTCCTGTCCCGTTTCCTTCAGGCTTGTGTGGGAAGCAGGATGAAACGGGATTGTCATGTTCAGAACTCAGCCGCTATCGGGCCATCAGCCGCATTCTGCCTTATACTGCCTCTGACGTCACTGGGCGATGAATATACACTGGTGCGTTTGAAAATTGCAACAGTACCCTCCCGTCTTCATTTTCTGACATTGTGGCAATAAGGAACTCATTAAACAAGCAGTTAATCTTTTAAAAGAGGGGGAACATAAAAACCAACTAAGATACCCAGTCAATATTACACACTGGACAATTTCTTATGTGTGTCGAGCACCTTATTTTGTTCTAGGTGAAGCATATGTAACTGTTGATTTCAAAATTTATGTTTTCAGTTACTTTGTAACTTTTTTTTAGGGAAAACTTCATTGCATTAGTTAACTGCTGAGAAGCATACTTCAGACCTAATTTGGTCATGTAATGTTGTATTTTATTAACGATTAAAATTCATAAGGGATTTTTGATCAATAGCATCTGAAGTAATACCAGAGGCTAAATTAAACTTTGATCAGCCAGTGAAATGATATCAGCAAAACAAAGAACAAAGTGGAAATGGAAAAGTTAAAATGGAAAAGATTGCATGATCGTGCAGTCATTCGGCCCAGTAATTTGTTATTTCAAAGGAGAATAACTTTTCAGCATCATGTCATTGAAAATGATATGAAGACACATGTATGGCAGTCTCCACAAACCCCACAGAATTCCTGCAAGGATGCGATCAGAACAAAAACCACCCGCAGAAGAGCCAGGTCAGGGAGAGCTGGTGTGGGGCTGCTGTTTTCTGTGTCCCTCAAGCATTTCTGAGATGTACTGAAAATCCTGAATGTAAACAGGATGCTGGACTTTCAGGGCAGAAGCACAATGATATGCCCTGTATGCCCCGAATGAAAAAACACTACTCTGGTTCACAGCAGCCTGGATAAATAAAAGAGATTTTAAAAAGGAAAATAAGCATTTACACCGCATTTACAGGAATTAGATAAGACGTATCTGGCAAATACCACACAAGAGAACAGTAAACCACAGGTAAACCACTTCAGACTCAACAATGGATCATTTAGAGCAATAGGGAGCGATAATTCAGGAAGTCAGGAGGCACTTTTATGCTAAAAAAAAACCTCTGTTCTCGCAGGGTCTATAGCTGTCAGAATGCTTCTGGCTCTGTCACATAAATGTCAAAAAAACAGACAGGTCTTTTAAGCTAAGTTATGGTGGGAGTTCTCTCTCACAGACTAATTGGTACTTTAGTTTTGCGAATGGTCGTGACAAAGGTTTCCACATGTTAAGGGGCAGACGAGTAAAAGTTTTGATTTGAACACGTTAAGGAGGTTCGAGACGACGACATCTGGTTTGACAGCTGGGTGACTGACAGCCGTGCCCGTGTGAATCACCAGCAAAACAGAGCTTATGATGGAGGGGAACACAAGAAGGTCAAAAACATTCCTAAGGTGCATTGTTCTTCATGGGGATTTGGAGAGTCAAATTTGCCATGTCCAGGTGGAGTCCTTCCTTTTGAATGCTACCACATGTTTTTAGCTTTGATTTAACTGAAAACAGGGATTATTTACCGTCATATAATCTTGTACTGGAAGGATTCGCAGCTTCCACTTCATATTCTGAAGCGGGTTTTTGTTCAAGATTAAAGCCCAAAAAAAGGTTAGATTTTATCACAGCCCTAAACCTAACCCTCTTACCCTGCCTACTTGCAAAACCAAACCCTGCCTAACCTACCAGCCCCACGTGCAAAGTGAGAGAGGGAGCAATTACAGGGAGACCTCCTGTTAGGCACCTGCTAACAGCACCTACGAGCACAGAAGCCAGTTTAACCGTGCCGACAGTCATTACAATTGATGGTCTGGCATTGATGTCAAACTAGGAAATCGCTGGGGACACGTAGGGCTTGAGGGATTCGCTAATGTGGTACTGCTCGTGGCAGATCTATGTGTTTATTTAATAGGTAAGATATAAGAGCATATTACATTTTAAGGTTAAATAACAAACAGAGAAGTAGCATGGGTGGTATAACATATGGGGTTTGCAAATGACAAAATTAATTTTACTTTTACATTGGTGATAGGAGTGCTTTGCTCTTTCTACCAAGAAGAAAAAAAAATGACTCAGCCATTCAATCACTGAATCCTCTCTTGGGGAAAAGTGGTTCTGCGTCATTATTGGGCACGAGTTTCTCTTTGTCCACATGTCAGTGGCGCTAAAGCGTGACGCGGACACAGTGGTCACTGTTATTGTCACTCTTATTATGCTGATGCACTATTAGCCACCGCAGACTTGACCATGGAGTGAGTTTAAGAGAAAATACACAGAAATGACAGAAAGCACCCGAGAAGTTGTTAAATATAAATGCTTTGAGAAAAGCAGGGCAAGCTGATAGCTATGAATATTTATATAATGTTCATGCACATATGAATATTAATTATATGTTTTACATCCATATTTATATTAAACACTTGCGTGTCAGACGTGTCGTATCGTCGTGATGTACAGGAAATCGAATTAATATTACACGTCAAACCAGTGGTTCACAAACATATCAGTGCTGCTTGGCTCAGTGGCAAAAAGAAATGAACTTATTTAATAAATAGCCTCAAGTACAGAAATGTAAAGTATCACTTCTGACAGATATGTACACCTATTCTAATAAACCTGAACTAGACAAATAGGAACTGCAAGACGATTTGTTTCAATTTATGTTTCAGCAATGATTTGATTCGAAATGATAAACAAGCCAACATTGCCTCCTGTATGAAGGGAATGTGGGGCAGATCAAGTAAAATTTCTCATCAAGGTAAAGGTAAAAATGAAATACATACTGATATACAATTCAAACCTTACACTGAATCCTAACTTTGAAAGTTTCATGCATATAAATTGTAAAGAATTATGACAAAACCCCAAACTGCTCACTAATACATATGAAATGAGTTATTAAAGATTTCAATGCCTGTCTGTCAGATTTCTCACTTTATCTGAGAGATATATTTAACACCAGTGCAACACATGATTTGCTCACACTGAAAGGGTTGCAACTCACACCAACTAAACTGTGAATATATGTTTTTTAGGCTTTTGAATTATCATAGGCAACACATATGTGTTTATACAACACGTATCACAGCCATTGGGTTGCACGGCAGCTCATTGGGTAACTGTTGTCTCACACCTCCAAGGAAGGGGGTTCAAATCCTGCCTCCTATGTCTGTGTGTGAGGAATTTGCATGTTCTCCATGTGTCACTTAGGAAGAGTGCTGCCTCTGAATTGCCTGTAGTGTGTGTACAGTATGTGAATCGAGATGGGCTGGGATCCTGTTCAGGTTATACCCCTGCATTATGCCCTATGCTGCCTCAGGTAGGCTCCGGGATAAGTGGTGGGAAGTTGGATCGGTGTTATAACCATGCAGTCTATTAAAAACAAAAACCAGAATAACTACGGAAAGATTCTTGGAATATAGTGGCTGTGTGGCCAGACAGATCCAGCACCGCCAGTATGGTTCAGACCCTCGGCCGTGTTTGTGGGTTGAGTTTTCCTGCTCGCCCAGGTGTCCCTGGCAATCTGTAAAAAAAAAATCTCCAAGCAAAAATTTGGAACAGTTAAAGCTCCAGTGAAAACACCAAGCTTTATAACTGCTGTAAAAGTTTCCTTAGATAAAACCTCTACTATACAACTGCGTAGATGAGTAAATATCTGCATGTATCTAATGCTGTGTAGTATATTTAAATAGCAAAAACCTTTAAATCATTATTGGACATATGAGTTAATTACAGCACACTGAGTGAAGTAGTACAGTTCCATGTCCTTGAGCCATTGATCGCACCTCTCCGATTACTTAAGTGTCTCCTTGGGACAGTCCCAGAGAGAGCAGATCCAAGGCTGCTGTAATTTAATGACTGAGTTGTATACTATGGCTGTGGTATCAGCTCCTGGTGGGTGCATGGCATCTCCGTTACCATGATTAAGATGTGGTGATACATCTAAATTCTCAAATGCTGGAAGGACCTTCAGCTGGGAGGCAGTGTCCTAAAGCCTAACCTTGAGCCCCAATGCCTTGACGCTTCTTCTCAGCGATGCCATCTTTGGAAACGGGGCCCAGGCAGGAGCGCCAGTGCTGGCCAATAGCTTTCAGCCAAGCAGGCTGCGTCGTGTCTAGCCCCCACTGCACTTCCAGAATGCGATGCATGCTGACAGTCCGACCGTTTTGAACTTGCCAGTGCCTCAGAGGCGAGATTCTGGCCTTGACATAACAGTGATGAAATGGTAGGAAGGCGGCTGGGGGTGAGCCCTAAGTGAAGGTAAAGCAGAGGTGGCAGAGCTGAGGAGATCCCATCAACCTGCAGAGCACATTCTTAGTTGTCACAAAGCCCTTTTGCTCTGAGCGATGATCGGGTTGGCTCGGGCTATGGGCTTCTTGTTTGGTCTAACATCTGTGCTCACTGGCAGTGCTACCCGCCCTGCTTCCTGTCAGCTCTGACGATGACCGAACAGCAGTGTGGCAAACATTGTTGTTAAAAATAGAAAGCACTCGGGTTTCCTTTCAGGTCAACATTTGCCTTTGCCAGTGATGTCTTAATGAGAAAGACTAAAGACAAGCATTGCCCATTTTACCGTGCGTTTGATTTGACTGTTGCGATTACCTCAGTGAGCTACACCCAGACACAGAAACTTTAAGTTGGTACCCTGAATTTTTTTAAACCCCCTTTGATCTTTCTGGAAAGAATCCATCTCAGCCATTGAATCAAACTGTACTGAACTAAATTTATTCTACCCTGGGTATAAGTTATAATATCTGGTTCTGATTCAAGTTGTTGATTCACCTCGTTTCTCTGTACCTTGAGACAGAAATTTGTTTTTGCCCCATTTCTCCATTCTGTTAAAACAAATACCTTATTAACAGGACATTATATTTTCTGTTCTATATACCTGTATCTTGTTTTCTAATGTTTTTTCCTTTCCTTCTATGATGATATGCCTTATTGTAACAGACATCACTTTGGTCTTTCCTTAAAGATTTTCCTAGTCAGATATGAAGTATTCTTGAAGGTCCAATTACTGAAACCTAATCCTTCAAGCTTAAAAGCTGAAAGGCAACTGTCTGCTTACGAGACCCCAGAAAAAGATCATTCACTTCCACTATCATCAAAATGTCCCTCTTTGTTAGTAAATCCATCACCTACCATTTATTTGATACATTTTGAATAAAAATCCCCTACTGCCTAAAGGAATAACTATTATTAACTATTATCCAAGGCCTTATGCCTCAGGGCTTTTTATAAAATGGATCCCAAAATATATATATTTCTGCCTTTTACGTGTGTCTGTATGAGGCTTCAGTGGAGTCAGTATGGCCTTTCTGATGTATGAGGAGATCATCAGAAAGAGGGACCTGTACAATGGTGGAAAGTACACCTGTGTTCTGTACTTCTGACATGACTCACACTCAGGATTCCTAAACCCTGGGGATTAGACATAACATGTCGGATGATATACAGGGAAGGAATTTGAGACTATACAGTATGGTGATGGATGCATAGATGGATGGATGGATGGATGAATGGATCTTATAAAAATATATAATCATACAGTGCATTAAACCATCTCTATGACAACCCAGTGCCCCCAAAATGGGCTGAAGTCAAAGCAAAAAAGTTTTCAAAAAAGTGCTGTAGAGCTTCCACCAATGGTCTACTGACCAGACTAAGCCCATGTTCTCTGGTTTGACTTTTCCTATGCAAAACAGGAGATCTGATCATCTCTGGAAGACCTCCAAATTCAAATGTTAAGCTCTTAAACAAAGCTTTCCAGTTTTTATTCAAGTGTTAATTCTGCAGACCTGATGGTTTATTCATCAAATGCAAATTGCGATGCCATTTTCATTTCAAAATAAAAGCGAAACAAGACAGGCATGGCTGGTAGCCGTTTTGCTGAGACTGAAGCCTGTAATCGGCAAGAAATTCTGCTGTGTTTCCCAAACAAGGACCGCGGAGAGTTGCCGTAACATGCAGTGTAAGCGTGCACAGAGATGCTGCTCTGACTGCATCACTTCACCAGGCACCAGGCAGCAGATGGTTAAGAATCAGCTTCAGGCAGTAGAGGGACCCCAGCGGGGGGAGCGTGTGTCTGATGGCGCACACGAGTAAAACAGCCCATGTGTGAAAAACTGCAGACAAGCGAAACTAAGAAACGAATTAAAATTTATAAATGACGTAGTGTCGTTTTCTGGCACAGGCAGGGAGACGGGAAGTTCAGCCTAAGCAAACGGGGAATGTGGCGTTGGTGTGACAGGGACGACAGATGGTCCCCTCGTCTCTGACGGAGCCGGCCTCGCGTGTTTTTCAGAAGCTCACACTTTGGAGTTTTGGCCTACAAAATCTGTCCATGAAACTGTTCTTTACCAGTCTGAGTAACAGGAGTATTTGGAAAAGGCACATTTATTAATCCCTACAGGCGTCTCCCATCCAGTAGGTGAAAGCAAGCCGTTTATCGGGGAGGAGTAGAGATCTGAAAATCAATGCAGGCTATTAACGGAGTTGATCATGTTTGTCAAGCTTTGTAACCACAAATTATAAGGACACTTTATTTCCAGGGCCCCATAGAAACATCCATTTTCACATCTATTCTTCCAATATATGAAACGTACGTTTAAGATAAAATGAAGAGCTGTTTGAGAGACAGCAAAATACAGAAGGAAGGGTGATGGGGTGACACAGCACTGTTACTCCAGCCAATACACCCATCTGGCACAAGTCACATTTACCCCAGCAGACACGCCTATTTAGCACAAGTCATATTTACCCCAGCGGACACGCCCATTTAGCACAAGTCATATTTACCCCAGCAGACACGCCCATCTGGCACATGTCATATTTACCCCAGCAGACACGCCCATCTGACACAAGTCATATTTACCCCAGCAGACACGCCCATCTGGCAAAAGTCATATTTACCCCAGCAGACACACCCATCTGGCACAAGTCACATTTACCCCAGCAGACACGCCTATTTAGCACAAGTCATATTTACCCCAGCGGACACGCCCATTTAGCACAAGTCATATTTACCCCAGCAGACACGCCCATCTGGCACATGTCATATTTACCCCAGCAGACACGCCCATCTGGCACAAGTCATATTTACCCCAGCAGACACACCCAATGGGCACAAGTCATATTTACCCCAGCAGACACGCCCATCTGGCAAAAGTCATATTTACCCCAGCAGACACGCCCATCTGGCACAAGTCATATTTACCCCAGCAGACACACCCATTTAGCACAAGTCATATTTACCCCAGCAGACACGCCCATCTGGCACATGTCATATTTACCCCAGCAGACACGCCCATCTGGCAAAAGTCATATTTACCCCAGCAGACACACCCAATGGGCACAAGTCATATTTACCCCAGCAGACACGCCCATCTGGCACATGTCATATTTACCCCAGCAGACACGCCCATCTGGCAAAAGTCATATTTACCCCAGCAGACACGCCCATTTAGCACAAGTCATATTTACCCCAGCAGACACGCCCATTTAGCACAAGTAATATTTACCCTTGCAGACACGCCCATCTGACACAAGTCATATTTACCCCAGCAGACACGCCCTTCTGGCACAAGTCATATTTACCCCAGCAGACACGCCCATCTGGCACAAGTCATATTTACCCCAGCAGACACGCCCATCTGGCACAAGTCATATTTACCCCAGCAGACACGCCCATCTGGCACAAGTCATATTTACCCCAGCAGACACGCCCATCTGGCACAAGTCATATTTACCCCAGCAGACACACCCAATGGGCACAAGTCATATTTACCCCAGCAGACACGCCCATCTGGCACAAGTCATATTTACCCCAGCAGACACGCCCATCTGGCACAAGTCATATTTACCCCAGCAGACACGCCCATCTGGCACAAGTCATATTTACCCCAGCAGACACGCCCATCTGACACAAGTCATATTTACCCCAGCAGACACGCCCATCTGGCACAAGTCATATTTACCCCAGCAGACACGCCCATCTGGCACAAGTCATATTTACCCCAGCAGACACGCCCATCTGGCACAAGTCATATTTACCCCAGCAGACACACCCAATGGGCACAAGTCATATTTACCCCAGCAGACACGCCCATCTGGCACAAGTCATATTTACCCCAGCAGACACGCCCATCTGGCACAAGTCATATTTACCCCAGCAGACACGCCCATCTGGCACAAGTCATATTTACCCCATCAGACACGCCCAACTAGCAAATGTCATATTTACCCCAGCAGACACGCCCATCTGGCACAAGTAATATTTACCCCTGCAGACACGCCCATCTGGCACAAGTCATATTTACCCCAGCAGACACGCCCATCTGGCACAAGGCATATTTACCCCAGCAGACACGCCCATCTGGCACAAGTCATATTTACCCCATCAGACACGCCCAACTAGCAAATGTCATATTTACCCCAGCAGACACGCCCATCTGGCACAAGTAATATTTACCCCTGCAGACACGCCCATCTGGCACAAGTCATATTTACCCCATCAGACACGCCCAACTAGCAAATGTCATATTTACCCCAGCAGACACGCCCATCTGGCACAAGTCATATTTACCCCAGCAGACACGCCCATCTAGCACAAGTCATATTTACCCCAGCAGACATGCCCATATCACAATATCCATATAGCATTTAGGCTAGGCGTGTAGTTCATAAACAGATATCCAATTCCACTATACGGGCTTCGTTCGATGGTCTGAGCTGAAACACAATGTTGACGCTTTATTTGGGCCATGTAATCTCGTCTAGACTGCCACACTTCTCATCCCCTATTCCCAACTTTAATAGACTCCTTTTGTCGGTCTCCTCCACCTGTGGAAAAGCAAAATCTCATCCCGGTGAAGCCATTAAGAGCGCCACGGGACACAAAAGGGCCAGGAGCAGCAATCCGTGGTGCTAAAAGTAGCCTTTAACTTCCCTGTGACCTGGTAATTCAAGCTTCCGTTCCAGTCCAGCGGCGTCGCTCTGTGGAAGCGAGGACGCCACAGCTGGCTCACTCTAAACATTTTCAGCTCCCGCCGAACTCCTGCCTCATTCATTGCTCTCGCAGAATCTCGCTCGCTCCGTTTAGTACATCTTCAGTTACGTACTGGCTTTTCATCCTGTTGGGCTCCTAATTGATTTGAGCTGTACATTGACGTAATGGACGCCACAGTAAAAAGTATATCAGACCGATATTCTTGGGAATAGCTGGCGTAAAATATTAAAAAACGTAAATCAGAATGCCCAGAATTTTCCAATTATAGCTCAGAAAAGGAATTAACTGGCATTAAATTGTCCACAAGTATAAGTAAAATTTTTAGCAAATAACTCTAACCTAAACCCTAACTCGATTCAGTTCTAGTTTTTTTCCACACGTAACACAATGTATGAAAATGCACCCAGATTTAGGTTGGCCTGCTTTTTCTCCACTGTCATGTTAGATTGAGGCCATTGTGTGAGAACCTTGCGGTAAGAGGGCCACACTGCTTGACTTCAACTACAGTCAAAGTCAGTCTCCCTCACGCTTGAATGGCCATATAGAGAGCCTTGGAAAAGAAATCTTCCATGGAAAATTGGAAGGCGGTAAGGCATGTCCATGGGTATGAGCATACAGATCACACACGGAAGCCCGGGGAGGAAGCAACAATTGAATAACCACATGGGTGTGACCTTGGTTTTTGGCTGCCTAAAAATAGCTGATTTTTCATTTCCTACTGCCTTTTTTATTTATTTGTTTCATGGGCACACTTGGTGGTCCTTTATGTATAACATGTTGCTAAAATTTCAATTTATAAAAGTAGCTGCAAAGAATTAAGCAGTAATGGATCTGGAAAGGCTGGCACCAATCACGGACACTGGGGCATTTCCACTGCTACAGAATTATGCTTAGCTGTGAGGACGAAGAATGACATTTAAAAGTCACCTGGTCAGCCCAGTGAAACATTCACCCTCTAATTTCACTTTTGACCAAATTAAGGCCCTTTTTGTACATCCAGGGGTACAGCTCCTGTCACACACGGCTGTATGAACAATCGCTGGCTTGAAAATCATTTGTGTCATGCTTACCTCCTGCTCATTGAAAAAGTAACAAAATGTGGTGATGAAAGTCCAACTGTACTGCAGGAATACAGGAGAAAGGACAAAAATGACAAACAAGGGTTGATTAAGAGAACAGGCAAGCCCTAACTGTACCATAACATTTATTCTTGCAATAATAATAATAAACACATTTTTATAAATATTACAACTGTCTAACTGTTCATGAGACCAGAGCTCTCTGCATTCTCCTGTGGCTCATTTATGACCAGGGGAGAATGTTAATGAAACATAATTACATGCACACAGTGCTGCTGGGAAATATGCAATCCCTTAATCATGTACATTTCACGACAATCTCATTAAGGCTTTATCTAAACCCGAGTATTCAACCTGAAAACATATAAACAGAAAAATCACTGAAAGAATTCTTAGAACTAAGTGGATGTTTTACTAAAAAAAAATGCTTCAGCTATTCCAGAGCTACAAGGAGGTGCCGTTCAGGTCTCATCTCAACCATTACAGTATATTGCGTTGAGGTCTGGACATTGACTCTGTTCTTAAAAATAAATAACAACCAAAACATTTTTCTTCTTAACACATTCTTGTTTTATGTATTTGCTAGTATTGTTATGTTGCGGTACTCATTTTTGGCCATAACATTTTAATGTGGCTGTAAACTCACAGTCCAAGTGAGCTCAAGAACATCAAAGCACAGCACAACATGTAATACTCCTTATACAGACAGGAATCAAGGTACCCAGAACTCCTGGTACAGCCATTCTCCATTTTCAGCTACTGTCCTACCCTCCCAATCACCCAGCTGGTCCTTTAAATAAGTGTAAGAATTCTGGGTGTCATTAATGACTTTACCCGGAGTTGGCAATAAATTGTTATGGCAACATACTGTCATGATTTCAGCAGGGAAACAGCACCGGCGCCGTGAGATCGGGTGAACAAAGGTTTATTAGAAGGGAGACAAAACAGGAACACCGAAGGAAAGCAAGACGGACGTCACAACGTTAATGACTGGACTGGGGAAACATACTTTAACGCAGACTTAAATACATTGGACTAATCAACAACAAGAAGAAACAGCTGGTAAATATGAGGATTCCACATAAGGTAGCGGGCGGGGGGAGGGGGGGGGGCATGGCATACGGGAGGATCAGACAAGCAGGGCATGACACATACAAGCATTTAAACCACACCCTGGGTCATAACTGTCTCAGGGTCCGCGTTATAGTTTATCATTTTATGCACATATCAATTTTTAAAAATCACACATAATTTCATTAAATAGGAATTATTATTATTAAAGCATATCATTCAAAGAACTATGTTAGGTCTCAATTTTTTAAGGAATGCTATATGCACACAAATACGAAAGCCTTGTGTAGACTACACAAACTGTACAGTAGGCTGTATTTAAGCCACACACAGTCCACACACAGACCATGCTGAAAACAATCTCCATCCATCCATCCATCCATCCATCCATCCATCCATCCATCCATCCATCCATCCATCCATCCACTTTCAGTAACCGCTGGTCCTAGTCAGGGTTGTGAGGGGTCCGGAGCCTATCCCAGAAGCTATGGGCACAAGGCAAGAACAACCTAGGATGGGGCACCAACCCATTGCACGTCATACAACTTCGTGTATTTAACATGAAATGAATGGATGTTATGGGCAGGGTGGTGGCACATTGGGCAGCACTGGGCAGCACCATAGCCTTCCAACTCTTGATGGGTGGAGTTTTCCTTTCATACAGTTAGGTAAACAGTGTCCACTGTATTAGCCTTAGGATGTGCCTACTGATAGACTGGCTAACTGTCCAGGATGTCCCCCGTCTCATGCCTTCCAGGGACTGGACTCGAGGCTCACCTGCACTGGTTAAGCATTCATGAAAAATGTCTGGATGGATATGGTGACTGTCTCTTTTAGAAATACTCTTTGGGGGGCTCAACAGGTTGAAAGACATTAACATAGTCTGGGAATAGTACTGGATAAAAATATCTAATAATCGATGCACCCTAGAGCAACTTCTTTATGCTATTTTTGATTTGTAGACATGAGTGATTTTTGGAGGACCAGCTTGACCTTGTTAAGCAGTCATATGTGGCTGTCATTGTAAGATTTGCCCATGTAACTCACAAAATGGGCGCAGCCTCCTGCTGTGCATGGTGAAGGGCTGCAGAGCCCACTTCTGCTCCATTTAAGCACCTCCACTGAAAGCTGCGGTGGAGAAATCCCACTTGCAGCCGGCTATGCCATCGCCATCATGCATTTTTGCTCTGCTCCCTATTAAACGGCTGCCCCTTCACAGCCGAATCATATCATTTGAATTACTCACATCCCATCCAGCACCATAATACGTGTGTCTGCCGAAACTGCTGTCAGAGGCATGCAGCTTAATGTCACGGCTTTCGCCGCTGCTTCCGGTGGCTTACCGCGGGGGCTGCCCGTCCAGACTATCTAGTAAACCTGCCGATAGCTAAACACGCACAATAACATTAGCATCCTCAGTAAGCACTTAGTGTCAGAGTGTTCATAACAAGAAAACTATGGGAAATGGCCAGTGTGAGCTGTGTTTGCATATGTTAGCCATTTTGCCTCATTCCTTGGGTCATTAGGGCTGCGAATGCTCACTGACATGCTTCTTCTGTGTTGTTTTTCAAATTTGAAGTGTGTGTGTGTGTGTGTTTGTGTGCTTATAGGGTATCTCATTTTGAAAACACTGATTTCAGCTGAGCAGGGAAGACGGCGGATGTTGTGAGCCCCTGGGTGCCGTAGCTGGAGGCGATGTCAGACTGACGGTGATGATGTCAATGCTCAAGGTACCAGGGGAGTAGGCCGCACTGAGACAATGAAGACCTTGAGAGCTGGAGTAGGTCTCAGAGTCCTTGTGGGGCTAATTGTTTGCATTGTGAGAGAAGATTAGGGAACTCAGAAGTGACTCCTCTAGTTCAACAGCACTAATGAAAGTACATTGAAATTGTTAAAAATCAAGGTAATGTAATTAATAACATGGCATTTATATCTTCCTCACCACATTTTTTACCTCCTAAATTTCTAACTAAACATTTTCAATATCATATAAAAACCTACGCGAAGCCTTAATTTAATGTATATAACTTTCAAAATCAAAATTATATTTAAATTAAATTAATTAAGCAAATCCCATACAAATCAAAGAGAATTCAAAATAAAAGTCTTGCTTTCAGATGAAAAAAATGAAATCAATTAAAATTACAAGTAAGTGGTTTGTTAAAAAAAGAAATTAAAATGAGTGTAAATCAGTTTGTATGATCTTTATAATTATGTTTGTAATTACACCACATTGAATTAAACAGATTTGAAAGGCATATAAATAACTTTGCTAATAACACGTGTACATGATTCAGTTCAATGTAAATTCGAGATCTTAGTGCCTTTAGTAAAATTTAGCTCCACCCCCTACTGTGCCTGTAATGAACACACTGGCAGTTTGTAATGGAAAGATGCTGCTCCCTAACAAAAACTCATATCCTCTAAAAAACCCCACCAACTCTGCAGCCCTGCCTAGCTTTCCAGAGTATGTTATTTTCATAACTTCATGTCACATGACTGCATGTGACCTCTGCAAGGCATGCTGGAACTTGTATTCACATACTGAGTGTCTTACAGAAACAGGAAAACTACGTACCAAAAATTGTCCCCACAACGTCAAGATAAGAAGTGTTTTCACATTTTCGGGGACTCCATGACGAAACCCCAACCCCCACACACACACAAACACGCACACACACTATAATTAATTGAGAGAAACCAATCCACCTAAACTGCATTGGATTGTGGAAAAACCTACTCTAACACTGGGAGATCATGCAAACTGCCCACATATATGATTGAGGCTGAAATCAAGTCTAAAACGTTACCAGGGATGCTACCTAAGGGTGACACTCAACCGTTATCAGGATGAACCCAAGGGAGCACCTGTCAAATGTATCAAAAATGTAAGCTGGTAGTTAGATTGCTACCTCAAGAACAATATCAGCAAGGTTCTTCCAGTAAGTGGAGTAAGAGTAGGTAGAGTTTTATAGTTGGCTGCTTTTACCGATAGCATGGTAACCCAAGTCTAGCAATAACTAGTTCCACACTCCTCAGAGGCAGAATTGTTTTTGGTTTTGATTTTGCCAAATCAAAACCTGAGGTGGTGCGAGGATGAAGGACAGTCTCCTTGCTGGAGGGGTGCTGGTTGTGGGATGAGCTTCAGGGGTGCGGTTTAATAGCACCCGTCTCTCCTGTGCACCTGCTGTGATTGGCAGGCAGAGTAAAAGAAACCCCCGATTTAAAAGCTCTCTGGGGTGTGGGGAAGAACTTGTTACACGGAAAGTGCCAGAAGACTGCAAGTCAGCCTCACGAACTGATGTCTTCACGTGGTGCCGGTACGCTTTCCACGACTTAATGAGCCCCACGCTCCCAGACCGCTCCCACGGAGGCCGCATCATCGCTACTGATTTGCCGGTAAAGACAATATCTTCCCAAAAATCATTCTAGCTTGCTGTGATGGTCTGCGGAAGCGTGACTGAGCTCAACGTTCCACTTTGACAGCTGCGCTCACAAATTATTTCCATTTATGAAGAAATGTGCTTTAAGCTAACTGGGAACATCGGGCCAAAGAGCTGAATTTGTGTATCTGAGTTATTATAATTTATTTGAAAGAAGCATGATCATTCAACAAGAAATGCTTTAAGATAACGTGTTGTCAATACCAAGTTATACCGCTGGTGTGGATTGGCGTGTCTAGATTGTTTGTACTATGTGAACATGTTTATACGTGTTCTCAGTACCCTAACTGAAATCTAAACCACTGTGACCTTACCTGGACCTGAAAGTGGTTTGGTGGGCTGTTTATTTATTTGCTAAATGCCCTTACAACGGGGGCGGCATGGTGGTGCAGTGGTTAGTTTCAGTTTGGAAAATGGATGGATGGATGAATGCCCTTACAACACGACAGAGCAGACAGTCACAGATGTTGGATTGAGAAATTTTGTAATTCCGTACAAACAAGCGTAGATCAGGGAAAAGCAGCTGTAGCATGTGCCGCATTGTTAAAACAAATGGGGGTAAATGCTATGGTCAGGTGACAGGTGAACAAACAGCAAATGTCCCATTCACAGGATATGCCAGGTTAGCTGTTACTTCAGTACAGCTTGATTAAAGATAATAAATATAGATAAGATTGAGATTCTGTATTACTGGACTTTTTAGCCCATTTGTGTGTATATACAGCTAAATAAATCCATGTATAAGATAAACAGGTGGGGGTAGACATTCGGGGGTGAGTCCGGTGACCAGCCTGGATCTAGATTGGGTTCTGTTTTTCTTACAGACCACAGAGCACAAAACCAGTGGCGTGTACTACGAAGTGGGGTTACTGGCTTATCGGGGTAACTTGTCGGATTTAAGGTAGTCCAGGCAAAATACAAGTGAACGAATATATAGTCCATTTAAACTGTGGTACCTTAAATCCGACAAGTTATACCGATAAGCCAGTAACCCTGCTTCGTAGTACAGGCTCCAGACCTTGATGTCCTACTCCATAGCTATTCCATCCATTCATTCATCTCTAACAGCTTATCCTGCCCATAATCGCAAGCTTTAACTACTCCCAACATCCATTTTCTTCTTGTTTCGTTTTGCTTCCTTCCCAGCACCTTATTAGACCCATCTTCTTGCCCACACAAAAACAACATTCCCGTTCCTTCCTCGCACTCCCATGTGTTCCTGCTTGTCATCACGCCCAGAGCGATCCTCACGCTATATTTGTGAGATGTGTATCAAATAATTTAGTTCTACAGTAACGTATTTAACCATTGGAAAAAAAAACAAAAAAAAACGATAAACAGACTCGATGTGAAACTCCCGTCACGTCCCCAACCTGTTGGAAGATAAGTTTATTAGTCCCCAGCCCTTAATTTAAAATCTTCTTGGGATGTTATGGTCTTCGCGTGTAACAGAAATTTCAATAAAAGAAAATAATTGAATTTCCAGGAAGACAATTAAATCAATGCAATAGTTTCCAATTATGTGAAGAGCAAGGTTACGAGCTTAAGCGAATGACTCCAGGAGGTTGCATGAGAGGCCCTAGGGGACTGTCCACATCTACAGCGCGGCTGAGCATCCTTCAAGCACTAAGATATTTGTCAAGCAGTGCTCTAATTTACTGTCTGAGGCAACACAACTTATAAAATAATTGCCTGGGTCATTATTAAAATGTGGAATATAGTTTAAGGGCATAAACTTTTGGAAAGAAATAAGTCAGCTGCAGGGAATTTAATGACTTGTCTATCCGATTACGTGACATTTATTAGGAAAGTTTGTGGTGTTCTTACTTCTCCATTTTGTTCATTTTAATTAATCTGAGGGCTGCGTTCTGCTAAAATGGGAAAAAAAATGAGTAACAGAAACAGATTTCTGCATTTATAATTTATAGCAAATGTCCACGTTTTTCACTTTTTGTTGCACCCAGACGAACTCTGAATCTTCTTATTTGAATGCTTTTTAATCTAATATGACTTAACATCACAGACACCCATAATTCTAAAGACCTCCTTAGAAATTCTGAAAGTGAGACATCATGTGACCCAAGCGTCTGCTCTGTGCTTGTTGTGACACCGCAACTACTGATGCCTGGAATACAGGGCAGGTGGAGATTGTCGGCATCCTGGAGTTTGGTTAATATTCCATCCATCCATCTTCTAACCGATTATCCTGGTTAAGGTAGACCTGGGGGGACCTGGAGCCTATCCCAGGCATCATAGAGAACATGGCTGCGGTATACCCTAGATGGGATGCCAGTCCATCATAGGGAAGCTGTTAATTTAGCTTATTTCAAATGAATAAAATAAGTCTATTTTCCGGTAAAAACCATGTGCTTCCCTGATTAGAAAAGGGATTTGACAATGGACGGATAGCTTGATTGATTATAGAGGGACAGTTTAGTCTTTAGTCTTAAGATCTCACTAACAGCTATGCTATCAAATATTAAGACTTGAGTGCCAGTAATTTTATCTGTATCATTTTGGCTCTGCCAGTTCTTATGTGTTGATCCATTGCAAATAATGTAAATAAGTATGGTGTTAGGCATTTCAGGTTCAGAAGCTGCAAATCCAGGCCAAGATTTTGTTTCTCCCAACCAGTACTTTGTGACTGTAACTCTTTATGCTCAGCTGGTTGGTAGAAATAAAATCCTGGTCTGGATTTGTAGCTACTGGAGCTGAAATTGCCAAAACTAAATATGTGTTGGTGCTGAACAATGAAAACTGTGTATGTCCACTTTTTGATGATTGTGTTTTTTTACTATGTATAGAACACCCATTCTCCAGTCAACTAGCAGTGTTTGACAACTAATAGACCAGTGAAAAGATATTTAATAAAGTTATTTAGGTTAACTAGTTTATCTTTAAATTATGGTTATATGGATTATGTTATATTACAACTTTTAACAACTTAACATGAATATCTAGATTTATAGTTAACAACATTGTTAATTGTCAATATAAAATTTGATTAGTTTGTATCTTGTTCACACTGACATATTTGCGGGCAATCCATGTAAGACCATTTAATATTATATTTATTTGTGGTGCTAGAGATGTCTAATTATGTTATTTTATATTTATTTTGTAAAGGAGTTTCTTAGAAAATGCATGTTTTATGCTCCTGAAAACAGCAAAATATTTGCAAACATTTTTTGTGGGAGAATTGATGCTTTTTCTGGAAATAATATTATTGAGCAGGAACTACACAGGCATGACTGGCCCATTGCATGATGGGTAATACACAATGGTAGACCCGTTGAGCTTGAAGATCGGGGGATGCAAAACCATATATATATATATATATATATATATATATATATATATATATAATATACACATACACACACACACACACACACACACACACACTCAAAATAACCCCTTCACATTCGTGGTTTTTGTTATTTGAGAATTGGCTGTGAACAATTAAAGAACAATATTTTTGGAGTTTGAAGCAACTAGCAGGTGACACTAAGCTGAGAACTATACTGAAAATGTTTTGGATCACATAAAATCATATATAGATATTAATAATAAAAGCAGGCTTTATATGTTATCATTCAGGCTAGCAGACTCTTATACGTCAAGGTTAGGGGGCCCAAGTATTATTTGTGAATTGCCACATTTATGGGGATCTTCTGCCCCTAACCCTTGTGTATGTGTGTGTCTGTGGGGGGGGGGGGGGGGGTTCATGTATATATTACATTGTGGGAAATAATGTCCTCAGAATGTGATAGAAACCTATTATTTTGACGTTGTGTGGATCACCTTTTCGGTCCCACAAGGGGAAACAGAAAAGTCTGTGAATGCAATGAAAAGACAAAAAATGCCAAAGGCCCCCTATTTTGTTTGGTTGCCATAGAAATGAATGGAGAGTCCCCAAGATATGAATGTGTGCGTGTGTGTGTGTGTGTGTGTGTGTATATATATATACACACTGAACAAAAATATAAACGCAACACTTTTGTTTTTGCTCCCATTTTTCATGAGATGGACTTAAAGATCTACAATTCATTCCAGATACACAATATTACCATTTCTCTCAAACATTTCTCACAAATCAGTCTAAATGTGTGATAGTGAGCACTTCTGCTTTGCTGAGATAATCCATCCCACCTCACAGGTGTGCCACATCAAGATGCTGATCTGACATCATGGGTAGTGCACAGGTGTACCTTATACTGCCCACAATAAAAGGCCACCCTGGAATGTGCAGTTTTGTCTCACAGCAAAATGCCACAGATGCCACAAGCATTGAGGGAGCGTGCAATTGGCATGCTGACAGCAGGAATGTCAACCAGATCTGTTGCTCGTGCATTGAATGTTCATTTCTCAACCATAAGCCGTCTCCAAAGGCGTTTCAGAGAATATGGCAGTACATCCAACCGGCCTCACAACCGCAGACCACGTGTAACCACACCAGCCCAGGACCTCCACATCCAGCAGGTTCACCTCCAAGATCGTCTGAGACCAGCCACTCAGACAGATAATGCACGGCCCCATGTTGCAAGGATCTGTACACAGTTCTTGGAAGCTGAAAATGTCCCAGTTCTTGCATGGCCAGCATACTCACCGGACATGTCACCCGTTGAGCATGTTTGGGATGTGCTTGACCGGCGTATACGACAGCGTGTACCAGTTCCCACTAATATCCAACAACTTCGCACAGCCATTGAAGAGGAGTGGACCAACATTCCACAGGCCACAATTGACAATCTGATAAACTCTATGCGAAGAAGATGTGTTGCATTGCATGAGGCAAATGGTGGTCACACCAGATACTGACCGGTTCTGAGTCCCCAGACCCCCAATAAAGCAAAAAACTGCACATTCCAGGGTGGCCTTTTATTGTGGGCAGTATAAGGTACACCTGTGCACTACCCATGATGTCAGATCAGCATCTTGATGTGGCACACCTGTGAGGTGGGATGGATTATCTCAGCAAAGCAGAAGTGCTCACTATCACACATTTAGACTGATTTGTGAGAAATGTTTGAGAGAAATGGTAATATTGTGTATCTGGAATGAATTGTAGGTCTTTAAGTCCATCTCATGAAAAATGGGAGCAGAAACAAGAGTGTTGCGTTTATATTTTTGTTCAGTATATATATATATATATATATATATATATATATATATATATATATATATATATATATATATATATATATATAAATAACCAATTATCAAAAAACTGAACAATTATAAGACATTCAATGCAATATTTGAGTTTGCATAATCTCCTTGAGATAAAATCAGGAATATGCAGAATGGAAGTATGAACGCCATGCAGTGGGAGTGTACTTTTCATGTGTTTTTTTTTCTCCTCTTCTAAAAATGAACATTTGAATAGACTCCACAAATGGGTCAAGATTAAAAATCTGTACTTATTAATCTTAGATAGTAGTACTAAGAAAAGCAATTTTTGTCTTCATTATCAATACTTGGCAAGTTATTTTTTTTTTTACTGAGGAGGAAAAATGGACAAGCAAAGAAAAACATAACATATCTCCTGGCAAGCAGAAAGCACTACATGGGACTCCGTTTACTTCAAGTGAACGTGGAGACTTCTGCAGGTGTGCAGCCAATTAGATTTATGGAAATTGTGTCTATTTACTGCTGTGCTTGATCGTAACACGATTAGTGTGGCTTTTAATTCCATGACATCTGTTGAAGGTAAAAAAACAATTTGCTTTGGAATTATCACATCAGGTTTAACAGATATGGTCAAGTTGAAGGTGTCATGCCCTCACCAGGAAGGAATGGTTAGATGATAACATTATTATAACATAATACCATAATGTGTGACCTGCTTCATAAGTAACATAGGGATAGTTAAAAAAAAACCTCATGGGGTAAATTGACTGTGTAGAGGTTGCACCCCAGTTGTAAAAATATATTTGACTGCCTTGAATGCTGCAGTTCTTAGGACCCAGAGTTCTGCTGGTTTAAGTGGGAAGAACTGAAAGAAGCAGTCCATTATTTTATGTGACTGCTCAATGAAGCCTGTGAGAAAATATTTTAATACTAAATTTGAAGGTAACTCTTTATGCCATTGGCTCGGTTGTTCACAAACTGGAACGGAGATGTGGGGTTCATTCTGGGTGGGCAGCCCGAGTTATAAAGCATTCCGGCTTTTCGGAATTTTCTGTCTGGGGCCAGGTGTTGCAGCAGGGCAGGGATCGATGCCTTTAGATGCTAGTTTGCTCACTTAATTGACGGAGAAGGCGGTCAGTTATTTATCGTGCTTCAGAGCAGTGCAAGGCCCTTCCACTCTGAAAGAGAGGGAGACTGAATTTTCTGGAACATTTTTTTTCCCAATGCCGTCTGAGTACCAGAATGGCAGAAACAATGAGGGTTTTTTTTATATGGACACTTACAGACTACAATGGCTGGGTTCTGCGTCACGTCTGATTAAGGTAATTGAGAGAGAAGGGGGTTTGAATTTAACAACTTTACAGGGCGGACAGGGGCAGTCAGGTCTGGAATTTTCTTTCGGAGAAACTGTAGAATGCTAGAATGAATAAGACTGAGCTCAAGATAACTGTGCAGCCATAAATAAACTGGAGCTTCCCAGCCGTGCTTAATTAGGGGGACGCAAGGACAGCAAATTAGCTCTTTTCACTGAGAGCTGGTTAGCAAATGGCCACATGTCTTGACTGACCAGTCTGGTTGACACAGCTGTGAGCCTGTGAAACTTTCCAGTTAAATGGTGCAAAGTTTGCATCATCTACAGTAGGGGGCAGAGAGATTATGGTGCGGAGGACGGGAGAGGGAGGGCATGTTCTTTTCTGTACTCGGGAAAAGACGAGCCTGATGCAGGAAAAGCCAAGTATAAATGGACCAAGTTACAAGACATGATTTGTTGAAATTGTCTATAAACAATTTATATACAGTCGCCCTTCCACATTCATGAATTTGACATTTGACATGGGAATAGTTTTGGAGCTTTCCAAAAGATCTCAGTAACTCACAGAGAACAACTAAGTGAAAAACAGTACTGAAAATGATTTGGATCCCATAAAAATCGAATTCTATCTATCTATCTATCTATCTATCTATCTATCTATCTATCTATCTATCTATCTATCTATCTATCTATCTATCTATCTATCTATCTATCTATCTATCTATCTATCTATCTATCTATCTATCTATCTATCTATCTATCTATCTATCTAGTGTTTCATATTTTTCAGTGTATCTTTTAAAATCAAATATTTTTTACTGCATCTTCATGTGTTAGCAGTCACTGTAAGTTGCAGTAAATTTCACACTTTTCTGTGCCTCTAATTTTGCTTTTTTAATAATGGGTCCTAAAAGCTGTGTACCCAGTGCATACAGTATTAACTTTATACATACAGGGGCATCATTCATATGGTTTGTATATTGTATGAAAAGGTCTAGGTCTAGATAGGAAATGACTGTACTATTTGTTTAGAAATTGGTGATAAAAGGACTTTTTATATTATCATTCAGGCTGGCAGACTGTTATGGGTTGAGGTTGGGGGCCCAAATACTATTTATGAATTTTCTAATTCACAGGGATCTTCCACCCCTAACCCTCACAGATGTGAAGGAGTGACTGTATATTTCTTTATATTTTCTTAACTTGCTAGGATATCTTTATAGGCAAGTTCGATATGATTGGTCCCGAAGCATGATGCGCCTTTTTATAATGTTAGGAATAGAGCCATTCATAAAGTAAAAAAAACACACTCTTAATATACTGGGATTCTGCCTAATTGATACACAACAGTTAAGAACAAGAAAATAGTGAAGGATACCATGGATCGAGACTTAATAACTCTATCCATCCAGCATCTTCTAATCGCTCATACAGTACAGAGTGACAGTGAACCTGGAGCCTATCCCAGGCATCATAGGGCACAAGGCAGGGGGCGCCCTAAACGCGATGCCAGGGCAAACACACACATTACAGACAGTTTAAAGATGCCAGTTTGTCGAACTGCATGTTTTTGGACTGTGGGAGGAAGCCCGCATAACACTGGGAGAACATGAAAACTCCACATAGAAGACATTTAAACCCCCAACCCCAACGACAAGGTGTGAGTCAACCATGCTGCCCGCTGAGCTCCGTGCTGCCCACACAAAATAATTGCCAAACCAATTTTCTTTTTGACACAAGAAAAGAAGGCACAGCAGATAGCAAGATTAAAGACTGCATAATCCTTTTCTGAAAAGTTACAATTGGTCTGGCAAT
The DNA here is from genome assembly GCF_023856365.1 of Brienomyrus brachyistius. Lineage (NCBI taxonomy): Eukaryota > Metazoa > Chordata > Actinopteri > Osteoglossiformes > Mormyridae > Brienomyrus > Brienomyrus brachyistius. The sequence continues at coordinate 13,122,911 of NC_064549.1, forward strand.
TATCCTCAAATTCACAGTGAAATACACACACATACACACCAGTGCACCGTAGATTTATAAATTAAATTTGCTAATTTTATAACTAAAAAATGTGTCACGATTTAGATTTAAATGATTAACAATACAGAAAATATTATTGTTATTCATTGCTGATTGATTTATGGAAATTTAGGGACTGTTGATTGATTTATGGAGATAACCAAAATCAGGCATAATTATATGTAATTAATGTGTAAATTACATTGACTGATGGTTGTAATCTATAAATTGCTTTAATTGGGTAATTGTTTTGCAGTCATATTTAGATTTTTCAGGTGCTGGCTATTTTCAGGCTTAACATTTAAAGTATATACTGCGACACATTTAAAAAAATGATCTTTTTATCATTTTCTGTTTATCCCAAAATGTTCTTACCTGTTGTGAAATAATCATACAAGGCTTATCATGAGCACATGGCCATGTTCATAAGTGGACTATAAGTAATTGCCCGCCCAATTTTGCCTTTGACATGGTAAAAGAAACAGCAGCAGATTAGAGTAGAGCAAAAGATTAAAAGATGTTTCTAATCCTTTGCTGAAAAGTTATGACTCTCCTGGCAATTACCCTTAGACAACACAGACATAAGAATGCATTTTCAAACAAATTACTCATTGGACATTTAAGAAGCTTCCAAAATGCAAAATCCTCAAAATGTAACACAAGGAGACAACCATGAAAGAAAACTTCCATTCATATTTCCCATCATGTCCTAGCCTGGAATTTCAGTCAAGCTGGCCCTCAGATCCTTCATTACTTCAGTTGAAACTGGCTGAGTATCCTTAAAAAAATGCATCTTTACAGGTGACAACGGATCACTGCCCTGAACCCAGTTTAAGGTAAAAATGAGAATTTGGATAGAACATAATTAAGTCATTTGGCATGTTTGTTCTGAACTGCTTCCAAAGGATGGATTTACAGAGACTCTCCTTTCAATTGCTTGCCAACATGTTGCGTGTGTCAGGGCTACTGATGGACCTGTCAACAATAATTCCAGTAAAGATGAGTTGGGCTGTGGTTTTTTTATTCCGGTGAAATATCACAATACTTTAAATAGATTGTTGGTATTGTAGAATGGTCTGTCACTTGTAAACCTCGGGAGGGATTACTAAGGCTAAATCAGAAGGAAGACTTAAGGAATTAGCTGGAGTATAAACCTTCAAAGCTTACTTTAATGAATATCCCTCCACCCTTAATCAAACTGCGGAGATGAAAGGCAGAGCACACCTATTAGCTAGACTATGAAGAATCTCCTTAACCTGACCATCCTCAAATGCATCATCTCCTTCACTGTAAAATACTCCTCCAGAGCAATGATGTTTTTTTTTAGCTGAAGTCAGTTTTCTCATTCTTAAAGGGATGATGTTTTATTAAGACTGGTATTGTATGAGTAAGTCTTTGACAAGTACTGGTTTTTCTTTCATGTTAAAACTTGAGGAATTCTGACTGTGTTGTTGGTTTCCCAAGTTTATCACTTATGTTGAGTGTGTGTATATAAAGTATACAGTGTCAGCCAAAAGTATGGACGTGTCAAGCCTCCTACAAAGGAGAGTGATAGTGTCACATCACATGACCTGGGCGTCAGACCTAGACACAGCAGAAATGGTTTTGGAGAAGTTTGACAAGAGAGGGAACGAAAAGCGGCCAGTGAGTCTGCAGACAGCTGTAAAAATGTCCCCGGAGACCATGAAAATGTCGTAGAAGAGAATGTAAGGTCAGCCAGTACTTGGAACAATTGGGGTTAAGGGCCTTGCTCAAGGGCCCAATGGTGGGATCACTCTGTTCACCCAAAGTTTTAACCCGGCAATCTTCTGAATCCCAACCCCTAGAGCTGCCCCACCCCTCAAGTAGTACAAATTAGGGAAGGTGGACCCAACTTTTAACTGGTACTGAATGTAAAAGTTTCCTAATGCCACAAAAATGAGAATTCACTATGAATAAGGCTTAAAATCATTTCCGAAGGAAAGGAAATACAGCAGAACCTCGGAAGTCAAACACCTCTTAACTTGGACATTGAACGGGTCTGTGGAATTCCTTTCAACTTGTACCTCGGCCTAAATCTTGCAATTTGACCTTTCCTGCTAAAACTTCTATGGGTCGAGATGCATTCAACACTACCAATTCAGATCTCAAACGGTTCGGTTGAGAAAAATCTAGATGCAACTCCACCAAAAACTCGGAACACGACAAAACAGACCTGCTAAAACTTGTATGGATCGAGGCGCATCACGAATGCGCTGAAACAAAGGCAAACGGACCTACTGGGATGCTGATGCCTATGAATAACTCTCAGCCTCACAGTACCTCTTGACTGAGTTTGACATGCAAAACCTGAGTTCCTGTATTCGGTGTGAATTTTCTTGTACTTTATCTACAGTACACTTACTGATACATTAATCATGCCCCCTAAGAAAGTGAGCAGTGATAGCTGCAAACCAAAGAGGAAAGTAGTGAAAGTAACTGTACAGCTTAAAAAGGAAATTATAGCCAGACTTGAAGGTAGTGTGTGTGCGTCTGCTCTCGCTTCAGAGTATGGGATCGTCATTTATTTACTGAATACTGCTTTTGTATGTGTGCTTTTTCATGTGTGTATTAGTTTTATATTGATTGTTAATGCATTTTATCATTAGCTAGATAAGTACATAAGTTTGAGTAGGCAATCATTTGGGGGTCTGGAACGGATTAAATTCATCTACATAATTTCTTATGGGGAATTTCGACTTAGACCTCAACTAAATCACAACTCGACCAGCCTTCTGGAACAAATTAAGTCCTAAGGTACCACTGTATTTCACAAAATATGTATTTGCTGGTACAACATGAAGTCTCAGATCAAACATTTATGAACAGGGACCTGAAAAGTCGAAACTTACAAACAGAAAAGAAACACTCTCCACAGATTGTTTTCATGGCAAAAGCTCAAGGAGTGCTATTTACCTGTGAATAAGTCATCACCATGGTGACAGGAAATGTTGGTGAGGTAATGTGATGTGAATATTACAGACACTATTACTGTCTCCCACAAAATCCTAAGGGACCTAAAACTTGTAATGGCTCAGAAATGTCAATCGCCCAACAGATACTGAATAAGATGTGTAAACGAAGTCTCTAAAGTCTTGATTTATGTAAATCATCGCTTAAATATTTTTGAGTTTTTGGCAAAACATTATTAACTTCTGCAAGTGCTGACAAAATAGCACAACCATTTCAATTAGAGAAGATGTGCCCACATTGCTGAGGGAGACAGAATTTGTCCCCATATTGCCATATTACAAGAGGAGCTCTCCCACAATTCCTGGTGTAAATCATTCCACTCCCCCACAATTCCTGTTGCAAATCAGGTAGCTTATCCATCCATCTTCCACAGACACTTATTGCTACCCGGTTGCAATGCGTTTGGAGCCCATCCCAGAAAGCACAGATGCCAAGCCAGTGTGGGGCACGCACTCACACACAGATACACACCAAGTGTGACTGACAGAAGACCAATTCCTCTAATCCCGTATTTTTTGGCTTATGAGAGAAAACCCGCACAAACACAGGGTGATCATGCACTTCACAAGTCATACACATGGAGCCATGAATGAAACCCACAATCCCCAGTTGAGCTGTGGGGGTCCACGGCACTACCCGCAGAGCCACCACGCCGCCCTCCCAGTGCCTTATGTTCATTGGAATTAACCCCGATGCAGCACGAGCTTCACCATAGGGAGTGTGCATTTCTCAGCCCTATATCTAGCTTTTAATCAGCCCCAAGCCTCTAGCCCTGCACCATTCGGACGCCGCAGCCACCTTCTGTGGGGACTCTTCCTCCCACATGTCCCTGGCGCTGTCTGCAGTTTATTTTTCACATGGATGTTTATGTTGTACGCATGTCGTAAGGGATGCAATTTTATTTTTAATTCTCAACTGACAAACCTAACTAGAATATGGTGACGGGGAATAAATGTATGCTAGAAAGTGTGTACCCCTCAATAATGCACCTAGTATCAATAAAACTACAACAAAAATAATAATAATACAATAATAATAGTCCACCCATCCATCTTCCCCAACCACTTATCCAGTACACAGTTGCTAACCATAATAATAATAATAATAATAATAATAATAATAATAATAATAATAATAATAATAATGCATTTCTCCATACAAATGGTTGATTTCAGTAATTAACATATGCAAATTAAGTGGTAAATATAGCGCAAAAAAGTATTGTGAGGTAATTAGGGGTAGCCCTCTGATGTTTGAAGATACATAGAACCAATTTTCTTATGCAAATTAAACCAATTATTAAATGCCTATAAGAAATGGTTTGACCTTCCACAATTCTGCATATTAATCTTGTTTTCAAAAGTTTTAAGCTTCATTTCAGCCCTTCCTGTGAGAAATGAAACATCGGGAAGCAGTGACATGGACTGAATGAAGCAGTGGAATTATAGTTAATCAAAATAGGCATTTATTAATTTATTTAAGCTGTATACCTGCTTGCTAATCAACAGACGTTATCTCCTTATTAAAAACCTTCTTGCTGAGAAATCATTATGCATGTGTGGGGAAATCTTATTGGTTGAATCAACTGTCTATGATCATCTTATTGCCCATATTTCTCTTTATGGAAATTTCATTGGCCACAAAAACAGTTTATTAATATCCCATTGCAAATATCTTTGCTTTAGACTGAGATTCATCTTATCTATCTAAAATCTCAGTTCTTTAGGGCTGCAACTTCATTGTATATCTTCTCCAGAGGTACTTCTGGAGCTGTTAGTAAAGGATATGGGTCAAAGTACTGCTTTATCTACTGATCGTAAAGGTCTGGTTTTAAGCAAATTAGGGCTGCTGAAAAAGGTTATAGAACACATCCGTGACAGAGATCCAAGTGCATAGCAGATTCCAGACCTAAGATGTTCACCATGTATGCCTTGGCAGCCGAGACAAAATGCACTTTGGTCTTGACAGGTAAGAAGGGAGACTTAACAAGCTCACCAACTTAATATCACTGTCACCTTCCTTTGCAGCATGGAGCTCAGAGCATTTTGAGATTTCAATCAGATCTATTGTTCCTTTGTGAACTCCAGATAATGAACTGAAATTATGGAGGAGTGCAAGAGATCAGCCAATTGCTGTGATGATTTACATTTCAAGGTGTTTGTTGTGATTATCTAAGGATTGTTAAATGTATACATTATATATAACTTATGTTTAATGCTGAAAAAAACCCTTTTGCAAAATAGAGTCATATTAAAATATGCATCCCAAAGAAATACAAATGTTGAAAGTACTGATAGAAGAACTAGGAAATTTAAAAAATAAACAATATCGGACATTTAATTGAGTAAATATTCAGTTTTAGTAAATTTGAGTAAATATTCAGTACGGTATCAGCCAAATTCATTTATACTCTACATATATATTTTGTCAAATATTCTGAAATAAATTGGTATTAAATACCAATTCAAATTGTTTTGTTTTTAATTTCTATTAAAGCAGTCCAGTAGAAAAGTAATTAATTAAATTTTTAAAATCAACCCGATTATTGACTTTGGGGAAGTAATACCTGTAACGCCTATTAATGCTTCATTCATCGTTTCTCACACCTACTTGTCCTATGCAGGGTCATGGGGGTCCGGAGTCTATCCAGGAAGCAATGGGCACAAGGCAGGGAACAACCCAGGAAGGGGTGCTAATCCATCACAGGGCACACTCATTATTCGCACATAGCCTGCAATGTTGTCACATTGTCACATATGGGTTAAATGCAGAGGACACATTTCATTGTTGTGCACTATGTACTGTGGCGTGTCAACAATGACAATTGATCACTAAATTCACTAAATTCTAAATTTTACCTGATCATTTACCACACACTTCAACTGCAAGGAACTTTTCAAATGTTTCAGTAGTTTCCTTGCTGCTGTTGCTGCTACTGTTCTGGTTGGGACTCATCTCTTGATAGAACAGTACAGAAGAGTCTGGAATGCTGACATCATTACCTTGATGAAAGACCCACAACCTCTGATGAAGATCCATTAATCTTGAACATTTCAAACCAGTATACCTTGAAAACCAAATGGTTTCATTATACGACGCACAGATTCAAGGCTCCCGAGCAGAAAAACAACCCGGCACATTACTGAACCTCTGTCTTTAACTGTGGGTAGAGAGAGCTCTGGTTGTGTTTCCATTGTTCATATAATATTTAACTATGAAGATTTCTTGTGTTTCTTCTGAGGCCTATCTTCTCCATCCTTCTAGGTGTACTGTCCAGTGGATGGTATACGTTTAACCAATTCCTCCAGTCTTAAGGACCTTGTGTATAATACTTGTTCAACAACTCATGCCAGCCTTCAATGAGATCCTTTCCGCTTATGCCAACATTCTAGGTAGTTGACAGAAGTACCATAAGCAAATTCGTAAGAGTAATGCGTCCTGTGAAAAAAGGGAATGCCAAGGTCTCTGTTCCCTCATAAACAGTGTGATTTGTCGCCTCGTAAATTCCCACATTTGGTAATAATCACGGATAGTTCTTTTCTCTTGGCCACCACAATAATGTCAGAGCAGAAATTAAGCTTTTGTCTCACTTTAAAACTTAAAGAATCAGGACTGTCGTGTAGTCAGAACCCATCTGCAACGCAGCTGAGGTGAGGAATGCAGGAAAGAGAATCAGCTGTCAAAAGTTCAAACCGAATTTTATTAATGAACTTAGATTGTTTTTTTTGTTTTTCCCAAGCTACTGTTTTAGCAATTCAAACCATTAATTCAAACCAATAGAAGGGTGAAGGCCATAAAAGTTTTTTTTTTTTTACTTTCAATTAATTTCAGTAGGTGTAGCAAAAATTAGACAGTAAATCAGACTAAATTGTCTAAAAAACATGCCCTGTATATGTATATATTGCAGAGGGATATATTTACATTTGCCATTCAAAAAAAAATCCTAACATAGATGTAAATAAACAATTAGAAATGGAATTTAAGTCTTTACACTCAGCCAAGGGTTTAATGCCACATGCATAATTTCATCCTGCTTCCTCGTCTTTGAAGTATTTGCTGAAAATCCTCGTACAGAGGTCACCGAAAACAATTTGCATCTGATAACCGCCGAGCCCCGAAAATGCCCAGCCGAACAAACTTTGAAGTGCAGCCAGCATCAGCGGGAGCAGATAACCGTCGGGCCGGGAGGAGGTGAGAGGGGCGGCCGGCAGGGGCGCGTGGTAATCCGCAGACCACCTTCGATTTGCCGCTGCCCCCCATGGGCTGGGCACGGCCCCTGCCCCGCACCCCCAGACCCTCAGGCAGACCTCCCCGTCGCTCCAGCCAGATGGTCTCTGTGTGGCCAAAGTCGGCAGTGCCTCTGCGAGTTGTGGCCCCCGGGAGCCCACTCCCGCACGCACACGTGTCTGTCAGCAAGGTTAATGGCGTGCATTTAACACAAACGCCCCAGAACAGGTGCTTGGGTCCCCGCTGATAATGACCGGCATTAGTGCTGCGGACGACGCTCTCATTCTAATGGCCTGACAGGTTGGATAATCTCCTGGGTGCCTCCTTACTTACATTGTACTTTTGTGATATCAGCAACCTCCCCCCCCCCACTTCGCCCCATGCAAATCATACACTCACATGTAAACAGTTTCTTAAATCATAGTCATTTAGTGTATGGCCTTTTTAATTGGATAAAACTGCACGGCACTTCATGCCTCCCCCTGCCACCCCATCCATGGTCTATGGTCTTTCCTTCAGAAGCCCAGGTCCTTAACCGCTGATCCCCAGTGTGTGAGGCCTGAGTTAATGTGCCCCACTGACACTGCAAGTTCATTGTTATAAACTGCGTACGTCACTTAGTAACCTTAGTAACGGTAACAGGGCACTTAGGAATAGCAATAAGGTTGACGGATGTCCTAATTGGACTTCAGGGTGATTATTTATTTATGTATGAACACTGAGAGTTAAATCACACTTTGCGCTACCCCATAATAAAGCTAGGCACTGCATTGGTAGATGGTTTCTGAGAAGTTATTAAACATTTTGTTATACTAAGTCACACAGTCGAAGCTCACTGACCAGATCCTGTTTTGTTTATTGTTATTCTCTCATGCAAGCAACTCTGTGGCCAGATCCTTTTTTAGTCTCCTTATGTTTTCTGAATACAATCTATCTAATGTACCTTCGGGATCATAAAGGTGGATCGTGGTTGTTAGAAGGCAGTGTAGTCACAGTGTAGTCATGTCTTGCTCATGTGCTCTAGTTGTTTTTTTATGGAATTAGGTCTGCTGTATTTGTATAGCAAAGAGCCTTTTTAAAGAACATTTACAATATGGGAGTAAAATATTCTGAGGAAGAGCAATGTTTATAGCATTTGGGAAAAAATGAAAAGTAGAGTAGGGATGAAAATATTAATAGGTGTTTTTTTCTGCAATATTAGGGAGATGAAGGTCTTTCAATGGACATCTCAATTTTTTATACCATAACCCTATATTTCACTGCTTTTGGTCCACAGCAACTCACCTGATGGAGCAGCTACCCTGTGCACCAGAACATTCTGGATGTTATGGACTCGAGCAGCGTAACCTCTGTGTGAAATATGTCTCCGGGATTCTGTACCCATGGCTTTGCTGTTCCACATTCAACGTGGTATTAGACTTCAAGACAGGAAAAGATGCCAGTCCAAATCCTGAGGAAAAAAAGGATAATTTCTGTCTGTTAGTGGAGCAATTAGACTTAAAACCTGGTTATATGGATATTGTTACGGATATTCACCACTTAGTGTCCATCCGCAGTGTTCCATAAAAGTCCACGGTTGTGCACATACCAAAAAAAACACGCCATATTAACTAAATACTAAAATGTTGGATTCATAAAACTATTATATTGAAACAGATAAATGAAATGCATGTCAATGTTCATAGCGACAAACAATATAAAACACACCCAATAATTTTCTTTTTGATTTTCTTAATATAGGTCTCAGTACCACTTGTTTTGGTTTCAAGACTGGGGTATTGATCGTCTTGTGTTCTCAAATTAACTTGCCGCTTTCTCAAAATTAATAGTTTTTAACACACCAGCAGTTCTTTGATTTGTGCTGATATGGGGAAAACATCCTGGAACACCTTGAGTGGACGCCAATGAGTGTGACGCTGGGCCAAAGGGATACAATTTGCAAAAAAAAAAACAAAAAAAAAAACAAGAGGTGTTGTTTGTAATCTTGTCATTCTTAAGGCTTTAGGAAAATGCCAAAACAAAATAGATGTGGAAATGCATTAGAAACACTCAACAGAATGAGGCGTGTTCTACTCTGGAATCTCACATATTAATTTGGGCCACAAACATACATCCATTCTGTTTAACCTAGGGTCACTGTGGGCCTGGAGCCTATCCCAAGAAGCAAAAAAACTCCCTGAAGTGAACGCCTGTGCTTGGCAGGGCAAACACCTACACCATATGAGTAATTAAGAGATCCAGTTGATCTAACTGTATGTCTTCCTTTTTAGTTGTGGGAGGAAACTGGAGAGCCTGAAGGAAAACACAGGAACACAGGAACGCACAACACAGGAAGAACACTGTTGTAGCACTTAAACAATAATATGTTGAAAAAGCATGATGTTCAGGCAATGATAATGACAATATGAATTACATTTAAAAAAAATCAAACTCATTGTATTGCTTTAACTGAACATTGCAGAGGATTCACATCCCTAGGTAACAACACTTTAACAATACACTGTAAAAATGACATTGAACCATTGAACTGAGGATGTTCACACTAATTTATAAAAAATAAATTACATTTCTTCAGAGACAGTCCATTCAAAAGCAATATCTACATTTGCATCGCTAGACCCAGGCTGGGATCTTATTTTCTAAACAGAAAAAGTAATCAGCTGAATCTGGTTGTTACCCCATTCCTCTTCAATTTCAGTGTCCTGCCCCCATCTCCCGCTCCTTCCGTGTGCCACGCCCCCTCCTTAACTTCGTGTGGATTCCCCGAGTTTACCAGCTGTTTCTTGTTGCTGTTATTAGTCTGGTGTATTTAAGTCTGCGTTTAAGTTTGTTTCCCCAATCCGGTCATTGTAAAGTCGTTGCGTGTTTTTACTTGCTTGTCTCTACCCTTTTGATTAAACCCCGTGTTTCCTGATTTCCTGACTGCCGCTCCTCTGTCTCCAGTCTGCGTCCCGCACACGCTGAGACATTCACATAGTAACTTGTGCTTTTAACTCTCAAAAATTGAAAGGTGGTGAACTATAATACTCTTTATACCAACATACGAAAAATAAAATTTATTAAACCAGAAAGTCAAATCATATTTTCTATATTAGTAAATGGGGTGACTACCTTGCATGTTATAATTATGACAGCACCAGGGCATATCAAAAACACAAGGGGATGAGGGCAAGCAAGAACGGAAGAAAGAACAGAAAATGAAATTGAGAACCAGTCATATTAACATGTACCCAACATTCACAAACTGCTACTGAATGAATTAAACAACAGGAAAGTCACAATGCATCAGAATAATCAAGAAAATCATCCCATAAAAGCAATTGCATTAAAATTTTTAACATCATACTGAGAACTGACACAGCGTGGTGTCACAAATAAAAATACTTTGTGAAAAAGATGTCATGATTACAAAAAAAGAAAACTGTCTCAGCTCAATTTAAATTCTAGTTAATTACAAAATGACTTGATTCAAGGAGCCCAATAAATTAGCACTACTCCAACTGGAGGTAATTAGACTATTTATAAAGACCAATTAAAATTTCCTGAAGGCACATGTCTGCAGAATGAAACATTCCTCATACATGAAAATGCATGAAAATATCATATTAGCACTTGATATTTTATTAGAGGAATTACACGATAAAATGTTTTGAATGAGTACTCTTTAAGTAACAGAGAATAACTATGCATAGCAATGACGTTTTATAACACCATGAGTGGTTTTTATTGTGAAGGAAGCTGCTTTCTGTTTTTACAAACATTTCCATAACCATTTGGAAAATCAAATGCCTGGAACAGAAGAAGCTAACAAGACCTTTGACAGGAAGGTGGAGCAGCATGTGTAAAGATGTTATCAATTGTCTGGGGCTTGGGGGCCATCTTGTTTGGCAATCCAGAGCAACTCCTTGACAAAAGTGTATTTTTATACATATTGACAAAATATTGTTACACAAAACATGAAAACATATGAATAAAACATGTGTACCTCTGCACAGTATTTATTCACTGGCAAGGCATGCGGTGACCAGAAACTGGTCAATTTTATCTGAAGCCAATGGCAGATGGCATTAAACCAGCCATGGTATTAAGCTTAGGTTCTGAGTCTCTGTGTTGAACATGTGAAAAATAAAAGCTCAACTTCAGTGTAATGCTTCTGAGAAAAGTACCAGATGGACGATAAACCCAGGGCTACCTTTAAACACATCCATTAAATAAGGTATTCTGATCATACTTCATACTCATGAGGGTCTGTTTGACAAGAAAGGTATAGGAGCTTTTCAGGAGGTAAAAGGAGTTTTAATTAGCAGGAGGACTGTGAGAAGACTAGAAATATGTTTGCTCACCATGTCCTAGAGCACAGTACACTCTCGCAGGAAGACTTGTGTCCACTTTGAATTGTTGTATTGCACAGAGCTTGTCCTCCATTCACCCTCCGTGCGTCCCAGCCTGTCAGGAGGACGGCCGTGAACTTGTGTCAGCTTGCAAAGGCTCTGTGGGCCCATGTGATAATAACGTGAGGAGAAGTACCTCAGAGTCGGTTGGTGAAGTGACTGCTCTTTCTGGGATACCTACCATTTAAGCTCATTAGAGCGCCCTCATGCAGGTAAGAATGCAGCTCATGTGTTCTGGGGAGAGCAAGGGAGCCAGCTCAGGGTAGCAGCGTAGGTGTCAACGTTATGAATATCTGCTGCGTGGCTATTGTTTGTGCAGTGTCAGATGAGATATTCAAAACATCTATCCCTCCATCCATGTTCACCCAGTACAGAATCACGGTGAGTCTAAGGCCTATCCAAGGAAGAAAAGGATACAGGACACCCTGTATGAGTTCTTAACATTCACAAAAAAGCACACAAAAAGATCACTTTTTTAATTTTGAAATCATAATTGTGAGGAGGCGAATATCATATAGAAAAAAATCATGTAAAGCACATTCTGCAACTTACAGCCCTCAGAATTCGGCGCAATTTCATTTTTTATTCAGATACAGTAGAGCTGTTAAATATTTTACAAGCTCGGCAGCTAATGCTAATCACTCGAAACAATTAAAATGCAACACAAACACCAAGAAAGGTGAGGGTATCCGGGAAAAGGGCTGCATCCTAAACCAGATGAATTGTAATGCAGATCCTGGCTCGATGACAAGCATGCAGTTTCGCGAACCTACAGTTTTTTATATATATATATAAAATCAAAAATAATTTAATTTTTAGAAATACAGAAATATATATTTACTGAGATAAAAATCAGATATATAATGGTTTGATGCTGAGCAGTGAGGCGTCCTCGTGGGGTCCGTCTTCTGAGTTTATTCTACCGTGTGCAGCGCAACGTCTTAACAAACTTACCACTAAGGGAATTAGCGCTCCAGGACTTGAGCGGCTCCTCTGACATTACTCTGCCCATTAGATGAGGTGGACATTAGACAACTGACACCTTCACACCGAAAAATAACTGCGGTGTGTGATTATTATGGAGTATAAAATCACCGCTGTAGGACAACTAAAGGCGGCGGCTACCGAATCCACGCAAATTAGACGCGGTGACCGCACGAGGAAGCGGAGCGCCTGGCGGCGCGCGCCGAGTCGCGCGCTTTTTTATTTAACTGTGAATCACCGAGTGTTACTGCGGATAATCTGAATTGCATAATTCATAACACCAAAGGGTTCATTTCTACGTGACGCCACGCTGCGTTTTAAACAGGGGGAAACACAATGAAGCGTGTCACGGTCTCATTTATACGCTCTTCGCTTTAGGGAAATATCAGAAACAATCGCGGTTAAATGTAATCTTTAAATCTCGTTCGGTTAAACGAGAACAGTGGCGCAAGATTTATGAAGTGGCGCGGATATTGCCATTGCCAACTCTTTTAAACTGCAAGCTTCTTAATGGGATTAGCGTCACATTCACTTGTTGCGTGAGATAAAATATTTTAATTTCGTGAGTATTTTCCGCAAGAAAAAACGTGGTCTGGGACGCTAGTCATTAAAGTTATTACCTGGCCCTTTGTCGAATAAGAACTTGGCTAAGGACTACTGAGGATGGAAAGTTGCCATCAACTCATCATCAGGGATCCCTAAAACCACATACCAGGTAGCTGTAAGCATCAGTTCATCTTAATAACCCATCAACAACCCGTGAATATCAGCTAATCTTAAAGACCCATCAGGAACTTGTGAGCATCAGCTTCTCTTACAAACATTAGGAACTTTTTCCATTAGGTCAGTCCAGCATGACATGGAATGATTTAAGTATGACCCTAACTGTGGCCTGTCATGTGATCTGCATTGTGTCAGGTGACTGTTGGCTGCAAAGACCATCAGTCAGAGGAATAGCGTTTCCCAGCTGACGTGTGGTGCTGCCTGGGTACTTGGTTGAACTCACAGGTCTGACACTGGAGACAGGTGAGCATCAGATAGGATTGGTGATAACTACACTGGGGGAAAGGTGGTGTAATTTAAAAAAACACTCAACCACTTGTTAATGACTAAAGTAATTAAGTGTAGGTAATCCAGGGATTCTAGGCACTCTAGAGGGCAATTCAATAAAATTTACTGGAGCAGCTGGTTAGCATTACGACATAAGTCATCTTAATCCTCCTTGAAAAAATGACTGCTGCCAGCAATCGGAAGGAGGTGCTCCTCCTCCTCTCAGAGGGACAGGGATCCAGGGGGGCAGACTGCACCCCTCAGAACCTCCGGCTTAAAGTGATAAATTGGGCCCAGCTGCGTGTCAAGGGGTGTGGCCCCGGGGCCTTGTCCTTCCGCCATCTTCCTGCGATGCCATTTCCGCATGTGAGGCCTGAGCCCACAGGAGCTCAGCAGAATCACTGTTTATGGTTCTGACACCCCCTCCTCACCCCCCATTGCTGAAGCCAACAAATCAAAATCTCTGTGACATTCAAACAGCACAATGTGTGAAATGTGTGTTTTGCCCATGATTGCGAGGCTATTCCAGTTTCCACGTACGATCTAAGAACATACGGTCAGGCGAATTGGTGTCTCTAAGCAGCTCTTAATGTGTTTGTGTGTGTGTGAATGGCATTGAGCCCAGAGTGTCCCATGCACTGTTCCCTTGGTTCAGACAGAATCTCCATGGCTCATCATGACCCTTACGGGATAAGCAGTTATGGAACACGGATGGATGGATGGTAAAGGTTTAAATCTGGGTATGGTATGTACAAGATAAAAGGCTGTGAATTAGAGACTGTGAAAGCTACTCTGAATAAAAGGGCCCACTGATCAGCTGTTTAATGAGCCCTTAATGGAGTGTGAATATACCTAGAGTAAGCATAACGTGGACATTTTTTCAGATGGGATTTTAAGTGGTGACATAGCAGGATAATAATGAACTATCACAAGTTAGGCTTTCAGCAAGTCTCCAGCCCTTCACGACCCCAAAGGCTGACAGCATCTTTTTTCAGGGTGGGGGTGGTGATGTGTATCAATCTTTCTGTAGTAGACTATCCGTAACTACACTTTGACACAGAGCCAACATGTGACGCCCTAACATGGGGGTCATGTGATGGGAGGTGGGACATTGCAACCTGCGTTCGAAGTAGATACTGCGCCTGCATGCCAGATTATGTAACTGTTATCAGTAGGCGATATGGTCCGACAGCATTAGCACAGCCGCATGCTCCCCTTTGTACTGGGAATGAGCTGGGCATTACGATTAGGCTTCCCTGAAGGACGCGGTCCTATCTGTAACTTCTGCAATGCAGATGTAGCTTAAAGGTACTATCTCACACACTGTGATGGAGTCCTACACCGTGATGTCACACACAAACCTTTCGGCTCAAACAAAACAACGCTGTGCTGGATAAGGGGCTATGGAAAATGGATCAAATATGAAACTTACAGAGATATACTTCCCGAAAAACATTCCTGCAAAAACAAACATTGCAAAATTCGGGGTCACATAATAACTGCTAAAGACATGTCACAAATTATGTAATGAATTATACTATAATATCCATCCATCCATCCATTTTCCAAACCGCTTATCCTACTGGGTCGCGGAGGGTCCGGAGCCTATCCTGGAAGCAATGGGCACGAGGCAGGGAACAACCCAGGATGGGGGGCCAGCCCATCGCAGTACTATAATATTATAATATAAATATATTTATAGAACATACCTCTCAGAATGTTTTCCCAAATTGAATTACATCGCAGATCACAGACCAGGAGACTTGTTCATGGATACTGCTCGAACACTTTCATCTTGTTGGGAGAAACGAAGCCATTTAAAACAAACTCGGCACCAGTACTCTCTCGTATTTCCGTAGAAATGAGACATGAAATACGCACGTCTCCGCAGTCACCCCTGTCCTGCACCCATACTTGGCCACGCTGGCGTTCACATTCATCCCCTCACAGGAAACACTCGTGTGTGTCTCACCCCGAGATGGGAAATGAGGCCTGATGGCACCATTAGGCTGTCATACGGGCTCGTGCTTTTAAAATAACTTTTATACATTTCAATTGCTGAAAATTATAAGCCTCCAGTTTTTATCCATGCCTTCTTCAGTTGCTATGGTTTTTTCATTCGAAGGTTCCTCCTCTTACCATTATGACACCTCTTTGCATGTGGTGTTCTGTCTCACAGATGATTGCAGTGAATAATATATGACTCAATTACAGCCACACACACATATATATATATATATGTATATATGCGTGTAAAATTTGTAAACTTCACCTACAGAATAGCATAAACATATGACTTTGCAAATCCAGCAGCATCTGAATTATTTGTCCACCATGACAACCAATTTTGTGCTGAATACTAGACGCTACAGGCTACACGAGGGTTGTTCCTGACTGGACACACTGTTAGAAGACAGAACAGAGGGTGACCGTCCAGTTGGTGGGGGGGCCTATAATGTGCTCAGTGGGTTTTAACCAATGTGGAGGGGAGGCACATAACACCTCCTAGATCTGGATTTGCTGTAGTCTTTATGGCACAATGGCCTGCCTCCAACTGTGAGGCGGTATTCACCTCCCTACTCAGTCCATTTAAAAGGTAAAAAAAAAAACGTGGCTGTAATCTTCCTTTCCATTATCTTTGAGCCGAGCTTTTCTGCCCTCGGAGAAATAAATCAATGAGAATGGACTGTGGATTATTTCTCAATGGTGGAAAAACTAACAACCCTATTGGTTAAGGCAGTAATCCTTAATATCTCGCAATCTCTCCGAGACCTAATTAGAGATGACAACCTCATTCTCTCGGATATCACGTTAGCTTGGCGACAGTCCTAAACCGCGTGCTGGAGATTATACGCCAAGATAAGGGAGCCAGCCTGGACTCCAATATCACATGAAGGGGAAAATGTTTAGGAAAAATGAATTTAATCAGAGGCGATTTAATCGCGCCGCCCTGCGTGCAGGTGAATTCCCGTTGAAGGCGAATGAAGTGCTATTTGCCGCATAATCGGAGTCTCGCAGCTCGGCGGCTGCAGAGAAGGGTATCGCAAGAAAAGTGTGTGGGACCTTTGCTGGGATGAAATGCAAGCCAGATTTGAGACTGCGGCTGCTTGGGGATGATGGTCAGAACAGGCGACATGTCGATAAATGTCTTTCCAGCATGTAGATGTCCTGCTGACAATAACTCAAGGTCTTTTTTCTTGCTGCTGTAGTGAGATGGGTCTTGATGAAGAATTTTAAAAATCCCCCAAACCAAACAGGTTGTTTTTTTTCATGGGTGTTGTCTTTGATTCCAGGCTGGGAGCTGGGTTTTCTTTTTAGGAGATAGGGACGACTGGAACTGGGTTTCCACTGTGCGACTCCTGTATGGTGTATTCTGAAATCCCCCGCAGTCATGTGGCTGGGGTCCCAAGGTGAAGCGGCATGAGGGGCTGAACCCTGACCTCCCCCTTCCCCACTCCCCATGTTAATTAAGATAATCTGGCCTGGATTACATAATCACTCCTGCTGAAGCAGAACCCAGCTTCCCCCTGTTTTCTTTCAAGCCACAATCTGCCAGTCTCTGTTCACCGCTGCACGAGTTCCTGCTGTATGCCAGGATGCAGGAGCTATGAAAGGATGCTGTTCCAAATAAGAGTGACCTTGCCCGACACAGTAAAACAGCACTCATCCCTGCCCAACAATACTGTAATTGTTATAGTACCAATTTAAGATTCTGCTCGATTTTTAGTCAGGCATATAATGACCGCATTGATGAGGAAGGTCACATTTTGCCAGTGTGCCGGCAGTGTCTGATTCTTCAAAAATAAAGCCTGCCTGTGGAAAAATGCCTCCCTTTCATTTGGGGTCCTGTTTGTCCATGAACTTTCTGGAACTAGCGGTAAGAAGTGACACTGTCAGTCAGTGTTCGGAGTTCAAGGAGCTTCTCAAAACAAAAACAAAAGAAAACTTGCTAATTTACTTGAAAATTGACAAATAAGGACGTGGACTCTGTGAGTAGGACTGCTGCCTTCATTTCCTCTGGTGTCTCTAAGTTATCCCTACTGTATGTGTGTCCCAGATGGACTGTCATTTCTGTGGTGTCCACAGCCCTATGTTTCCCAGGATAGACTCCATGCTCACTGCGACCCTATACTAGATAAGCAGTCCTGACTTTTTATGAAAAATATATTTCCCCAAATCAACCCACAAAAGCAAAAATTTCAAAACATGTTATTGTGCACCAACAAGCATTTTAAGTAGATACTGATGGTGAGGCGAGTACATCACATGGAACTGTAGTTATAATTTTTTCAATGTTCTCATAGCAGCTGTAACTGTGTGACATGTAGTGCTTCCCTGAATGAACGTGTCTGCCAAATTAAGTCAAAATAACCACCCTTTTCTGCCCTATCACTGTGCCCAACTTCTCTGCCCCTTCTGTCGTCATGGCAAACTGTAGAGCAGTCGCACATTATAAAAATGACATATCTCGCTGAGGAGTAATTAGTGGCTAAACTAGGAGACCGCCCTCACTCCACAGCGACTGTGAACAGGCTTCTTAGGGTGTTTGGGTGCTTTCATAAGTATCTTAGCATAGTAGCGATTGGCTGCGTCCTGATTTAACGGCTATGTAGATGTACATAAACATGACCCTGTTACTGCCACTGGAACAGAACAGCCCTGGGGGCTGAAATGGATCCGAACCGACTGTATTTACGCAGCTGTGATATAAACCTTATCATTACTTTTGCCAAATGACCCTGGTTTGTGATTGTCTGTTCTTGTGGCCATTAGATGGCCTGTTGCGTGGAAATTGTTGGTGGGTTTGGGACCCACCTCCCTTGCATCCTTGAGTACTTTCATGGGGATCTTAATAAACATTGATAAAGGTAGAGGGAGCAGTCAGTTCCAAGTTCTCGTACCCCAACATGGCCAGAAATCTACCTCAGACAGGTCACTGCTCCTCCGTAGCTTGATTGGCCCCTCCCTATCTGCATGTCCCTCACATGCACACACACATATCCATTTGCTGCTACGGCGGGGTGCTTCGTACTGTGTGGAGTGCTTTTGTCTCTCTACACTGGCCCAGCGTGCGATTTGTAGGCTTATGAATAAATAAACAGATGGAAATGACCGCAGTCAGCTCCGGACTCCGCTATTTCTGAAGTGTGAAAGCATGACCGGGCTGCACAGAGGCTTACAAATATGTCTCTTGCTTCTTCCTACTTCTGTGGATGGGCTCGGCTTAGCAACCCGGGGTAAACTTGTGGACCTGCAGTGCAGCAGAAAAAGGGAAAGAGGCAGTCAACACAAGCAGAGCGCCAAAAAAAGGTGTATTTATTTCAGGGTGTCTAAACACCCGAAAAACCTGCGTCCTCGCTTGGGCATGCGTGCTAACCACACCCTGCACGCATGAGCATAGGTAAGGAGGAATGAATTCTGCCTGAAAGGTAGGAGCCCCTACTGTCTAAGGGTCATTAAGGCGGGCCCAGACCTGGCCTGCAATTAACCGCGGTTTAAACAGGTATGTCCCTGACCCTAAGCTGAGACCGGTCAAACGTGAGAGTGGAGGCCAAACTGGTGAGATTAGGAATGAAGGGTCCTCCTCCTTTTCAAGACAAACTGTTCATTCATTCAATGAGATTTTTGCGTTGCATTTTCTCTGTAATGCGATACCCTGAGGCAGATGCCAGCGGCAAACAAATGCGGTGAATCACCGAACAAACGACGACGCATTCCCGCCATTTCCCAATCGGGGAAAATGGGGAGGTTTGCACGATATTTTTGTTAAACATTCCAAAATTTGCACGTATGACACGTTGCAAAAACTGAAAAACTGTGACGCAGCCTGAGTTTGAGAAGATTTCAGACAAACTCATGATAAGTATGTGTCACTAAACTGGACAAAAAAACCTTAAATGCATCAGGGTCACAGATGCTTTGATGTCCATATATATAATTTTAACAGCTAGCTTCCACAGCAAGACAATTCCATAGTCTTTCTGTTTGCAACTTTTATATCATTCAAACTACTTCGACTTCTACAGCCATGCGAATCCACAGTTCAGTTCAATTCATTTGAGCCTCCTGCATGTGCATCACTCACTCTACAATGTGCATCTTCATATTAAATTCAAAAAGTTTTATTATGAGCCTTGAATGAGTTATTTTCACCGGAGCTTCTGCATTGCCTGAAGCTCCAAGCCTCATAATCTGCTGCCTTCACTGTGTTTATCCAACACAGCCTCCTTCAGTAGTAAGTTATAGTCTTAAATATTCCATAGTCACAAGTTCATCAATAATTTTGTGCAAATGCTTCTCGAAGGAGCTCTGGTGAAATCTTTTATCAGGTTGAGAGAGGTGGAGCGGGATGAAACGCACTGCAGCACCAGCGCTGAATATGAACTTCATTTCCCAGGGGGCCCAACCGGCAACTCAGCACACAAGAGGCTACCCGATAGCTGCTAAGCTAATTAGCTGCAGCACAGCGAGGCAGGTGATGCACATGAGGGCAACAGGGATGGCTGAGAAACATCTACAAAGTGACCTGCAGCCTGAGGGGATGTGCAGAGGTTCAGATGTTTGGTCCAGTTTGATGGAGCAGTTCCTCTCGCAGAGCCACATGGAGCCCACACTCCCACTCCCAGAGCAGATTAAAAGTTCTGACCTGGACGCTAGCCTAGAGTGAAACCCCTGAGGCGAGCTGGAAATTATTTCCTTTTATTCAATATTTCAGGTGCGATTCATATTTAACATCTTAAAGGCCTGGGTAATTTTCAGCAGGCTCTGTTTCTTCATCCGCTGGTCGGGAAAAGCGCTGGGAATTTGCGGCGTATGTGAAACTGCCCGTTCCACAGACCTGACCCAGAAATTTCTCTGTGTGTTTTCCAGTTTGAGAATCCTCCTTGGAAAAGGGAGCCAGCTCCTTTTGGATGAGCGGTGATGGCGATTCTTGGTGGAATTCCCTTTTAAGGTACCCCCCCCCCATCCCCCCATCCCCGTGTGGTGTCTTTAGCTACTAGCTCATTCTGTAAATCAATGACAGTCACTAGGCAGTTTAACCCGCTCTCTGACAGAGCCTGGTCAGTCTGAGGCCTGCTTGCCGATCCCTTGTCCCAGTGGTGCCCCTCAACTCATGCCAACAATGATTGAAAAGGCGCCTCTTTCTTTCAAGGTCGGCATGCAATACATTATGGGAACCATAAATACAGCCCGGCCCTCCCTTGATTTATATCCAAATAACGAAATGGAAATAAAAGATAATATAAAATAACCTTCAGTAAAATAAATCTCATTCTATTTGCCGAGTTGCCCCAGTGTTTGCACATTATGCTCTTCGCTTTAAAAATATATATTAATAAGGTAAAGATTACATAACAGTGATGTCATGCATGTAATTAAGGGAAAGGTAACATACAGAGAGCCAGAGATGGAAATCGGACACAAAACCCTGGGGGTCTGAAGCCAGACTACTTCTCACTGAGCTACCGAGCCTCATTATGTGACAATAATGTAATAATTATAATAATAGTAGTAGTGGTCTGTGTGAGTGACTGTAATGTAATATGATGATGTAACCATAATCATAATCACATGCAGTATGCACCATGCTGGATGTGATTATAGAAGATGGATGGATGGATAGTGATAAATGGAGATGGGCCATGATGTAATATAGCCATGTCATGATTGTGTGACAGTGCTAATGTGGCTCTTATAGAGTTTGTCCTTTGTCCTTTTATGATGGTCTAAGCTTTAGTTGGCTTGTGGTCTCTGTCCACACCACTTTCGGCTTCACCCTCTGTCTTTTCTGGCCCTGCGTCGGGCTTTAGATGAATCCTCCTCCACGTTTTTTTCCATTCTTCTACACCAGATAAGACCGTGTGCTACTCTGTTAAAGCAGAGAGTAAGTGCTCTAAAATACTGTGGAATTTTCTCTGTAACTGCCATGTTTCCTTGAGTTATTCCCTCCTAAAGGTTTCATTAGTGTGATGATCTGCTCTCTTGCTGTTAAAACGCTTCCCCGCTGCCTCTCCGACTCGTACGGAAGCAGGGATTCTCACTAGAGCCAGTGTCCATGATCTCCTCTGATGTTTCCTTTGCGGGATACTCCTGCTACTTGTGATTATCCACTAGCATTTCCTTGGGATTATAAAACGGTCTCCGTGTTTAAGATCAAACTTGCATTTTGAGCACAGAGCAGTTTGTTAGCTAAGCATTCAGCGCTGTCACTCTAACATGCGAACGCCTACTGTTAGCTTTATTGGAATCGACCTTCCCAGGCTTCCTGAATGGTCTTCAGTCTTCTTTGCCCCAGTTTTATTTTCCTTTTTAATCACGCTGCTGTGGCTGTGATTAGCTGGGTTACTCCACATTGCACTTAGGTACAATCTTCATCCATCCTACTACTACCGCCTGTTCTGTTCAGGGTTCCAGAAAGTCTGGAGCCTCTCCCAAGAAGCACAGGGCACGCTGCAAGGCACTCACACAAACTAGGGGCAATTTATAGGCAGCAGTTTGACTGCAAGGAGAAACTTAAGTTCAGGGAGTGAATTTGGACAAACTTCGCACAGACAGCAGGGTTTCAAACCCTCAATCCTGGAGTTGTACTACCCACCATGCTGCCCCTCGTTTACGTTATTAATGAAGAAGACAATTAACCATTCTCTGTGCCCGATCCTTGCCCCTTCTTTGGGTCATCTGATCCTGGGTGTGTTACTCTCCCAACAACACCCACATATCTGGCTTTCAACAATTTCCAGTAATCTGACCCCCAAAATGGGCATCATCTCCCTCTTCAGCAATCAGATCGCCCAACCCCGATCAATGTCACTTTTTTATGAGCCGAACAACATGCTCATAACTCACTGTGTTATTTGTGAGTGCTGATTTGTGATCGGTGAGCATTTATGCTCCTGGTTTTCCAGAAGCTTCTCTCTGTTCTGTCACTCCAACGAGAAATAGGGAAGAAGAATGCTTCCTCTAATTTGGAAAATAAAAGCATTTCCTGCTTCTAAATTGCAGTTAGGAAAATTGCTCATGGAAACACACTGTATGAATGAAATTAGACTGACTGATATTACATAATCTTTCCACTTTACCATCCCACGCGTCACTATTAAGTAATGCATTATGACTGTGCTGATCTAAACAATATCCTGTTTCCACTTTGTTTTCAGTTCCGAGAAGGCTCTAAGGGAGCATTTTCTGGTATAATAAGTTACATCTCACTGTCAGGGAATGGATACCACATAGGTGAGCTTGGCTGGAAATCTGCCTCTCTGATGTACTCTGAGATACTCTGCCCTCCGTTTTCTCTCACCATCCCCGAGTTGTTTGTCTGCCTGAAACACAGCCCATCTTGGCTCCTAGAAGCCTATCAGTCATACCTGCCCGTGGCGGCTCTGATAGGAACGCGTCTTTAATCGATAATCCGCTCTCGGTGAACTGGATTCGAGGTATAACTCCCCTTTCCACCGCTTAATTGGTGTCTTGGTTAAAGTCCTCTTTCGGGAATGCCACTATCCATCATCAGGTTCTGAAGAGGATTATCTCCTTAATGCTGTCTTTTAAAATGTTTAAATGTGTTTCCCTTGATCCACTAGCGGTTTATACAATGCTCTGAGCATCTGTTTATTGCACTTGGAATAACTTTGGGCCAGGTTTAATTTAAACCAGTGAGGATTATGTATTTCATTACATTAGTTAAGCCAGTGGAGATGGTTCTTCCAGGAAAACAATCAATAGTCATCCCAAAAAGAGCTATTTAAACATTCCCTTCTAATGAACAGCATGTCCGCTGCATACGGCCTCAGTTAATTATCCCAGTGTCACTGCTATATGCTGATATAATACTGCTTCTCTTCACTGTACAGTGAGCAACTGATGTACTTTATTTTCATTGCACTGTGTGCTGCAATGCACTATACAGCGCCTGCTGACATTGTGCTATGAATGTAGTGCTTTTGTATTGCACTTTCACTGTATGGCACTGACTTTTGGGTCGTATCTCTGGCACTGCGCAGTGTGACTCTATAGTACTTCATTTCCCAGGATACTCTTTGCTAAAATACCAGAATAATGATGGTTGCCTCTGCCACACTGCCCACTTTGGCCAAAGGCTCTGCAGTGACCCGCCAGCGTGTCCCAGAGACCCAATCGCTACATCCAGCAGCTCCAGGCCACAGAGCCCGCAAGCAGGCATGACATTCCCAACGTCCCTCTGCGTCAGGTTGGCGTAAATAAGGCCAGCCCGTTAAATGAGCAAATCTGTTCTGACTCCAGTGCTGGAGGTCCTGTCCGCACCACTCTCCTTTCCAAGGCAACTGCTGGTCAGGCACGACCAGGCCACTGTGTTCAGGGTCACGCTGATTAATGGCTGCAAGCTATATATGATTGCAGGAGAGAGATAAAGGCTAATTTATTCAGCAAATATGCTACCGCATCTGGATTTTGTCATAATGCCACCACAAAAAACTATACATATCAGCCCCACCATTGCAGGATCTCTTAGATCTCTCAATTGTATGATTTTAATCAATATTTCTGTTTTAAATTTAGTTACAGAAGCTATGCACATTTTATTACACTTTGTATTTGAGTTTGTATATTAGTACAACCACTTGTTTCGCAACCAAGTTCTGTTTCAATGACCAGGGTGTAAAGTATAATGATTGCTAAGTGAAAATTATGGTAGCCTTGGCGTGACTATGACTGCACTTACGAATTTGCTTCAACCTTTCATACTCAATGTATTTTATCCTTCATGAAGTGGACATTTTTAACAACATTTTGTGCATTTTACTTCAATGATCACTCTCATTGATATTGGGTGTATGCAATTTGGTTGTAAATGAGTGCATTGGTTGGAAAATTATTTTTTTATTACTGTTCTTTGTGTGAATGGTTGCTATCCAAGGTCGTCATTAAATGAGGAGTGATTGTAATTATCAATAAACTGAGCATCCATATATCCATTGATCTATCTTCCAATCGCTTATCCTTATAAAATGGACAGATAAATAAAAACGATCAAATCCCATCATCCATCAGTAGCTCACATTTCACGAAGAATTCAAGCCTGTCATGATGTATGAGTGCACAGCTAAGGATTAATTGGTCATTGAACGGAAGCAAAGAACCAAAGCTTCTGGGTATGGAAACAGTCTGTCGTTCAGGGCATTTGAGAAATCATCAGGGAGAGAAAAAAAAACTTTATTTTGAAATTCTCTGCCCATATGGGTAAATAATTCTAGGGTTTTTTCCACTTAAATCTTTTTCGAAAGGTTTCTGCTGCCGGAATGTGGGAGCTGAGACTGGAGGAGGGATTATGCTGAACTGACAGGTGCCCTCGGGCGTGTTTGGGGAGTGCAAAAACACAGGCAATTAAAATAACACGGGATGGGGGGGGGCACAGGCTGAGGGAGGGGGTTACACAGTTGCCGTGATCCGGAGGCTCCGACGGCGCGTAAACAGAGCCCGCACCGCGCCCTTGGATGAAAGCCATTTAAGGGATTCCGAAAAGGAAGCCCAGCCCATCCTGAAGATAGCTCATTAGCATGCCTGTGTGTGTGTGGATTATGTCTATATTAAATTGTGTAATAAAATCCTTTTTTTTTTGATGTTGTGGGGTCCATTTCTCAGGTCCCCACTAAGCTTTCTGAATGCAATCTAAAAAGTAAAAATGCCAAAAGCGTGATTAATGATTAAGGTAAAGGCTGGGTAGGGGTTAAGGTCGTTATGTTGGGATTAGGGTTTTCCCCATAGAAATGAATGGAGAGTCCCCACAAATATATAATTACAAACCTGTGTGTGTGTGTGTGTGTGTGTTTTCCTCCGTTTTTTTGCAGATGAGGCAGCCTCAGTGACGTACATTTCTGTTGTTTATTCTCTCATGTTTTCACCTGCATTTCATGAAAAAGTAAATCTGCAGCTGGCACAGCCAATCAGAAACCAGATCTCTGTGGCAGCCCCGGGTGGGGGACCCGTCTTAGCTGGCACAGCCAATCAGAAACCGGATCTCTGTGGCAGCCCCGAGTGGGGGACCTGTTTTAGCTGGCACAGCCAATCAGAAACCAGATCTCTGTGGTAGCCCTGGGTAGGGGACCTGTCTGCACACCACATGACTGTGAAGGAGAAAAAAATACTGTCACAACGCTCATTTTCATCCAGAGATCTAAAAAGAAGATTTTATTTATCCAGTGTGAGACTGCAGTTTATTTGGTTATAATTTTTTTTTCCGTTTTTATAATAAGATGAAGGTTGACAGAGTGGCACATTGGGTGGTGGTATCACCTCATACCCCCACAGCTGGGGGTTTGAATCCGACTCCCAGCTCAGTATGGGGTGTTTTTGCATGTCTCCTCATCTGCAGTTTTTCTCAAGGTCCGAAAACGTCATGAACTAAGGGCTGTTTAGAGATTGTTTGGGTGCTGGACTGGCATCCTGTCCAGGATGTTTCTCCTGCATCCTGCCCTGGCCTTCCTGGGATATGTTTCAGGCTCACTGGAACATTCTTCTGGAGAAGTGGTTATGGATGGATGGACAATTAGATTCCTACCCCCTGTCCCCCTTCTCGAATAGGAATTATGTTTCCTCAGGGTGCCGTTACGTCCCATCACACCAGCCCCCTCTATTTGGGAATATTTTCACAAGTTACCCGTCTCCCCAAACAGCCGCCTGCCCATGTTTGGCGTATCAGAAGCATGCGCGGGGGGTGGCGGGTGTAGCTCCATCTGGAGACAGCTGGCTCATTCTCTGAACGAGCCCGTAAGGCATGCTGGACGACGGAGAGTAAACGTCTGCGGCCTGTTTGCGTCAGGAATTTCACACTGGATTACCATTAATTAAAAGCAAACATTAATAAATAACGCTCGGAGTACAGCAGTCGTGCCGAGGGCCTCGCTTGTCCACTACAAGCGCCTCTTTCCCCAGGAAGAAGCAAAGAACGAAGGGGAAAAAACCAACACATTTAATCCGTGTGTAAACAAGTTTTTAACTGCGAGGTGTGTCGCACACCCTGATTATAAATGACCTTATTACCAGTGTAAACATATCTCCATCAAGGGAATATATCACAGATCCTCTTAGGTGTATTACTGCACTTAATCACAAATTTGGACAAGGTTTATTCGAAACTAAACCTAATTAGGCTTTGTTGAAATCTACTGAGGTGTGACTGTTATCTTATAGGAACACGCAGCTGGTAAGAATATCGCCATGCCGACTAACATGAGCTGCATCATTCGGTGAGGTAACAACTCGCAGCACCCCATCTCCCAAAGATGGGGGACAGTCAGCAGAGTGGTGGAGGCACATCCCTCCCTCAGGAAAACAGCACGGGAGCAATATGGTTCACTATTGGGTGAGTGATGCATGTGATTAATTTGTGTAGGTCAGTGGGTTAGCTCT
Organism: Brienomyrus brachyistius; assembly: GCF_023856365.1. Classification (NCBI taxonomy): domain Eukaryota; kingdom Metazoa; phylum Chordata; class Actinopteri; order Osteoglossiformes; family Mormyridae; genus Brienomyrus; species Brienomyrus brachyistius. The sequence goes on from NC_064549.1 coordinate 13,149,982, forward strand.
GCACCTCTGTCCGAAAGGTTGTGGGTTCAAATCTCACAGCTGGCAAAGTCATCATATCACCTTTAACCCCATTTGCTCCAGGGATGCAGGCTGACCCTGCTCTCTGATTCTTGCTTCTGTGTTGCTTTTAACAATTTGGTCAGGTAAATGAAAAAAATATATATATATAGATGTATACATACACATAAATCACTAGATACCCTCCTAAGGTAAAGCATGCTTGGAACTGTTCACTGCCTAAATTATGACTTCAAAACCCACTGTGAGAGATTCTGAAGTGGGCAACTTAATTCCATTAAGGGGCATTCATGTGCTCGTCCCATATATCCAGCGTGACACATTCAGATGCTAATCTCATCTGAAGAGGGTGGTGGTGCTGGGGCAGGGAAGCTCATCTGGCACCGCCTTCCGCACCCAAGTCTGAAAATAGTTTAATCTTTTCTTTCGTGCCTGAATCGGAAACGTTCAGCCTTCGGCAAGAGGCGTAATGGAAGTGCGCAGCGACCGGCATGCTTGCTACATCGCGCTCGCTGCATTTTTAAATGCAAACTAGAAACCGCAGGAAAAAATAAATAAGAATAAATGGTGTATACCAATTCATGATTCAGAGAGTGGAAATTGGCTAATGACTAATGTGGGCGCTTAAAAAATGCATATCCCGGCAAGATACTCTAAATAAAATGTGGTCTTTGTTTGCATGTAGCTATTTTTAAGTAGGGATTCCTTCTGCTCACGGCTATAATCCAAGCAGCATAAAAGATTTTAATTTTTAAAAACATGCACTGTGCTATGAGTTCTTGGGGATTTATGAATATCAAGTATAGTCAAATATTAATATGAAAGCTAAACAATAACTGGCACACTGTACTAAATACACACTGTTTAATGTAATTCAAATATTATCTAACTCAAGACACTGAAGCAGATCGATATAGAACTGAAATATTCTATTAAGGGAAACAGGTCGTTCTTTTCACCCCCTGTGAGAAAAGACTATATAAAATGAGACTAAATTGACTGGTTCTGGCATCAGGATTTGGGCTAAATGTCATGTGTGTGTTGGTGGGGGTTAGGGGATGGGAAGACAGAAGCCTTGAAGATGCAGGTTGCAGAGATGAACCCTGAGCCCACTGTGACAAGGGGTTAAACCTCTGATTACAAGGGCATCAAGGTCCCTTGTGATCAAATACGGTCAATCAAAGCCAAAGTGCACAGTCCCTGATGACAGTGTGACGATTTTACATCTCGATTTTACAAATCAGGAGGGGTAGGACTAACAATCTGACAGGTAAAGGGGGCAGAAAAATCTTTCTCCTTCCAAAGAGTATGAAAAATAAAATGCTGGTTTGCATTCACTGAGCCCCCAGTGCTGATGAAACCACAGATTTAAGAGTTTGACCCTCCAGAGGTACATATGATTAAAAACCTGGCAAAAAAATTACAAATAAATATTACTGCATATACAGTATCCTCAAAATGCATAAATATTTACCATTGCAAAAGCAGTCACATATGGTAACTATTAGCTCAGCATCAATGCTTGATGTTTGTATGGTAAATAATTGGTAAATAATTCCTTTAGAACAAAGTGCATTCCTGAGAAGTTATTAATTTGCAAAAAACTGAGCCTATGACCTGTACTTTGCCCTTTTCTTCTAAAGAAGAGTGTAGGATAAAGGGCTTTTCCCTCTTCTCACAAACACCTTTGATGATAAGCGGCTTTGTAGGACCCAGCCATTCCTATTGTGCTCTTTAACCCCTAAAATAACGTAGCCAGACACTGACCACACTGCAGAGCTCAGCAACCATAAACACATCAGTCCCCGAATGCTGGCAGGAGAGTTGTCCAGTCAGGAAGAATGATTCAGATTGGTGGTTCTCCTTGCGTTTTACGGGCCAACTTTATTGGTTTACCCAATAATTTCATCATTGAAGTTTGCAACCTGAAATAAGGGATGAGAGTTAGGCTGCATCTCTCAGGTGACCTTTTCTGGGGGCAGACGGTAGCCCAACCCCTGTTCGTCATGGGGAAACCAGATCATTCACCCTTCGAACCTTCACAACACATTTGCATAATTAAGTCTGAAAGCGAGAAGATACCTGGATTACTGCAGAAATTTACATCTTAGCTCCAACAGCTACTGAAACTGGGGAATACATCAAGTTTGCTTATATTATAAAATAAATGCAATTACATCCTGGAGTTGCTCCTGTTTATACATTTGTGCTGCCACAGTGGTTGAACTAGATTTAAGTTCATATTTGTTAATTGTTCATCCCCTCCCTACCTTAGCTGAGCACTTTGAGTTTTTACTTTGATCACTGTCGCCTTTTTAGCACTTTTATTTGAAACCTCAGAACGATTAATTAATTTTTAGCTGTGGTCATTTAGATAAGGTGGGGAGGGGGGCGGGCTGAGGGGGACCAATGAAAGTCGTTTGGTAGGCGACCGAAATCTGTCCCATTTATGTCCCCTGGGAGCCACATCTATGTTAGGGAAAAAAATCAGCGCTTTTGGAACGGAGGTAGACGTTCATACAACGACGAAAATGAAGTGAAAACGAAATCTGGTCCAGCATTGAATGAGACACCATGTGGCGTCTGCAGTGCTGTTGCCCAGCCGCTTGGCAGAACGGGCTTGTAGGTATCCTCAGCCCGAGCGCTGCCGTCCGCTGACTGCACAGGCTTACTGCTTCCTGCTCGGGCTCACCTCTCAGCCTGGGCGGTCAGCAGGGCAGGGGTCTGAGAAATCACTAAAATGGTGATTCACCCCTCCCCCAAAATAAACCTTTTTATTTTCATATAAATGATCTGCGGGCACCGTCCTCTGTGTGAGAACCAAATGCCGACGGAAAGGATATGTTTTGCTGTGCTAGTTTGTGAAAGGCACCAGCAGCCAGCAGAACCTGGACCAAAGGCAGGGCGGAAGTCGGCAAGGCATGGATGCCGCTCGTGCGGCTACACAGCAGCGCTCCATGGCCACATGAAAGGCAACCTTAACAGACAATTCATTATACAGACAGCGGACCACACCGGCCGCGGCACACGGGGCACCGTTTATCAAAGGACCGGAGGAACCCGCACATCAGATGGATGGCCAATTTACAAACGGAATTTCTAAAGAGCTGCGTGATCAAAGGGCCGGCCGGACAGCCGCGATTACCTGAGCCGAATCCCAGTGGAGCGGCCTTATGGGAAGCATGCTGCCCACGGACAGCCGGCACGGTCCCTCATAAGGCGACGCGCTCGCAAACACACACCTGCGAGTAGATCAGCTCACTTCCCCTAAGCTAGAGTGCAGAAATTGCTGATTTTTTTTTTATTACTTTTTTTTTTTTTAATCTGTGATATTTTGGACAGAAGTAGCATCTGTTCCCCTCTGTCGGGGAATCTGTACTTCCAGCAAGCGGGCATTGACCCAAACGGGGGTGACGTACCGGTGCATCTCGAGCCTAACAAGAAAGAGGTTGTTAATGAGAGGGTCGTACGTGTTAGCTGCTGTTTGCTGGCGGCGGGGGCCGGTCGTCACGTCCAGCGCCATGGCAGCGGTTGCCTGTATTTCGCTGACAGCCTGTGGGCCAAACAGCCCCCATAACGGCCGCTGGCGCTGCACCAAACGCTCCTGTGTTGACTCAGCCGAGGTCGACATTCCGGGTCCGAGTCCATCTCCTCCTCCGCACCTTCGCTCCTGTCAGGGCCACCAACGCGGGAAGAATTTTGTGCAGCCGGTCGTTTTTCCACTCTGTTTGTTTCCTTGTTTCGTTAAAAGGCCGTGGGAGCAGAGTCCCTGTGGGGTGAAGCCATTACGGGGGGGATTCATGATATTAGGGCAGGAAAAGGAGCAACATGCTTTTTCTTGCTTAAATGTTTCGGCACACTTACGTATCGTGTCTGTGGGAGTGTGTGCGTGTTAAATGAGGTGGAGAATTACTTTTTTCAGCCATACTTTCTGGCCTTTTCATGTACAGTTTTATATTAAAATTCTACTGAAGGCTGGCTAAGATTCAGGCCAGAATTATGGCAGATGTGTCACATTTGACAAAAAACTACCAGTAAATCTGCCCTGAATGGCCTTAGATAGAGGCCTGCATATAACAGCGTGGTAGAGTAGCTACCTTCAGTTCTGAAAAATCGCCAAGTGCTCTTTTTACATATGAATTAAGTATTTGAATTTGAATGATTCTGATATTTCCTCCATCCAATTGCCTGTACGGGATCATGAGGAGCCTGGAGCCTGTCCCAGGAGTCACAAGGCACTAGCCAGGGACACCCTGGACGGGATGCTGGTCCTTCATAGGACACGTATTCACACACAGACATTCACAGACATCTCTTGACCTAACTGCATGTTTCTGGACTGTGAATCTGTGGATCTAAATATCGTAAAATCCTACAGATACTGCCATAAATCAGTTCACATATAAGCCTAAGGGGGGAGGGGTACAGGTGCCATCTCCATTAGGTACATAAATCTACCAGGAGGAAGTAAAACAAACAAGGCTAACACGTGCTGTCCTATCATTACACACGTTTGCTTAAGTCATCTGTAAACACGGAAGGCATGTTCGGCTGGAGCGCAGACGTTTCATCGGGGATATTTATTCAGCTTTCCGGTTGCTGATGCCTCCTCCAGGTCATTAGTTTTCTAACTGCTGACACACGGATGCTGCCGCGATGACACACGCTCCGTTAATTCGCGTTTCCATGAAGCGCTGCCGTTTACCTTTTAACACCACGGCGCCGTGGTCTTGGGTGACCGTAGGCGGTCAAAGTGGAGCCGTTCTCGTTTATCTGACTGTGTAGGGTGGCTGAGTACTAAATGATGGGTCATTATTTAGAGCTTGGAGTGTGTGCGTGTTTAGGTATTATTATATGTTGGTGTAAAAGTGAATAGTATGAAATATGACTATGGGAATGATCTTAGTCTGGAAAACAGCAAAAATGAAGACATTTCCCGGGGCAAAGAAGATGAATGCCTGTCCCCCCCCCCCCCCCCCTTGATGTTTGTTGTTTGAGTTCAGAAAAGTGTCACCAGTGTTCTCCCTGGAGACATACATCAAGTATTCTACAGAGAGGTTAACTGTCAAGTTATGGATTTTCAGATATAGGTGTCAAATTAAACTGGACATCACTGCCACCTGGGAGGTGAGGGGTCACACGATGGCTTTCGTTCACAGTGGAAACCCAGCATTTGTAAATGGCTTCTTTTGGGATAAAGAAAATCCCCAATCCATGGATGGGAACAAGTCATTCCTTGTCAGAGTCAAGTCTTGAGTCGAAACATTGCAGTCTGAGTCAAGCCTCGAGTCATTTGCCCTCAAGTCCAAGATGACTCCAAATCTTTCCATCATTTTTGCTGTCAAGTTACAAGTCATCATTTGTCGCTCGAGTGCAAATCGAGTTGCGAGCCATGTAACTCGAGTCCCTACCTATTTCCCTTTTTTTTACCTTTAGTAATTAAAACTTATTGCAGCAAAAACCAGCCTGAGTGCATCATAGGATACATTCTTTACAGGCAGAGAGAGGTTGTCTACTCACAGTTGTACTCACACAGTTTTCACATCCGTGTATATGGATAGAGAGATGCATCTCTACAACAAACTACCTCAAGAGACCTTGCATTCAGCCAATTGAAAATGTAGATAGCAGAGAATTAGTATACCCTGAAATTGTAAAATTAACGTTATGGAATCCAGAGGGGGACTATAATCTCGAGACTTCTCACATCACAGGGTCCAAATCGGGTCAGAGGCTTGAGTATTTGCCCTCTAGTCCAAGTGGAGTGCAGGTCTTTCCACCAGTCATCAACTTTGTGACTTAACTCTGAGTTAAGTCATGAGTCAGTGGCGAGTCCCCACCTCTACTCCAGTCCCAGTAAAGTGCCAATTCTTTAATTTGTTGAAAGCATCATCACCTCATTGCAGCAAGTATATATGGGGATAAGGAAACAGAACATATAAACATTTTGAAAAGCAAGACACTGTCTTTAAGCCTAATTCAAATTTTGCCACTTTAATGTAGAGGGTTAAAAATGCACTAATAAGATTAAGACCCTCGATGTATACCAGCCCCTAATCCCATGGGAATGATTGATTGATACTCATACCAATTATGGAAAAAAAATTGAAATATAATTCCTCATTTCTATGTCCAAAATATCATCAAAGCAAAATAAATAATTAAAACTATGATTATAATGCACTAATAAATGCAAAACCTGTACAGTGTTCCATTGGTTTATGCTACATGAAACAGTTTAGAATCATTTATTAAAGTACAGTTCTCAGTTTCTCACAAGCATCATCCAGTGTCATATTCTGGGTATATAAAACATATATTTCTTATACTGACATATATTTCGTCACTATCAAATTTGTGGTTCAGATTTGAAATCAGTAAATTTACTCTGTCTTTCCTCAAACATTTTCGCATGTAAATATATTTAGGGTATAGACAAAAAAAAAAAAAACAATATTGACTCTCCATCATCAATTTTTCTGTCACTGTGATAAATAAATTACAGTGTAAAACAGAACCAAACCTCCAGCAACTGGGAGAAAAAAAGCCCATATTTCCCTTTAAATATAGATGTCTGTGAAGGCTGGTGTTCAGGGAGGCAATATCAAGTTATATTATGGACTAAAAATTTATCATTTTATTGTTTAGACGCGTCAGACTCAAACATTAGGCATGGAAACAACACTAAGAAGGGAAAATTAAAAGCCTCTTCTGTCAGAGACATAGTGCAAATCCGATTAAAATATTATTTAAAACAGAACGTGTAGTAACACTGTTATATATATTTTATAAATGTTGTATTCTTATATACCCCTCCAGTTCCCCCGACACCCTGACCAGCAGAGAGAGAGAGAGAGAGAGAGAGAGAGAGAGAGAGAGAGAGAGGGAGGGATGGATGGATACTTTAACCTTACATATTAAATATTCAGTTTGAATTCTAGGAATGCAGTAAAAAGTGTAGGGCTTGCCTGGACGTTTCCTGTAAGGAGTCGATCCTACTTGTTGAAGTGCTGTGATGAATCAGTCCAGCATGTAAATACTGAATGCGCTGGCCACAATCTGTTAGTCATTGAAACTCAGGAGGATGCGAAAATCACTTTACGATAAAGACAACGAAAACTGTATGAAGCAATCTATGGGCGTACCTAAATATAATAAAAATATAATTTGTGGTGTATTTTAATTCTAACACTGTAATGGGTAATCCTAACATTACAATTTTATTGTAAAACCTCCCAGTTTTTGCCAACACAGACACGAAAAATAGCGGTGGCGCTATTTACCTTTCCGTGTAAAGGCTTGATTTTTTTTTCAGCTAAAGCTGCTCAACTGTTTTCGCATAAACGTACAGTATATTCAGTAACTGTATATTATGCGAAATGAAGTAGTTTAACGTATTGATTCAGTGACTTTTGACACAATTTACTTGCAACAAGTAAAACAAATTAAGTTTCGCTAAACTTAATTCGCCATGTAAAAACACCGTGAAAGACTTGTTTATGTATATATACATCCGGTAAAAACTGCTAATCAAACACTTTGTTGCAAAACATATGTATGGAAGTGTTTCCGAACGGACAAGTACAAACAAAAATCTAAATCCTGCTCGTGAAAGATATAGTACCTGCCCGATTATCTTTGCATTACCCCACCCCTTTTTTGCATATAATTACCCCCATCACCTTCGTTCCTATTTTTCATTTAATTATCCCCTCATTTCTCCCCTCCTTTTGCATCTAATTAGCCTTTGTATTGAATATTCCACTGCCCCCCCTCCGCGTCCCTCCCCCTTTTTATCATATTATTCCATAACTTCCGCGCCTTCTGCTCTCGTATTTGACTGCGACGCCCCCTTGCAGCTTATTACGCCAACATCCTCCCTCAAATTGTAGCATCTCATTATCCCCAGGCGTTCCCTCCCACTCCTCATCTCATTATCCCGTCGTTCGCCTGCCTCCCGCATCCCTTGCTCCCGAATACGCGGTAGCTCCCTCCCCCCCCCCCCGCATCTCATTAGCCCATGCTCAGCGCTAGGTGAACCAGCAGCGCCGCCACATTAAGGCAGGTGTTCAACATGGCGAACGCGGGGAGTCGATGTCTCGCCACAACTCTTTCTTTCTTCCTGGTTTCGGCAGCTATTCTTCTCAAAGGTAGGTCGTAAAGTGACAGAAAAGACCCCTAAGAAAGTGCAAATGGAGAATAGCGACACGTCGGCGGTGTTCTGTCCGCAGAAATGCGAGGAGGGATCGGTGCGTGACTGGAGGGATGCGCGCTAGCGGGATGGGGAACCAGGCTCATCCTGGCGGAGGGCTGCGCTTCTAGGTAAACCGAGTTAACAAGTGACCGCTTGTCGTAAGAGCGATGACAGAAGGGAGCAGACCGAGTTATTTGGCAAGTGAAAGAAACCCGAACGCTTGCCTGTTGAAACCACTGCGGCGATTGCGCCGGCCCCTGCACGTTTCCTCATGTTTGACTCAGAGAAACAGATGTCCAGGATGGTTAACTAGTGTTGCAGATTGTCCGCAAACAGCAGAAGATTAACATAGACGTAAACATGAAACATCTGTTCCAGTCTCACAGCTGGATTTATGTCATCATCATTATCGTTATTTTTTTTAACTTAAGGTTGACACAGCCCCCCTCCCAATGTAAATTTCAAGAGAAGTGTATCAAAGCGCTTGCGGTACTTAACCGATTGGAGAAACGGGATTCCTAGGGATGCAGCAGCTTGAGTCCCGTTACCGTGTCCTTGTGTATTTGAGCTCTGGCTCCTTGCTGTCCGTGCAGCACCCCGCTACTGGGGCACCCTTTCCGGACACTCACCAATCCAGTTTACCGTGCGGCACGGTTGCTGGACATGCTTCGGCGCAGAGCCGGGCGCTTTTTAGCCATTTAAATGCCCCGAGGAGGTGCTATTTATTCATGCGGGAGACCTCACTTGTAGCTCAGGATGCCGGCAGCCAGTGTTATAGGAATGAAACGCAGCTGTATGCATGAAGATGGTAAAGCACCGGATCCACAAATCTAGCATTTATTTGCTTTCACTTTTTTACGCACAGAGGTGACATTGCAGTTTCCAAAGTAGTTTTACGGATAATAAGGGAAAGCGTTTCGTTATTGCGAACGGGAGTGAGAAGTGCGTTGCATGAACGTAGCGGGTTATTGCAGCGTATGTGTTCAGATGTTTTAATGCATTTATCATCGCGGTATGCAAGCAACAGTTGGAGGAGAAATAACTATGGCAGATATCTTGCGGGTTTGCGGAAGTGTTATTTAAACATGCAGCGAGCTGCCTGGGTGAAAATGTAATTTAGGGATTATACCGAAGCAAATGGTTATGCATACTGTGTCGTATTTTAGTGCCACTTCTAGACACACACACACACACACACACACACACACACGTGTATATGTGTTTGCATTTACGTGCATTTTGGATTGGACGCTGGGCTATAGCCTCCCAGAGCACAATACTCTCATCTGTGATTTTGTCGGAAACGAAGAGGACAGTGTTTGATTTGACTTGCTGGCTGGAGGGCTGAACAAAATGAATGAATAAAATCGCAGTCTTGAGGATTGTAGTGCGACACGCGTATTATGCCGATCTTCTTGTGCTGTGTAGACCGCGCCTTTGTCAGATAAACTAAAGTTAAGCTGCACATTAAAGGGGTTTAGGACAGTACCGTGACACATCGGACTAAAGAGAGATTCTTTACTCTTTTTACCAATGTACATCACGTTACAGTATTTTCATTTCGCCACTGGGCTTAGGTATTTTCACTTTGTCTGGTTTGGGATTTCCTCCGTGGGCTTACGTGTCATGGTTACGAAAACCTGTTGAAGCGGAGGGGGTTAGCCTTATCTTGGACTCCTGGGCCGGCGAGCATCGCGAAGGCAGCCTGTTTACATGCTTAGCACCTACAGCAGAGATATTCGCTGCGGGACGATACTTTTTTATCGAGCGCCGGCCCGAATCGAAATAGCGTCCTATCGATTTAAAGTTACAAAAAATGAATAAAAAAGAGAAGATAGTCGTGGATGTAAAGCACTACCCCTCTCCCCCTGCAGTACAGAGCCTATGATATACGGGACAAAGGCATAGATTTAGGTATGGACCGTGGGGCATATCCCTACCAATGACGTGGAAGCGTTTAAGGGCGCGCGGTTCGCGGCTGATTTGGTTCCCTTCCTATATTGAAACCAAACCTATGCCCTTGATCGGGGGACTTCCGGGGGGATCTCCACTGACGGTTATCATGCTGCATGCCCACGTGGTTTCTCGGAAGGTCCGCTGTGTCCTGTAAATGGTCGTTGGATATAAATGGTCATGTGGTCTGATGTAGAATGTTAAGCATTATTATTATTAAACTATAAATACTGAAAAGACTTAAGTTAAAAGAAAGTTTGCCAGTCCAAAACAGGACTTCCTGTTTAGGGTGTTTCCTGCGTGGTGCAGCTTATTATTGAGTTTGTATGGTGGGTATGATACATTCCCCTGGAGTGTTTCAGGCATGTCTGCTTTCATGCTACAGCCCATCAGGACCTGTGGGTGAATAATCCTGCCTCTTATGACACCTGTAGGCAGGTGAAGCTTGGTACTGCTAACTTAAGCCATACATTTGTCCTTGCTGAAGAGCAGAACTTGGTGTCTCTTAATGGCTGAGAGAAGCTGGATTCGAACCCACGCCAACCAGCCACATCCTCAGCACAGGCTACATGCAGACCGTTCGTCTTCCTGCGTATGCTGGCAGGCTCAGAGTGATGGATCTGCATAAATGTTTTTCCTGATGGATTTTAAAAATCATTCCTAGATTCCAGTTAATCCATCGTTTACCCCAGTATCCCTAGTTTATTTCCCTGCCAACGGTGGAATGAATGGGCAGACATGTTTATTGATAGAGCCTCTGACGGGTAATATTTCTTGCTTCTTTTTCGTGATCTCCCGGTACCTGGATAACCTAGAAGAAAACTATAGCCTTAACACGTGTCGGGCAATCGCAGAACTCATGCAGCTCCTTGTAAGAATCCCGATTAGTATTCCGTCTTTGTCCGGAGTATCTGACGGGAGAAACCTTTGGCCAAAACCTAAAAGTGTCCGTGAATAATTAAAATTCCTGCAAAGCGTGTGTGTGCGCGCACGCCTGTCTGTGTGCATGTTATTTCATGTATAGATTTGTATCGGAAAAAGAACCTTGTTTATTCTTTGGAAAGGATTGGCGTTTGTTGGTGTTTTCAGTTTTGTACATGATTATTCCAGTCAATATAATTGACAGTATCCTCCCCAATTAAATGTCTTTTTTTTTTTTTAAAAAAAAAAGAGCTTTTTAACAATATTCGGTTGTATTATTCTCTTCCCGTGTTTATCTGAAAGCCCTCATCACCCAGTGATTTAAATAGTTTCTTTGCCATTTTGTTCTCTTTGGAGAGGGGTGTTGGTTTATAGAAAGAGAGAGAGAGTGAAAGCGAAGGTCTGTTTTCCGCGGGGCCCGTCGGCGGCGAGCGGCCGCTTTGTCTGGCTTCCCCGTCCGGGACGCCTGCTTTGAAATGGCTCCTCTCTTTAGGCACACCCATGGGCCTCACGCTCTCACCCGTTTTATCCCGTTTATCCTTTTCTAATCCCTGTCTAGTCAGTTTTCCTTCAGAACGTAAGCTGTAGTCTGTTCTCTTCCCGCTTTTTCCTTTCGGCCGGCGTGCTCGGACCATGGGGCACGTTAACGAGGTGTGCTCGTCAGAGGATGCCCCTGTCATTGGTGCTAACGAGGTTTCTCCAGGATGCAGTGTTGGCACATAGTTAGCTGTGGGTGAAAAGAGATTGCAGGGAGCGGGTGTTTGTGTGCTCTAAGGCTGGTTATGTGTGAAGGGTGCCTCTGCAGTGATCCGTCATCGATTATAAACTCAGCGGTAAATTGTTAAAGGGACGGTTATCCCAGCCAGTGAGGGACCTCAGCCACACGGGGCAGTGTAGGGAATTCGAAAACTATTTTGGGGGCCAAATTTATGAAATGTTGGGTTTTTAAAAATAGTCATTTATGCATAAAGTTTATTTTTAATGTGAAATGAGCCCAGATTAAAATGCATACAGTAATGACCACCTTGTGCCAATATGAGTAAATAATAAACAGAATGTTGCTGCTCCAAAGAGAAGTGTTCAGTCATCTGTATGCATACAGAACACCGTCTGTATGAGGGAGAAAACAGGAGGCAGTTCTAACTATTTAGGCTTTTATTTAGCTCTTAATAACCTTTGGTTATATGTATAATCCATTAGTTTATAGATAAAGTGAAAACTTCATCACAGTTTTTCAAATGAAAATAGTTTACAGTCTTTTTTTAAACATCCTCTTTTATTTTGGAAATTTAAAAGGCAGTGTTTCACAGCTGTAAATGCAAACCAGTGCCTTCAACAAAATAAAACAAATATTGAAAATTGCGATATTTTTAACCTGTGAGCCATTCAGCAATGTTTTAAGATGAAATGAGACAAGTACCAATTTTTCTTTGCCTCCGTCAACTACCTGTGAGCCACGGTTTAATTTTAGCTGTGAATTCCGGGAGTCTGCCCAACAGCACGACCAATGGTCTCTTCTTATTTGCACACAGGAAGGAATACTTTTGGTTTTCACACACAATAAAAGGTATATCGATATAAACGGTATCGTGTCATCCTGTATCTTCTTTTGAAAGTACATGAATACACCATGAAAATTCGAGACGCTGCCCAGCCCTAGGTGACTGTGAACGGTGTTGACGGGCAGGTGGTGAAGCCGCGGGTAAGCAGACGATCTGAAGCCACGCCCCCAGCAGAGATCGGCTTATTTGTTTTTGGATGAACGCCTTTATTAAAGAATAATATTGGCCTCTGCCAGGTGTTATAATGGTGTTACATAGTAGTATGCAGTTAAAGTTGCGTGTTATGCTATGTACATACATTTGTATGTGTGTGTTTTAGAAATGAAAATGAAATTAAATGAATGCAAATAAAATGATGGCTTAATAGAGGATTAGGATATTAGCCTAAACTGGTAAATATAGTATTTATATGTTTTTTTTTTTTGTTTTAAATCCTGGGGGGAAGTGTTTTTAGTGGCATTCTGTGACTTCTTGGGGCATCTTTGCCCTTTGCCCCTGTTAATGTTTGGCACTGCAGTGGGCGTTTGGTCCCTCCCCTTCCCAGTTAGGAACGTCAGCTATGTTACAGTGGGTTACAGTCCCCATCCCCAACTTAATGACATTCCGTACTTTGTCGGCCTTGGAATGATAAAAAATGTCCTGCTTTCGAAGATTTATGGCCCTCATATCGAACAGCTGTTTTAACATCTGAAGTATGGAGTGGATGAGTGTCACCAAATGAATTGCTGGCATGTGCATGGTGTGGGCTATGGCAGCGACGCCGGGTCTGCCGGAGGAAGGCACTCCTGCGTTTGGCCGGCTCGCTGCCTCTGCTCCGGGCGCTTTGGATCTCCCTGCTGGACGTGTAGGGTTCCCAGAGCCAGTTCCCCTGGCCCTCGAGGGCTGTGTTCACTTCTAAGGACTCGTCCTCATCTGCATTCATGTTGTGCGGCCCAGGAAGAAAAAACAGGACTTAAATTTAGAATGTCATTTTGTCACAGCACTTAAGCCTCTGGGAAACCGGTGAGTTTTTCAGCTGCTCTGGACTTTGATTGTGTAAACAGCGGCTCAGCTCCAGTCAGTCGGTGAGGCGGCAGGAGTTCGATCCAGCCTCGCTCCCTGGGTGCCTGCCGAGACCCTCAGGCCCCCACCCCTAGGCTGTCCTGCGGGATGCCTGTCCATAGAGGCCTGGTGTTGCTGTCTTTCTGTCTGAGGGGCAGACAGTAAATGACTGTAATCTTATATACAGCCATGGAAAAAATTAAGAGACCACAGCACAATTTTTTGTTTCACTCATTTCTCAATTTATTGATATGCATCTGTGAATAATACATATATATATATCTTTGTAAACTGCACCCTTCTTCTCCGTTTCTCCGTTGATGAGGCACTTCTTCTCAGCTTTATGGGACTTCAGTCCTGCTTCTAGGACCCTGACATGAGCTGTCCTAGCAGTGCACTTCACACCTGCACTTAATGTTTCCCATTCCTTTGGAAGGTCACTTGATGTGAAACTGTTCGTAAGTTAACGGTCTCCTCCATTAGAAAGTCGTTTGCGCCCTTTACCTGGCTGGTTTCTGATCATTCCCAGTGTTTCCTGCTTCACCTTATTCATGTGTACTGCTGTCTTACACATTTTGAACAAGGAAGCGATCTGTTGCTCAATATAGTCTTCTGTCAGCAGAATCACAATTAAACCAGGATTTAAAAATGCAGATTTGATTAAAACTATAGAGTGGTCTGTATGTGTATGTGTATGTGTGTGTGTGTGTGTGTACTTTTGATTTTGTGGGCATCAGTTTTTCAGTCCCCACAAAGATATAAATACAAACCTGTATAATATAATATAATATAATATAATATAATATAATATAATATAATATAATATAATATAAATGGTTGTCTTTCCTTATACTGTAAATGGTCTTGGATAAAAGTGTTGGATAAATGAGTTAAAAAGTAAACGTGGCGAGTTTCTTTACCGCAAGTGAAAATATGTAGTGTGTGTGCATGTATATATATTCATGTGTATATATACTGTTTGTAAGAATTGCAATATGAATGACGCAAGAGATAAAATGGCTTTAAAAGTAATGTTTCTGAAACAAGTAATGTTTCTGAGTGTCTGAGAGCTTTGGGGATTATTGACAACTGACAACAAATCTTTTTTTTTTTAATTTTTATTTTTTTCCCCCAGTATTAAGGGATTATGGGCTTTCAAGGTAGGCTTGTTGCCATGGTATTTAAACCAAGCCCTGGGATGCTTCTTTTAACGGACTTGAATTTTAGGAGAAGCAGCCCTTTTTTAGCAGAAGAGGATATGTCATTGTGTGGAGTTATTGCCTTGCCGATCAGATCTGCGGGAGACATACTGTGATTGATTTAAGATGTATATACGAGCCGTCTGTGCCATAATCAGGGGAAATAAGTGAGTCATGCACAGAAATAAGCATTCGTTTAGTGTGGCAAGTTTAATCCTTATGAACAATGTACCGGTTTTCCCCTGTGAGTGTGCCGGATAAATGGTTGGAAGATGGATCGATGGTAAAGTGAAACCATTTCATGTGGCAGGGGGATTCCAGGAGCCATGGGTACAGAAAATGTATTATAAGCCTTCTCTTGGATATATTGCTTATTAAATACTTTTAGGAGTGTATCATTTGTGTGGAATCGCGGGCAGGCAGAGCACTGTGCACCCTGCATGGAATCCCCGAGACGGAAGCCTCTTCACTGCTCAGCCTTCTTGAAACAGTGACGGAGACATTAAACTGGAAGTTGGAAGCTAACTGATCCCCCTCCCCCTCCCACCCCACGTATGGCAATGCTTTATTTGATTGTTCGTATTGTCTGCTCTAATAAGAGCTGCTTTTGGAGGGGGGTGGGGGGGGTAAGGCTCTTATGGAGGCATGGAGATGAAGGCGGGCGAATCCTGAGAACGTCTTTTTGGCTGAGAAGCATGAACGAGCTTTTTTAGAGCAGCGCTTGTGTAATCCGCGCCGTTCCAGTTCTCGAACGCTCCACGTGTTACGCTGCTGACCTGGAAGCGTGTTATGTCTGGGTGTGCGCTTTGTGTGCTGTCGGGACACGCCGTGTGCTCCAATTGATGTTTTTATTTTTTTTACTTCGCTGATGAAACCCAAACAAAGGACGCTGCCATCTAGATCTCTCTAAGATTGGCCGCGGAGGGGGGGGGGGGGGCATCACTGTTCCTTTAAGGGTGTTCAGTAATGATTTTGGTGTTTGTGGGCTCGTAAGTGTGAAAGTCCCAGAACGATATTTGCAGTTCTCCTGTAGAGTTCAGTAGTCGTTGGGGAAAACAATGGTTTGTTTCTTTCTGGCGATCTACCCCACTCTGACCTGCAAGCGAGACGAGAGATCACTCAGTGTTGGTCTCAGACAAGCAGTTGCTTTACACTATTGTTTACAGTGCTTGCCCTTTGTAAAGCTATCGGTGGGCTGTCGTACGCTTCCATAACCATGGATATGTGAAAACTGGCTAGTCTGAATAAGGCTTGGACAGTATTATGGTGATATAGTATACCGTGGTATTTTGGACGTGTTTTGAAATCTTACTCAACATCTGATCTCCACAATGACCCTCGACCCGCCTCTCAGTAAATTTTATCATTGGGGAATGCAAGTTCGGGCAAACCTAATGCCAAATACTGCAATAGTGTTATATTTGAAAATACTGTCAAATTCTGTATACTGTGGTATAATGTCTGGACAGTATGAAAAATTTAATACTGCCCAAGCCAAGTGTGAATACGAGAGAAGACAGGCAGAGGAGGATGATCACTCTGTATTTGCTCTGCTCCATTGCCCAAATCCGGCCAGATGGGGGCAGAATAGTTAAGGAACTCAACCTATGGGACATGTCTACCTCGATCGAAATGAGCCCTGGTATGAAAATAAGGCCCGCTGGCCCCTGGTGGTGGTTGTGACTGTTTCGTGCTCTTGGGTCCAGTTCCGGACCCGTCTGTTTTCTCTCAGATCAAATCAGGAAGTCAGTGTAAACAGTGCTGTGTAGTTCAGTGCTGTGTAGTTCAGTGCTGTGTAGTTCAGTGCTGTGTAGTTCAGTGCTGTGTAATAATCTTAGCCTGTGCCGTTCATTCCCTGCCTGAGAGATGCTTTAACACGATGTTGCCGTTTAATACTCTCATTGTCATCGGGAGCCCATCCGAGCTGCGGCTCAGGCTTGGGTTTTAAGTTCTGCTCGTGGGCCGCTGACTTTGTTGTGATCCTAATTAATTTCCCGTTAAGATCTCTTAAGCGGCTCAGTGGGGTCAGGCGGCTCACAGGAGACGTCGGCTTTGGCTTTGGAAATGCGAGATGGGAACACTGTTCTCGTCTTTGCCAAAAAATCCCACTTTTTTTATTGTGTGCTAACATATACAAAATCAACCGATGTCCACAATACATTTTTCTTTTTCCTCCTTCCTGGGGAGTATCTGCTCAGAGATTTTTCCTCCCAGCTGCATCATTTGTTCCTGAGGCTGAATCTCTGCCCATGTCAGTCATTCCAATGAGGCTGAGCTTACCGTTCCCCTGCTGTCCTCTCAGCCGGACAGCAGTGCTCCTTGTTTGGCTCGTCGGAGTTGCATTCTGAGTGTGTCCCTCTTTCCATCAGGAAGATATTTTGTTGGATCCCACTTGTCGTCGCTTGGTCAGACCTCATGCAGAGCTCCTGTCCTCTGCTCCCGAAACCTCGTTTGCTGTAAAAGTAGGCCTACTTATCCTCAATTAGCAACATCACCCAGATTCCTTCTGATATTCATCATCTCTGATTCAGCCGTTTAGTAATGTAATTAGTGCCATTAAATTGAGGGAGAGGGTAAGTTGGCCCTTAGACGGAGAGGGCTGCACGGACAAGATCTGTGGGAACGGACTTCCTTGGCGCGCCCGGCTTCTGTTTTGTGATTCGCCGATGTCGTGAAGAATGTGCCGAAAACGTGAGGGAAGATGTACCCACAGGAAAGGACTCAAGCTGTCTTTGACGAGCAGATGGAGGGGCGGGACAGGGCAGGCATCGCCCCGGCAACCCGTCTGTGTGGATGCCCTCGCCTTCTCCTGCGTGGTAGTTGTGGCGATGGTGGGGGGGGGGGGGGGGGTGCAGGGGGTGGTATGGGAGGAGCAGTAATCACGGTTCACGGAGTCCCACTTACACTCATCCACGCTGTAAAATGAGCATCGGCTCGATCAAATGGTCCCAAAAAGCAAGATGGAATGTTTTCGCAGCCGTCTGTTCGCTGCTTGACAACACTTGTCTCTTTAAAGCGAGCATCCTTTGAAGGTCATTAACCCCCCCTACACACGCTTAATCAGGCTTCATCTTGTGACTAAGGAACACATGTCATTTTTGTTCGTGATCTTGTTTGATGCTCCCATCGGTGGAACGCGCATCGATTCGTAATGACTGAGGGCGATCGAGCGGCCCTTGTGAATCGAGCGGCCTCGCTGGGTGGGCCGGCGACTGTATAAGTCTCTTACTCTTTATTGGTTCCTACTGAAAATGTAGCCCTGTCTGTTCTTCACCCTCCGTTTCCGTCGGGCCATTAATGTGAATGTTTTTTTTGAATACTTTGAACGTTTTCACTGTCCCATACTTTCTGTTCTCTCCTTTTTGCATGTGATCCTCGGTTTGGGTGGTCTATTCGGCCAGCTCTGTATATCCTGCAATTTTGTTGTACATGTATCATCCGCGCTCCAGTATAATGACTATAAAGGCTTTCTATTTCTATTTCTATTTCTATATTTCATCAGCACTGCATTTGTATAGCTGCCTCTGCTGTGGTCGACTTGAACCCTTTGTTCTTTTCGGTCCTGAAACGTCTGTTTGTCCTGCAGTTTCAGTGTCTCTCCTCTTCCTCCCAGATGGTATATGTGATGAATAAGCTGTTTAGCAGTCATTATTAATTTAGTGTGTGTTTGTGGGCCTGCTTCCGAGCCCTGGGTAGGTATGTCAGTATTTACTGCTGGACCCCCTAGTTGCTGGTTTTTGGAGGCTGCTTCCTGGGGTGCCTCACTGCAGCCCAGTGTGCCCACAGTGGCACCGGCTGGACATTCTGAGGCACCTGCCATCCCTGCGCAGGAGGCAGGACCCAGGGCCACGTCGAGTTGCCCACAGAGCATGTCAGCCACATCCAGTGAAGCTGTCTGATGCTAGTGTTGGCTTTCGGTAGCTGAGAGACACGCTTTGTGGGTGACTTGTATGTGGGCGCGCTACCATTATAAACATTTTGGAGGTGTGGCCTGCCTGTCCTCAGGTGGGGCCGTCGGACAGCGTGGAGTGTTACGATCTGATGCAAGCTGTAGGTGGCACTATGGGGGCCTTTATATCTACGTGCTGGGGGAGTTAAGCATATAGCTGGGTGATGGGCTGGGTACAGGGGAGCCAGTGCCGCAGAGCGCCCCCCTCCGTGGATGGACTTCCCTGTGAGTGCGCTGGCTCTCACCTTCATTACCCAGCCCCCCTGAGCCCCAAGCGCGCTTCCCTGACCCCTCCCTCTTCCTCGCTCTCTCTCTACCTCACGGGGCCAGAGAGGGTCCCTGTAAATCACTTCTTATCCCATCAAACGGGCTGCGCTTTGGCTGCCTGGCGTTGCGGCTTGGTCCCTCACCTGGCACGGCAGGAAAGCTGCTGGATGAGTATACAGTACAGTATAGTATATCATCCATCTGTCCATCCATCCATCTGCCCATCTGTCTACCTGTTGTGTTCTATAACTGCCTTTCCAGCTCAGATTTGCCAGGGGCCTGCAGCCAGTGACACCCTGTCTCTAACAAGACACCCTCCCCCAGACACACAATCTAGTGAATCTCCAAATAAACAGGATAGATGTCATGGAGAACCCCCTTATGAATGCTCATGAGTATTCAGGGCTTGGTGAATAAATGATCAGTACAGAAAGCCATGCTGGGGCTCTGTGGAAGACCCATACGTCCTTAAATGGCTGTGGCTATTCAGGGTAATAATCCTGATTATGCACTGTGATAAAGGGGAGAAAGAAACAGCAGTGTGTGTGTGTGTGTGTGGGGGGGGGGGGGGGGGGGGGGGGTCTGTGCTGTTTGTGGCAGCTTGTTAGGAAAAATGTGTTTCGCTAAATAAACTTTGATGCATTACTGTGTTTCTTCGGATAACAGCAGGTTATTAAAATGTGTTTAATTGACTTTGATGGACAGCGCAGTGGGTGTCAGTTAGCGTCTGCGTGACGGAGCCGGCGTTTCCTCCCTCTCCCGACTCGTGCTGAGGTTTTTGATAGAGTCAGATTAGCATGCTTAATTTATAACCAAAAGTATATTCATAATTTATCATTAATTACTGCCCAGTTAAGTTCAGGAGCCAAGTGTCGAGCCCATTTCTGGATTGATTGCTTATGATTTCTGTTTTGTAAGTTTCCAGTATCGTGGTTGGATCTTGGGTTTCAGCTCTCGAATCTCATCGCTTGTCATTGTTTCTGGACCAGCTCCTCAGCTTCAGCTTTCCTTTACAAATGTTGTTCCTACTTCTCCGTTGAGGTTGAATGTTGCCTCTGATTTTTGAGGCATTTTGTTTTGAGGAGTTTCGTTTGCAAATGCATGCAGACTACATTGATTTATGAAGGAAAATGTTATAAGCTGCCTATATTTCCAAGTCGCTATTCACTCTTGGATATGCTGCTGTTTGCCTTTATGAGATAAATGGGGAAAAGAAATCTGTTCAAAGGGTCTTTACTTCACACGGATCCTCGCAGATTCGCCCCAAAGTGGGTTGCCAGACGCCGGAGGTCAGATGTTTAAATTTAGAACGAAAATGGATTCTTTTCCACGTTTGCTTAATTTTTTTTTGATTATTTTTTATCTCTGGGGACATCATTTGAAAACTTTACTACGTTACTATAAAAACATGTCAGCAGAGCGCAAACTACTGGTTTGATTCTTAAATGTAATTTATGAGAAAATCAAAGTTTAGATGTTGAGATTATGGGTGTTTTCTGCCTGCTCTCTTCTTTAACCTATTAGCTGTTCATCGCACAGCAGCACTCTTAGGGTTGTTGAAGATTTAAAGGCTTATGGTCTGTCCATGCGATCGAATGCACAGCGGCCTGGTTGCTTTCATAGTCTCATCGGGAAACTTCAGGTAAAGGAAAACGATCATAAATGATTAAGCTTCCTGTTGGAATGTGAGTGAAACTGTCGCTGGCAGTTTAAAGCCAGGGGTCTGTGCAAAGTGCTGCTATGCTGTAGCGCTATCAGGCGTGAGGTGGCTGTCATGTGACTGTCATGTGACTGTCACCGTCACAGCCCATTGAGCACAGCCCTCGAGGAGCCCGAGCCCAACGACAAGATTGTTGGGAGGGAAAACAGGAGAGCCCGCTGCCTGAAGGAAGATGGCATTGACGCTGTGGGCATTGGGGGCGGGGAGGGGAGTGGGAGGCAGCCACATTCATGTCAGTGAGGGGCTAATGAGCAGGGCCACAGTTCCCCCTGCGTATAACTGCCGCACAGCACCGGATCGGGATGGCCTCCTTGTTTCCCCCAGCCTGCTCTGCCGACTGGGGTTTTCCGACATCGAGACGGTAATGGAAAACGCAGCAATAAAATTCCCGCTATAAATAAGGTGTGAGTGCGTGTGTATGTCTGGGATGAGCCAAGGGCCCATCGCTGGAGTCGGAGGCGCGTCCCGCGCACCGAGATTAAACAGGCTGCCGTTTTCCTTCGTGCGGTTTCTCTGCTGCCTGAGTCTCGCTGCCTCTCACATGGGCGGAGGAGCTAGTAAGAGGGTGAAGGGCCTTCGATCCAAAGACATAGACCACAAATTACCTCCTTGGAAGACAGAATACATTAAATAATGAAAAGTGATGCCGGTCGGAAATGAAGGGGAAAAAAAACTAATTCCTCTGGCTATAGTAATTTACCAAAGTTAGTGTGAGGGTTCGAAGGGAAACGCGTCTCCTCTTCTAGGTGCGACCTGTCGTAACTCGTCTCATTTGACTGCTCTTTATTTTTCGCAGATGGTTTTTTTTCTATCCAGTGTCATTCCCAAAATTGCTCCAGGTGACACACGGATCATTCCGCCAGGATTTAAAATGTCCCGCCGAGCAGATGGAGACCCGAAATGGAGCAGGGACCGTCAGTCTGCGTGACCCAGAAGGAGGGCCTTATGAGGAACTTCATTAGCGTTGGTGTCTCTCAGTCCGCTCGGGTTGCTCGATTAATCTTTTTAATATGGACATTCTGACAGATCTCTGCCATTTGGTTTATTGGAAAACAAGCAGTATGCCTGACCGAATATGAACTTTCATTTTTAAGTTTTACACAAAGAGCTAAAATGGACATCTGCAGGAATCTACTGCAGATTAAACGTACATGTTCACCCATGGAAGTGCAGGGGTGGGATTCAGAGGTCCGGAGTTCTACTGGGTTCACTGGGTTCTGATCCCGGCCTCACTGGCTTTACTGAGTTGCTGGAATGCAGTGTTTACTTGGAATACTGACCCAGGTGATTGATCCCCAGGTGACCTGGCTCGGCCAATCCTGTCCCTCGCTGTGGTGACTCAAGCTATATGCACATGATCTAAGAGGTACGTTTGTGGCCCCCACCTGTCCCGCTTGTTATGGAGGCACGTCTCCTGGGCGCAGCAAGGCTCCAGTGACGTTAAACGCCCGCCGGCATGGAGGAGGCACAGTGACCTAGATGAAAGGGAAGTGCTGTGAAAAGTCTGCCCCGACCGGGCCGAGGGGCGGGGACGGGGGCAGCGGGGGGGCCATGAGAAAGTGATGACATTGTTTGAAAGCCTACTAAGCTGTGACCCACTTTGCAGCTTGTTAGACTGTCTGACAGGCTTGGCGCCGGGGGGGGCGGGGGGGCTGGTTGTGGCACGTGGACATGGTCTGACTTCCAGGTGACAATCCATCAGCCCCACCCTAAGAACCTGCCTGCTTGGGGGGGGGGGGAGACCAACTCCGTTGCTCTCTGGCTGTTGGTTGTCTGTGTATGTTGATATACCATGATGCCTACAGAAATGAAGATACCTTTCCGTATTTCTGCAAACTTCCGCAGCTCTGCTTTATGTCTGCCAATAAAATTAAAATATTAATTAACAGAAGATGGGGGGCCTTTTAGATCTATCGCAAAGTGGGGCCTTTTACCAAAAATCAATAAAATCAATATGTAGATACCTAAATAATTAAAGTGCCCTTTGTAATTAAGTGAACACGTCATTCTGGTAATTAAACCACATGTATCACACCATTCTCATGGGGTACAGGCCTGACTCCCTAATCCTCCTCAAGTTGTCCAGTTTATCCTGTATGTACCTTGACAAGGTCATCGGTTCGGTCAGAGTCGGCTGGGTCTGACTAGGCTGAGCTGGTGATCAGTTGCCTCCGCATCACAAGATTCCCGTTCCGTTATTCTGTCTTTGGCTGGATTAATAATGAAATAATGGATAATTTTGCAGCGTAGATACTGACCTTGTTGAGACCTTTTCTGCTGTCTGTCAGAGCCCCGGTGCGATGACACAGTTAGCATGTAGGGCAGGTTTGTTTGTTACAGCTGAACGTCGATGCTGAGGAATCGAGAAAGTAATGAGGACCCGGGCTTTGCAGGTGTGGCAGAAGAGAATGTGTTTATGAGCAAGCCGTCAACATCCTTTAGCACTGCAGGAGACTGGCGAATCCCTAGCGCTTTGGCGGGAGTGACTAACCCAGCACATCTGCTTTGCTGATGGAGTTGGCCGTTGAGTGTTCACAGCACCTCTGGTGACAGCGGTGACCTCTGAGATGTGTGGGGCCAACCATCTGCTCCATCTTACTTAGTGTCCACCTATATTTTGCTTTAACCATCCATCCATCCATCCATCCATCCGTCCATCCATTTCTCTTCCAACCACACATCTTGGTGAGCCTACAGCTTATTCCAGGAAACTCTAGTCATAAGGTAGAGGATCCATTTATGTCATGTCACTCTTCTATTGTTCACTTTTTATTGATAAAATTTCTCGAGTTTAACCGTTTTAGGCAATTGTTGTTGCAAACTCCCAAGGTATCAGTTGACGAATGACTTTTGCCTATTTTGTGACTGTTGTCCACATACATCAGACCCACCCAACAAGCTTGTGACACATCTGGCCACATCCTTTAGGGCTCGCTCCTCCGCACGCACGATGGGGCCCAGTCACATGACTGATGCTACCTTGATTTTGGTTACTTGCTGCCTCTCTGGCGTGTCCCTTTCTCATTAATCATTTTTGCTGTAATTCCATTTACTTCCCCATTACTGTGGTTATGAGTAAGTGGACGTCTTGAGGAGCGCTGAATAATTTAAGAGCGTTACTCATGGAAGACGTATTTGATGTGGTTAGTTTCTACAGGCCAATTACGGCGGGTCTATGATTCCGTCCTTCCTGGTATCTCTCCTTTCTTCCTTGGCTTTAATTTAATTCCAGATCAAGTGTAATGTGCTCTTGCTCCCCTCCCTCTTTCTGTGTGATGCATCCCACATTGCATGGAGACATGGGGCATTGTGTAATAGTAATCGAGCTTGGGGTGGATGACCTTGACTTCATTCTGATGCAGCTGGGAGTCTGGCTTTCACAGGTTCTCAAGGACCCAGATGTGTTTGACCCCATGTTCAGGTTCCAGGGAGGAACTGTGTAGTGATGTCGTCTTTCATTTATGGTGAGTTGGGTGGAGTAGGTTGTCAGTTGCTTTTGTCTGTTTCGTCTTTCGTTTGCGGCCAGTCAGCTGGAGTGGGTCGTCCTTTACTGTCTACTGTTTTGGACCAATGTCACTGGCTGACTCGACATTTTCAAGGCCCATGGCAAAATTTCACTTGGAAGACCCCCCCATTCCGAGAAAATTGATGAACATAAAACTTCTTCAGCAAACCAGGTAATTTGGGGGCTCTAAGCAACTGCCTGTAGATAGAAGCAGCCCAGCTGAAGATTAGCATTTGTCAGCATGGGGGTCCTATCGGTCTATTCTGGAAAAATTCTACAGGTCACATGTACAGCACTGTGATTGTCCCTCAGTGCTGGCCCACACAACTGCTCTCCTCTTCCTCCATATGCCCAAGATTAAAAATGTGTCACGTTGGGAGTAGGAGCGAGCTCGCGCTCAAAGCACAACGTCTCCGGCTATTACGCCGGGTGTCTGCTCTCCATATCGCGTGCCACGGCTGTGTGGGGAAGGCGAGGAGAACAGAGAACCAGCAGGGTGTGTGTATTTAACACAGTTTTAAAACACAAAGCCGCTTTGGGGACTGGGGGGGAGGCTGTAGGCAAATTAAATGGTTATTTATTGTCTCCTGAGCCCTGAGGCCCATGGCTTCTTGCAAAAAAAAAGGCACTGAGGCATTTAATATTGTTCTCGTGATTATTTTACCGTTCCTGGGTGACTTTGACTGTAATAGAACAGAAGGATGGACAGATTTAAAGAGGCAGAAGCTAGGGGACCGGCTCCCCGTTTGATGTGCGGCGTGCGAGGCGTCGCGCCCAAATGGTATTTTCACATCCTGCGGGCCGTTAATGATGTCGACATCTCCATCCTCCGGCATACGGAAATTGTAAGATACCACTTACGATCACTCTGTCTCTACCGTCGGCCCTCTGTCGCGGAACCTGCAGCCAGTCGCGGTTTAAAAAAAATGTAAAAAAAAAATTCCAGAGAGAGAAAATGAATTTTTGTTTTCTCTATGTATAGTTATATTTTGTATGTATGTTTGTATTTTAAATATTCTGTGTGTTGAGGTCATTAAACAAAAGCAATCTTTAAATGTTGAAAGAATATGTTACATTGTTGCCAAAGTGCACAATGGTTACGTCTGTACTGAGCATTTACGGACATTTTTCTTGTTGTTATTCCCTAAACAGTGAACAGTATAACAACTATTTACATATCATTTGCATTGTGTTATGTATTATAACTAATCTAGGGATGAAGTACATGGGAGGATGTGTGTCGGTTATATACAAATACTGCAACATCTTGTATAAGGGACTTGAGCATCTGGGGATCGTCACTATCGTTCCTCTGTATCCGTGGGGGATTGGTTCCAGGACCCTCCCCCACGGATACCAAGGGACGACTGTATCTCTCATCTTTCCATATCACACACTTTTTATCATTTTTATATTTTTGCCGTATTTAGGCACTGTTTATGACTGTGCTGTTTATTTTGAAGTAATCACCTCAGATTTGTTTTGTTTTATTTTTTTGGGGGTCTGGACAACTTAATGAACATTGTTAATTACCCCCACAAGTCTGTCCTAATGACTGCCACAGAGTCGTCACAGTGCAAATCTCTGCACGACATGAAGGTTCCCTCACCGATCCAGGCTATTGATCGCCCATTCGCTTGGGGCGGGGGGAGGGACAGGGAGGGAGGGGGAGGGGGGTAATCCCCAGCCTGACCCGACGCGGATGGAGAGCTCTGGCGAATGATAAACCGATGAGTCACCAGGGACTCCTGGTCGATGATAGTGAAGAACTGGTGTTTTCCTGGCTGCAGTCATTGC
Source organism: Brienomyrus brachyistius (assembly GCF_023856365.1). Classification (NCBI taxonomy): domain Eukaryota; kingdom Metazoa; phylum Chordata; class Actinopteri; order Osteoglossiformes; family Mormyridae; genus Brienomyrus; species Brienomyrus brachyistius. The sequence goes on from NC_064549.1 coordinate 13,176,108, forward strand.
TGGGCAGGTGGGCGGGGAGCGGGGTGCAGTACCTGGAAGGTGGCTGAGGGTGATTTCGTGAAGCTGCCGAGATGATCGAGCACAAGGGAACATTTATGCCAGTGATTCTCGACTCCCCCAGCTCTTTATTGCCTGGGTCAGCTGTGCAGGTGGTGGACTAGCCCAAAAATACGGCCTGGGGGGGGTGCAGAGGACTACTGCTGGGGTTCTCTGCTGAAGGTGTTTTGCTGGCAGCCCGCTGCTTGTGAGCCATGCATGCATCTCTGTTCGGGTTCAGCGAGTCGGATTCCAAATGCTGAGACAGCAGCCGTGCTGCTTTGGCTGTCTCATCTTCATTCAGAGCTGGGGGATTGGGGAGGGGGGTAGGGGTCCTTGCCGTGGGGGTGCCTCAGATGCCAGCAGCCGGCCCTTTATTTCTGTTCTGCGTGTGCCTGTAGCGTGCAGCTCCACCGAAGACTCATGCGGCTAAGGCGAGGGTCTCATTGTGCTTGTTTGTCAGTATGGGGTAAAGGAAGAAGGTCATGGCATCAGCGGGGGCTTTGCTGTGAGCCTGGGGGTAAGGCACGCTCCGGGAGAAGCCTGAACACTTCTAGAGTGCAGTTTTCGTTTAGGCCCATGGAGGACCGGGTCCGGCCAGGTGGAGGGCAGCTGAAGGAGCATTTTGAGGCGGCGGGGGAAGCTTGTCGTTGTTTAAATTTAATGTCACCTATTTATTTGTTTTTTTATTAAACAGAATTCAGGCTTTTTTGATGTAAAAATGTTGAAGTGAGTATGCCGACAGCTGGGAAACGTATCAGAATATATGAAACCTATCAGAATTAAAATGAATCCTTCCTTAAAGTCTTAGAGTAAGACGTTTTGCTAAATGTTTTGACTGCATTGTTCCTGTAATGCATGGCTTCCTTTAAAGAAATTGCACACAGTTTCTGGCAAAACAAAAGACGACTAAAGATGGCCGAGCTGATTCGATCCTAATAGGATTTTAAGGATGCGGACTGTAATCACGTGCATTTCAGCAATGGCTGTAAACTTTGCTGACTTGACTGCGGACTCATGCAATCCGAGCAGCTCCTGTCTAGCTCCTAGCATGAACATGGTGTAAAAACTTGCTAACATTTTTTGTTTTTCTTTTGTTTTTTTTTGGGGGGGGGGGGGGGGGGGGGGAGGTGGCGGGAGCCTTTTCGGTCTCTGACAGAACTGGGTTGTTGATTTTGTTATAGTAGAAGACAAGGTTTCTGTGCAGGTGATGAATTATGTCCATTGTGCTTTGGGGGGCGTGCAGATCAGATTTAATCAGAACAGCATCCAGCGTAGGGACGAGTGTCCCAGGCCGTGCCAGTGGGCAGGGGTGCCTGTTCTTCACAAGCAGGTGCTTGTCCTTTGCAGGGAACATGCTACATACAATTTACTGATGCTATTTTACGTAGATGAATGTTTTGAGATCGGGATGAAATTGGTGCTGCTGGGGGGGGGGCGTGTTTTATCTAGAATTCCTGATTTTCCGGCTTGTGTTTCTCAGAATTCCTTACTTTGTTACATCGGTATTTTCCAGATCAGTCAGGCTAGGGAACTGCTTTTCCTCCCTGTGGTTTCACAGACTCTGCGTAATCCGGGCTGCTGCAGATTCCTCGAGATCAGTGAGCGCAGACTGGATGGAGAGTTAATACTGCATGTGACTCCAGCCTGATGCACTCACTCTGCTTACAGAAGCCATGGTAAAGGGGTGTGCTGAGTTCCTAGCCCCCTCTAATGTGTTCCTGTTTACTGTGAGTGAACACGTCCTCCATGTGAATAACAGTTGTTTAGATTAATTGGTATCGCAGGCGACATTTTACCCGGACAAGACAAGCCAGGAGCAAAGTTGACACGTTTATAGCAGTTGTTACACACATCATATACATGCATGTGTGTCATGTACACAGGCAGTAATGTGCAGACTTACTCTTAGTGCCAAGATTCCATTGACTCCTCCTTCAAAGGGAGCCATCTGGCTGTAACAGATGTGGGACTCGCACCCTGACCCAGGGTGTGGGGGGGCCCTCCCTGCTGTCAGTCACGAGTGGGACAGATCGAAGATCCACCCCCCTGAGGCATGAGGATGAGGCGGTTGAATGTATACGGGGGGTGCAAGGGCTGTGCAGGATGAAGGTGAAGCATCTCTTACATGGTTTCATGTCTCTCTGTCACTCTGAAGATTTCCCCTCTCGTGTTTAAATGACATGCTGCATGAAATTAGGGCCCGTGGCTGCTGACCAGGTGGGCCTTGGAAGGAGAGCAAGGCCTGGTCCCCGAGTGTGACAGACCAGGGCCGGCGGGGCGTCGCTGACCCTGTGAGTCTGCACATGTCTGGCATTTCCAAAACTTTTTGCCCAACAAAGAAAAAACATAAGAAGTGATTTCAGAGCAGAGTGAGTTACTGGTTGGAGATTCTGAGATGACATTCATCACTTTAGACTTTTATAGCGGAATGTAAATAAGTCTCAGTGAGAAATGTAAATAATGTGTTTAGCATAAACGGGGGTTTGGTGTCAGCGGGCCAAGCTCTGAGTGTGTGTGTGTGTGTGGCTTTGTATGGACCATATTGTGGTAAAACGTCTTACTTTTCACTAGGGGTGGGCCGATACACATTTTCTTCTGTTCCAATCCGATTCCGATACACAACTGCCAATACAGATTCCACTGCAGATTCTTTTTACTTTAATATTCTATTTATTAAATGTATATAACGTATAATTATGCTTTATATATTATTATTATTTTTAAATGAGTAAATTAGTAAATTGAGAAAAAAAAATTTAATTGGGCTACTAGAAACTTCCATCTCGTTTGTACATCGTGTTTTAAGCATTTTTGAATAATTTAAATATCATCTAGGCAAGTGGCGAATGCTTAAAAAACCCCACAGCTTTTCTCCCATTGGCAACAACGTCAGTTACACTTAGTTGTGACAGCAGCTCCTCGTGTATCACAAATGGTAGCGAGTGTGCAAAACAGCCCAAGCTAACAACTCCCAAATCATCCACTGCTGTTTTCATATTTCTTACGTTGTCTCACCCAATTACGTGTGCTTTGTTTGGGGAAATGTTTCAATAAACACTACTTCCACCTCTCAAAACTTAGTTTTTAACAAAGACTACAAATAGCGGCACTACTTGATAAAATCGTGAAATTCTTATCACCATCTTATCTGATGTTCTTACGCTTATCTGATGCTGTTAGCATTCAGCTTGGATGCTGCAAAAAATATCTGAAATAGGATAGAGCTGTCGTGCAGCTGATTGTACAAATCGATTTGACAAGAAATAGGAGCTTATCTTTGTACAGGCTGCTGAAATCTAAATAAGTAAGTTTTGGGCGTGGATTGGTCACATATGGTCGATACCTGATCCGTCGAATAGGTCTGGATCGGTGCCGATACTGATCCAAATACTGGATCGCTGCACCTCTATTTTTTTAGCTTGTGGTTGCATTTCTCTGGTGCCTAGAATATAACCCTTGATTTTATAAAAATTTGTGGCTGCAATCAAAAAACTATAAATATCAAAAGTCTTGTTTGGTTACTTATGATTAAGGTTAAGCTTGGATTGGGGTCATGCCCATAGAAGTGAATGGAGAGTCCCCTCAATGGTAGGAATATATGAGCTGTGTGTGTTTGTGGGCATGGTGCTGCCCCCCCCCAGACAGGAAGGAGGTTATCTCGGTCGCTGTAATTGGTTTGCGGCCGTGGAAGCTGGATCGTTTGCGGGGGCGTGCCGCTCCTCGCCAAGCTTTCATCATTGCGGGGGCAGGGCAGGGCAGCAGTGAGGCCCATTTACATAAGTGTGTGTATGTGTGTGTGTGTGTGTGTGTGTGTGTGTGTGTGGGGGGGGGGGGGGTTGGGGGGGTGATCTCATGCTGCTCAGTGTGAGATCACACAGAGGCCAAATACACTTGGGAGTGAGGGGGTATTTGACCCCTGTTCTTACGTCAGTCATCCCTTACATCTCCTTCACAGCTTTCTCCCCTCGTGCCTCCTCCGCGGCGTCTCCCCTCGTGCCTCCTCCGTGGCGTCTCCCCTCGTGCCTCCTCCGCGGCGTCTCCCCTCGTGCCTCCTCCGCAGCATATCCCCTCATGCCTCCTCCATGGCGTCTCCCCTTGTTGCTCCTTTGTGGAGTCTCTCCTCATGTCTTCCCATGTGCCACCTTCCACGGTGCTTCCACTCGTGCCTCCTTCATTGCATCTCCCCTTGCACCTCCTCCATGTTATATCCTCTGGCACCTCCTCCTCGGTATCTCCTCTTGCACCTCTTCTGCAGCATCTCTCCATGTGTTCCCAAATGCGATATTGTTTTCCTCTATGTATTAATGCTGGAGGTAGTTGCTCACTGAAGATGGCGGGAAAAAATCTATATGCAAATTATAAAGAGGAAGTGATCAGACTTCCTGCCACCATGCTAATTGCTAATTGCTGATTTGCTGCCCTGTATATCTGCTGATGAGGTGGGTTTTACTGGTATTTATGGTGATTTCCTGTCCCTGTCCTCTATGGTCTGACACTTTGGGACCTGACACCTTGCTTACCTGATGGACACCGGAGGGATTCCTCTAGCCCTCATTGATACTGCCACACAGCTGTTTTGGGCGTCGGTCACCTCCACTTGCTGCAGGGGGCGCCGAAAGGTGCGTGTCCTTTACACTGTGTGGATCAGTACTGCATCTCGACTTCTTTACTGTGTCTCTTTATAAGTTCATCCAGACTTCCTCACTCTGGAGTCATGTTGTTCTGCTTTCGTTTGCTCTCTTTATCCCCTGGATTAATCTGAGTGAGCATGGCACGCTTTCTCACAATAAAATGGGAGCAGAATTTAATGGAAATTTGGAGATGGAGACAACCTCTGTGCAGGCTTAACTCAGCCTCTCGTTTTCCTAAACACACTTAATCTTTCCTGCTGTCAGAGATGCTGTGGTTTTAGTTAGTTTGCTGCTTGGTTTGTTTTTAAATCACTTTAACTCATTAGAACTTTAAAAGGGCAAAGTCTTCAAGTATGATTTCCCCCCCCCCCCCCAACGACTGTTGTGAAGGCATGATGCCCAATGGTGTTTTTATCGGAAGATGGTTTATGCTTTTCACATAGGAATGTTTTTGCCTGAATTGTTGGATTCCAGCCACCCCCCCTTCAGTTAACCTACCCAGTGAGACCCCAAGCATTACGTAATTGTTGTGAAGCTGTTGGCTTTTTTAAATGTATGACATTTAAATTAAACGCCACTGATTAGGGACGCTCAACAGAATCCCAGGCAGCAGTTGGGGTCATGTGAACTGGAGGATCTCTGCAGCTCATCCTGTCAGCTTTTCACTGCCTGGGGTCTTAGAGTTAAACCTCCCTGGCTCTGAGAAGATGTGACACCGCGCCTGTCTGCGCATGGTCGTCCCAAGGCGGCGTGACGGTGAGCAGAGCACCCGCTCTGCCTTAATTCCCTCAGTGCCTTGGAGCTGCTCCTTCTGTTTGGCAGTGGGCAGCTTCTGGCCACCGTCGCCATGGTGGCATAAACCCCGCCTGCCGGTCTGCCGCTACGGTAACAGCGGCTGCTGCCACCTTGGGTGTCACCTCAGCAGCCTTGGAATTATGGGTAGAGTTAATTTTAGTGTTCTTCCCCCTGGAGCTGTTTAGATGCTGTTTAGAGGGTCAGGCTGTCCGTAAGATATCGGAGTGGCCCAGTGGATTGCCCTGCATTTAGCACATTTTCCCATAATCCCTGTGTAATACCAATCTGTCTGTGTTAACGGGTATGCTTTTTTTTTCACCCCAAAAAATGACATGGTGATCCTCCAAGGATGTAACGAGAGATGCTGTGCCATCCTAAGGGGAATGACCAGGATATAAGATCAGTTTTCCTGGATGGATGCTGGGGGGTTGGGGGTTCGAACCCTGCCTCTTCTCTGTGTCTGTGCGGATTCTGTGCTATTCCAGTTTCCTGCTGCAGTCCACAGAGTGAATGGGTGACACGAAAGTCTCTGTGGTGTATGAGCAGAGTATGACTCTTACCTGCTTGGAATAAGCACTCGGATGATGTGTAGACCCTGAACTGAAATAATTAATAAATATTAAAATATTCAATCTAACAAACACATATCAATGCCACTCCTTCCGAGTGGATCTCCTCCCATCCACAAACAATACCGCACATTTGGTAGTTTGATATTTTCAGATGAAATATAGAATAAGACTGTATCGGCATACGTTTGTCGTGCATTAAAATCAGGGTTCTGTCGGATATATTTAATAGAAACGCATGGTATTCCTTCTTGGTTGTGAACACCAAGCTTCAGTTTGTTGCCCCAAATCCCAAAATTCACAGCTGCATTCAAACCATAAACCATTCAGTTAGCGGCAATCTCACAGGGGAACCGGTGGAGGGGAAAGGCGAGAAAGCATCCTTACCTGGTTCATTTCATATTAAAACACAGCAAAACGCTTCACGGGTAAAAAAATCGTAATTTGCAAGATTTGTTTCCTTTTATAGAGACTGATACCTTAAAATGAGGATTTTTCCGGTTATTTAATGCACTTTCAATGCTTGTCAGAATTCTGTTTTTAAGAGCCATTTGCCAGATAGGGTTTAGATGTAGTTTTTTTTGTACCTAAACATTGCTCCTAAAACAGAAATTCAATGTCATGAACTGAGGGGGAAAAAAGTCTGTTGGTGGACAGTGAAGTGAGATGCTTTTATATCGTAGCTGCTTTATTTGACTCATGCAACACCGATTTAAGGGCATTATTTATTTTTGTATTTCAGAACTTCTCTTTAGAATAAATATACTTCTCTGCTGAATAGCTGTAGTTTTTCATTTACCAACATGGAAGGAAACCATGTATTTGCATGTTATTTTTGATCACAGTGTTTTGATGATAGTGTCTGTGACGTGTCACATGTGGCTTTGACATACAACTGAGAAAATACCAAGATATATGTTGTGTGTTGCTGTTCCGCCCAAAGATACAGGGGAATCCTTTTTGGTCCACACCAGCCAGCCCTATTGCAACTAGACTGAACCCCACATTCTATGCTCATTTTGCTCAAAAGACTACTGGGGGTCTGAATTACAGCTCTATTTAATACACTGAATATCTGTCTTTGTGTTGTAATATATTTAGAGCAGCATGTCTGCAGTACTGTACTGAGTAGCGGGTCGCTGAAGCAGAGAGGGGCCCTTAGCTGCCATGTGTCCGCCTTACTTCAGTGGCCGACTCCCGCCCTCGGTGCTCTCAGGGGGAACGGAGTGCAGAATCATGGTGCCGAGCGTGAATCAGACTCCCCCATCCCTTGGATGTGCTACCTCCCACCTAAAATCTCAGTCGTGTTTACAACCCCCCCCTAAGCTGATAGTCAGTACTGGAGACTGGTAGTGAGTGGTAATGTTATGGCATGATTGGTGGAGGGGTGTGGAGGAACCCGTCCTGGCCGCGTGAATTCCACTGAATTGAGTTGCCGTTGAGCCATGTGTTGTGGACTGCGGTAAATGGATCGTCCTGCTGGGGGCGCTGTCAGCTGATTACTTCATTTGCATGGAGCCCTCAATCAAGCCGGTGACCAGCCCTCGATGCCACGCCACCATGCCGGAGCAACAGATTTGTGGCCGCGGTCCCATTACCGTGACGGATGGTGTGGGAGTTTCCGCATTTAAAGGCCCTGTGTAATTATGCGTGGCTGCACCACGGATGGGTCGGAGGGGAGAGCTCTGCACTTCAGAAAGGCATCGGGTCCTGCAGTTCCTCACATCAGCGTATTGGATGTCGCGATGTTCCATAAACATTCCTCGGTCCCCGCAGGTGCGCGCGACGTTTCCGGGAAACGCACGAAGCTCCGTGGGGTCCCGCTGGCTTAACGAACACCTATGAATGACTGTAATCTGCGTTTGGGAAGCTTGTCACATTCCGGTATGATCCTGCCCACTTCCCAGAGCCTCTTTTGGAAAAGAAAAGCTGTTTTTCTCCAGCTGTAGAGCTTGACAGTTTTCTGCTGCCTCAGTGCGGAGTTCTGCTCAGCCAGTCTGCTCACCTAGCAGAACTGCATGGGCTGAAAGTCCTCCAGCTTACTCTGACCCTACTCATGCTTCCAGTGGTTACATAGATGATGCGCACGTCCATCACAGCTTCTCTCGGCACCACTGTGACACCTGTGTCTTTGCTCGCGTGACGATAACTGACTAAAGCATTCTTCTGGGCTCAGCTCATCATCATAGGAGATGGGGAAATCACGCGAGCTTCAGTCACATACCGCCTGGGATCTCTGTCGTGGACGTCTGGCTCACCTTTGTGAGGGAAGCAGCAGTTAACCTCTAACCTCCATCTAGATTGTGATGCATTAGTGTCACAGTCTATAATCCAGGCAGTGCTTCAAGTTAATAATCAAAAATAATGAAGGTTGATCAACCTATATTTTGATATTTAAACAATGGAATGAGTAGCCCAGACAATTTGGCATCCATAAACATCCATCCCTTTTCCAAATGCTTACCCTGGATGACATCATGTAATCCCAAGCTTCACGGGGTACAGGCAGGAGTACGGAATGTCCCTCATAAATAAAGGGTTAAGCATAAAGTTTTTACTTTTAAGTGAAGTATGGTAGGGTAGGGACTGTAGGGTAGGGTTCACCTCACTGTACAGCAGTCTGCGCATAACTCTGAGTGTAATCTCCCCACTATATCACTTCTTGATTAATATTTGAGAGAGCCACAGATCTGTCCTTAGATGCAGTTAGTTATTTTTATGTGTGGTTGAAACAGATCAAGAACTGTAATGCCTGACAAGCCCTAAGGAGGCTAAAAAGTCTGCATCAATGATTGGCTGATGTTGACCTTGGGATGGGCAGTGTGGAAAACCTGTGTTAATGATTGGCTGATGTTGGCATTGGGATGGACTATGCAGAAAACCTGTGGTAGTGATTGGCTGGTGTTGGCCAAGGGGTGGAGTGTGTGGAAAACCTGTGGTAGTGATTGAATGATGTTGGCCTAGGGGTGAGCTGTGTAGGAAAACTGCACCAGTGATTGGCTCTTGTGGCTGCACTGTTAAAGGCTTACATAGGTCAAGGAGCAAGTGTCCCTGGTGATGGCCACAAAGAAACCACCATATCTCCCGATCCTGCCCCCGAAATTCAAGGGCTGCTGATTGGCTGGCAAGTTGACCATGTGCTAAGCTTAGGGGGTAGGGTGTGGGTGCCCGTTTGTTCTGTTTGTCATTTGATCATGAGATGCTCACAAAGCTGACAGAAGGTGCTTCGGCACTCCGTAGTGCGGCCGCACGCCCGCTCGCACGCCGGCTCGGCAGATGGGACGCGTCACGACGATCCCCGCTTCCACGTCGGCCGATACCCACCAGAGCCCAGGGGACGCTTGCAGGTGTCCACGTGAAACCAGGCGGCCGTGTCGTCATCGAGAGGCTTTCCCCCACAAGCTTAGAAGGAGGGGCTGATAGCTGCATTATTTAGCTGCGGCGGGGGCTGTAGCTCTGGCCAGCTCCTAGTGCATTTCTGATGAGCTCCTGCACTTGCTGGTCAGAAATTCGAGCTCAGAGGCGCTCCAGATATATAATAGATCAGAATAGGGTACGCAGTGACCTTCTGGCACAGAGGAAACAGCCAGGATTGCTGGAGGCTGTGCAGAAGGTTTTCTCTTCTGTGTGGGATTAGGGAGTCCTTTACAGGGCACGGGGCTGATTCTCCATTGCCGTGGGTTACGGAGGAGACGGAGAACAAGTCCTCAGATCAGCTTGTGGGTCGCAGTTTGACCTGGGCGAAAGAATAGCTCGACAAAAGACGAATCAAAAAACGAGTTAAGCAGCAGGGTGGAGGCTGTGCGAAGCCGGTTTTGATCTGAGATCTTTCGTTGCGGAGAAACAAAGCTCTTCGCCATCCGTCCCGAGCGCTTATTTTCGGGAGACGCAAGCTGGCACCGGCCGGCCTTGTGCGCGGTAAACAGGCGGCTTAGTGCGGGCTAACTGATGGGTTGACATGGTAATAACGGCATTAAACTGCCTGACGTGATCCCAATTAAAGCGTGAAGAACAACAGAATGTCTGCCTGCCTGCGGAGCGGCAGGAAATGTCTGCTTCACCGGGGATGTCACACGAGCCGCTTTACCGATTACATGTCATCTCAGTGCTCGGCTACGACGCGGCCTGTTAATATAATTAAATGTAAAGACATAATCTCTCCCAGATCTCCTTGTGTGTGCTTGAGTTTAGAATGTGTGTCATGCCAGATTCTGTAAACACAATGTAATTAAGGGTGTATGTCGTACACAGTGATGGTGTATAGAGTAAGAGTGCTTTAAACGTTTGGGTATCCAGTAAAAAAACCCTTCTGTCTTTCCTTATTTTGCAATGTTGAGACATTTTGTCCTGGTTCTGCAGTAAAGGGTGGAGTCCTGGCCCTCAGTATCTCAGTATCTGCAGTCTGGCTGCAGGTGGTTCCTTAAACTGGAGCTCTCTTTGCCCCATCTGGCGTGAGGCATCATCTCAGCTTGGTGCTGCCGTTCTGCGTGGGCTGAAGGGTCACATTACCTCTCATGGCCCTTCATCTCGCACCACATCTGCCTACAGCCCCCATATTTGGTTAACCTGACAGCCGGTCAGTGAAGGGCCGTTTGGCCCCCACAGAAAGGTGATCTGAGCACTCTCCTTCACCGCCTGCTCCTTCTGCTAGCAGAGTCCTACTCCTCGTGTCTCATCTGGTCAGTAGATAAGTGACCCATGGCTGCTACCACTACCCTCAAATTGCAGCTTTTCCAGAAGATATCCTGCTGACAAAAGAGAAACTTAAATAGTCCACCTCTTCTTGTGGTCACTGCTAACACGAAGCACATACCTGTGGGTCCAGTTTGCTTTCAGTGTCATGGGTCTCGACCTCAAGTATCCGCAGCTGAGTACCACCCGTTGGTCGTCTCCTAGGAGACCGAGGGTTCCAGTGGGTGGGGGAGGAGCATGAAATGGCAGAGATGACCACATCTGCTGATACAGAAATAGAAAGGTCCTATTTTGCTCTCCTAGAGGGGGGAAACGCCCTGTGTTTATGTCTGTGTGGGAGCCACGTGCGGTTACTGGGGGGGGGGAGGCTTGCTTAGGCCTGTGCGATTGACGTCCTTAAGCCACGGTGAGCAGAGCGGCCACATGCGCGAACAGACGGTGGAGACGCGCGTGTTGGCGCCGGCGCCAAAGGTCACGCTAACCTGCTTAGCCGCACTGCGCAGCCGAGCCGAGCGAATGGGACCTGGGATCCCGCCACCGTCCCTATTGTAGCAATTGCTGCAGCTCATCAGGGACACTTATTTTTAGAATTTTACCCACAGCATTTTTTAAGCCATATTTATTTATTTATTTTTTTTTTTTGGGTTGGGGGGGGCTCATCAGATTTGTGAGTTAGCATGCGGTTGATTTGCAGAATAACGCAGGGGGGGAGACTCTGTTATTTACGCCACACTTGGTTACCAACTTCCGCCCATTGTTCCTTAACGTGCTTCTCTTATGTCTGTCCATCCATACATCCCTCGTTTACCAAGCTGAGGTCCTGCCGCCTCCCCCCTACAGCATGCCGCAGTATTCTGAGCTTTATGCTTTGCGCCGGTTCGTATTCCCGCTGGTCACATGTGACAGACTGTCCTCGGAGGAGAGAGACTCTTCCAGCTTGATTTGCAGAATACTTCTGGCTCCCATCTCCAGATCGTAATTATTGTAACCTGCTCACCTGCCATGCGGTCCTGAGACCGTGCCGGCCTCCATATCATTCTGCAGTTCCATCTGCCACTTTTGGACAGGTGGCTATTTCAAAACAATCTGGGGTCGGTCTGTCTGTCTGTTTTAACTGCCCATTATCGGTTAACCGTCACATCCCTTCAGCCGCCATAGAGGAGGTGATGGAAAGAGGAAGAGAAGATGATTACACCATAAAGAGATCATCCAGGTCTTCCTTGATGTTTTTAAGCGTCCCTGATTTGTAGATGATGTACTTTCCTGCAACCCTGACAGAGAATCTCTCCCTTCTGACGCAACGTTGAGCAAGACAATTGTTTTCTTTTGAACTTGCTTCTCTTTTTTTTTTGTCTGGCAACCAAAAGTTTTTTTTTTTTTATTTTACTTTTTTTGTTGTGTAAGTGCAGAACTAAATCCTGTAGAGTGAGTCGGAATATGGAGAATAATTAAAGCTGGGAAGCGCTTTGAAAACAAACTCCGCTAGACGTGATTCCAGTGAAAATCTGCCATGAGTTCCGTCGTCTGGCTGCGCATGAGAGAGGATGGAGTCCTTTTAAGGAAATATTATGAAAAATTTAAGGCTGAATACTTACGTAAGCCATTAAGTGAAGAATGACGATATAAAAATGTTTCAGAAGATAATAAAACTTTTTCAGCATTTTTTTGACGTTTAGGGATCACATGCGTTGCCGCATGTGGCACAAATGGTGAATGTTAGTTTTTTTTGTGCATTCAATGAAAGTTGTGAAAAATACCCAACATTTAACTTTTCGTTTGTCCAGTAAGACTAGTTTCTTCAGCGTACAGCCTTGCACCCAGGAATTTAGCTGTGAACTCTTTGGAAAGAGCAGGATTTCTGTGCTAATGGCTCCTAAGCTGTGATCTGTGCCGGTCTCCGTCCAATTCGTCGTCGTTAACAAACATGCATGTGTTGCCATATCGATTGGGAGTTTCTTCGAGCTGTGAAAGTCGCTTTGGGCTGCCTTGGCTATTAAGCCACTGAGGAATGATTATTAAAATTTTCTGCAAGTTCAAGCTCAACAGCAGAGATGTCAGTGGGGAGAGGGTGTCCCACAGCAATCGATTGAAGGAGATAAGCGAGGACTTATCTGGCCCTTTCCCTGCTCTGTGTTCGGGAGGGGGGACAGGCAGAGCCAGGTCGGGGTTTTGGGGGGGATGGGCTGGTTGCCATGTTGGAGCTTCTGAGCGCATGTGGGCGGATTCCTTGATGAAGCAATGATCATATTTCTCATGTGTTAACTCGCCTCAGTGTCCAGTGTGAAGATCTGTCTCAAGGATATTTTTCTCAAGAAAGCGGCATCTGATCTTTAAGTCAAACTGTTACATATTCATGCCATTGCTTAGTCTGGTCTCATTCACTATTTATTGATTTGTTTTAATGCAACAGCAGTATATTTAAATACAAAAAGCATTTAAAACTATATAGTATCTTAAAACAAGTGTCCGCTAATAATATCCATTTATTTATTTATTAATTTGCCTCGGCTGCTGTGTTTGCATGATTGCTAAGGGGATTCGTGGCTAGTGACAGATCGTTCGATTGCTTTGCGATTGTAACGCATCAACGGAGTGACTTGAAGCTTCATTGGCAGTTGGTGACAGATTGCAGTTGGTAAGATTATTTTTGGGGGTTGAAGTTGGGAAGGTCTTCTCTGTGGTCACGATCCAGAGAGTAGGTCTAGCTGTTCTGCTGATGTATCTGCTAGACCCTGTCGTGGATGAAAGTGACTAGCAGAGTGCTCATTCGAGTGTGTTTGCATTGTCCATGCCTGTCTGATATTGCTCTGTGTATGTATACATGAGGGCATGTGTACATGTTTGACTTTGCGCTGTGTATATGTGCTTACATATGTGTGTCCGTGTTTGATCAGTCGCCCCTATATCACATTCACTGAACTCTTCTCTGTGACTGAATGCACCCTTTGGTTCTGACCCTCTCGTTGGTACTTCCCAGCATCCTCCTAAGCCTCACAGAGCAGTCTGCCATATATTATGGGATGTGTCTCTCCTGCCACCCTGGTCTCACCGTTGCTTCTTTAAATGCAAATTGAGGGCCGGAGTGGACGGCCTGCATCCCCGGGGGCATTTCCTGCTGTCCTCTCCCTGTGATACTTGGCACGTTGTCTGCTTACTTATGTGTATTTAAATTCTCCCATGTACACTTGCCATTAAGGAATGTTAAACACGCGTCAGACTGCTGGTTGCAGAGGCTGCCCCTTTCTTCTCTCCTCCCTGCATCTGTTTCTTAGGCAACGTTCCTCTCCTCCGTATCAGAGCACATTTGGGCCTCTGAGCCCCCAGGTCATGTCAGAACCGGACGTTTGCCCTCCCTGACAAAGCTGACCCTCCCCGGTGGGCTGCAGTATTCCCGACCCACTACCGTACCAGCTCCACTCCATCTTCAAACTGAGCAAATCCAGCAGAAATAAAGTAGTGTTTTATTTACCTCTATTTTGCATGTTAAATAAATTACATTCTTGATTTATTGCATATTTTACATATTTAATTAACCTTACCCTTGTTACATGGTGTGTGTTACATGTCAAGGGAGCCCCACGTTTGGAACATGGTACTATTGGCATATAAGATGAGCGCCCCCCCTGTGGTGATCAGCTGGAGGGTCAGGGCTCCATGTGCTCGCTCTGGCCCTGTTGAGCTTCTGTGGGTGAATCTGAATACCAAGAACGCAAACACTTCATACTTTGTGGTCTTTGCAAGAACAGGCTTGCTAACTTGCCTTCCAAGAACGAACTTGGTGCGCAATGAATCATGGGATCGGTCTCATTTGGCTACAATGCAACTGATGTATCCTTGATATTTGGGGCGGAGCAAGATCCACATCCCGGGATTTTTTTTTCCGTCCTCTGTACTTCTCTGTTCTTAGTATGTGAACTAGTCCCTGGCAATGGAAGATGACGTAAAACGGGTACATGAGAACACAAGTACGGCCAAGAACGCATATTGAGATTCACCCTGTATGTCTGGGCAAAGGTCTGGAAAGCTCCTGGGTTTGTGGCTCTGGCTAACAGCGCCTCCTGCAGACTTGGCTGTGTTTCTGCGATGCCCATTGAATGACACTATGGGCCAGTGGGAGTAAGATGAATCTGTCCCCTGCCTAGGGGAGACGGACCATTTGTTTTTAACGGCGTGCCACTGGGGAGGCTGCCATGATGGCTTTTAGGCCTAGAAGGTGTGCCTTTGCCAGACTGAGGCCATAAATGCAGCATGTCGGCCGTTCTGTCTGATTAAGCCATCTAATTGTGGGAGATGCTCGCTAAAAGGGTGATCGCTCCGTACAGCCACACAGCATGTATTGATTTCTAGCCGTCTCTTGGAGACGGCCTCACGCCCCGGAATGGGCCTGCAGTCGCCTTCTGTGGCTGTCAGTTAGCTGTTACTCATTCGACAGTGTGAGCCGCGGGCCTCTCTGCGAGCCGCTCGATCCGTCACGTCAAATTGCCTCAGTGACTGAAACGCTTCCACAGATCGCATGGGAAGATGGCGAGCCTGCGGACCGGAGAGGGGAGCGAGCAAAGATGGAGCCTTTGTGGGGCCTGTCGGGAATCGGCGTGAACCGCATCTTGCATATGTCCTCGCTCATGTTGGGGTGGAGCGTTAGAAAAACGTAACAAAGGAAAAAAGACGGGGAGTTTGCAGAAAAGGAGGATGAAATGGGAGCTGAAGAGGTGTGGAGACCATCTCAGCTGTTGAGCATGTGGTTGTGGTAGACATGTGCTTCCCTTTGGAAACATCCATGTTCCGATCACAGTGACTTTAAGACCCGGGAAAAGGGTGGGAAGGACCGGAATTATGGGTTCGGGTGTCCGTTCCGAAATCCACAGGTGTGCCGATCCCCTCCTGCCATACCTACACTGTGATATTTTAACCTCCGACAGGAAGCCAAACACTGCTTGGTGCAGATGTCACGATTTTTTCCTCACGGCCCAGTTCAGCGAAATAATAAACGTGAGTCGGAGGTTGTGGTTATGCTGTGTGGCACAACAGGGATGAGTCATGGGTCACATGATGTGAGGAAGGCTTGGGGAAGCCCTAGCCAAACATGGGCGAGTTATTGTACAGAATTGTGTAGTGTGGGCAGTTTGGACAGCTGAGCTGGCTTTTGTCATTTAACCTGGCGGATTGGACGATGCAGCAAGGTAAGTGATTATGAAAATGAGATGAGGGGACTCCCTGTCTGCAGAGTAGGGAAAACTGAGCCGGATTGCGGTGTCCGGCCGGAAAGAAGCCAGGCCATTTCTTTGTCGGGACCGTCCATTCATGTCTATGGGAAAAACCCTAATCCCAATCACAACACCTTTGACCTCTACCCAGCCCTAACCTTAAGCATAAGTAACCAACCAAGATACAAGACTTGACATTTTTACTATTTTGATTGCAGTCACAGATTTTTATAAAATTCAGTTTTCCCTCAATTCCCTCAATTCCTCCCCAAACGTGAAAATAACAGCTTCTTATTTGGTCCCCACAATGTACTTTATATATCTGACACACACATACACATGTGGGCTGTACTCTGACACCGCTGTAAAGAGACGGGGGTGGACAGGAATAATATGGACAATAACGAAAAAGTAATGAGTGAAAGTCAGAGTCAGATCCGGAGTTCAATGTGACGAAACAGTAATTTAAAAATGGCTGCAAGCAGAACAGTGTCCGCGTTAAATTGCTGACAAAAAAATATGGGTTTAACCTGTACGTTGTGTGATCGCAGAGATGGGCTTCTTTAAGCACAAAGCATATAGCGGGTCAGAGAGGTACTGGATGTGTCCCCACCCCGGCCGCAGACACCCTTAACAAGCCATTGCAGCACTCCATCCCAGAGCTCACACTCGGGCCTGTGCTGACCCCTGCTGACCTCACAGAGACGGCCTCGCTTCAGGCCCGTCGTTACACTAATTAGTTTGGAGCGGCATGCAAGGATCTCTGCCCACAGAGACCGAGGAGCTGAACTGCCAGGGTCCCCCTTCCAGCTGGGGAGGGAGAGGTTCTCTTATGGTTGACTTACACAACAGACTGCAAATAAGATGACTGTAATGGTGGGGGGTGGGAGGGGGGGCAGTATCCACACCTCAGAGTAGTCGGGAGACTGCAGAGGTGCGTGCCGGTTTCAGGTCACCTGCTTGTTGTTTCCACAGTAATGTGTGTGTGTGTGTGTGTGTGTGTGTCTGTGTGTGCGCCTGTGTCTGTGTGGGTTTGTGCTTACAACATTGTGGGGATCTGATTTTCCGGTCTGGTGTTTTGTTTGGTTATTCATGGTTAAGGATGGGGCTGGGTTGGGGTTATGGTTGCCATAGTTGGGATTATGGTTATGGACATAGCAATGAATGGACGGCCCCCATAAAGATATGAACACATGGACTGTGCCAGGTAGCAGCTCAATGCTCTCTGACCGGCTCTCTGTGTTTCACTCCTATGTTTCTTTGTAACTGGGTTTCAGCTCTGTGTGACCTTCTGCATTCCTTCTGTGTGTCACCTCTGTGCTACTCCTCTATCTGTCTTCTGTATCTCTGCTTCAGCTGTTTCAGCTCTCTCCGCTCCTGCTGTGCTCCTGCTATGTGTGTGCTCCTCCTCTGTATCTGTGCTCCTGTTTTCTCTGTGCTCCTCCTGTATATCCATGTTTCTGCTCTCTCTGTGCTCCTCCTCTGTACCTGTGCTCTGCTCTCTTTATGCTCCTCATGTATTTCTGTGCTCCTCTGAGTTCCTCTAGTGTCTGTGCTCCTCCAGTATGTCTGTTCTCCACCTTTGTATCTGTGTTCCTGCTCTGTTCCTCTAGTGTGTCTGTGCTCCTCTTTTTTTCCTCCCATGCTCTTCCCCTCTCTCTGCTCCTTTCTTCTCTCTGTCTCAGTGTTCCTGCTATCCACGGTTCAGTCAAAGCCTCCCCCATCCTTTGTTGTGCCTGGGGTCAAAGGGAAGCCGATGTCCGGCTGTGTTAGGTGTTTTGGTAGCTGTCCGCCAGTTGGGAGACCTGCCTGCACCTCGTGGCCAGAGCAGCGTTACAGAGCACTTTGATAATTAGGTCGCTCTCGTGAGGTGAAATGCATCCCCTCACGCGGACACGTCACCGTTTTGGGGGATGGTGAAGCTCCTTCCTTAGATTTGCGCCTTTTCTCGCTAATTGCCCTCTGTGGGCTTTTGGGCGCAAACGCCCTTGTGTGGCCATTAATGGCTGTTGTTTTTTGTTTTTTACCACACCAGAGTCTCGCGCCAGTGCCTCACATCCGCACAGCTGTCCCCAGCCTGCCCCGGGAGTCTTCCTGCTGTTGATGGTTTCATTAGCTAATCCTCCTCTCTACGGGCGTAATTTGCGCGGCTTGTAGTCGGCAAACCCACGGAGACCTTACGGCACGGCGCACGCCACGAATTAGTGCTGCTGACCGCTGCCTCCTCCTGGACAACGCCATCCCCACAGCCACTGGCGGGTTAGGGATGTCTGTGTGTGTGTGTGTGGATCCGGCACCCCGCTGGTACCGCGGAGAAACAAACAGGCGCCCGGGATGATGTGGCAGGTTGGAGTCACTGTTCCCAAAGACACTTTGGTTCCCATACAGCTGCAAAACAGTACAGTGGTGTTTAAAAATACAAATGAAAGTATGTGTTCGCATGCGGGAAGGAATTGCAGGCAGCAGAGGCCCCTCGAAACCCAAGCAGCCTGACCAGGGACGCTGCCAGATGATTCGAGTCTCCATGGCAACTTCCTCCCCTCGTTCACTTTGTTTTTGAGCGTTTATATATCTTTTTCTTTTTTTCTGGTCAAACCGAAATAAGTTAATTACTGGTGGGGCCGACCGCGTGCTGTTCTGTGATGACGGGGCGCCTGTGATGGATTAGGGTGCTTGTTTGTTTTAATGCTGCTATGTTTGTCTGCTCGCTCCTGAGGCGTCGATGCCGAGTGACTGAGTGACAGATTGCAGTGCCGCCGTGGCTCTCAGCTGCTTTTATTCCCCCCCCCCCAAGTAGCAAGACCTATCACATGAATTTGCGGGCATTTTGCGGGAATGCAGGTGTCTAAAACCTGCGATTGTTATTTATCTGTGTGGTTTCTTGCGTCGGAGGTGAGAACGGACAGCTTCAGAGTCAGAGTCAGGAGTCAGAGGCCCGGCTGCCTTTGCAGGTGTCCCAAACGTGAGATTGTTACTCATTGGTGCAGTTCCTTAGGTCTGAGGTGACAGTCAAAGTCAGAGGCCTGGCCGCCTTTTGGTATGCACTGTTTGGTGCTAATGAGCCATTATTGTGTCTGGGAAGCCCCCGCGTGTATAAGGCCCTGCCCTCGCACAGATTCCCGACACCCCCTCCTTGCTCGCCACACCTGTCTGTAATTACAGACTGCCTTCATTACTTATTCTACAGTGACCCATTTTTGCTTGCTGATATCGCTTGTGTTAAGTTTTAAAGCCCCTTCTGGATGCTGTCCCTTGGCATCACTTTAATATGTGGACTCTGTCCCGCTCCCGCTGCTGTAATATGGGGACTCCACCCCTCTCCCTATGCTTTAATATCAGGACTCCACCCCTTTCCCGCTGCTTTAATAAGGGGACTCCACCCCTCTCCTGCAGATTTAATAAGGGGACTCCACCCGTCTCCCACTGCTTTAATAAGGGGACTCCACCCTTCTCCCTCTGCTTTAATAAGGGGACTCCACTCTTCCACTGCTGTAATATGGGGACTCCACCCCTCTCCCTCTGCTTTAATAAGGGGACTCCACCCCTCTCCCTCTGCTTTAATAAGGGGACTCCACCCTTCTCTCGCTGCTTTAATAAGGGGACTCCATCCTTCTTTCACAGCTTTAATAAGGGGACTCCACCCTTCTCTCACTGCTTTAATAAGGGGACTCCACCCTTCTCCCGCTGCTTTAATAAGGGGACTCCACCCTTCTCCCGCTGCTTTAATAAGAGGACTCCACCCCTCTCCTGCTGCTTTAATAAGGGGACTCCACCCCTCTCCCTCTGCTTTAATAAGGGGACTCCACCCTTCTCCTGCTGCTTTAATAGCGGGATTCCACCCTTTTCCTCCTGCTTTAATAAGGGGACTCCACCCCTCTCCCGTTGCTTTAATATTGGGACTCCACGCCTCTTCAGCTGCTTTAATATCAGGACTCCACCCCTCTTCAGCTGCTTTAATACAGGGACTCCGCCCCTCTCCCCCTGCTTTAATTTTGGGACTCCACCCCTCTTCAGCTGCTTTAATGCGGGGACTCCGCCCCTCTCCCGCTGTTTTAATGTCGGGACTCCGCCCCTCTCCAGATGCCTTAATATGTGGACTCCATCCCTCTGCCTCTGCTCCTCTCTCCCACAGTGGGGGTGGGACTGGACCGGTGGAGGTTGACTTGGAGCTGGGGGGCGGGTAGGTCAGAAAACGCAGATTAGTACCATTAGCCCCCAGCTGTGCCACTAAAGGTCCTTATTGAACATAAAGGTCCGCAGGGGGGCGGGGGCCTGAAATCAGACCAGCAGTGAAGCCCCGCAGTGTGATTAGAGTACCGCACCCTAGTATTACAATCAGGGGCTGCTAAGGGTGCCCACCCAGGCCCTCCACTCTGCTGGGTGTGGCCACAGTGCCTGGCTGACGTCCAATCCCTCGAAGGCTCGGGAGACTTTGTTCTCACTTCGGCTTTTCTGACAGCGCTGGATGTGTGCCGTGTATACCACTAGCTATGCCGTGTCTGTACTCTGAGTGTGCACCTCCTTCAGCGTGTCTGTACTGCGGTGAGTGTACACCTCCTTCAGCGTGTCTGTACCGCAGTGAGTGTACACCTCCTTCAGCGTGTCTGTACCGCAGTGAGTGTACACCTCCTTCAGCGTGTCTGTACTGCAGTGGGTGTGTACCTCCTTCAGCGTGTCTGTACTGCGGTGAGTGTAAACCTCCTTAAGCGTGTCTGTACTGCGGTGAGTGTACATCTCCTTCAGTGTGTCTGTACAGCGGTGGGTGTGCACCTCCTTCAGTGTGTCTGTACTTCGGGGAGTGTGCACCTCCTTCAGCGTGTCTGTACTGTGGTGAGTGTGTACCTTCTTCAGCGTGTCTGTACTGTAGTGAGTGTGCACCTCCTTCAGCGTGTCTGTACTGTGGTGAGTGTGCACCTCCTTCAGTTCATAGCAGCTCATCAACCGCTATCCCCTCTGCTGTGAGTTGTTTTTATTTATTTATTTATTTATTTTACAAAAAAAAAAAAAAAACATTATCCGCAGAACCAGCTGTTAAACCTGTAGCTGCTAAGCTCCCCCTGACAGGCTACTCTGAGCAGAAGGAGCCTTTCTCTCTCAGCCTGTTCTGAAAGATCCAGACCGACCTCTTCCAGATCCCCTTTGTGCCACCTTGCTGGGCCCTTTCCTCCAGTGGGCAGTGCTGGCTCTGGGTAGTTTTTCAAACTTCGCCACAATGAGCGTTTTTGATGGCCCTCTCCCGGGCGCTCGCCCTTCTGAGGAGCCCCTAATTACTCGTTAACTGTGTGGCCTCGTCATTGCCAGTCCCTCCCGTGATGCCCCCGTCCGTCCCCCCCCGACCTCTTGGGGCCTGCGTCCCGCTCCGTTCCCAACATGTCACTGATTAACTGATGATGGCAGCCGAGTGCTTTCCCTGCTGCTCCAGCATCCATCTCCCTCCTGATGTCACAATGTCAATATGTGTAATTAATGTATATATTTATGTGTGCATTTAGGCAATAAATTAAGGGGGATTAATTAACCGGCTGTTTCTGGTCTTATTTTGCTACACCTTCCACTGGAGCCAATAAGGGAGCATTCTTGTTTCCACGGTGACTGTTCCCCTAGCGCCGATGGGGTCATGCCCTCGTTATGGCTAAACGATGAAATCGTCCCTGTGGACAGACTGCACCTTTATATAT
The DNA here is from genome assembly GCF_023856365.1 of Brienomyrus brachyistius. Lineage (NCBI taxonomy): Eukaryota > Metazoa > Chordata > Actinopteri > Osteoglossiformes > Mormyridae > Brienomyrus > Brienomyrus brachyistius. The sequence continues at coordinate 13,197,716 of NC_064549.1, forward strand.
CCCCTGGGGAAATCTCCCACCCCCACCCCCCCCCCTCCCAGCAGGCTAATTTATGTTCGGCTAGTGGCAACCATTCAGGGCTGGTGTGTGTGTGTGAATGTCTGTGTGTGTGACAGTGGAAGGAGATTTTATTCATAGAAATAGCAGTTTAAAATGTTTAAAATATTACACTGTGGCCCCAGGAAGCAGGGTCTGTCCTGTTTCCACTCACTTTAAAGTAATTAAAACAACACAAGTGACAATAATTAATTTAAACAAGTGTCACACTATGCTCCTCTTATTGCTGACAGTACGTTCCCTGCGAGTAAATAATAATTCTCTCCCTTACATGCTAACCATAACAAATGATGTTGTTTTAATGCAGCGCGTGCCTCGCTGGTCACTCTATTTTTCATGTTAATTTTTCTTGAGGACGGTTCTCACCCCCTGGGCTTCTCATGTCAGTAAATGATCACAGTGAACTCCTGGCAGCTGCCCTGTCTGTGATTCATCTTGTTGGCTCTGAATCTGGAGCGGCCTTCGCTCGAACCAACCAGGCTTACAGTCGCATGCGTGTTTTAATGCCTGTTCTGCATCTAATACGCTGCTGGCCCCTTTTTCACCAATGAGATGCGTCTATGCTCTCCTGTAGCCTTTGATTCGTTCTCATTATCTCATTGTTATAACAGCGCTGTCCAGATGGTCATGTGAACTGGAGGCCGACTGATTATATCCAATTTAAGCCTTACGGTCCTGCGGATGCATCCTTGTCAATAGAGTAGCGGTAATGTCTCTATACACTTACAGTGAGAAAAGGAGAAAATTCAGAGAAGCTCATAGGCTGGGATTATCAGTTTAGTTAAAGAGTTTGACTGGGAATAGAAATTAATTTGCATTTTATTTATTTATTAGACACATTCGTCCAAAGCGACGTACATATGAGGGTCAGAGAATTGGGTCAATCGGCACCGCTAGAGCTATTGGAGTAAGGTCCTTGCTCAAGGGCCCAGATCTGACATCACTCTGCCTGCCAAGAGGTTTGAACCAGCAACCTTTAGATCAAGTCCTGACCTGCAGTACCACACACCACCCAGGTATTGTATTATACCATGGTCAAATCACATTTTTAATGGGCTTTTGTTAAGTAGAACTGACAATATAGGCCTACTTGAAATTTGATTTCGTTTGAGAGTCAACATAGTGAGAGTTCACTCTGTTGTTTTAAGATTACAGGCGATTATTTTAAGATTGTAGATGATCCCTTATCAGAATTTTTTAACTCTTTAAAATCTGAATTGATATTGCTCACGAACCTCACATCGGTCTGACTCTTGGGCTGCTGTAGGGAAAGGGTAACGGTATCATGTCGGTAGGATGATTGCTGTTGTTATGGTAGAACGAATATGGAGGGAATCAGGCTGGGGGATTTGGATTTTTCCGGAAGGTGTCGAGTTGCCGATGTAAAACCCCCGGAATCGTGATGGTGCTGGTGGGCTCAGTGTTTGGGTTATAGAGTGAAGAGGGAGCGTTATCTGGCAGGATTTGGGTTCGGGTTACATAATGAAGATGGTGCGAGATCTGTCACTAATTGGCTTTAGGTTACATAATGAAGGCTGTGTGTGATGCCTCTAATTGGCTTTGGGTTATGTAATGAATGTGCTGGTAATTGGGTTTGGATTGTATGTCCGTACTGCCTGCGATGTTTACTTGCAGAGAAGCACAGTTTGAAGCAGTGTATGGCCAGCAAATCTCAGTCCTCTCGCTTTCCTTTTTTTTTCCCTACCCATCTCCTGGCAGGGAGAGCTTGGCTGACTTTAATTAAGCAGTCGGGGTCGTTAATGTGGATGGGAGGGGTTGAAGCGGAGTTCGTCTGCGTGGTCACTCTGGAGGCGTCGTGCTTCGCTGCCGCGACACGGGCTGCGACGGCAGCCCTTTGGCCCCGAGGTCGGGCCCCGGAATTGCAGGATGCCGACTCCAGGGCAGATGGCGAAACTGGGGCCCTCCTGACAGCTGCGGGGAGGCTGTTTGTTTAAGGTGACTCAGAAGTATGAGAAACTTAGGGAATAATAAGTATGAATCTTTTGTGCACAGATTCATCACTTAATGGCGAGCAGGCAGGCGGGCGGGGGGCGCGGGGGGGCATTCCAGAGAGAGTCTGAGTTATGTGCTCTCGATGCCCATGCTTGGCTGATTTCCCCCAGTAGGGGGCGGTGCCAGTGGACATGGAGGCATGGGCTTGACGGCACGTTGCCATCAGGCAGCTGCCTGTCAGACCCGGGCCGTCCCACTCTGCCTCGGGAGAGCAGACCATGGGGCTTTAATGTGGAATTGATCTTCTCCCAGAGAAACCCAACTCTGCAGATTCTTTTTTTTATTTGAGAAATTCCCTGAGGCGTGACGGGATGCATCGGATGGAAATGGAACCATCTGGACCTAAGCCTGGATGTGATGCTTGTCAAAGGGAATTACAAAACGCTTACAAACTACTTGTCTTATACGGTCTCCTGGGAGGTCTTCCTACTGCTGAAGTTACTCCTGGATTCGGCTCTTAGTTCACACCCACCCAAGCCCCTTCTAACGAGAGCCAGCTGTGGGTGACTAATCGTCTGTGGGCTTCCCTCCCCCATAGACATACACGACAGGAAGGTTCTCTCCGCTTGATATTTAACCATCAGAAAATGGCGATTTATCTGAGCTGTATCCCATTGCAGTCATAACAATCATCTATCCCATTATCGTTATCTAAATTATCGGATTAGGGCCTCTCATAGCTCTGTTTATGATTTTTCTGATCGTTACTTTTCGTCAGTGCCTGGCTCACAGCTATACCTGCTGGTGCCCTTTCTATACATCTATCACTCAAAGCTTCATGGGTTCTGTTTGTCGGTAACGTGTGGCGATGTTGTCCATACTATTAAAGCCAACGTTGCATCAAATGCTGAAGGACTGGTTCAGCCCTGGAGGTTCGCCGGAATATTTCATCTCCGTAACGGCAAAGGTCGCCACACTGGAACATGTTGCTCGTTCTCTGGGGTAGAGTTCTGTGCCCGACCTTACGGTTTTATTAAGATTTTGGGAGTGGATTCTCAGTGCTGGATTTCGCAGATGTTTTCCTGTGCCCCGAAAGGTTGGCATTTTCTGAAGAATGTGCGCAGGGCGGTTTTGGCGATTTAATCGCGTTCAATAAATCGTGCGGCAGTAGTGGAGGGATGGAGCTGCGTGGCGGGCTGAGGAGCGCGGAGGGAAGCGGCATGGGGGCCACATCACCCAGGGTTTTTATATTACTGAGAGTCTTGTGGGCTGGCTGGTGTCTAAATGGTCATATAAATAAGGAGAGCGACGGGTAACTAGCGTGCCATCGGGGGGCCGTGGGGAGCAATGCGTGGCACTCAGAACACCGTAGTGGAATTAACCCGGGGGCTGGCCAGGTAGATTTATGTGTGCTGGGGAGGTGGGGGCAGGGAACCGCCGTGATGTCAGGTCTGCTCCTGTGTCACGACGCCAAGATTGACTTTCGGGAGGCTGCTGGGATGAAGCAGTGGGAGATGCTGCGGTAGGAGGTCTATAATGAACCCCTCAATGCCCCTCCATGATGTGTGATGGTGTACGGAGTGATAATGGGGTCTCTCCTATTGGGTGAGGGGGGGCTTTTTACTCCCCCGGTGAGCCTCCCCCTGCCTCGTAGCTCCCCGACGCCCCCGGACAAAACTTTCCCTGGCAACCACATCTATCCGGCAGGCTGTTAGAGAGCAGGTTACAAACGGGGCCTGTTAAATGGGCGCCGTTTTCAGTGCGAGGGACTCTGAAAACACAGGCAGGCATCAAGCCGCAGAAGCTTCCGGAGACAGATGAAGGCTTTTAATGCAGCACATATCCAGCCTTCTGGGAGTCGGGTGCGAGAACAATTAAAGGGTGCATAAGCAGAAATATAGAGCTGCACCAGGGGAGATAAGAGAGTCTCCACACTGAAAGCCATCCCATTAACCTCCTGTGAGTCTGCCTCCTGTCATGGAGGAGGAGGGCCGCCCCCCCCCACCCCCGCCCCCGGGGAACGAAGCTGATGCCAGTGCGAGGTGGGATAAACACCCAGACATGGCTCCAAGCACGGAGTTTAGCTGGAGGCTTCTGCTCGTGGGGTGGGGGCTGTCCAGGTAAACAGAGAGTGGTTGTTTGAGGGTCTGGGGTTGTACCTCTGTAATGACCTAGAAGCAGCCCCCCCTAAGTAACGCGCCCCCCCCGCTGACACCCCCTTGGGATGATCCAAACAAGGTCACGGGGAGGATGAGTCAGGGTGTCTTCTTTCACCACCTTGCGCTGCATCAGCGTGGCTAACGTGGTGACGCTGTAGATGCGGGCGTGCATGCATGCATGTGTGCGCACCTGCCCTGCCGCTTGCCGTCCACAGCCTGCGCTTACCTCCTAGGGGTGCCTCCCAAAACCGCGCCATCGCTGGCATGAATAATTTACGGCGGGAGGAGGTGAGAGGCTGATTGGGTGCCGCACGCTGCCTCTTAAGCAAATTACCGTCTGCAGAGCTGTCAGCTTCTGTCAGGGTCTTTAGCTCTTCTTTTATGGCGTATAGTATACAGCTGAAAGGGGGACTTTTTTCACTCTTTTGACTGCATTGATGCTGTCAGCTTTAACTAAACAATGTGTTTCTGCCCATTGTAAAGCAGCAGCTCTGTGCCTGCTGTTGGCTTTGAGGTTTCTGCCGAGGGATGTTTCCCCCTCTCTCCCTCTCTCTCTCTCTCTCTCTCTCTCTCTCATCTTGTCCTCTCCCCGCAGACGTGAATAGCACGTAGCTGCGTGGCGCATAAAGGCCCAGGTGTAATTTAGGGGATTGCGGCTTGATAGCCGGAGGACATGGGGCTTTCCGGCGTGGGGTAAAGGGGTCGCCACGGAGTTCCATGGGGCAGAGAGGGCAGTCCGGCTGTCCGCTGGTGTTCCGAGCTCTGTGCTGCTCTCCAGGCCGGCTGATGGAGAGCGGCGGAGGGGAGGCGATTCGCAGCTCTTAACTGCCAGAGCCGCCTGGCTTTGTTGGCCTTGGTGTGGGAACAGCAGGTGGAGTGCGAGCGGCTCAACTGCAGGTACCTTCCCACATGGGGGGGCGGTGACTGGTGGGGGGTGTCCTTGGAAGTATGGCGTAGCCGCTGGGCTCCGATCCACACTGATTGCTTTAATGGCTCCTTGGAAGCCCTGAGAGCTCTCGGGAGACGGCCTCCAATCTGCGGCCTCGGAAACGGCAGTTGGACCAACTTGTGCAGGAACCATGGACGCCCCCCCCCCCCCCACCCCACAGCCTGTCACTGTAAATATGCCTCCCAGTTATTTATGTAACAAAGGGGCTGCAAAATAGACATTAAAAATGCATAAATATGCATAAATATTTATGTCGCTGACCCCCCAGCTCCATACTCTTATTCAGACAGATATAGCCTTGCGTGCATTCTGGGAAAACTGACATTGAAAAACAAGAATGCTGCATATGTTATTCCTAGTAATAATGTGGGGAGGTATTTTGTGCATTTCACGTTAGCTGTTTACCTGGATTATAGATGCCCTCATATGGAGACAATGAATCATTTTTTCCAGGGAGATAAACATCCTTCGCAAAGGAGTGGCGCGATGTCACGGTGGCAATCTATCTGGCAGTTCTGGATGTTCACCCCAGAGTTTTGTGCTCAAATAAATCAAGAGTAGAGCAGAGGCAGCGGCGATTTATAACCGTAAGCGCTTATCGAGCGGCTCGGTGTCGCCGGGCGTGCGCAGGTGCGTTGCCGCTCTCGTAAACATCTGTGTTTGGGGGAAAACAATCGGCCCGCAGTCACCTGGAAAAGAAAAACGAACACGCGGCGAGCAAGCGAGCATCCATGCTACTGCTTTGGTCTCACTTCCTGTCATGTGACCCGTCGCAGTGCTGGGGGATGGGACGCTGCTTGGGAGAGCAACCTTTCTGCTGATGCCGTTAGCATGCACTCCCTTGCTAATCCTGTTTGTTTTGTTTTTTTTTCTTCTAGGTAAGCAGTTTGTCCTGCTTCTCCGGTAACTGCAGTGGCTTCTGGGACACCAGCCTGGGCTCCTTCACTCTCCGGGCAGCGGGGGGACTAATTGAGGTGACGGGGCAGGCCGGTCTCTCATCCCACAGGAGGTGTGAGACTGATTGGGGCAGCGGGGTGGCCGGCCTCCCTCGCTTCCACACACCCCGTGAGGTTGACTGACAGGATGCGGCGGGTCAGTGTGGACGACATCCTACATTTTATCAGTAACGGCGTCAATAATGAGTCTGATTTCTAATACAGAATAAGAGAGTCGTGTCTCTTGCAGTTTAATTGCATAGCATTTGCCTAGCAGGAAGCCGCAGTGCCCTGACTGTTGAACGTCTGATCGCGTGACTTTTTCTGAAGGGCAGGGCACGGACGGTGCAGGGGGGCCATTTGGGTGGGCGATCGTGTGTGCCGGGGGTTCCTCCTATCTCCCGCCAAGATGGCGTGAAGCAGATGGTGGCCAACGCCCGGAAGTCCCTCCATCAGGCTGCCGTGGTCTGCTGACTGCCGTGGCGTGTTTCTCCTTGCGGGCCCCGGACGCAGTCACCTGTCGGGGGCGGGGGCGCTGTTCGCATGTCAGGGCTATTTAATCGCTGCCCTCTGCAGATGAGGTCTCCTCTGGGCCGCTCGCTGTCTTGTTTACCCCCAAAATGAAGGAAGTCGGTGGATATTGCCTCCGACTACCAAAATAGGGAGTTTTCTGTCTTTTATTAGTGTTGTTATGATCACCTGGTACCTTTCGGGAGATTTCTGGTCGGATTTTAGACAGGTTGTGTTGATTTGCAGTTATGTAACCCGACCCTTTTAAATCCTGCTGACAAAATGAAGATGTTGACAGAGTTACGTCTATTTTTTTCCGCCCTCTGTGTTTAAATAATGAGCGTTTCTCACACCAGGTAATGTTGCAAACTAATGTCAGCAGCTGCCAGAACAGAGCTGGTTAAGATTAGTTGTCCCGGTTATTGTACCGGATGCATTTATGGTGTCAGTCACTTTAAAAAAAAAAAAAAGCGTTTGTGTTCCAGCGGGATTGCAGTTCCCCTGACATCTTCCTTGGGCTCTTTCAGAAAGCAATGCCGGAGCGAAATCCTGAAGGTTTTGATTCATCATCTGATGCCGGCGGAAGCTACAATAGACTCTGAGCAGCCCGTTACTTAAAAATGACGCCCTCAAGCACCAACGGTCTGAATCGGGCCAATCATCGGATGCGAGAAGTTTACAATTATTTATGTAAATAGATTTGAGGTGCTCTGCGAATCAGATTCATTCCAACCTCCGGTAACCAGCACATATCAAGCTGTGTTTGACAGGAACCTAATGGCGGTCTGAAGCTCTGATCAAGTGGATGTTTCATGATTCCGGATGAATCGCTGTCAATCCCGGACCTGCTGCTTCTGTAATGTTAGGTTTCCAACTGGAATCGTTTCAGGCTGAGGTGCTCCTGGTGATAGTATTTGTGTGCTCGTGCATATGTGGTCCTGAGTAAGCTCCACCCATATCCGCTGCTATACATCACCACGGCGACCCCCTCCCTCTCCCTCCCATGTTACTGCTCCAGGCCACCCCAGAAGCACCTTGCTGAACTCGTCTCACATGCAGCCAGCTTGTGTCTGGCTGGCGCTCAGGCTGTGTGTGCTCTTTATATATATATATTTTGTTATCGTGGGCACATTCGTTTGTATCACGGTTGTGCGGCTAATTGGATTTATGTCTGATTTTCTCAGGGCCAGCAGCTTAACCTCAGTGTGGCTGATGCTCTGCTGTTCTCTCAGAGCGTTCATCTCCGCTTTGGTGACATCACACGCGCCTGCATGTAGGAGAGGCTGGCCTGTAGGGGGCGCTGGGTGCTCTTTAGGGCTTTTTAATCCTATTTCTTTGTAACTGGGGAAATTCACAGATATGATAACGCACTTTGGCCGTGGTTTGGGTTGGGAGCTGTGTCGTGTGAAAATGAGGTTCGATATACAGTTAGTGTGTGAGAACTGTAGGTGGAGCTGTAGGTGGGTTATCTGGAAGGAAATGACCTGGGTAGAGTGGGGTGGCAGTGTAACGCATACACACACAGAGTAACACGCAAACACATACACACACAGAGTAACACGCAAACACATACACACACAGAGTAACACACAAACACATGCAAACACATACACACACAGAGTAACACGCAAACACATACACATACACACAGAGTAACACGCAAACACATACACATACACAGAGTAACACGCAAACACATACACATACACACAGAGTAACACGCAAACACATACACATACACATACACACAGAGTAACACACAAACACATACACGCGTTTTTATTCATATCTTTTTATGGGCATAACCCTAACCCCAATCACGAGACCCTTAACCTCTACCCAGCCCTAACCTTAACCATAAGTAACCAAGCAAAATACAAGACTGCTGACATTTTTAGATTTTTGATTGCATTTACAGATTTTAAAAAATGAGTTTCCTCTTGTGAGGAGCAAAAAAATTGTCCCTACAAGGTAGAAAGTTACAGGTTTTTATGACATTGTGGGGAAATCTGGGTCCCATAATGTAATAAACAGCGCTCATTGTCGGCAGCTGCTCCTTCATCCTCGCGGAGACGGCCGGAGGTGCGAGTAGAAGTGGAGCACAGAGCTCTGCAACCCCTCTGCTCAGTCCTCAGTCCCATTAATAATTTTGTTTGCGATATTAAAGGTTACATTAGCATGCTTGTTGATAAGCAAATGAAAATTGCAGCCCAGCTGAGTGCCGCCTCGTTAGCAGGAAGCGGCCGGCCGGAGAACTAAAGGCCTGTCGCTCCGCCGATTAGCAGCGGAAGATGTTCACCAGCAGCTCCAGTGCCGAGCGTTTTCATTGCAACATAAGAAAATCTTAAGTATTTCTTATATTGATGCAGGTGTCCACCCTGATGCATCCTTTGGAGTGTTTAAGATGTCTCTGTGATCGTTTTCTCCGGTGCCGTCTTCCATAATCACATTACAGTAACAAACTGACCGGAGTCATCATCGACGTCGCCCTGCTATTACCGCTTCATCTTGACTACATGCAATGGCAGAGACTTCTCTGTTAAAAATAAATAGTAAAAACTTGAAAAATTTGGCATGTTTATGTGTTTCATCAGCCCCTGCATGTCTACAAACTTCCGGAAAAGTTCACCTGCCACTTTACCAGAATAAAGTCAGAGCCACGGTCTCCTGGCGTCCTTCAGTTGTCCAGTCAAAGTCCTGAATTAAATCCCGCTGAGATTCCGCGTTAAGATCTGAAAGCCGCTTCCCATAAACAGTCCTTGGCAACCCTCAGCCGGCCCTGGCTTTAAACTTATTTATTTATTTCATCATCTCCTCTGATTTATTCCTTACACTAAGTAGCCTTCACGTACGAGCTGTCGAGAGCTATCGGGCCGTGTTTATCCGCGTAGCGGTCCGTGTCCAGGGAAGACGCCAACCACGGCTCGAGGCGTGAGGCCGCAATCAAGGCGGCGAAAACGTGGCCGATCTATTGGAAACGGCTGAGGCGGGATATCGGCTTATGGTCTGGTGTCCGTCAGAGTGAGGAAATGGCTGTCAAGATCAGAGGGGGATCGAAGACTTATTTGTGTGCTTTGTCTGCACGAAGCCCTCACCAAGCTGACATGTATTAACCGAGAGAACCATGTTGATTATGGGGGTTGATGAATGCCTTAGGGAAGGAGCCTTATAACAGTGTTGTATTGATGTCAAGCTATTATGAAAATGCTTCCTCAGCAGGTCTCTCTCCTGTGTTATCCTCTCCCCGAGCTTCCAACGCGAACCTTCCATTGTCGCATTCTCACACTCGCTGTCCCGCAGAACATTCCGTCGGTCAGTTACCGCTGACGCGAAAGGCACTTGTCCATTATGTTGGCTTCCCCATGCATCCCTTGTGCAGGATGCAGCAGCGCTGAAGAGCCTTTTGAAAATGGCCTCGGTTTGCATGGCCTTCCCTCCGCTGCCTTGTGATCAAGGCCAGCTTGGCGTGACCTCGCAATATAAAAACATCCCAGAATAAAACATCATCATTCACCGCAGTCTGACACACTTCAACAAACAAAAACCAATAATCAGAAATGAAAAGAAATCACTCCTTACTCCTTCCTGCTTCACATAGCTCATGCAGTGGTTGCCATGCAGGGTCCCTCTCTCCCATAATCCCCTGCACGCTTTGGGGCTGTACATGGCTCCCTGTACTGTCCATCAGCCACCCGCTGTTCGCCTCACCTCACGTAGTTCAATTTAGCTGATGTCCAATTTTGCAGGCGCTTTGCATAACAGCTTCAAAATATGAAAGAGAAAAGGATAAAGGATGATAAAAAAGGAAAGATTTCCCAGCCATGTGGGGTAGTTATGAGGTTAAAGCCAGATACCAGACGGGGGCGACTAGACATTTTGGGGTGCAAAGACACCTAGTGCTTTGCTGATATTTATACTGGCCTAAGGACGGGCTGTTAGGGTGTTGCTTATGTTTAACTGTTGTAGACTACACTTTCTCACATTTTTGATATCCATCCATCCATCCATCCGTCTCTCTGTCCAACAGTATATCCCAATCAGGGTTGCAGGGTGGCCTGGCGCCTCTCCGAGGCAGCACAGGGCACAAGCCCTGGGGTGCACACTAACCAGGGAACGCACACACACACGTTGACCCACTATGGGCAATTTAGAAATTCCAGTTAGCCTAACTGCGTGTTTTTTTGACTTCGCATGGAATCCACAATGGTGCTTTTAAAATTTCCTGAAGAGCCGGACAGGAGACGTAATATATTAAAGAGCTTTGGGCTTTTAAAAGACCAATGAATAAATGCCTTAAGGCCCTGACTTCCCTGGGAAACCAGCAGGCATGAATCCAGCCGTGCCTCCTCTGGCCTCCTGCCATGACGAGTGAGAGAGCAGCAGAAGATGAAAGGCGAGTCCATTAGGCGGGAGGCTGGCCGGACCGGCCCGGCCGCTGGGAGCCGTTCCCCCCCCACACGGCTTTCTGGGCTCTGGGGCCACAGCCTCTGTCTCTGAGGGTCAGGCCTGCTGCGGCCTCATTTCCTTCCTGTTATGGTCAGTTTTCTTGCATCGGCACGTCTGATGGCCGATAGGGAGAGTGTGGCCCTGTAGTCCCCCCGGCTGGCTGTGTGCTGGCGTCTAATACCCCTCCGCCCCCAAACCGCGCTGCAGATACCCCCCAGACAGCAGACGAGGATTTGGAGTTTGGCCTGCGGTGCAGCTCAGGGGTGGCTTGCCAGCATGAGGCCTCCACAGGAACAGGAGGACGCCCCCCTCCCATCCCAAAAAAGCAGAAATGTGGCTCTTCTTTGGCCTGGCTTCGGGCTGGCGGGGCCTGTCGGGCGCAGGGGGGCTGATGTCAGCTGCTGTGGGCTTTAATGGGCATTGTTCTCGTGTTTGCCCTGGTGCCCAGCGGTGATGAGCCTGGCAAACCCAGCACGTTTATCAGTGTCTCCCAGGGCCACTTAGTCACTCCTTGTTTACACATGAGTCGTGCAAACAAAAGGGTAAGGAAGTAAAGCAACTAAGGCACAGTGACTTAGGGAAGGAAGTGAAACAATGTGACCAATGCCTTGTCGACACAGGATAGACTAATGTGACCAATGGAATAATGATCCGGGAAAGAATGTGCCCAATGGCATAATGACCCAGGAAGGAATGTGACCAATGGCGTAATGACCCAGGAAGGAATGTGACCAATGGCTTAATGACCCAGGAAGGAATGTGGTACTATTTCTAATAAATGGGACTGTGATCAAGTACCAGCGAGCGATGTTGGTACAAAGTTCTGTCTGAAGGACCATACGCGACACACACTAGTCTCTCATCTAGGGAAAGATCTTTTTGAAACCCAAGATGCATTACGGGCCAGAGCTGGACTTTTGGTGGCATAAATAAATTGTCAGATCGTGTAGCAGATAATTGGCCACCTTGGGACTTGCCGCGTTCTCTAAATGAGGGTGGCGGGGGGTGGGAGACGCCGCCTGTTTGAAGCACCTCGTCCTCGGGTCTTGAGCGCCGCACTTCCTTTAATTTCGAGAGGATCCGAGTCCTCCTGCGTGTCTTCCTTCCTCTGTGGCGGCGGGCTAGGTGCGTCCCTTCTTGCGGTTCATGCGTTGCTTCCCTACACGTCAGACCTGGCACGGCGCAGCGTGGCACGTGCCGCTGTCAGTCGGTGGCGTGTGAAGGGCGTTTTGTTTAAATGGATTCCCACATTTAGATTAATTTAACAGAGACCCTCCGAGGTGAGCTATATTGGATATCAGTGGGTGGTCTCTGAATTTCCCGGCAGTCTGATTTCTGCAGAGGTTATTCCCTTCTGCCCATGTAAGCTCTGCTTTTTGGCAACACGTTATGCAAATCGCGTAGCCGGATCCACGGCCTTGCTTCCCACCCAATGGCCCTTTCCGTCGTCATACCGGACTCCCTCGTACCACGGCTGAGATTAGCTTTGCTATGAGCGCTTCGTAGTCTGGGTATGAACATCCCCTTAGCGGAGTGTTTCTGCGGCAACTCGAACACGGTCCTCACACTCGATTTCCTGCGCGATCGCTTCCTGGTTCACAATCACCTGACAGGACGAACACAAGAACACCTCTGTGCATCTCCAAGCCCCAGCTGTATCTCAATTACAGTATTTAAGTTGGAAGTCAGAACTGCAGCCTCGTGGCTCTTTTGCAGTGACATCTGAAGCTTTGCAGCTGTGTTCCACTGCGAAGCTCCAATTTAATATCTTTATTGCAGTTGAAACATTGAAACTGCAGGTTAGCTTAGAGCTGCACTGTAGGATGAACATCAGTTTTCAAGTTGTGTAGCAGTGGGTACCAGTTAAATTACCAGTTACAGAGCCCCGTTTCATTGAATATCAGCCACTTGTGTTGTCTTTTGTGATACTGTTCAAAAGAGAGCCTTTGTCTCAGCACTTTAAATTAAAACTAACTGGTGCTTTTCCTGTTTAATGTAAAAATAATAATAAAAATAATAATAGCAGTAGCAGTGGGCAGAAAGGTCTAAGCTTGGGGTCTGGGGACATTCCTTCCCCACAGTAATGCCTGGCTCCTCGCTCGGAGGAGGTGCCCATCTGCATTGCAGTGCGACATTAAGCAGCGAGGCATTATTACCATCTTCTGCCACTGGCGCGATCATGCGCGGTCAAGGCAGCTCAGGGATTCCTCCTGCTTACTCCAGCAGTCCCAGGGAACTGGTGCACACGCCTGTTAGTCCAAACCCATTTCTGTCCCCGTCAGCGGAGGGGCAGAATCCCGCCGCCTCCTCCGGCGAGGACTGACACGCTGCACGCAGACGGCGTCCTTGCCGCATCGCTGGTTTTTACTCCGGGTTCGCTGCTTGTTCATTTAAATTTGATCTGAGCAGATAATTAAGCGGTGATATGTTGTATAATAGTGGCGTGTGATGTAGCGCCGTTTCTTAGCGTAGGCTAATTAAGTAATGGCTTAATCTCTGTCCTGAGTTTCTATTTTACCTTCCAAATACGGGTAAGGTCTCTTATCTACACAAAGCTTTGTCTCTCGCACAAAAGCCATGTTATTATTATTTCCCCCCCCCACACTATTTATATTCCCAGTGGTAACTTCAAATTAAGGCAGTTGCAATTGGCAGGCATTTTTTACGAAATTTAATGAGCCCCCGTTTCCTCGAATGATAATCTTAAAGCGAGCGTGTTTGGAAGATGAGGCGAGATGCGATGAAGGAAGCGTCGCATTTTTCTGCCCCCTCCACCGTGGCCAGCTTTGTTCTGTCGCAGTTCACCATGAATGCACTATCATTGCACTAAAAAGCAAAGATAATGTGATGCGAAGTTTCAGGCGGGTGTGGAATGTGCATCGCCGCATGTGTCTGTGGGCAGCACCTACAGAAAGCAAGGCCAGCGTTATCTATTTATTTGTTTGTTTGTTTATTGATTTATTTATTTATTGCGGTGAGTATAACAACATCAGGGTTGCGGAGGTTTAATGATCCACTGCCGATGTGCTCGGAACATCAGCTGGTATAAGTCACCAGAGGCGGCATTTCGTAATGCAATGGGAAGACAAGGACAGATGCTGCTCTGATTTGATTTAATTCTGTCTTTTTTTGGTCCTTCTGGAGAGGTGCCATTAGTCACCCCTGGTTGTCAGACTTAAAGTCCTCGTGAAAGATTTATTTTGTGGTCGAATCAACCGGTTTTTCTCTCCGTTGGGGGGGGAAATTCCAAACACTTTATGTTGTCTTGTACTGAGGTTGCAGCCTAGTTGATTAGGGTTCATCCGTGACGCTTGTATGAAGAGACCCATGAAGAAATGAGAAAGGTGACAGGTTGGAACTGGTGTGGACGTCGTGGACCCATAAGAGTTTGGCACGGATTCTGCTTCTCCATTTAAAAAGCTCAAAATGATCTTATAAGTCTTCCCCTTTGTCTGTTAAAAACCTTTACACTTGTCAAGGTAAGTCCAGTATGTGTTCAGTGATAAAATGTTTATATTCATCTTGATGTCTTTCACTTTTGATGACATGGCCTGTGGATATGTTTTTATAAACCTTTTTTCATATTTCTTAAGCAGGTGTGATTATCGGCAGTCGAGTTAACCTTTAAAAAAAATCTTCAATGAACAAATAAGGGTTTTAAAGGAATAGATTTACATTTGCATTTGGATTGAGAAGGAGTGCAGGGTACGTAATGTGCCCAGTGTCATTCAGAGAGGCACTCATGGTGGGATACTCAGCAGAGCACAGCTTGGGGAGGTAGATTCAGGACGTTACCCAGGTACAGTGCTAAATGATCACATGGTCTGGCAGCAATCAGACATGCTGTAAGCAAGCTGGAACAAGCACCGATCCAATAAACACTCGGAGAGTATGTCTCATGTACAGTCAGCTCAAGAAATACAGTCACTGTTCATAAAAATGAGCAGAAAATATGTTAAACAAATTACCATAATGATCCATTCTCTGCATGTGTCTGAGTAGCCATGTACATCTATTTTAACAATAATTTCTCAAATGCGAAGCTTTTTGAATGGTACGTTGTCTTTTTTTCTTCATGGGTGTATTGGCAAAAAGCATATCTGAAATGAAGCCAAAGTGGTTTCTCTTATGAAATTCTGTTCTGTTTAGTTGGTCTCAGTGGTCAGGAAAGGTATTGCTGCCTTTCATCACTTCCTGTGTCCCTATGGATTAAATATGAGGCTGCATATGTAAAAACACTTTGTCATTTATCAGCATGGGAGGAAAAGCAAAGAGCTTGCAGCTGAAATGTGGCCTGTACATGTCAAGTAACAGATATGAAAAAATATATGTATAAGACCAGTTTGATGTATCACTACGCATCATCAGGGTAATGATCAAAGAAGCCGGCAATAAGCATTGCTTGTGCATAGTGCTTTAGTGAGGAAGCAAGAGAAAATTGAATCACAGTTTCATAACTGCAGAGTTTGGTGGTTACAAAGTGTCAGAATCAATCATTGTGCACCACGTGTGGGCAGGTCTGCACAAAAGAAGCCCTTACTGAGCATAGCACACAAATGACGTGAAAAAAAATCAGATTTTGTTAAGTGTCATTGGAAACACAACTGGAATCGTACACTGCGGTCCGACGAGACTACAATTGCACTCTGTAGATATGCGGTCCATTAGCTTGTTTGGCATCAGAAGAGGACCAGATACAAGGACAAGCACCCCAGTCATATGTGCTGGTGGATCATTGATTCTTTGGGGTTTTGAGATCAGTGGCATTATGAATCGCATGAAGCACCGGGATATTGTAGCCCAAACTGTGCTTATCTTTACATGGACGTTGACCATTCTGTGCCATCCATCCATCCATCCATCCATCCATCCATCCATCCCATTTTTGTAGCTGCTTGTTTTATTCAGCATTGCAATGGGTCCAGAGCCTATCCCAGAGGCTATGGGCACAAGACAAGGAACAACTCAGGATGGGGCGCCAACCCATTGCAGGGCGCACACACACACACACACACACACACAAACATCTACTATGGGGAGAAACCGGAGTACCTTGAGGAAACCCTACAATGGCCGGGAGAACATGCAAACTCCACACTCATGGAGCCACGGCGGAGAGCACAGAGTAACCTTTCAGAAAGACAATTACTTCCAAGTATCCATCCACATCAAGACGGAAATAGTTGTGGAAACACAAAATCCTCAGCCGCCTCAGCCTCTGGGCTCCAGTCTGTCTGAAATCCTGTGTCGTGATTTGAAGAGGGCAGTCTGCAATCCCAAACCTAAGCCTATCATTTACATTTATTTAACAGACACTTTCATCCACAGCGACATATAATTGAAAGAGCAGGGTCAGCCAGTCCCTGGAGCAATTAAGGTTAAGGGCCTCGCTCAAGAGCCCAGCGGTGAGATCGTGAAACCGACCACGGGGTTTGTCCGTGCACCTTCCCGACCACGGGAGAGGACAGCACTGGAGAGCACTAGCCTGCTGAGCCATCCTCCGTCTATTGTCGGTCCTGCTCCAGCTTTGACACACTTTACAAGAAGAGACTCAGTGCTGTTTCCCTCCCCACAGTGGGCTTTGCCAAATATTAAATGTAGGGGAGCCAATCATTTTGAAACCACTATTTTTCAGAAAAATAAATTGTACCACTGAATAAAATGTTTTGTGCTCGGAAAATTCTGTTAGAATAGACTTCCCCAAATGCTTGAGCAGAACTTTTTCAGTCAATATATATAATATTTGCTCATTGATGAATCATTTTTGCTTATTCTTGTGAAAGGTGCCAGTAGTTCCTGCGCGCGCTGAAGCTGGCTGTTCGCTGTTGGTGTTGATGCGTGTGGTTGTGTTTTCAAGCTGTTCATGTGGTGGGGGGCAGACTAGCGGTGGCTAATATTATCCAGCGTCTGTTGGCCGGTGGACACGGTTCTCTATGTCCGTCGGTTGCCCTTGGTTTTCATGGAGGACTAGCGGTTCAGTTTAGCCCTGGTTAGCTCACATGGGAAGCCCTTGCAGTTGAGTCCCTCCCACATGGGCTCGGACCCCCTCATGTGACTCATGGCCCCTTTGGGTGATGTCGATGACAGATGGTCGAGGCCCTGAAGCCTTTTGGGAAGCGGCAGGTTTGAAGGCTTTTCCTCAAAGTCGGTAAACAACCATGACACGGTCCGGTGAAAATGGAGCGAAGGAGACGGGACCCTGGGGAGGAGGGAAGTCAGCAGGTGGAAACGGAGGCGACCTACCCCAGCCGCCACTCTGCTATGGGATGCCTCCGGTTGTCATGGGGACTGTCGGCCCCGTGCGTTTGCGGGCCGAGCAGATGTGTGAGAGTCAGAGGTTGTGTGGCTGGAGCCGAGAATCCAGGCCAGGAAAAAAAAAAAAAAAGAGTTTACGGCCAGAATATGGACTTAGTCAGAGGGCACAGAAATGGAAAATAAAGAATAATAATACTGTTTAGGTCCGGTGGGGCCCTCTGCCTGCTGAATGCCCTGATGTGGCTGTTTACTTAAGTGTGACATTAGAAGCAGCCGATTCTTTTTGCAGATTTAAGTCTTGATATACGATTGTGAAATGCTTTGTTGATGGGGTTGCTTCTGCCACCTGCTTCGCCCTGCGCTGACGACACGTACACCAAAGAGGGTCCCTCTTTCCCGTGGCTGTGAAGCGCTCTCTTTAAAGACGCAGACAGCCTTCCCTTCGGCATGTCCGCAGCGGTGGGGGGGGGGCTGCCTTCCAGCTCTCTCCCCCTCTTCACATCCGGCTCGCTGTCCCTGACGGAAAAGGTTAATTAAACGCTCTCCAGTCCACCCACTCGGTTCACCAGTGGTCTGGCGTTCGTGGCAGTTGGGGTTTGCTAGCTGATGCTGGCTCAGTCTCCGGGGGGGGGGGGGGGGGGGTCGGCTGTCATAATATTGATGTAATAATTGACATTTAAAAGCACATATACAGACTTCTGAAGTGTCTGTGCCTTGCTCTGCGGGCTCAGGTTGCCCTGTCAGTGTGCAGTGGTATCTGGGCCAGTCTCTACACTGTGTCTCGAGGGTCTCACTGAGTCTCACTCTGTTCTGAGTCCATCTGTGTGGATCCTGTGAGTGTTTCTGGGCTCCTCATGCTCTCCCTGCCTGCTCCACAGAGTCAGGCTCAGGGAGGGAGGGGGGCAGAGGCTGCATCTGATCCAGGCCCAGCCGGGAGCTCCCCGAGCCCTTCTGATATGCGGGCCTCTGTCCACCGCGGCTGCCTCTCCACATGGCCGCAGCGGAATCCTCTGAGGCCAGACTGTACGCTGCTTCCAGCGTGCAGCAGCCTCTGCGTTCATCACCGCTTCACCTGAGCAGGCCCGCCACCCATCCCTAGCCATTAGCAAGTGATTACAAGTTAATGTTGTGGAAAAACGTACAAATAAAAGCCAAGGCTCACAATGGAACGGGCCGTTTTTGGGCTGATTAACGTACTGCGGTGGCTGCCCCGTGTTCAGCTATGCGCCCGATCGTCGAAGCGCTTAATTAGGCTGCAGGGTTATGGCCTCTGCATTCCGCCCCCCCCCCCCCCCCCCCCCCCCCCACCGCTCATGCTGGGTGATGACGACATGGCAGTTCAGGTGTTTTCCGGGCCATTCCAGAAGCTGGCCAGAGGGATTTCGGGGTGTGTGGACGGTGACTGGGCCAAAACAAACTGAGTGGAGGGAGCGACGCAGAGTCAGAGAGGGTCAGAGAGGAGCCGCCGGTCGCTACGTCGCTTAGCGCTCCTGCTGCTATTTTTAGCTTAAGGCTGAACGGGCTTAAACCAGCCTGCTTATGAGGCCCAGGGCCTTCGTTACGGACATGGCTGGCCGTCGCACTAATTTACCGTCTCCCCACAATCCGGCCTCCCCTATAGGGGTGGGGTGGGGTGGGGTGGGTTGAGGGGGGAGGGCAGCTGGTTAATGAGAGCTTCCCAAAGGTTACACAAACAGAAGGCTGTTGGGGTGAAGCCCAGGAGTGGGGATCGTTTGAAGAACGTTGCACCGGGGGGAGGGGTGAGGGTTGTGGCCCTGCTCTCACATGGATTATAGGATTGTTGGCCCTAATTAAGCGGAGAGAATAAGCTCCGGTCCAGCCGGAGCTGGGAACCAGACCTGCCCGCTTCCTGTTGAGAAATATGACTGCCGTTTGTTTGGGGAGTTAGTTTAAAGCTTCGCGCTCTGTCTCCCACTACCTTGTTATTTTATTCCATCAAGGGTAGCAACTTTATCTCCTGCCTCTCCACATTATGCAGACTAATTAGGCTGTATTATTTAATTTTTGAACAGAGGAAACGAAGGTTTTTTTTTTCTGAATTCTGACAGTGCGTCAGGCTGCTGGTGTTTGGGTTGGTATCTCAGAAACTCTCAAGCATGAAGATAATTGTGAAGATAATCTACTTCATTCTGCTCGAAAGCTTAAATACATTCCCTCTGCTTAAAGAAAAAGTGACATACGGCATGCAGAGGTACCGGTGTAGTGATTTAATATTGATCTGGATGCGTCAGCGTCAGTGCTGATTGCCTCACGTCGGCGGGGAAGGACAGGCCCTGCGCGGACGGCTCCGTCATCGGCGTGGTGCTCCAGTGGGTGGCCGCCCGCCCACCCGGCTGAAATAAGCTGCCCCCTTTAGCTCCCCTGGCAGGAGCTCCTCGCTTGAGGACCTGAACATCACGGTCGTTTGGGTTCTCTAAAAGTGAACCGCTGGGAGGTGGAACTGCCAGACCCTTGAGATGTCAAATCCCGCCCCCCAGCGTGAAGCTCCTTTATACCTCCCCATGGCATCACGCCTGGGCTCCTCCTGCGATGTTACCTCCCTCCCAAAATGCAGTTCCACTTTGAGTTACAGATATGCCATGGGGTTTGACCCCTTGCCCCGCTTATGGAATCCCTCAACGCCTCAGTCGGTGCTTCCTCGATTGTGTTGCCGGGGCTGGAACCCAAAACAAAGGGCCGGTTCTTTTTTCCAGGGGGAGTACCTCTCCCATCCTGCAGATCTCAGGGAGGGGGGGGGGCGCACCCAGCTGTAGGTGCGACCAGGTTGTGGACCGTGGTGGTTTGCTTTTGTCTGTCCGTTCCCAGCGTTCGTCTTCCCCTGCGGGCATGCTTAAAACACGCTTCCAGAGGAAGCCTGGAAATAGCACAGAAGTAAGGAAATCTCCCCCTCACCCACCCTCCCGCATCCCCGCTGCTTTGAACTCGTCAGAGCGTGAGCTCTGTGTCACCCCGCTAGCGGCTGGCCCAGATACGGCTCAAACGCTGTTTATCGTTTAATCACTTATGTATGGCTCTGCCTCGCTAGCGCCCCACTGAGGTTTGCGGGGATTACAAGAGCTGCTTTCCTCTTTGCAGTGAAAGTCACACATATCCATCCATCTTCCGGGTCACAGTGAACCCAGAACCTATCCCAGGGGGTAGTGAGACAGGGAGGCACACTGGGCAGGATGCTGGTATGATGGAATATTATGTGTGCACATAGCTTAGAGTGCATTTATTACAGTGTTATTTTCTGATTTTTTTTCAACATACAGAATCAAATGTAACCTTGACTTTGAAAAGATTATTATTAAACATTATTATAAATGATTGAGTTTATGCTAAGAGTATATGCAGGGCACCCCAGCACAGAAATTATTGAATGAATTATCCCAGTCATGGAAGCCATCCTCTCAGAGGATGTGGAGACAGTCCCCCATCAGGATGATCTAGCCTCCTACCCCCCCCACCCCCACCCAGCCACCCACCCTACCGGCCCACTGTGGCCCAATTTCCAGTGCACATGGCTGTGTCGGCCTCCTGCACTGACTGGCGGAACATGCCTGGGAATACGGATTTGTGTTGAATAAATCCATGCCTCATTTGACTCTTGTTAAATCTGACTGTGGGGAACTGTTTTCCGACTGTAAATGAGGCCTTGGCAGGCGGCCCTGCTGATGGAGTGAAGTTCTCCGAGCAAGACTTCCGCTGGATTCGCGGCTGGCCGGGAGCTGGCCAGTAATTTGGACCCAGGAACCCCATTGGCTGCGGGCTCCGATTCTGTCAGGGGGGCCGGCCCTATTCTCAGGTTAGGACGGGTGAAGGTCTGTTTTTTGGGGCTAGCTCCTACTATTTTACCTCCTAAAGGAATGGTCTGTAGCCTGAAGAAACTTGATGCATCTGGAGGTGGGGGTTTGTACTTTGAGAGTGTTGCCTAATCCCCTCAGACATCATTAAAACAGTAGCACTTGTTAGCCTGGCTAATTTTACATCCCGTCTCGATGTACATATCGGTCAGGCAAGACACTTACGTATTAAGTAAAAAATGGATGCAGTATGAATGCTGTCTTTGCCTAGAGCTCTGTGTACCCAGCCGTTGTCCTTCACTGATAAAAGTGTAGCATGAGGAACGGTGCTGATGTGGGCCTTGGAGGTTGCACCAGGGGCAGTTTCAGTGCCGTGGTCATGGAGGCCGAATCTGTGGGTCGAGCCTGGGTGTACAGAGAATAATCCTGGAAATGTGTTCTGCAGGTTAGCCCTGGGGTCACTAGTCCAAGTCCGTTCCAGTGCCTTATGCTAGGCAGCGGTTGTGCTTCTCAACCATTTTAGTCGGAAATACCACACGGACGTTTTGACCGGCATTTTGACATGTTTACTGTTCATGTGGGTGATGGTATCATGTCTGCCGTAAAGTGTTTCTATTTCATTGGGAGATTTGTTCATGTTTTTCTTTTTGTTGAAAGTATTTTTGTGTAGATAATTATTGTTGTTATTCTGGTGAGTCTTAAGGAAAGGGCTGCGGTCCCTGTGTAAGACAGTGTGGAGCCCGAGCCCTCAGTTAGCTGGATGTTTTTGGAGCTGTTGGCTAGTGGAGCAGGCGTAGCTGTGATACCTGTGAACGGAACGCAGAACTCGCCTAGGTTTATAGGCTGGTGGAGCGGGCGTAGCTGTGATACCTGTGAACAAACGCAGAACTCGCCTAGGTTTATAGGCTGGTGGAGCGGGCGTAGCTGTGATACCTGTGAACAGAACGCAGAACTCGCCTAGGTTTATAGGCTGGTGGAGCGGGCATAGCTGTGATACCTGTGAACGGAACGCAGAACTCGCCTAGGTTTATAGGCTGGTGGAGCGGGCGTAGCTGTGATACCTGTGAACGGAACGCAGAACTCGCCTAGGTTTATAGGCTGGTGGAGCGGGCGTAGCTGTGATACCTGTGAACGGAACGCAGAACTCGCCTAGGTTTATAGGCAGGTGGAGCGGGCGTAGCTGTGATACCTGTGAACGGAACGCAGAACTCGCCTAGGTTTATAGGCTGGTGGAGCGGGCGTAGCTGTGATACCTGTGAACGGAACGCAGAACTCGCCTAGGTTTATAGGCTGGTGGAGCGGGCGTAGCTGTGATACCTGTGAACGGAACGCAGAACTCGCCTAGGTTTATAGGCTGGTGGAGCGGGCGTAGCTGTGATACCTGTGAACGGAACGCAGAACTCGCCTAGGTTTATACGCTGGTGAAGCGGGCGTAGCTGTGATATCTGTGAACGGAACGCAGAACTCGCCTAGGTTTATAGGCTGGTGGAGCGGGCGTAGCTGTGATACCTGTGAACGGAACGCAGAACTCGCCTAGGTTTATAGGCAGGTGGAGCGGGCGTAGCTGTGATACCTGTGAATGGAACGCAGAACTCGCCTCGGTTTATAGGCTGGTGGAGTGGGCGTAGCTGTGATACCTGTGAACAGAACGCAGAACTCGCCTAGGTTTATAGGCAGGTGGAGCGGACGTAGCTGTGATACCTGTGAACGGAACGCAGAACTCGCCTAGGTTTATAGGCAGGTGGAGCGGGCGTAGCTGTGATACCTGTGAACGGAACGCAGAACTCGCCTCGGTTTATAGGCTGGTGGAGCGGGCGTAGCTGTGATACCTGTGAACAGAACGCAGAACTCGCCTAGGTTTATAGGCAGGTGGAGCGGGCGTAGCTGTGATACCTGTGAACGGAACGCAGAACTCGCCTCGGTTTATAGGCTGGTGGAGCGAGCGTAGCTGTGATACCTGTGAACGGAACGCAGAACTCGCCTAGGTTTATAGGCTGGTGGAGCGGGCGTAGCTGTGATACCTGTGAACGGAACGCAGAACTCGACTAGGTTTATCGGCTGGTGGAGCGGGCGTAGCTGTGATATCTCTTAACGGAACGCAGAACTCGCCTAGACCACCACAAAAATAGATAAATAACCGTGCCACGGTATACCTGTGATCACTTTGCTTACCTCTCGGACACTGCCAGTGCATCCTAACACGCCAGCCTAGTTCTCCCTTCAGTAAGGGCATGACCTCCCCTCATGCTGTTTAGAGGTGGTCCCCCTCCTCTTTTAATCTGCTAATGTATAGTGCGAGGGTACAGCAGGTTTGTGGAGGTGACGGAACTGGTCCTGGGCTCCGAAGACTCTGCACCGTAACGGGATTATCAGACGCTGCTCGCTTCGTCAGGTGACACCGAGTGTTGCATGTCATCCGCACAGTTTTTCCACATCCTTTTTGTCCTTTAACTTCCGCTGCCGTGTGTGCTGTTTGGCCAACACCATTTGTATAAATTTAATAAACTGATAATCCACTAGCCAGTCTGATCAGCATATTTCTAAGCTAGAACAGGGTTGGGGGATGAATGCAGCCTGATATTTGCCCTTAGAACTGAAGGGTTTTTTGTAACTCTGGAGAGTGCATATAACTAATTAATGAGAGGCTAATGATTCACTGCTCCTGGAATTACACACTAACAATTAACCATCTGCCGGCTGCGGGCCGAGAAGAGCGCGTCTTTGAAAAATGCGACACAAATAGGCATTGCAGTATAGCTGCTCACTTTGTTTATGCGAATTTGACGTCAGACGTAGCTGAAGTCTGCTCATGGCGATGTAATTAAATAGTTATTTACTTAATGCAGCGGGAGATCTGCTGTTTTCTGTAACGCACGGCCCCCATTAACGACTCAGCTGCTTGAATGGGTTTCTCTAAGGGGTTGTTGGGGGTTTGGGCCCTTGGAGATGCTGGGAGATGCTGAGAGGTAGGGCTAGGCAATATCACATTGGTATTATATCGCTCATCATCACAGGGCTGTAGATGACAGTCAAAACCTTTGACCATGTGGAAGCTTCATGGTACAATACGGGCTAAGGCTGTGCGATATGACGACATACATCAGATGACGCTGAATGCCTATCATTTCATATTATGCTCTGTCATTAATTTTGTGGTGCCGCAAAATGCATTGTTTACGGCAACATTTTTTCATGTTTTGGATGCAATGTTACACGTCATCACATGGGATGTGGCACTTCTTTGTATGTTTTTATTGGACTTTATCATTTATAACCCACAGAAGACAATCCACAAGTATTTAACTATCCACAGATATGTATTTTTAAATTTGTGTTGTGTAAAATCATACCCACAAGTTAATAATCTGTGTAAACTTGGCATATCTCTGTGTTTATTATATTGGGTAAGCAGAACACACCACGTAATGCTGTTTTGGTATACTATGGTGTGGTATACTAGAATTGGTATAATGGCGGTGAAGAAAGGAGCAGCTCAGCAGCCACGACGTATTATCTTGCGGATAAACAAGGGAAAATGGCATTGGTGGTGTTGCAGTACTTTTTTACAGTTTAAAATCTGACACGTTTATTAGACCTAAGGATATGCTGAATTTATACTGATAACTAACTTTCGGGTGTCATAAAATGCCTCATTAATATTTTAGGCACACTACTAATCTGCTTACCAAATTGTGAGCATAATTAAATGTCCGTATAGTACCGAAAAGCTGGTGTCCAGCCAAATGTTTGGCCCATCATTTGAAGCCCTGGTGACTGTTACACATGCGCGATATAATATCGATGTGATGCCCCCAGCCCTGCTTAGAGGTGCTGGGAGATGCCGAGGCCACATGGCTCCTCCTGTGAGCTTTGCTCCTCTCTCTAACCACTATAATCTGCTTTTCTTCATCCAGCATTGTCTGTATGCCACCCTTTGCTCTTATGTTTCATCTGCTCTGCTCCATCCTTGCCTTCATCCTGTATTCTCTTTGCTCCACCCACTGTCTCCTGTATCTGCTCTGTTCCACCCCCCCCTTTCCTATATCCACACCTCTCCACCCAGTCTCCTGTATCTGCTCTGCTGCACCCCGTCTCCTCTATACTTTCTGCTCCAGCCTATTTCCTCTCTGCTACACTCCTTGTTTCCTGTATTTTCTTGGCTCCACCCCCATCTCCTGTATTCTCTCTACTCCATCCCCTGTCTGCTGCATCCTCTCTGTTACATCCTTTACCTGATGTGTCTTCCTGTCTCCATCCTGCAGCTCCACCCTTGGTTTGCCATGCCCTGTCAGTCTTCCACATCAGGCCTTGTTCCCCTGAGTAGACTACCCTACCCCTGCTGCTATGCTCCACGTTCCCATACCTCTGCCGCTTATTAAAGCCCATGTGAGGTATATAATGTGACCACCTTTTCGGTCCCCAAAAGGGGAATCTCAGTTTTATAAAAAAAAGAATCTGTGGCTGAAATCAGACAACTAAAAATGTCAAAAGTCTTGTATTTTGTTTGGTTTCTTATGTTTAAGGTTATGGATGGGCAGGAGTTAAGGTTGTCATTGTTGGGATTAGGGTTATGCCCCTACAAAGATATGAATAAAAATGTGTGTGTGTGTGTGTGTGCATGCTGCTGATCGTGATAGTATTTCGCTGTGCGGGTGTTTGTGTCTGTGTGCGTGCCTGTGCACTGCTGAACTGTGGTGACAGTACGCTTTGTGTGTGTGTGTATTTGTGTGTGTCGCTGATCGCTAATGTAATTTCCTGGTGTGTGCGTTACTAATCACTGATGGTATTTCGCTGTGTGCGTCGCTGATCGCTGATGGTATTTTGCTGTGTGCGTCTCACTGGCTGCAGGTGGTATTTTATTCTATGTTTGTGTGTGTGTGCGTCACTGATCGCTGATGGTATTTCGCTGTGTGTGTGTCTCCCCCTGATCACTGATGGTATTTCGCTGTGTGTGTCCTTTTTCATGCCTTTAGTTACTGCAATAAAAATGGCAGCTTAATTTCACTCATTCATTTCAGTTTACATCTGGAGCATCGCTAAAGATACCATGAGCAATTACTAGTGAAATAAACACACGCATCTTTCAGGGATTTTAACCGACCGTGAAAACGGCGGCCTGTTTATCACACTGCATTTCAGATTTTACCAAATCATTGTAGAATAACTTAATCCCCCCTTTTTTCCCCAGATGTTTTCTACCCATCTTAATCGCTTGCTTTTTTTCCCTGGTTTGCGGATTTTGGATCGTCTTCCTTCCATAGAAATGAACAAGCAAATCAGTTGGTCGACTTCAGAATGGTGCCAATGAGCGGAAGTATATTTGATAAAGAAAGTATTTGCCGTGGTTGTTTGGAATCGGTAAATGCGGCGGAGAGAGCGGTTATCCTGGGGAAGTGCAGGGAGTTTGAGGGGGAATATTAGCAGCTCTGGCTTCTCGATTATAAAAAGCACTCCTGGTAAATTTTCAAAGTGCAATTATCCTCCTAGAGCTGAGCAGTGCGTAAAGTGGTGAGAACTCTGCGATGAAGGATCGCCCAGGTTCTTTTAGCAGCATGGTGTTGTTTTCGTGCTGGCTGTGTGTTTGAGGTTCCCAGTTTTGGCGAGTGGAGAAAGATCGTTTTCGATGGGCTGTGTTTCTGGGGAGAGGCGTCGCTCTGTCGAGAAGAGCACGGCTAGCGGGCCATCCAGACAGCCGTTGTCAGGTCTGCTTCATCCTCGAGTGTCTGATTTTCTTTCCTTTCTCTCCTCCTGGCTGTTATTTTCCCATCTGTCTTTGCCAGGTGGCCATCTTCCTAACACGTTGTGAGAGAAGGTGATGGAGGACAAAGGAATCACAGTGGTGTATGAGAGGATGATGCTTTTGGTTGTGCTGTGATTGTTTTGACTGGATCGCTTGGCTGGGTCTGCCTTATAAAGTGAGATGGTGCTTATCACATTCCCCCGGATCAGTGCCGAGGGTGATGCTGAATCTCGGAGCCCTCTGCAACTAGGGAGTCACAGTGGCAAGGGTGATGCTGACTCTCGGAGCCCTGTGCAACTAGGGAGTTATAGTGACGAGGGTGATGTTGACTCTCGGAGCCTGCTGCAATGAGGGGGTCACAGTGCCATGGGTGACAATGACTCTCGGAATCTTCTGCAATTAGGGAGTCATAGTGCCGATGGTGACACTGACTCGCGAAGTCCTCTGCAATTAGGGAGTCATAGTGCCGAGGGTGACGCTGACTGTCGGAGTCCTCTGCAACTACAGAGTCACAGTGCTGTGGGGACATTAACTCTCTGTGACCTCTGTGTCTTTTTTCCTCCTCTGTTGAAATTGTAAGGGCTCTTTTATTCAGGCTTTATCATTTTATCTTCCGTTTATTCTGTATGAATGTGGTTTTGGGGATTCTTCAGTTCAGGCCGTGCTGTCTATACGTTATGTAAATTCAGCTGGCAGCTTTAGTCACTATGGCTGTAATACTTACTTAGGGCTGGGTGGCGGGCAGAACGCTGTGATGGGGAGGTCTGTGGAAGGAAAACAGCCATTAAAGCAGGTAGTGTGGACTGGTGTTAAGTGATATCAAGGATTTATCAGGAGGCATTAGACTAAAATGAACTTTTTGGGAGAAAAGAACCTTTGGAAGCTTGAGTTTTTACTGCGGATTAAAACCTAAAACCTGCAAAATCAATAATAGCAGTAAGAGACCCGAGTGCCTACTCCCCTTTCCTCTCAGTATAGGTAACTTGTAAGGCTGTGGTGTTACATGATTTCTGGAATACAGGAAGCATGCTGGAAGTGTGCTAGCACAGCTGCTACAGGGGCAGGCTCTAGCGCCAGTGAAGCCTCTCTGCGCGTGGTGAGCACCTCCGCATGAGGTGCCGGACACCTCAGGGTCTCCTGCCTGCGAGTGATGTGCGCGTGTGTTCTGCATAGTCACAATCATTACTGGCAAGTCTTGACTGACTGAGGGCAGAGGGGAGAGTCTGGGTGCGCCTTGGTCTGGGTGAGGCTCTCCGACGAGCTGCTTCTAGCTGCCATGTTTACCGCTTATGCCTGGAAGTCGGCTGCTCCAAGGGTGGGGGGTGTCGAATGAGAGGAAAACAAAATCTCTGCATGACATCAAGGAACTGGGCCCTGTAGGAATGGCACATGGGCACATGTCACCATCCTGTATGCCAGGCCACTCACTAACATGTATGCCCTCTTAAATCCATCCATCCATCCATCCATCCATCTATCCCTCCCACCATCCACCCATCCATCCAGTTACTTATCCAGCAGTGTTGCAGAGATTCTGGAGAGTATCCCTGGAAGCACGGGGCAAGTGCCCTCGTAAATGCCAATACGATTATTCATCATTTAGAGAGAGATTTAATGAATCCTGGCGAATTACCTGGCCCGCCCCCTAAATAAATGAACCTACAAGTCTTCATTATGTATGGAGGGGGTATTTAAGTGGAGTATAGCCCCCAGGAGGACTGACGGGAAGCAGTTCTGGACAGTTATGTGCCATGAGAGCATTTGAGAATCCTGAATGGTGCACGAGAAGCTGAGCTGGTGTGATCTGGCCGGTCACCGAGGGTTAGCGCTGGGATCCAGTCCCGGCGTCCCCGGCCAAGGTGATCCCTCAGGGCCGCGTGCAGATGGCCGCAGGTCGCCCTGGCAGCGCGGGTTCGAGAGCCGTGGATAATCACTTTAATGATGGGGCAGAGAAGTGCCACGGTTGCTGACCGGTTGCTGACGTTCTGCATCACACCCTGGAGGGGGGGGTGCTCCTCTGGTCTCCAAGAGACAGGCTTCCCCCACGTCGCACAGGTCTGAGAGACGGAGACTAATAACTGCTTTTTAATGGTGCCGGTGGACTGGAAAGGAACCTTTCAAGTCTGTGTGTCTGTGTCTGTGTGTCTCCTTCGTTTTTTTTTTTGATGTCCCAGTATTTAAATAAGGAACCTTTTGGGTGCTTTTGTGGCAGTACAGCTGTATCTGCCCGTAATTAGCACATGAAAACCTCATTTTCTCCGTTCGCGTCTTCTGTGTCTGTAGTACGCCAATTTACTTGCCGGTCGGGACGCCACTCTCTTGCGCACCCGCCGCTTCCTTCTCTGCCGTCGTCTGTCTGAACTATCTGCCGGCTCCCCTATTTCACCAAATTTCATCAGATTTGCCCCCCCCCTACCCTGCTTTGACAGGCCTACATTCACTCAGCTGAGGAACAGATGTCACCCAGCCTCGGTTATCACACACAAATATGCCACGACTAATATGTGCTGGATTGTTGTCTGGAGGGTAAAGCGGCCGCGTAAATGAGGGGCTAATGTGGCGGGGGGGAGATCTCTCTGCCGGCCTCATCAGTAGCTCCGTCTTCACTGGGGCTGGTGTGTGCTGGTGACCCCAGCTGATTAACGGCGACGTTCAGGCCCGGAGCTGCTGCAGACCTCCCAGATCCCTGGCTTCTCCTTTCGAGTCGCCATAGTGAGATGTGAGAACTTTCTGTGGAATTTTTGAGCAGCGCTGTCGCCGTACACCTGCGGAGTTGTGGGTTTGAGTCCCGGTCCCTGATCTGTGTGTTTAAATCTATGGGTTTCCAAAAACATGTGGTTTAGGTCATCTCCAAATTTGCTTATAGTATGTGTATACCCTGTGAGGGACTGAATGGTCCCTGAATGGTCCCTGATCTGGAGTGGCTGTTGATTTACAAAGATTTTCACTCTTTTAAATTGTTAAACCTGCATTAAAGGGATCCTTTTCATTGTGAAGGGTGGTGTTTAGAATACATACAGAGTGCAGCGAGTCTGAGCTGCAGCCCCCTGCCTGCCAATGGCGATAGCTGTCTGTTAGATGTGCTGCTGAGTGACATCAGGCATGGGCCTCTAGGGCGTGGTCTCCGTACCCGTGGGAGCCAGTCAGAAACAGGGGGACGCTCCGGCAGGGGAGTGGGCATGTCCTCCCCCACACAATAAGTCATGGGGGTGGTAACAAACCACTGGGCCCCCTCCCTTTAAAATATGACACCCCCCACCCCCTCCAGTAGAGTTCATGGTCATGTGTCGGTCTTGGATATTTGATTGTAGATATATAATGTTAGGTTGTTTTGTCGGACATGAGCTGCTGCTATTCTTGTGGTGTTTGTTACGAAATCAAAAGTATGGCTGCCTTCTGTCCTCGTCTCCGCCTCTTTCCTCCTCCGCTCCCCTCTCCTCTCCTCCTTCCTTCACAGAGCCCCCCCCCCCCCCCCCCCCCCCCAAGGGTCTCATCCATGGGCGTCGCCGCCAATAAATCTGAGGGGGATGTGTCCCCCTCACATTTCATAATTATTCGTTTGGACCCCCCCCCACTTTTAACACGAAATATTCGTTTTATGCCAGTATGTCCCCCCCCACATTCACAATGTTTCTGACGCTCCTGATCTCATCTCTGTGGCAGCACCAGGCTGTGGCCTGTTTCGACGCATATTCTTGGGTAATTATGGATCTCGGGTCGGAGCCGATTCTCGTGAAAGGCAGAGACACCCCCATCCCCATCGCAGAGACGTGCACCCCGTGGCCTGCCTGACGAGCAGTGACAGCGATTCGCGTGTGGATCACGGGCCGGCTTCGGGTTTCGCCTCGTCAGGCTCGAGTGGCAGCGCCAGTGGCACGGTATCGGGTCAGCTTTGGGCCGTGCAGCGTCCCTTCGGAGGCCACGCTGATATTCAGGTGGTCGGCAGGCGTTAGGTACCGTCCCAGATGCCTGTGGCGTGAGATAAGTGGCGCTGTCCTTTAGTGGGGCCCGCTATGGCCCAGTAGGACCACAGCCCCAGTGGCTGCTGGCTGTGTGTGCTGGGGGGGGGACAGGCTGCAGGCTGGCACTTCAGTCTCTTTAGCCGACCGCCCCTCAGTTCAATGACGAAAAGGCAGGTTTGCGATGCCCGGCCGGGAGGGAGCCGCCAGGAGCTGTGAATACCAAGCCTCCACACCACATTCTCTCTCTCTCGCGTAAACCCAGAGCCGTTGCCTCACGTTTAGCGTCTTGCCCTTAGAGCGGAATTGTGCCTTGCCGCGCGCTCTTCCCAGGTCCTTTCAGAGAAGGGGGATCGGATTTCTGCACCGGCCTGCGGAGGCGTGAGCCGGGATCTGCTGTCGGAGTGTGTTTTGCCCACCCTGTAGCACAGCAGAGGGGACTGAGTAATGGATTGTACACTGTGTTTAAACTCCCCATCACCTCTGCCAAGTGCTCTTGGCTTGTTGCTGCTCGCCGATATTTACCCAGAATGCTCTGCGTTACTCTCAGATGGAGCAGATCAACATGGATAGTTTACCTTGTGTTAGTCTTTATCTCCTGTAAGAATTTCTTTGTCTCACTCCCTCCTGCCCAGAGACCTTCTAATAGATCCCCATTTCTCTGTATCTCGTTCACTTCGGTCTCAGTCTGTTTCGGGAATGATCCACTTGCCGAAATGAAACATCCGCTAACTCTTAGCTGACATTTTGCCGCACCTCTGTAAACAGCGCTCTGATATTCACACCTCATTTAAAGCCTTCAGAATACCTGGCTCGTTTGTCTGTTTCTAATAATTCTCGTTATTTGGGCTGTGTATTTTCCTAATGAGGTCTGCCGTGATTTAATTATCTGACTGCGCCTGATCTAAATGTAGGACTAATTGAGTGACTGTAAATTAATTTAAATCGAAGAGTGCTGTAAAGGGAATGAATTTGTCCTTTGTAAGGCATGATTACTTTAAGCAGATTTCTTTTTTTAAGCTTAAAGGGCACCTTTTTTTGCATCGTTAAAATAGACTTGAGTAATCTCATTAGTAAATGTGGTGGAATGTATTTCTGTTGTTCTTTGCTGTAGGTCTCTGAAATCTAAAAGCCCCAATGTTGTTTTTCAGGCATATGACAGCCAATTGATGAGACTACTGTACGTATGTGGGGGGGCGGGGGGGTTTGCATAGATCACATTTGGGGACCAAAGTGTGGTAGAACCTGAAACTTCCTTGCTTTTGAGGACATGTCCCCATTTGGATAACCTCAGTTTTATAAAAATCTGTGAATGCAATCAGAAAAGTAAAAGTGCCAAAAATCTTGTATTTTGGTTGGTTACTTATAGTTAAGGTTGGGGCTGGGTGGGGGTTAAGGGAGTCGTGATTGGGGTTAGGGTTTTTCCCATAGAAATGGAGGGACCTATTTAGATAGGAAGACCAACTTACAATGTGTGTGTGTGTATGCGTGTATGTGCGTGTATGTGCGTGTGTGTGTGTGTGTGTGTGTGTGTGTGTGTGTGCACGTGTTAGAGTCAGCCAGGTGCCTCCTCCCATGAAGGGATGTTAGGGCTTGTTCTCTTCTGTCAGCAGGGGTGCAGTAAGGGTGGGGCGGGGGGGGGTTTACGATGATTCCGAGGGCCCTGAATGACACGGTCTATAAAATTTGGAACCTAATTGGATTTTTCTGGTTTGGTGATATGCTTTCATGGGACCCAGAATCTCTACTGGCACCTCTGCCTGTCAGTCACTCCGGGGGAGGTTCGCCACCCAGGAGCAGCCCGGTCACGGCCATCCCGCTTCCAGGGGGCCATCACTCTGTGGGTGCCGCTCTTGGTCGCAATGAGGCAGATTACACATGTGCGCGTACAATGAACAGGGAGTAAATGGTGAATTTCCTCCAAGTGAGGCACCGTGAAATCTGTTCCTCTTATGCTGCGTTGCAGCCTCTCAGTCATCCGGTGATTCTTCACATTAAGCCCAACAAAAGGCACCAAACAGCCACTATCAAACAATAATGCAAATGTGAGTCGCGGATAAAGGAACTTTGTTTGTTACCATAGCAACCTCTTGGGTCACCAGCCAGCGAATAGATGAATCCGGGACTGTACTGGGGAGGGTGATTAGTCTTATGTCTGTCATGCTTAATTCTGTGTCTGCGGGAAGGGCTGGGTGCTCCCTTCTCCCTACCTGTTACGCTGGAAACACTGAGCAGAGCGATGACAGAACACTTTGGGCCTGACGGTGCCGCTTCGGATCAGAAAAAAGCAAATGCTGCTGACAGATTGGAGTTTAAAAAAACACACACAGGGAAGCTGGAGAGTATCACACAAGGCCTCTTGGGATGTGCTTACGAAAGCCTGTCACCGGGCTAAACCTGCCCAAACTGACCTAAACCGGTTTCAATCAACCCAGTTGGTGCTTGCCCAGCCTGAGCAAGCCCAAAGCAGACTCCAGGCTGCCTCCTTCCATGTGGACGCAGGGATTGCCAGAATTACGCTTCATATCCTTCCATCCTCTTTTCCATTATTCTGCGGCGATATTGTTTCCAGGCAACAGCTGAAGACTTTCGGCAGTCGATTTTCGAATGGCGCCAGTAGGTTCCTCGCATGCATGGAAGCCGGCTCTCAGCTGGTCAGCATCTCCCTGCTGATCGATGCCCGGAAGGGGGTCGCCGGTCATCATTCGGTGGAGCAGATGTCCCATCCACCTCGGTGAGAGCGTGGGCTTCACTGCCCATGACACGCCCTGTGGGCCTACTCATTCCCCAAGGTGCGCGGGGGAGGCTGGCTGGCTTCTGGGGGGCCTGACATGAGCGCCCCCGCCCTGGCACTGGCTGATGAGCCTCGGCACTGAGCCTCGATTGCCACCCAGTGACATCAGCCGTCGGCCGGCTCCGCACGCCTGCGTGGGATATCCGCTGCCCCCTACAGCTCGTCACGCGGACCAACGCTCCTGTACATATCAACATGTGGGGAACCAGAGCTGGTCCTTTGACCAGCCCCTTCTGTGCTCACTGACTTCTCAGGATTTCGATGTTCTGCCCCAGAAAGACAGAAAGATGTTAGTAGTAGATTTTTTTTCCCCAGCTGATGACGAAACACTGCAAGGTTCTCTGGTTGGCGAGGCCCTGCCTCCTGCCAGACTTTGCTGGGTTCAAGGGGGTAGTCAAGCCATATTAAATAATTGAATTTATTTAAAGTAAAAGACCAGATTGGTGGTCATCTGGCATAATTAGCCGTTTGTTTCCCATTAGCAGAAGTAGGCGCCCATTAGGAAGGAGGACGACCACCAGCCCTAAATGCCCATTCTGTTCCACCTTCTGTCTGCCTGAGGACTCCCCAAAACAGGGCCTGTTTCTCGGGGGATAGCTGGCATGAGCTGCCCTCTCCAGTCGCGGGTACATGCACGTCACATCTGTGCCCCTCAGAACGGACGCTGATAAGATAGCCATTCTTAGACTGTGGATGCGTCAGGCGGCATCAGAGCCAGCCGATGAGCAGCCTCCTACCGGGAGCCCTGCTTGGTAATGTCCGGCCATCTTCCTTCACACGTCGAGAAGTGCGTGCTTACTACAGACCTTTTCATT
Organism: Brienomyrus brachyistius; assembly: GCF_023856365.1. NCBI lineage: Eukaryota > Metazoa > Chordata > Actinopteri > Osteoglossiformes > Mormyridae > Brienomyrus > Brienomyrus brachyistius. The sequence goes on from NC_064549.1 coordinate 13,232,094, forward strand.
AGCAGTGTGTGGTTCAGCAGGTTGGGACATTCTTCCTTTAACTGTTTCAAATCCCTGGGAATGATTTCACCTTTGGGCCCTTTACCTCAGTTGCTTCAGGAATCGATTCATCCAGCTTTCTCAAAAATGTATATTTCTTTGGGTAAAAAGTGTCTCCCAAATGTAAATTATCCTAAACCACATTTCATAATTGACCCCTTAGTTATCAATCCCTAGGTCACTCATAACCCCCTTCCCCAGCTTCTCCATTACACACCAATCATCTCTCCATCTTCCTCATTCATTACTCATCAGACCCTTCATAAATCCCCAGGACACTGGTCACTCCCCTCCCCAATTTCCCCATGTACACACCAATCATCACCCATCAATCCCCTCACCAATCCCTGCACCTCCCGTGCCCTAATTTACTATGTTGGTGTCTGACAGCCAGTGGCCCAGCTGGTGTCTGCTAAAAAAAGATGTGAATGTAAATTGTACTAACCTGCACTTCACGTCCCTTTGTAATCAATCACACACCAGTCATCCCCCCCCACTTCCTCTTTCATTACCCATCGATCCCAACACAAACCCCCCGGTCACTTGCTTCTCCCCATCCCAATTTCCCCATCGCACACCTGTTTTCACTCCCAGTTCCTTCTTTATTCATTACCCATCAATCCCCCATTAATCCCCAGGTCACTCATCACACCGCTTCCCAGTTTCCTCACACACACACACAAGTTATCTCCCCCAGGTTCTTCCTCATTCATCACTCATCAATTCCCTCATCAATCCCTGCCTCAGTCCCCTCAGTGGCCTAATTTACAATGGCAGTGTCTGACAGCCAGTGGCCCAGCTGGTGTCTGCTAAAAAAAGATGTGAATGTAAATTGTACTAACCTGCACTTCACGTCCCTTTGTAATCAATCACACACCAGTCATCCCCCCCCACTTCCTCTTTCATTACCCATCGATCCCAACACAAACCCCCCGGTCACTTGCTTCTCCCCATCCCAATTTCCCCATCGCACACCTGTTTTCACTCCCAGTTCCTTCTTTATTCATTACCCATCAATCCCCCATTAATCCCCAGGTCACTCATCACACCGCTTCCCAGTTTCCTCACACACACACAAGTTATCTCCCCCAGGTTCTTCCTCATTCATCACTCATCAATTCCCTCATCAATCCCTGCCTCAGTCCCCTCAGTGGCCTAATTTACAATGGCAGTGTCTGACAGCCGGTGGCCCAGCTGGTGTTAGCTGGGAGTATCTGCTGAAGTGATGGTCTCAGCGATGTTCTCCGAGTGCCCCTGTCGTCCTGGCTGTATCACATGTTCTCTTTCTGCCAGGCAGTGCATCGTTAGCGGCTGCGTTTTCTTCCTCAGTTTGTCTCATACATTTTTACTGTGTTTTCTCTCTTTTAAAACTGCATGCCCCCCCCCCGATTAAAAGTGCTTGCAGCCATACATACAGAGCACACACCACTCCATATACCTAATAGGCTGTTATGTTAGCACCACAAAGTAAACTTGTTTTGCGTCAGTCTGTGTCTTATTCAGTTCGACAGGACTTTTGAGCAGAAAATGACATATTTTCAAGGCAAAAAATTAGGACAAACAACAAAAAAAGAAAAGAAAAGAGTGACTTGTCCTGAGTACTGGAGTAAGAATAGGGACGGAATAGCAGAGCAGACGGGTTTATCAAAAGGGGTTGGGGAGGGAAGAAAAGGACCGAGCTGACATCACAAAAGAAATACAGAGGACGAAATGGCTGTCAGGGCTTGTGAAAGGATGACGGCTGGGTGTGGGAATGGCGACCAGGGTCCCAGGTTCTGTTCTGACGCTGAGCAAAGAGGCAGAACCCACTGCTGTTTATGATCTGTGGTAAGGCGTCGCGATAGTGAACGAATGCGCTCAGCGCATTCAGTTCACCCGCCCCGGGACATCTACCCCATGTTATAACAGTAGCATTTGTTATTGTACTGAGTGCAGGAAATGACCTCGAGTGTAATACACAGTGTGCAGTGTCTTTTATTTGGTGTTTTCTCATATACAAAGCCGGAGGAAATGTAGAGGTCTGCGCACCTGAGGGCAGGCTTGGGAGTATCCACCACCACTGTGACCTAAAATGAGGAGGCATTTCTCAGCACCTCTTCTTCAGCAGAATCTTCTCGTATTGATGTTTATGCCCATAGTCTTATTCATTTTTTCATTTTCTTAAAAAGAATGGATGTGGCCTGTATGGATTTTGGTTTCACCATGTCATCTAAGAATATGTTTTTGGTGGGTGAGGCACCTTGGCGCAGTGTTCAGTGTTGTTGCCTCAAACTTCTGGTACCAGGGTTTGTGTGCGTGGAGTTTGTGTGTTCTCCTCGTGTCCTCGTGGGGTTTCCTCTGGGCACTCTGGTCCAAAAACAAGCTAAGGTAAGTCGGAGTTGCCAGTTTTCGGTAGGTGTGCATGTGTGAGTGAATGATGTGTGTGTGTGTGTGTGTGTGTGTGTGTGTGTGCCCTGCCCATAGGCTCTGACCCTGAATAGGACAAGTCAAGATATCCTGATCAGGATACTGCGCTTGTAGGATAGGCAGCATGTAAACACTGGTTGCCAAGTACGATGGGGAGTGCAGCATCTCCGCACAATTCAGGGTCAAGATGGGAACACCTCGGATCAGCTAAGCAGGAAAGCGTTGTCACTGTTCCTTGGGAAATCCCACTTTCCAGGCACTGACCCCAGAGAACTTGTCTGATGATGGCTTGTTGCGGTTATTGCTAATAGGCACCAATGTCCTGTTTTTTTCATCGTAGTGGAATGAACCTGGAGGAATGATTTTAAAACGAGTGACAAAGTATTTGTTCTCACATTTAAGTGCTTGAGACAGAGTTTATGTTTCCTGGGCAGGACCCAGGACCGGTTTCCCATCGCACACAGACGTGACGGTATCGATTGTAAATGTTTGGCCAGATCCGAGCCGTGGCACATTCCAGCTGGCCCTCGTCCACACGGGAGAATGGTGCGGGATAGGACCCCCCCCCACACATTGTGGATGTGACCTAGCGTGCGGCTGGCTGCCTTTGCGGCTGTAATCTGCTTGTCAGGGTGGTGCCGGCGGGGGCTTGGGGCTTGGTCAGGACGCTGCTCCTTGCTGCTCCAGGCTAATCCTGGCTGCTCCGGGCTGCTCCTGGCTGCTCCGGGCTGCTCCTGGCTCCTCCGGGCTGCTCCTGGCTGCTCCTGGCTGCTCCGGGCTGCTCCTGGCTGCTCCGGGCTGCTCCTGGCTGCTCCTGGCTTCCCAGTGTGAGCTTCAAAAACAGGATTGGTTCTGATAAGGGGCTGGATGGCAGAATCCTTTCTACACACCCAGAATCCTGAGCGGTGATGTTGAGTATCTCTGCTGCGGTTTGCACTCATGTGCCGGGAGGTGGGGTGTCACAATGCATGACTGGTACGAGAGAATTCCTGCGGTTGCGCATTTCGCTGTTGTAGTAAATATACCTGCCAGTAAATGGAGACGCCTTTAAGCGGATCTCAGATACTGTCGAAAATCAACCATGTGTGTCGGTGGGATTCAAACAGGCACGCGCCACTGAGCGAATGCGGAGGTGGCGGGGGTTGGGGGGGGGGGGGGGTGGCGTTTGAATGGGCCCCAAGATTTGTCGATGAGGACAAAGGAACTGGTGGAAGCTGAGAGGGAGGCAAGCAGGGAGACTCTGGCCTGCGGAGACGAGTCCCACCACGCTGCGCCATCCCCACCACACGGCCTCCTCACCTTCCTGGCTTAGCGTTAGTAGTGAGGGGATCTGCCACCCGCCATTATCAGGCTGATTTGGGCTGGAGATTGTCTTCACCCAGTGGGTCAGCTTCGCCTGGCTGCCTTTCTCAAAAGGGCCACTTGTGTCCTGCTGGCCCATGAGAGCCTGGCTTTCCACCAAGGATTTATTTCTGTCATAGAAACATCTGGAACATCACTCATCATACATGAACAATGTGGTCCAGAACTGCTTTGGGTTCCTGGGCTTGTCATGAATGATCACTGTACAGAGGTACTTGATGAGTGTCTGTTCTCATGTCCTGTGTATTAGTGTGAGTTCTCTGAGTGTCAGTTCTCATGTTGATGCTTGAATGCTCTTAGATCTCATCAGGTTTTTCTTGAAGTTGGCACAATTAAGAAAAAAAAAACACCACAAACACCGACAGGTCGCACCTGTATCCATATCGTTTTGGTGTTATAAACGGCGTTTGGTTCCTCTGGCATCATCTCTGTTTGTTTAGCTTTGGGGGAGAGAAATCAGCTTCCTTCTGCTGAGCCCCCGTCTGCAGGCCCAGCCGCCCTTGAGCTTTGAAAGCAAAGCGCTGGAAAAGCATCCATCGTTTCAGGAGGAAGGCAGTGACAGATGGACTTTCAGTATCTACACTACACAGCGCGGCGGGCTTGCCGGAGTAATGTGAAGTGCCATGGGGCGAGCGTCCGCTCACTACAGGCCGGTGGAAGGGTGTGTCAGAGTTGACTGTGAGAACTGACAACGCTGGTGTGTCAGTACTCCCTCTCTGTATCTGATGTTCTGTCTGTTGTGTCAGTGCTTACAGTCTCTGGTGTGTCAGTACTCACTCTCTGTATCTGATGTTCAGTCTCGTGTGTCAGTGCTTACAGTCTCTGGTGTGTCAGTACTTAATCTCTGTATCTGATGTTCTGTCTGTTGTGTCAGTGCTTACAGTCTCTGGTGTGTCAGTACTCACTCTCTGTATCTGATGTTCAGTCTTGTGTGTCAGTGCTTACAGTCTCTGGTGTGTCAGTACTCACTCTCTGTATCTGATGTTCAGTCTTGTGTGTCAGTGCTTACAGTCTCTGGTGTGTCAGTACTCACTCTCTGTATCTGATGTTCTGTCTGTTGTGTCAGTGCTTACAGTCTCTGGTGTGTCAGTACTCACTCTCTGTATCTGATGTTCAGTCTCTTGTGTCAGTGCTTACAGTCTCTGGTGTGTCAGTACTCACTCTCTGTCATTAATGTTCAGTCTTGAGTGTTGGTGTTCACAGTATTAGTGTGACCTAGTGTTAGTGCTCACCAGCTACCCCTGATATCGTGTTTTTTTGAGTGCACATGTCTGACAGTGTATGTCTACTCTCTATGAAATGTTTTGTATAACGGTTAATCATCTTTTTTTGGCTTCGTGTCCATTGATTTCCTTTTTGTTGCAACCACAGTGTTTTTTTAACTAAAGAAGCAGCACTTTCAGGAGGAAGAAAGAAAGGTTTGATTAGCAGGAGTAACCTTGCCGCTCCTTTAAAGCCATTAGCCGAGAAATGAAGTAATAGCGAGATTTCTCATCCTCTGTATCTCGGCACGTTCCTTTGTTTTTTAATTAAGCGAACAGCGTCGTTTTCATGTCAGACTGCTGTGGACGTTTATGGATTTTTACTTTGGTGCTGCTGCTTTCCATCCACGTCCTTCCACTTCCTCACCATCTCACCGCCATCTCGCCCTGAATTTTATAGTCCCTTTCATGCTCCATGTGCAACACCATTCACCCCCCCCCCCCCTCCTTTACATCCACACCGTAATTTTCTCGGGCAGAGATGTTTTCAGACAGGAACGCGGGACTTCATAGCAAAGTGCGAGTGACTCTCTGGGCTCCGGGGCAGGGCTACCAAGTCACAAAAACATGGACTGCTTGGCAGGGAGCTGGGAAGGAGCAAAAACGTGAACTGACTGGGGATCCCCGAGGACCAGGTTGGGGAACAAAATGTGCTGCCGGATGGCGCATCCCTAAGCATCCCCCCCATAGGTCTATTTGCTTTAATAATCCTGTCTATGCGATACATAACGCCCATCCCTATCAAATCACCATGCTCCCCCTTCCCTTTCGCCATCTGATCGAGCTCTAGATACGCGAGCTTGAGCGTATTTGGATATTGTGAATGATTAATTTCTGTTCATAATATACTATTAATATTACATTTATTGTGCCAAACCCTGTTTGGCTTTGTGCGATCTGCTAGTGTCAGCATAGAGTGTCATACGCAAAGCGTTTAAGAAGGAATTTTGTTTCTTTTTTCCCTCAGAAAATAAAAATGGTCATAGATTTGATTAGTCTCCCATGTCTGCGCCTCTGAGTACCTCTGGTACCAGCCACTCTTCACTGGGGGGGGGGTTCCTGTGTTTCCATACCACTGACCTGTCCAGCAGGCAAAGGCTCCACTTTGGCCTCCAGGTGGTGTATCTGATCCGTATCTGATCACACGTGCGAATGACATTTTCATCTTTGGATCAAAGCTTGGTCTCTGCGGCATCTTCGTTGGGAGAGCCTTGTGAGGCCGTGGATATTTTCCCCAGAAAGAGGGACTGAGACAAAGAGAAGAATGGAGATGATGAAGGAGAATGGGTAAAAAGCCCCCCTCCCCGGGTTTATAGACCATCGAATGGGCAGCAGGTGTTTGTGACAGGTATTTGGTTGAGCCTCGTAAAGAGACATTGAATCGCAAACAAATTGATGCATTCTGCAGGTCACCCATGATTTGGTGCTGGGGCAGATGGATGTTATTAGCTAGGGAAATGATTGGGTGGCCGAATGGAGCGAGTGCAGTCAGGAGCACTAGCAGGACTCACCGCCGCTCAATTCCCACACGCCAGTAGCAACACAGCGGCTGTGTGACCGCGTCACTGGCTGTGTCGTAATCAGGCCCATTTCGGTGATGGGTAAATTGCTCACTCTGTTCTGTTATGAAACCTCTAAAGGTTATAGTCACTCGCACCAATAATTGCTCTTATATTGCAATGCTCATATTACCCATAATGCAAAACTCTTCAGTTCTATATGTACACGCTTGTAACTATAACCACGAACCTGCACTATGAGATGTATGAAGTAAGAACCTGTCTCTTGGTATTTTTTTTCTGGTTCTAACAAGGTGTTTGAATATGTTAACACCATTTTTGCAAGGTCAATGTACATTTAAGTGTCACAGTAGGTAGAATACATACAATGACTCAAATAAGAGAGAATTCCTCCCTGGAATATTGTCTCTTGGTGCCTTCAGAGATACAAAGACCTGAAAGGTTTATATACAAGAAACTGCTCTAACTGAGAGTCAGATGATGTACAGTAACCTACAATGTCCTACATAATAGACCTATAGGGAGATCATTTCCTACTAAAAAGTGCACGTAGGTAGATCACTTTCTGCTGAAAGGCACATGTGGGGAGATCACTTCTTACTGAAAAGTGCACGTGGGGGAGATCACTTTCTGCTGAAAGGCACGTGTGGGGAGATCACTTCCTACTGAAAAGTGCACGTGGGGGAGATCACTTTCTGCTGAAAGGCACGTGTGGGGAGATCACTTCCTACTGAAAAGTGCACGTGGGGGAGATCACTTTCTGCTAAAAGGCATGTGTGGGGAGATCACTTCCTACTGAAAAGTGCACGTGGGGGAGATCACTTTCTGCTGAAAGGCACGTGTGGGGAGATCACTTCCTACTGAAAAGTGCACGTGGGGGAGATCACTTTCTGCTAAAATGCACGTCTGGGGAGATCACTTCCTACTGAAAAGTGCACGTGGGGGAGATCACTTTCTGCTAAAAGGCATGTGGGAGAAGTTTGCTTCCTACTGAAAGGTACATGTGGGAAGATCACTTCCTACTCATATGTACATGTGGGGAGATCACTTCCTTCTGAAAGGCATATGTGGGGAGATCACTTCCTTCTGAAATGCATGTTTGGGGAGATTACTTCCTGCTGAAAGGTGTGTGTAGGGAAATCACTCCCTGCTGAAAGGTGTGTATGAAGAGATCACTTCTTGCTTAAAGGCGTGTATGGGGAGGTTACTAATCATTTTTTGAGTATGAGATTCCTCTTCTCTGGGTTAGCACAGAATTTCTTTGGCCTCTGGAATTTGCATGGGATTTCTCCTATCAGCTAGGATGACTGAATTCCCTCAGCAACTGCAGTTAGCATGGGGTTCTCATTAGCGCCTGACATTAGCATGGATGTCTTTCAAGTATCATAGTTAGAATCAGGTTCCCTTACGGGCCTGAGGTTAGCATGGTGTCCTTTTAAGTTCCATAGTTAGTGTAGGGTTCCTTTAGCCCTTGGGATTAGCTTGGGTGGCTGGCCGACGTGGGTGGCACGTAGGAGTCCGCTGTGAACTCCATATCGGCAGCGTGCCAGTTCCCCTTTGTGTTCCTCTCGTTCCCCTCAGTTAATTAAAGAACTGTCCTTGTCAGCTGTGAATAGGAGCAGCCCTGTATGCTAAGATGCTGCCATGCGCAGATTAAAGGCCAGAGGCCTGGATTTCACCCACATGCCGCTTGGGTGCAAGTGTCCTCTGATGAGGAACACGAGTGCCAGCTCAATGCCCGTGCGGAGCCCCGAGCCGCGGGCACCACACCAAACGACAGTACTATTGCATTTCCTTTGAGTTGCTGAAGACAAGAAATGTTTGTCATCAAAAGGCCACCCCCCTGTCGGCTGGGCAAGCCGCATTGACAATGTCCCCCCTCCTCCCACATCAGCCATTCCCGACGAGCTAATTATATCAGTCTCCTTTCATGCCTCAGTGACAACCCCCCGTGCTTAGATGTGTCCTGTCCGACTGGTACACAAAAGTAGGACGACACTTACAAATGAAATCAAATGAATTAACATTAAACAGCATAGATTTATGCATCACGTGGTAAGCTCTGTCCAAGGCACTCAAAACATACAAGGTTCCAAATTTCACTGGGGCGGGGGTAGCCGGGAGTGACCTATTCAGGACCAACAACCTGCCGTGTATTGAGCGAGAACCGTGTCAGATTCTTTGTTGCATTGACAGGGCAGCGAAAAAAAAGCCTCGTGAATTATCCCCAGTGGCTGCAGAGACGTGTTTTCAAAAGGAATGAGTTTTTGCCCTGCTTCCACGTTGAAAGAAAGTAGATAGAGACACAAATGAAAAGCAGTGACACGCTCCACAGGATGGGGTCATGCCCACGCACCATTCCGCTTAAATGGACCTGACGCTCGTGAGACCTCAGGTTTGTTTTGGTAGCTACGTTCAACTGAAGCAGGTTGTTCATTGTGGGGTCAAAGACAGGGCCTTACAAGTGTGAGCCTGTAGGATTGTAGGATCGAGACCCAGCTGGAAATACTGCTGGACACAGGTTGTACGTATGTATCAACATGTTGTGGTGGCGTTGGCTCTGCTCTCTGGGGCCCCCTAGACCCCACTGCCAGCCAGACCGCACCTCCTGAGCAGGGAAACATGCCCAGTGGGAGATGCGGGTGCCTGACCCGGTTCGTGGCTCTCCAGACAAAGTTTGCATTCTCAGGCTGCCCATTCAGTGTTGACACCACACTTGCCGCTTGCCCATGGTGTTCACCTCTGTCCCCCCACCTCTGTCCCCATGCTCAATGCCGCGGGAGCATCAGGCGGCCGCCCTCCCCGGCGGGGGCTGGGGTTTTGAGGCCTTGACGCTGGTGGCAGCCCCCCCCTTTGCCATCTTATCGTGCACGTGCTCCGACGCCGTCCCCGGGTGCTTGGTGCAGTGATCACGCTTTTGTTTTTCCTGCCCGCTGCCTCCATCCCCAGTGGAGAAGCGAGTCGCTAGGCAGGAATAACAGCCCCCCCCCCCCCCCCCCACCTGTGTGTAACACGCAGCTGCCGTCCGCGGGGCTGATGCAAAGAGCGCAGGAATCTGTGATCTCTCAAACACCTTCATGTTCCTTCAGCCTTGATCTTCAGAAAGTGTCTGTATGGAATACAGCTTTCTTTCTTTTTTTATTTTCTTATTATTATTTTGTTCCATTCGCTTGACTCTCTGAAACCAGACAAAAGCGACCGGAGTATTTTTTTTAAATTTATTAAATTTTCTTATTTTTGGCCGTGACCGGGTTACCCAGGCTCATTATTGCTCCTTCCCGCGGTGTGCGAGGCGTGTCACCTGCACGGGATGGACCTCAGCTACAGCCCTCAGACCTTTGAGCCCAAATTAAGCAGTGAGGAAAGATCCAGTGTGCGAAGAGCAGCAATGTTCTGTTTGGATCTGATTTTGCTTGTATAGATTTGTCTTAATTCTTTGCGTTTATTTCCTGTGTTTACATATTAGGGAATGGATCTATGCCTGTTTGTGTATCCGTATTGAGAAAGTCATGTGAGCCTCAAGTAATAGAGTTGCAAAATAAAGTCACGTGATTGGTTTTGGATGAGGCCCATGGCAACATCCCAGTCAGACCGTGTGCCCGGGGGGGTACTACCATTACTGTCCCTGTTTATGGATCTAGAAGATCTTCATTACATCAGACTTTTTCCTTGTAAATGGTTGGAAAGATTCCTCTTCTTCAAAATCTTCCTTTCCTTCTGCACTCATTGTTTTTCTGCAGGTAACATTTCTACCTCGCCACCACAGCAAAAAAGATCAGTCCAAGCAACCAATCAATCGTCTAACTCAACGCCAAGTGTTTGTTCACCTCCATAGACGGAACATCCCATTGTTTTCGGTAGTAACACTGCCCCTCCCCGTGACATTGCACCCAACACCAAACCACAAACACTGCACTAACTCTGTGACTGCAGAACCACAATGGAAAGATCTGGAATAGGGATTCCTTGGGTTCGGTGTTGCTCGGCCCAATCTGGAGTTCATAGGTAGCAGAATCTACACTGTTATGGAGCTTGAAGTTTCTCTCCTGGGATGTGCAGACCGCGTGAAGCCTGTTCCAAACGGATTCCCACTGTTTCCTCTAGCTGCAGTCTTACATAGCGAATGGTCGAATGGAATTCGCGTTGTGGCTTTTCTACCTGAAACACAACCATCTTTACCAAGTACTTATGGAACTTAATATCCGGCTGAGATGATTGACTTCATTTTGTAAATGATCCAAAGTTTAAGCCTGATTCAGCATGTGATTGTCACGGTTGTTAATTAATTAAGAAAAACTGCACAATATTCTAACATTATTTTAAAGGGCAAAAAGGAAGAAAAAAATGTAGAGACTGTACAGAATTAAAAAGATCAAAACCAGACCTCAGCTGTAGATTATGGTTTGAATCAAGCAACAGCAGCCCAGTCAAGCACAGATAAATAAGCTGGACATGGAGCCACTGCCGGGACCCAGTGACGTCCTCCGACCTGATTATCCCACCCCACCCCCCGACCCACAGAAACACAGCAATGTAATATCATAGTGGTGGGGGCTGATCATGGTTTCACCATAACTAATTATCCCTACCCACTGAAAATGGTGATAGTTGAACAAACACAGACATGGCGTCAATAAAAATAGTGCTGGTAAATTGTGGTAATATTTTTACATTTATAGAAAGCAAACTGCTGCATTTTTTCACTCCAGCTAAACCTGCGTACTACACAGCACACACACACACAACAGTACAGCACAAGCAGTAGACCTGTCGTTTCTAGTTCCTTATCTTACTGTACAGTGTGGCAGATGTTTGCTTCTCTGTCCTCCTTGTATCTGCTCATGTCTTCTCACCAGATTTAATTACACGCTCCCTGGTCACTAAAAAGGGGCGGCAGAGAGGTGGAGGGAGGACAAAGAGGGACGTTGAAAACTGAGCACCCCTCCGCCACTGCGACGTGGTACATCCTGGCGCTGGCAAGCATATCTGCAGTCTCCGAGTCCGCCCGCAGTCCAGGTGATGCAGTCCCATCCCAGGCTGCCAAGCTGACGTTGCAGAAATGGCGTTTGCTGATTGGTGGCCCTCCCCCCACCCTCCCAGTGCACACTGCCCTTTAGCCACCAGCGCTGCATGCGGACGCGGCCGGGCTGGTAGCACGCGTGTGCAGGTGGCGCTCAGCAGGCGCGTAATGCTAACGTGATTGGACACGAGGCAGATGGGGCCGCACTATTTTTACGCTCAGGATTTTCTCGTTCTGTTTGGGCCTCAGACACATGCGCCTGCCATCCCAGCCCTCAGCTCACCCCTGACTACGTCACTCAGTGACATGTTGGGACTCTTCACCGGGAGTCTGTTTGGTTCAGCTTGGGTTGAAGGCGACCATCACAGATCTCTCTTTTGGTTGAGTGAATTTCAGCCCTTGGGGATATTTGGAAGGGTGGGGGGGGGCTTCAAATCCAGATGGGCCTCTGAGAGAGAGACACATTCCAAAGGAGGCTGGGAAAAGTATTGAGCTGTCAGGAGTTTAGGCGCGATCGACAGGAATGTGTCCGCGAGTTCAGAACCACGCAGGGGCAAGTTCTCTATTAATCTTCTGGGCCTCTCTCTCGCTCTGTGATGCTCCGAGATCCGTCTGTCTATCTGTGAGGGGATTAAGCTCTGCTGACTGCTGAAAACAGTTTCTACGCCTTTTAAAATGTCGTCTCCCCGGACCGGAGCGAGAGGGAACAGCGCTCCGTGGTGAGATGTGCAGGACTCAAAAAGTGGAATATGACAATGAAACATTAAAAATTGAAATATTTACACGCATCAATTAACATCTCCCAGAGTTTTGATAAGGAAACTGTCAGCATTGCACTAAACAATCTCTGGATATCCTGTGCTACTTAAGTTTTTTGCTTTGTTTTTTTGAAGGTCACATGGTTTGATACCTCGTTGTCCAGCAGCAGACTCTCATCGCCACACGTTTAGGTCTTTCTGAAACATTATGCTAAGATGTTGCATCTTGTCTCGCAACCTTTTAGCAAAACGAGAAGCGGAGCTGAGGTCACGTCGGGGCACTACCGGACTCGTGGCTCGGAAAGAAAAAAGCCGAAATTGTCTTTCGTACCAAGATTGGAGAAATAAAGAATTTCCTTTCCTGGATGCTCTGTAATCACAAGCCGATTTGTTCTTCACGCTTTACTCTTCTCAAATGACAATTCTCGTATGCATAAAGACATGAGAGTATTACTTCTGGCCTATTTTCTCACCCCTTTTGAATTTAGACAACCAATACATTCAGCGTATCAATTCTGTTCTGCAGATTTTGTGTCCTGAAGGATGGGTCGTCCTGTGAATTATACAGTCTCTGATAAAGCGGCCCATCGTCAGACTAACCTACCTTCCTCCACCCCCCAACCCCCCCATAATGGGATCCCCACACATAGCCCTGAGCTGAGATGACTCAGGCTACGGGATGTCGTATTCCAGTCCAATCTGAGGTATGAGGGTGAAATGTGACCGCTGCTTACATCATACGAGTCACCAATGGATTAAATGCTGCCGTTAATTCAAAATTAGAGAGATTAAGCACATTAGATTGGTTTTGGCTGAAACAAAAGTTTATATATATAAATGTATAATACTAACACTTTTAAAAGCCTTTAGGAAATGGAGAAGGTGTGATTGTCATTTTAAATTTGGCCAGTGAATTTGTCTTTCTGAGACTAGGGTATTGTGAGCAGATTTTATCTTTTATCTATAATGTAATAAAAATGTCGGAGTGATTTTTTATGTTGTTGAAACATGGCCGTCTGTACGTATTGATTAATCTGATTAGGACACATTTTCCTTCGACTTTGCCCTACAGAGTTGTTAATATTCCGCTTTGTAAAATTGTTGCTCCGAGCCTCCGGGTGCCTGTCTTCGGCTGCGTGGGCACTAGGGGATGTCTGCTTGTGATTGCCCTGGCGCCTGTTAAGGCGTGTTCCGGTCCCCGGGGTCAGGGGTCAGGCAGCGGTGGGTGTGGCCATCAGCTGACCCACTGCTCTTTATTGCCTCTGGAGGGATTGTCCTGCTTTTGGTGATGTTTGGTTTCATGCCATGTGGGCTGGTGGGTAAACAAATCAGTGTTAAATAGATGATATATACACTCTGCGTGAAATGGTGTGTGGAAGGTGTATACGGCCTAGGGGGTATTCCTCAAAAGCAGGGTCTACTCGTTAGCCAGATAACTTAAGCCAAAAGTAAGGATTATCCATAGGAATCATATTTACTGTACCTCTCCTCATATTGGGCGCTTTTCACATTTGGCTTAAGTTACCCAGCTAACTGGGAAATTCTACTTTGTGGAATTACCCCCCTGGACAGCCATCTCTACTGCTTGCTCTGGATCCTGGGCTGCTGCCAGTTCAATCCCCTGCCAAGCCTGATTTGTAACACTTCTGTGACAGTTCTATATCTTGAAGACCATAAGAGTTGGAGTTCACTAGAACTGTTGTGTGATCTTCAGAGAACTTTTAAAAGACTTTACACGAGATTTACACGAGTGACAAATATCGAGCGATCCTTTTTTCGTGCTGACACCTGAATCCTCTGATAACCATGACTCCGCAGCGCCCCCTAAGGCCTGCTCCACACAGTTGACTATAACATGAAGCTGACCTTAACTCTTCCCTTTCTCTCCTCGCTTTTTCTAATGATGTCGTAGGAGCAGCTCAGATCCTTCCAGGTATAAAGATCACCTTTTATTCCTACATGTCCTCACCTGTCATGCTCCCCCATTCCCGAGAATCCTGCCATCGTGACGCGGAGCCTTCGGGTTCCGCCCATGTCATCTGAGCCAGACCGCACTGGGATAATCCCACGTGTGTGACGTCAACTGTGACCCGCATGAGCTGCCCGGTTGGTCTTTTAGTCGGGCATGAGTATAACCACAGATTCACCATTTCCTCATCGCCCATTGACTGTATGTAACCAGTGCGGCTGTGTCACATGCCGCTCGTGTTTTGTCACAGTAACAGCATGACTTCGGGGACCCGTAGCATGCCCTTGCGGGTCTCCCCCCAGCATGCTCCCCGTGTCACGTTAAACGCCTTCAGACCTGAATGAGGATGCTGACAGCAGGAGCCCGGAAGCCCCCCCCCCCCCCCCCCCCCAGGTCCTGATGACATCTTATCGCCCACGTTCTCTCCTTGGGCAAACAGTGACACAGTTGTCCCCTCTCCTGTCAAAGCTGCTGATGTCCTTGTGATCTTGTACCTCACCGAGCTGCCATCGTCCAGGCTGAGATATCAGCTCCCACCCTCTGCCCCCTCCATCGGTGAACAAAATAGCAAAGCGCATGCAGTGAGCAGTAAACATTTCACGCCGCATGGGAAAAATTGGCTAATAAAATAAAGATAAATGTAGTACTGTAATTAGTGTGGACGGCGTCTAAATGAAATGGCAAAACAACTGGGATCACGTAGGTGACTGTGGCTGGGGCACTGAAATCATCAGATGGCCAGACCCACTCCGGCCAGGACCATCAATTGGGTCGTGACTGTCAGCTCAGTCAATCGGCTATGACGACTGTTCAGAGCAGTCCACACTAGGAGGAGCGGCATATGTCTGCCCTACGTCCTGTCGGTTTCTCCGACACGTGGCTGGATGCGGCCCGTTTGTGCCAAAGTGGACCACCGCTCTTTACTCGCTGCCCGTGTGCAGTTAAATTTGCCCTTATAAACTGGCCTGATAGAGACCACGAAAGATGAATGTTTGTTTTATAGATGTGGAGCTTCGGTTAATTTGTCATTTATTTGCAATATTTTTCCTTGACAGCTACTTATTATTTCCACCCTTTCAGTTGTTTTTGTGTTTTTTATTTTTTTTTCCCGCTGTTTAATACACGGTGTGAGTTAATGGGGTTCTCAGAGCGAGTCACAGAGTTTCCCCGGTAGCTAAATGTCACCCGCCACAGAGGGCTGTCAGAGGGTGAAACCGCGCTGAAAACTGCCACATCTGGAGGATAAATGGGGGCTAGGTAACGCTCAACAGGAGCGACAGCAAGTCCCACTCGGCAGGGGCCTCCTTGTAATCCATTATCCGCGCTTTCGCATTTCCCGGCCACGTCCGAGGCTGCCTTATGGCTGACCGCTCCTCATCCGAGACATGGCCTGAACCTGTAACGTGTTTTCCAACCAGCTTCCTCTTGATGTGCCATGGGTGTCCGGACTGCTCTCCTCTCACGAGAGCGAAGATTAAGTGTTTGTTGTACTTGGGCTTTGGCGGGTTCTACCTAACTAGCTGATTAGCGTCCCCTGCCATCACCCTAACTTGCTGGCTGCAGAGCAGGAAATTAATCCGATGTTCAGGGCCATGTACACGTCTTGCAGTGACACCTTTCCTGCTCTTTTCTGATGGCCTTTTTTTGGGGGGGGGGGGGGGGTTGTGCTTTGTAAGATATTTCAGGTAATCTCTGGCTTTAACAGGAACTTTGCATAAACGTCTGCTTTTGTGGAGGGAAAACCCTGTACTGAGATTTCCTTCTAGAAGGTCTTTGAGGCTGGACTTCAGAAGTCAGACTATGGCCTCTAGCTATGATGGAACCGTGGCTGTGTAGCTGTTTGTTTGATCACCTAAGCTTCTCATTCACTGTCAGGTTTTGATCTCGCTGCCACTAATTTAGTAGTTCCCTTTGCTCCTCATGATTGATACGACTCGTGCTGTGGCAGGACTCGGGCGAAGCCAGAACACAGGACCGTAGATCATAACTGAAGACAAAGTAGCGTTGGAGACGTGCCACGTGCTTGTAAGCCGTGAGCACATCTGCGTTAACGTCTGCATCCATGGCTCAGATGGTTTGAGGGCTCTTCTTCTGCATGCTGTGACAGGAACACCCTTTTGAAATTGTATAAGCAAAATTTCCTGGGAAAAAAGACCAAAGATATATTATTGTTCATTGATCTAATTTGAGCTTGACTATCAAAAAGTCAATTATTCAGTCCGACATCATTGCATAACAGTGCCATTGCCACCTTAGATAACCGCCACCCATGTGATGAATATCTCACACAATCCCCTAGTGATTCCCATAGCAGTGACTTTTGGGACCAATTGTTGAGACTTAGGTCTTATAACATTGGGGTGACCACACTCCCTGCTAAAACTCCTCTACATTATGTAGAGTGGTGTGGTCATTTTACTGTTGATTTTTGATCATCTCGTGGGCTTGCAGCACGTCCAAACCCAGGACTGTAGACCACTGTGCAGCTGGTTTGCTTGAAGAGCTCTCTCAGCACTCAGAAAATATGTAGTCCGACCCCACCTGAGATGGACACCAGGGTCATGGTAGAATGAGAGGCGTACTGCCCCTCTCAAGTCAGAGGTCCTCTTCTTTGCTTTGGACCTAGCTTGCCATCGCAAAGAGAGCAGACAGAGTCTAGAATGGACAAACTCGCCCAGACACCTAGAATGTTAATTGAATCTAAAAGAAATGAATGTAATTAAACTGCATGGTACAATCCAAGTTGGACAGCCTATCCGTCACAGTTATCACAAGGCACCACGTGGGTATACTTCACACAGAAGACACAAATGCTACGCTAATTGGTTTTGACAATATGGTGCCCTCTAGTGGTACATTTTCTTAAGAACTGTGTTCTCCCGAGATTTAGCATGTAGCTTAAAATCAAAACAACTTCCTTTCTGCTTACTTGAGTGGTAAAGCTGTCAGACGGATTCTTTATCAGTAATACCAGAGTTTGCCCCACAGAAGTAATGATTTGTCATCTGTTTGATAAAAAAGTTAATTTTTTATACAGAACTTTTATTTAGTTTTTACTTGACTAAAACCTGAGCACAAAAGAATCCAGGCTGATGATGTTTTTTGGTTGTTTTTAGTTGTTTTGATAAATTGCTTCACCCTGAGGAGTGTGTGCCAGTCAAGCAGTGTTCCTCTGTCTGTAGTTCCCTAAGAATCAAGGGCCTCATCATCGAGGGCCCCAACCCTTATTTGTGAAGTGAGGCACGTTTTCATTACCTGCTCTATTAATGGAGCTTGCTCATGCTCTGTGATTGGTCCTTTTTGTCATGACTGCCCAGATAGTGATTTCGGAGCCACACACCAGCCTTCAAGACAGCTTCCACTCATTTTTAACCTTCTCAAAAAAGTCAGAGGTCATATAGATAGGTGCTTGACTCCCTGTGGGTGAAGCTGTACGGGCTGTCGTGTGAACTGTGCACTGCGCTCTTCTCCGAATGCGTCCGCACCGGCTCCTCCAGCCCTGTAGGTGTCAGCGAGGATGGGGGCCGTCTGACAAGCCAGCCATGCGCATCCACATTTGAGGTCCCGCAGTTTTGCGCTGTGGGCTTTCATGTCCCGCTGGGGAAGATTCCGGAGCGTTTAAACTCTTTCTCCATTTGCATCCACCTCCCTGCCTGTGGGGGATCCTGGGTAAATTTAGAACAAGGCGCCGTCTGCTTTAGCATCCCTTCAAGTGGAAAACAAGGGAGTGCCAAAGTGTATGTGCACCAAAAGCGGGTTTTGGGAAATGCATATGATTTCTATGTGGTGTCTGTCTGTCTTTCTTTCTGTGTGTGTGTGTACAGGTGTCTGTGTGTGTGTGTGTGTGTGCGTGTGTGTCTGTGTATCTCTGTTTGTCTGTATCCATGTGTCTTTACACATGCGTATGTGTCTCTCTGTGTGACTGTGTGTGTCTCTATCAGCCTAGGTCCTGAATCACATCTCCCCTCTCCTCAGTTCAGGGGCAGAATCTGGTGACGGACAACATCTCCGTGGTGGAGGGAGAGGTGGCCATCATCAGCTGCAGAGTGAGGAACAATGACGACTCCGTGATCCAGCTTCTCAACCCCAACAGACAGACCATCTACTTTAAGGACGTGCGACGTACGTCTGGTCGGCTCTCCTCATTCCTGTGTCATCGCAGTCTCACGGAGCAGGACGTGTTTGGGCTGCATTTCAAATGATATTTCTCACATTGTTACCTTGACCTGGGGCCAGGCAGCTGTGATGTGTCCTGGATGATCCAGCCTATCAGAGATAGTCAGCTGGTGAAGGAACCCCCCCCCCCAAAAAAAAATCATGAGATGCATACAGTGAGTCAATAACTCCCACCCCCCATTTCCCAGTTATACAGCTTAAACATTTTCTGCATTTCTCTATTTATGTTTCTAATACCTGACTTGCACAGTAAAATGAACGCTTTCAGAGTGATGTGGTTTGACATGTGAATTCAGTCCAGACAGCAGGTGACAGATGGTGATGGCTTTGGGACGGGAGGCTCCCTGGCTACCGTCAGTATGGAGCCCCAATTAGTGTCCACTAAACATGTCCTCTTTATGACTGGCTCCACCTGTAGGCAGAATGGGGAGCTGCTCAGGGCCCCCGAATTACCTGCTTTCTGGAGGAAGTGAAATGATGATGAATATTCTTGGTAGGGGGCCTCCCAAGGAAAGCTTTGCCTAGGCCCCTGAAAATGTAGAGCCTGCCATATCCCCCCCTCACTGTCTGTCTGTCTCTCTTTCTCTCTCTTTGTCTTTGTCTATATGTCTGTCTTTAAATGCCTTTCTCTTTCTTTCTATCCCTCTATCTCTCTAAGTCTGGCTCTCTCTCTGACTCTCTCTTTGTCTCTCTCTTACGCTCTGTATGTCTGTCTCTTTCTTTCTGTCCCTCTATCTGTCTGTCTCTCTCCCTCTTTGTCTCTATCTATATGACTGTCTCTCTCTCTGTCTCTCTCCCTCTTTGTCTCTGTTTGTGACTGTCTCTCTCTCTCTCCGTCTCTCTCTGTCTCTCTCCCTCTTTGTCTCTCTCTCTGGCTCTCTCTCTGTCTCTCTCCCTCTTTGTCTCTCTCTCTATGTCTGTCTCTCTCTCTGGCTCTCTCTTTGTCTCTCTCTTACTGTCTCTTTCTTTCTGTCCCTCTAACTGTCTGTCTCTCTTTCTCTCTGTCTCTCTCCCTCTTTGTCTCTATCTATATGACTGTCTCTCTCTCTGTCTCTCTCCCTCTTTGTCTCTGTTTGTGACTGTCTCTCTCTCTCTCCGTCTCTCTCTGTCTCTCTCCCTCTTTGTCTCTCTCTCTGGCCCTCTCTCTGTCTCTCTCCCTCTTTGTCTCTCTCTCTATGTCTCTCTCTCTCTCCGTCTCTCTCTGTCTCTCTCCCTCTTTGGCTCTCTCTCTGTCTCTCTCCCTCTTTGTCTCTCTCTCTATGTCTGTCTCTCTCTGGCTCTCTCTCTGAGAGCTTTGCTCCTGCTGACACTACTTAACACCACCACCCTCCACCACCACAAACACCCAGAGCAGTAGCCCTACCAGCACTGACCTGGATAATGCTGCCAATGCCAATAACACCACCCACACACACACCTCTGAACCCTGCACCAAGGCCAGCATTAACACCAGCAACTGTGCCACCCATTTAGTCCTCAGCAGTGTTAAAGTAAAGTCTCTTACCTTAATAATGAATATTTACTTAATAATAAAAATTGGTCAGCTGTCATTGGAAGCTGCTACTGCCTTTTCCTTCCAGGATGTGTCCTTCTCAGTGCCATGGGATCCCTGCTTCCTTTTAGGTGTGGGTGTGAAGCCATCGCCTATTCATTCCTCCCACATTTCCTCTCCCAGTCCTGTCATTACAGTCACTCACATTTCACTAATGACTTAATTTTTCTTGTTTTGTTGTTTCTACTGGACTTCAGCCACTCAGATCACTTGCGGTGCCTTTTGCCCTGCCCTGCCCTGCCCCCCCCCCCCCACCACCTTCAGTCAGACCTTTAGCACCCTCCTCTTAATGATGTCATCACCTTGTTTATCTGTGCCTATAATTAGCCCTGTGTTATTTCAATGCACCATGGACGGAAACAGCTCATCAAAAAAACTTTGAGCGTCTGTGACTGCACCAGCTCGAGTAGATCAAAAATTAAAAATAATATCCAGTCGGACACTGTAGGTACTATTCCTAAGACTATGTGGAAACATTACGCCGAAGACAAAGTTATACAGTAATTCTATCCATTTTTATCTATCGTTCTTCCTAGGGTGAAATACCTGCTTCGGGCGGCATGTAAAGATGCATCTGCAGGCCTGACTCTTTCACCTTTGACCCTCTCTTGTTCTTTGCTGTTTAATTTCACAGTTTTAGGAAAGGTCATTTGTTAATTAGACCCTCTCACCTTTCTTCCTCCTCTTTTTCCCGTCTCTGTGGCCCACCCCCACAGATTCAGGATGCTATTTATTAATGTGGTTTTTTTTTGGGTGTTTTCCTTTGAGATAACCGATGCTGGAACTGAGGAGCAGGGCACAGGGAGTGCGCAGTGCGCCTGTGTTCAAACGTGGGCTTATCTGCCCCCTCCTCGACTGTCAGATGCTGCCTGCACGCGGTGGCTTCCACAGGCCGGCTCGCACGTCGTCGTTGTTGGGCTCCTGAGACACACGGACATTTCGCTCTAATGGGCTCGTCAGCATTCCTGAGGGATGGCAACTCTGAGAGTGCGTCCGTTTCCTCAACTTCCCATCTCATTAAGACAGAGTAACCCACACTCCAGCTGTAAGACCTCAGAGCTGGAATGTTCACTGCTGCATTTCTGGCCAAAACTTCCTCAGTAGAGGGAAAAAAAAAAAACAAAGAAAATAGACGACTTCATAAAATATTGAATTGCCCAGCTGTGCTTCTGCTCGTTCGGGTGAACTTACAGTTCTCGAGTCTGACCCCAGACTCCATCCCTTCGCTGGCATGGAGGCAGCATGAAATATTCACAGAGCAGAGATGCATTCCTCAGCTTCCTCTGTCGCCTCTCTGCCTCCGCAGCCCTGAAGGACGGAAGGTTCCAGCTGGTCAACTTCACGGACAACGAGCTGCGCGTGTCCCTGTCCAACGTGTCGCTGTCCGATGAGGGCCGATACGTCTGTCAGCTGTACACCGACCCGCCCCAGGAAGCCTATGCCGACATCACTGTGCTGGGTATGGCCTCAAGCACGCACACACGTGTGTATGCATGCATCACTAATATGTTTACGCTGCAGCACACATACAACTATATACGCATGCTTGAGTCTCATATATGCATATTTGCAGTCTGATACATATTCTTATACAGGTTCTCTCATACATATGATTACATGCAGATGTTTACATGGCCTCACTGTGATTTACATGCATGCATGTGTGTTCAGCCTTGGCTTTGGATTCATTTACACACATGCATGCATATTTACATGGCCTCGTGCTCATTTACACACGTGAATGAATCTTTACGTAGGTCCACACTCATTTATGTGCATACACGCATGTTTACATGGCTCGCGTCCATTTTTACACATGCATGAATGTTTATGTAGATTCACGCTCATTTATATACGTGTGCATGTTTACGTGGCCTCACGCTCATTTATATACTTGTGCATGTTTACGTGGCCTCACGCTCATTTATATACGTGTGCATGTTTACGTGGCCTCACGCTCATTTATATACGTGTGCATGTTTACGTGGCCTCACGCTCATTTATATACGTGTGCATGTTTACGTGGCCTCACGCTCATTTATATACGTGTGCATGTTTACGTGGCCTCACGCTCATTTATATACGTGTGCATGTTTACGTGGCCTCACGCTCATTTATATACGTGTGCATGTTTACGTGGCCTCACGCACACTTATATACGTGTGCATGTTTACGTGGCCTCACGCTCATTTATATACGTGTGCATGTTTACGTGGCCTCGCTCATTTACACGCATACTTGCATGTTCACGTGGCCTCACGCTCATTTATATACGTGTGCATGTTTACGTGGCCTCACGCTCATTTATATACGTGTGCATGTTTACGTGGCCTCACGCTCATTTATATACGTGTGCATGTTTACGTGGCCTCACGCTCATTTATATACGTGTGCATGTTTACGTGGCCTCACGCTCATTTATATACGTGTGCATGTTTACGTGGCCTCACGCTCATTTATATACGTGTGCATGTTTACGTGGCCTCACGCTCATTTATATATGTGTGCATGTTTACGTGGCCTCGCTCATTTACACGCATACTTGCATGTTCACGTGGCCTCACGCTCATTTATATACGTGTGCATGTTTACGTGGCCTCGCTCATTTACACGCATACTTGCATGTTCACGTGGCCTCATTCTGATTTACACACATGCATGAATGCTTACGTGGTCTCAGACTTATATACATGCATTTACTACCAGGGTACAGGTTCTGTGGTCCCTTCTTTCTTCACACCTCTGTTCTGCCTCCCTCCACGGCAGTTCCCCCCAGTCCCCCCATTCTGGAGGCGCGAGACGACCTGGTGAGCGAGGGCAACGAGACAGAGCTGAGCTGCACCACCATGGGCAGCAAACCCGCCGCCTCCATCCGCTGGATGAAGGGCCCCGAAGAACTGCAGGGTGGGTTGCCCTAGGCGATGCCTCATCAGGTCGACCCGGTCAGCTGCTCCGATGCAGCCTGTCAAGCAGGGAGCCCAATGGGCGGAGCTGGGAGGAACTCCTGCTAGGCATCTACTGCAGGGTATCTGCTGCAGGGTATCATCTGCGGCTTCTGCACTAGTACCAACCGCCGGCTCAGGTCCAGTACGGTATGGGTGTCTGCTTCGTGAAGCACCTTGGATATTCTGCGGGATGACATCGGTGAAATATTTGCAAATATCACGCTCATTGTTAATTACATGAGAGTTTCTTAAAATGACTTTTCATTTGCCAAACTGTGCTTCAGTATATTGTTCTGATGTTGGTGTGTCAATTTATTTTTCATTTTCTGCTGCAAGGAGAACTTTCTGAATGAAAATTGAATCTTGAAAAAATGAAATTAAAAGTCACACGAGCCGCTGTAGGAGGGGCTAAGGGCCGGTGGTAGCAGCCTGAGCGTGCCGCGGCATGTTTACACGAGGGTAGCTGGGCTGCCATGCCCGCACCGGTCTGTGCGTGCGCACCCCGTCGCCATGGTGAGGAGAGATACGGAGCGGCGAGGAGGCGTGAAGCAGCAAGCCTCTGCTTTGCCGCACGGATCTCGGCGGTCCCTGCCAGTAAATTGCTTTTGGCCGTCCTGCTGGGGGATTTCGATTTAATTAAACATGTTCATCTTTCAACCTAATTGCTTATAAGATGTTTAAGCCTGTTTTTTTTTTTTAAATATTGTTCAAAGGTTACAGCAACTTAACTAGGGAGTGTAAACACTGCCATCCTGATATGCAAAGCTGTTTACTTCCACATAATTTAGTCATTTTTATCCTGAACTCATTTAAATAGCAGTGCTAGTGTTCCCATTTTGTGTCTCCTGCTTACCGTAAAGCTCGATTGGGGGGGGGGGGGGGGGGGTGCAGCGTACTATAACCAGAAACTGGTAGGTCTGACCTAGACGACCAGGAGAAAGGCCTTATTGGGGGGCGGGGACTGTCTCCTGGGACCTGGACCTCCAGGCTTCGGGGTTAGGGGAAGCTCCCTTAATGTCAAGAATTACTTCATACTTCTTAACCTGAGGCTCCAAGTGGGAGTAGTTTTGGATTAGTGCCTTGGGAGATGGTATCGATTTCTGCATTTATCATGTCTTTTTATAGTCCTTCTTAGAAAGCACTGCTACGATCAGGCGTGGCATCGTGCACAAAGACCCAGGCATGGATGGGATGCCCATGGGTACCCCTTCCTTATGGGTTACCCAATGCCTCTTTTTTTTTTACCTTTGAGCTCCTGGCCCCCAGCAGGGCCACACACTACCATCACTGTACTGCGCATGCATCTGGCATGGTTTGGAAATATCGGGTCATGCGATGACCTTTAGAAGGGCGTGACATTTCGGTGAAGTTTTTGTGATTGAGCAAAGGGCGCGCGGCCGAAGACAGAAGCCTCTTTACCTGAGCGTGGAGATGCTTGGACAGAAGACCTGGAGCTGGCCCGTTAATGTTAATCACACATGTAGACATCTGGGAGGATGTTTCCTTTAAAGGTGATGTCCATCCAAAAGTTATATTAAGCTTTTGAATATTTAAAGGGGATGTCCACCAAAAGAATATGTTAAGCATACTCATTTGATTTTTTAAATATTCATATGTCCTTTGAGCTTCTTTGAGAACTTTGCCAAGATATTGGTTTGTGTTTTATTTATGTACTCTTTGTAGTGGTATATAATTTTATATGTAAAGTACAAAACATTATGTTAAATCTGTGTTAGTCCTGTTGTGTGTGAAGGACATTTGGCACTAGAACTGGTCAAAATAGCCTCTTGAGTGAGAGTTTTGCTCCATCTTCTTACCATGCTGCCTCGCACCTCCAGGAGAGACCATGGTGGAGGAGACCTATGACCACATGTTCACCGTCACCAGCCGACTCTCACTCACAGTCACCAGGGAAGACGACGGTGTGCCAATCATCTGCATAGTGGACCATCCGGCGGTGAAGGATCTCCAGGCCCAGACGTACTTGGAGGTGCAGTGTGAGTACAGCTGACCCAGCTCTGAACTCCATCCTCACCATGCCTATGGAACTCCACCCTCACCTTGCCTGTGGATCTCCACCCCCACCTTGCCTGCCTGCGTCACCCTAACTCCACCTCCACCCTGAAACCAAGCCACTTCACGCAGAGTGACCGATTTGGCCCTTAAGGGTTAAGAGGGAGCCTGAGCTGTTTAGGGCGATGTAACAGACTCTTATATAAGCGTATTGATTAAAAGCAGCAGTGTATCTAAGTGTATGTTCTCTGGTGAGTCTGGTAAAGGTTAACCTACCCTTTTGCAGCAGATTCGTTTATTCTGAAAGAGGAGGATCTCTCTGACCTTTCCACATAAAAGACAGGAAGGATCAGCTTCGCCACAACAGCTTGACATTTTTGCAATCTTGGATTACCGCTGATAAGGGGAGGGGGGGGACGTTTAGCGCACTGCTAAATTATCGGCCAGGGTCTTGGCACTGGAGTCCCGCCAGGAGAAGGAGGTGTTCTGGGGGGCGAGAGCAACACTTTAAAGAGGAGCTTGAGATGGGGGGGGCCCGAGTTCAGCGGACTTTGGGGGGAGTGTCCTGTGAAAGCTCCACGAGCCAACTCTGCCGGTGCCCAAGTCGTGATCCGCGAGTCATTCGACACGCAGGAGTGTTCGGGCCACTGAGATGGATGACGTGATCTCTGCAGGGCAGCGTACTGTCAGTTTGGGGGTGCAAAAGGATATTAAGTGGTGTATATCGTGGCCGAATGCACAAAACACAGGCCAGGAGTGTCATGAGTGGCTTTCCAAATGGGACTGGCACATTTCGCGTTGAATTAATTGTCTTGTAACAGGTGTCCGCATGTATCTGCGCCAGTCCTCAGGGACCCCCAGGCTGTCCACATTCATGCTCCTCCCAGCCGCCAGCAGCCCTGTACCAGCTCTTTGGTGTTACTCAGAGTGCTGGGAGGGAGCAGTGTGGACTGTCTGGTGGTCCTTGGAACTGGCTGAGAAGCACTGATGACCTGCAGGTGGCAGCATGTTGGGGTGAGAGGGCACCTGGGAATGTGACACAAGGCACTTTTCTGGGACCAAAACACGGCATGATGGGACCACGTGGATCTTCAGCCGAAACTTCTGGATCTCTTTCTCAAGGGATTAAAAGTATTGAGCTCAGATCCTTCAAGGACAGGGCTGTCTTTTTTGGTGCCCTTCTTATTCAGTTACTATTAAATTAATTTGCCGTCCACAATTAGGCCGTGGTGTCGGTCTGCAGATGAACGCTTGATGTCTACACTTGCCTGCTGATTATAAAGGATGGTGAGGCTCCCTACTCGTGGTTTTGTGAATTTCATTTAGCGCGTTAGATTTCTGCATGATTAAGCAGATCATCCTGTGGGTGGTGTGGATTTATACGTCTCGTCCAGTGAAATACAATTAATATGTGTGTTTGTGCGTGTGTGAGTATGTGTTTCTCCTACAATGTAATAAAAACCTGTTATTATGACGTTGTAAGGACCATTTTTCAGGTCCCCAGAAGGATCTGTGAATACAGTGATATGCAATCAAAAAACTAAAAATGCCGAAAGTCTCGTATTTTGTTTGGTTACTTATGATTACAGTTCGGGCTGGTTAGGGGTTAAGGTTGTCATGTTGGAAATAGGAGTTTTCGGCAAAGATATGAGTGGAGAGTCCCCACAAAGATATAACTACAAATCCGTGTGTCTGTGTGTGTGTGTGTGTGAGAGAGAGAGAGAGAGAGAGAGAGAGAGAGAGAGAGAGAGAGATTGACCATTGTGGCTGTATCACAGTAACAATGTGGTGATGTGTTAGATCTGTAAGCGCCAAAGTGCTTCAGCTGGATTGAAACTCGCTCACTCATGCATGCTATATGCACTTGAGACGTCAAAATAGGTTCTAGCCCTGCACCAGAAGATCCTTGTGGTTTGGAAAAACTCACGGCATCTCAGTTCCTGAAACCAATCAGTGCAGTTCCCATATAACTGCAGCCCACACTGGACAGTCAGTTTAGTCTCCTGGCATGACATACATGAGTTCCTTTTTAATTACAGTGTAAACTTACACTAGTGCTTGTTGATCATCTAGACAGTCACACACCCTATCATCACAGCACTGTGGTGGAAGAAATAAAAATTATGCTGTCTGTTTTTAGAGTTTTTATTTCTCATTTAGGTCATATATCTGCTCGGTGAAGCCAGCACTGAGTCTTATTTTGGGGGGGACGCTGGGCTATAGACCAATCCCTGCTGGTTGTAATAGCCTATCTTAAGCAGTGGTGAAGGTGAAGATGAAGTTGATGGGGGAGGGTGCAAGGGGCAGAGAGGTCCTTACAGTAGATCCAGAAAGTAACCTTGGATCATCCAGGCTGAGCCAGTAACTTGGACCTTTGATCCTCCAGAGTTGTACAGCCCGCCAGTTTAGTGTTTGTTTGTTTGGGTGACCAATGGACAAGAACCTCGCAGCTCAAGAATTTGTTTTCACAGTGCTGTAATGCGAGAGACTCAGCCAGCGTGTAAATACAGGGATTGTGTGTCACTCTTTAAGTGAGCGGTTCTGTATGAGAACAAATGAATGAAATACAATGTTACTGTGTCTGCTGAGCACACAATTGGTAGTGTGTCTAGCAGGACTAGAATTACACCTTGTTAACGGAAATCAATTTGTATTGTTCTTGGGATGCTGAAGCATTGTGGGTAATAACTATACGTGTTTATATAAACACCTGCAGGTTGTAGCTTTGCTGAGATTCAGCTGCAGGAACCCAGAGTAACACGTCGGTTTGCACTCATGAATTGTTCTTCCTGCCGGACAGACAAGCCAGAAGTGAAGATCATTGTGGAGTTTCCCGAAGGCTTGACCAGAGAAGGAGAGAACCTTGAGCTAACCTGCAAAGCCAAAGGCAAACCTCAGTACGTCCACTCTCAGTCGCCACAAATAAACACCTGCTTGCTCTCCTCTTTGGGAACGGCCCATAAGTTCAAAATCACAAGCAGATCACCCCAGATCTACTCTGTCCCCGAGGCTGATGGTCAGATCCGTTTTGCACGTGGTCAGTGTCAGTAAGCAATGTAACATAGGCACTGTAAGTCATCTGGACCTAAAGCTTGTGTTAATCTAATATATACTGATGGGAAATGTTCCCCAAAGCAGCCTTGGCAATAATGATGAGGTCGGCAGTATGGACCCAGCCGAGCAAATGCCCCTGTGTTTTCGGTCTTCCAGGCCACAGCAGATTAACTGGGTGAAACTAGACGACGATGTTCCCTCGCATGCAGTAATAAAGGGCTCGGACCTCCTCATCGAGAACCTCAACAAGTCGTACAACGGCACGTACCGCTGCGTGGCCACCAACTCCGTGGGCGAGTCCTATGATGATTACATCCTCTACGTCTACGGTATGTAGGTCGGGGGCCCGGCTCCGGAAGAATGGGCCGCCGCTCCTCCTCCCGGTGTGTCAGAAATATTATATGATGTTGTTCTCCTAGTCTGACCCAAAGAGGTTTCCTACCTCGCGGGAGAACGCTGCCCCCCTTTTGGCTCTGGATGTACTCTGACATCGCCTATTGTATTATAAAACCTCTGCAGGGATGGGTTGGCTCTACTTCTTTAGCAAAGGATCAATAGATTGAAAAAAATCAATTTTTGCAAAGGTTATATTTCTGTGAGAACTGAAATACCCGAATAGGTGTTCTATAAAAGACTTCACAATGGATACAATAGAGGGACACACTTCAGCAAGGGCTTAAAACCACATTGGCCTTTCTTGCTCAAAATTAGCAAATGGAGATGTGTATGGACAAGATCATTGTCATGTTTTCTTTAACAGTAGATGAAACGCTGTCAACTAAAGGCACTGCTTCACCAGAGCCATTAGGCTTGTATTTTCTAAGATAGTACTGACCATCAGGAGAGCAGGGACAGGATTTAGGGGTAATTTAGGTGCAGAATGAGTGATGTGGCTGAGGACCAGGCAGGTTCTCATATGGATGAAATAGCTACTAGGGGTCAACCTACTGCTGTAGTCCTGGCTTGGATTAGAACCATTACTGAGGACGAGGTATGGATGAGATTGGTGCCATGGGTGAGTCTTGTCTTCCTGTCTTCCAAGTCCAGTTTTTGGATGGGGGCTCATAGCTGTTGTCCAGGCTCCTTTGGGACTCTTAGCTTATGTCCAGGTTTGGATGAGACTGATAGCTGAGGACGCCGTAACGGGGAGCTCGTCTGAACTCTGTGACTTTGCTTGTCTATGTTTCCAGCTCTGCTCCTGGCCTGCAGTTGGTCTGATTCGGCATGACCGTTTCTGTTATCTGAGACCAGAATTTTACTCGCAATCATTCCAACCCCAGCCTGCCTGCTATAGATCTGCCCATCCACCAAAATACCAAGCATAACGTTCACCAGAATTCGGGAAATCCGAAAACTGTGCCATCAGCAATAGCGTTAACCACAATTCCTCTTCGGAGACCGGCCAGTGAGCCGAGATCGGGGCCGTGATGGATGTGCCTGAGCGAGCTTGTGTCTGAGAATCACCGCTCTCGCTGATGGAGCATGCTCCCTAATCTGGTTACGGTGGAAAAATGGATTCTTTGAGATGCATCTCAAAAGCAATTTACACACCCACGTTAAGAGCCCTGGAGTGGGACAGCGCCCGGCTCCGAGGAGCCTATAATGCATTTAGACTTGTCCTAACCTTATAAAAGTGGCCCTCAGTCCATCCTCAGTGTCTCGCCTTAACTAATGTCTCTTGCGAAATGGGACGTTTTTGGGATTTCCTCCATCAGCGGTCGCTTGGGGCTTGGTCACTCTGCAACAGACCATTGCTGTGGATGTCGTATGACAGGGAAGCTCACGTGGGCGTTTATGTAACTTCCTGTCTGTCTCCGGGGCTGTCCGCGGCAGCACCGCCTGCTAACCCGTCGTGGTGACTCGTGGCAGCCTGCTTACTTTGCGCTTCTGCTTCTCCTCCTCACATGAATAATGTAGTCGTGCCTCGGTCCCAAGGCGGCCAGCGTTCTCTGCCATAATCACAGAAAAGACCGATGTCCTTTTAGGCGTCTGTGACAGGGTTCAGACTCGCCGGCGGGCCGCCGCTGTATGGGAACGAGGATACCAGCAAACCCTAACCCCCGTGGTTTCGGTGAGGCCGTCCACATGTCCTGTGTGCTGACAGCTCCCCCTTTCTCTTTTGCTTTCGGCGAATTTGAGCACAGGTGCTTTCCGTCTCTCTCCCAGCCTTCGTCGGTGACTCATTCGGGTCACTTAAATCAATTCGGTGGAAGGAGAAAGTGTCTCCCTCTCTCTTTTTTGTATTAGGTTTTAACTGTAAAATCTCCGAGGTGTCTGTGTGCTGGCCTGTGCCCGAGCATATTCAATAAGGTGGCTGCGTCAGTCTATAGGAAAGATAAAAAAAAAAAAAACGTGCCCTTACAGACTAACATTCCCATGTGGAGCTTGACAAACATTGGAAAGCCAAATTCCTCATGTGTTTTGATTTGCTCTCCATCTCTTGTATCTTTGTTTTTCAGGTTTCCCATAAGGGGATGTAGGAAGAGTCACTGTCGCTTCTGTCTGAGTTCACTTCAGAGCACCTGGACTCTGTAATATGTAGGGCTCCTTTATTCCCCAGACAAATTGTCTGCTCTGTCTATCCAATATCTTCCCCAGGATAAGTGACGGGACAGGCTGCCTTTGAAAATTAAGCTCACCCAGCCTCTCACGCATGGGTGTCACTTGAACTGCCCGAATAATACAGTGACCTTCCACTCTACTCGCCCACTGTAGAGTATTCTTTCCTTTCTGTTTTGCACTTGAACTTATTATCGTAAACTGTTATTACACATTTTTCTGGTGAGATAGATGTGTTCACCTAGATTGTGTTGTGTGTGTTTTTCACAGAGCTCATTCCCTATTAGCTAACTTCACAGAGGGACTGTCTGAGCAGAGACTGGTCATCTGTTCTGTCAGTCATCAGAGGCTGAGCTTTGCTGAGCTTTTACTCTAGCACAAACAGCCGGGGTCTCTGAATGTTCTGCCTGACGCAGATGCATTAAGTGGCACTAATCGTGGCATATGACCACAAATCATCCACTCGGGGGACAGACAGACAGACAGACACACACACACGAACATAGAACTTGTAGGGATAATAAGAAGGGTTCACAAGGAGGTCCAATCCTCCATTAGCCTGCCCTGAAAATGTCCAGCCCTCACTGTCCTCGGGGATGTCCCCAAACCCAGCCAGACACAGATTTAATGAGCCTGCTCGTTAAAGTCCAAACAGTTAGATCGATTCACGATCAGTCCCCAGTAGACATCAGTAAGCTCCGAATCCTTCAAGAGGTCGTTGCTAATTTGTTTGTAGGAGCCTGTTGCAGCTTTCATGTATTTGGCCCTTCTTAAGCAGAGCTTTCAGCTTCCTGCCAGCTGGGCAGGACTTGGCTGACATTTACACCATATATGGGCCGAGTATATCTCAGAATTTTAGCAATGTGTTGAGTATTTGCCCCAGACCAAATTTAATAGTTGTTTATCACATATATGTTGAATATTATTTTTATGCTTTAAATGCATATTTATTCAAATTTCTCTCACTGCAGGTGCAGGTGGTCTTCAGGCTGAGTATTTTTAAGTACTTTTTATTTTTTTCATTTTACTCTTTTTTTTTCCCCCATGAATTAATGTAAATGGCATTCGTTCTGGTGCTCAGGTTTCACCCCACAGTCCAAAGACATGCAATTAACTGGTTTGCTGTCCCTAACTTGCCCATAGTCTATGTACCCTGCGACAGACCGACATTCTGTCCAGGGTGTCCCCCGCCTTGTACCCTGTGACAGACCGGCATCCTGTCCAGGGTGTCCCCCGCCTTGTACCCTGTGACAGACCGGCATCCTGTCCAGGGTGTCCCCCGCCTTGTACCCTGTGACATACCGGCATCCTGTTCAGGGTGTCCCCCGCCTTGTACCCTGTGACAGACCGGCATCCTGTCCAGGGTGTCCCCCGCCTTGTACCCTGTGACAGACCGGCATCCTGTCCAGGGTGTCCCCCGCCTTGTACCCTGTGACAGACCGGCATCTTGTCTAGGGTGTCCCCCGCCTTGTACCCTGTGACAGACCGGCATCCTGTCCAGGGTATCCCCTACCTTGTGCCATGTGCTGCTTGGAATAGGCTCTATGTCCACCCACGAATGACTAAGTTGTTGGAAGATGGTCGGATGGATGGATTTAAATTTTTTTTGTAAAAAATAAATACTAGCTTGACCCTTGTATGCCTTCCTAAAACATCCTGGAGTGGGATTCTTTTTGGCAGACTGTTTTTGGGAGAGCTGAGCCCTCCTCCACTTTCTGTCCACTGGCAGGAGCAGCAGATAGGAGAGTTTCATGGAATAGAAAGAGAGTAATTGACCTGACAGTCCTGTACCGTGAATCACTGTAGTTTGCGACAGCTAGCAACTTTCCTGTGACAACTTATGATCTATGTGAGAGCTTTATCAGCATGGTCCTCATACAGATCTGCAGGAGCCTCCCGGCGTCAGAGGCGCGGAGCACCATGCGGCCACTCAGCGCTGCAGGAGTAACACACAGCTGTCATTTACGCTTTATTTCTCCCATTGGGTTTGATATTATCATGCCAGGGATTTTCAGCCTTTGTAAACAAGGGGCTCCCAAATGAATGCCGACCCGTGCTGGTCCCACCCCCCACACCACCACTAAAAACTGATCACACAAAAGAGTAAATAACTAAGAACTCAGGAATTGGAGCAGGGGGAGGTTATAGTTTGATAGTGCCCCCTTAATACTTTTTGCGTTGCCTAAACCAGTTGATAATACTCCCATCTATGGAGAGTCTCTGTACCCCCTCCCCTTCCCCCACCCCATTTGCGCTGGGGTCTTCAAAGCACTGCACTGCACTGCACTGCACTGCACTGCACTGCTATAGCTCTTAAAAGAGAGCTCCATGCTTCTTACAACACCTAACATACCCGAGCAGACCTCAACCTCCCCTCCTCACCCCCTACGTTGTCCTACTCCGTACGTCTTTCCCTCGAGTGCTGAGGCCCAGCTGGGAAAATAGGAATAATTAGCGATATTAGTAAAATTAAAACACATCTTAACACGACTAGAGCTCCTTCATTTATATTTTTGTGTTCATTGCAATTTTTAGAATTATTCCATTTTGAAAGTACTTGAGAAGGTCACATCTCAAATTAGTGCTGCATTTAATATGTATTTATCTGTAGTGGAAAATCATAGTGAGGACAAGATGGCCTCCCTCCGGAGGTGTTAGCCAAGTCAGATAGCAGCAGTTGCTTTCACAGGGCGCAGGGAGCCTTCAGTCTGCCACCTTTGCTGCTGATGTCACCCCCCACTACCGCCCTGCCTCAGCGTGGCAGGCGCACACACCCACGCCCCTCACAGCTCGCACTGCAGGCCGCGGTCCACCCCATGCCATCCCGCCCAGCCTGCTTCTGGTGCGAACTCTTCTTTCCTTTCCGGTCTGCTCTGAATGCCGCGCGTTGGCTTCGGTCTGCTCGGGCTTCCGGTTTCCCACGGACTGGTTGCTCGGCAGTCAGTCCCGCACTATTCTTCCATCATG
This sequence comes from Brienomyrus brachyistius, assembly GCF_023856365.1. Classification (NCBI taxonomy): domain Eukaryota; kingdom Metazoa; phylum Chordata; class Actinopteri; order Osteoglossiformes; family Mormyridae; genus Brienomyrus; species Brienomyrus brachyistius. The sequence continues at coordinate 13,265,696 of NC_064549.1, forward strand.
GGGGGGTGGGGGCGGGGGGGGGGCGCAGTGCCGCATGCCACAATGCTCCTAGCACCAGGCCCTTCCCTGCTGGCTGTCGTTCACCCCCTAACGCAGGGGGCCGTGGGACCTCGACCTCGCCTTCATTGTTCAGTAGGAGAAATACGGCCACTGTTATAGACTCTTCCGCCTGCTCATGAAATGGGTTTCTCTGACAGGATACAGGCCTGGGGACAGCCTAGTCTGCACTAACGATTTCACATTCGTATGGCCAGATTTAAAAAACATATTTTAGTTAGAAGTCTAGTGGGCTTTGGTTGGTGTTACTGTTCAGTGTTCTGGCAGTCAGGCTGAGTCACAGAGATGTTCTTGTGGGACCTCGAAATCTGGCTGTTATTGTGTGACTCTGGTAGTGATTGCACATGTGACCGACCCTGATACCGGCTGACACCTGGGAAATAGAGCAAAGATCACCTGTATTCTCACAGGAAGGCAGGGGGCAGGTTTTGGCCTCAAACACTTGAAGGCTTGTCTAGGCTGTGCCCTGGGGGGGGGGGGCTGCGCCCTCAGCACTGACACTCAGATCACAGTTATTGCCAGTCTTCAGCTCTCCAAGCACACTGCCCCTCAGCATCATCTTACTGCGCAGCACACTTTTCGTGTACCCCTGTTCCCAGAATTGTGGTTGATACTGTATGAATTAAATCTCTGTCCGCTTTCAGTGTCAGGCATTATGGTGGAATCTTATCAAGAGTCCATAAAGGAATGTGCTTTCTGCCAGTAATCATTAATGGTTATTGACTAGTTACTGCGGTGTTGATCGTCCAGCGGTGTGAAACAGGAACCGCTATGCATTCTGGGCTCCTTCCTCTTGCTCTTGAAATGAGTTTCAGTGAGTTTCGTTGACTGAAGTTAGTGAGAGCCGTTTGCCAGACAGTTATCATTCCTGGGAAGGATGGAAGATTGAGGAGCTTCTGTTCACCTACATTTTCCATACATAACATTTTTCCATACATCACAGTAACACTGCTTGATGTGCATCAGCATTTCCTTCCCATCCATGTTCCCGATCCTGCTGTACAGCTGCTTTTGTTCTGCTTATTTTCCTCATTTTTGTTGTGTCATCAGTGTTTTTATTTCTCCATCCAGATGTTCTCACCACCACTTCTGTTCCCACTTCCAAGACCCCTGTCCCAGACGGAAGCCGAGGTATGGTAGCACTGTGTGTGTGTGTGTGTGTGTGTGTGTGTGTGTGTGTGTGTGTGTGTGTATGTGAGCGGGTATACCTTGCCTTATGGGGACACAATGTCCCCAGAACATGATGTGTGTGTGTGTGTGTGTGTGTGTGTGTGTGTGTGTGTGTGTGTGTGTGTGTGTGTGTGTGTGTGTGTATGTGTGTGTATGTCTGTGTCTGTGTGTGGGGGGGTTTGCATATATACGGGGGAATTAATGTGATAAAACTTGCTATTTTGATGTTGTGGGGACCATTTTTTTGTCTCCACAAGGGAAACTCAATTTTATAAAGATTTGTGACTTGCAATCAAAAAACTAAAATTGTCAAAATGCTTGTATTTTGTTTGGTTTCTTATGGTAAAGGTTGGGGCTGGGTGGGGGTTAAGGTTTAGCTACGTCAGTTTTCCACTGTAAATTATGTGAGCCGCACCTGAGGCGTACTGAGCTCACATGGTCCTGCTTACTAGCAGGATCAAAAGCACGACCAAACTGAGCTGGTTCAGTTACCCCCATCTGATTGGTCTAAATGCACAGAGATACCAGTGTTCTACACACGGATCATCCATCCATCCATTTTCTGAAACCGCTTGTCCTTTTCAGGGTCGCGGGGGATCTGGGGCCTATCCCGGATACATGTATTATCTGAAGGATAAAGCTTTTATTCTAGAACTAGAGAATTTCTAACCTTCTATTAATAAGTATTATAGAACAGTTGAACGGAATAGATTCGTAATGCAAATTTTCACAAGCGAATGCTAATTATGGTAGCGTTTCGTACTTGTATCATGCGGTGATTCTTACAGACATGCTAGCGAAAATTAGCATACAGTAAAAAAATAATAATTGCACGTAGTAAATCATGAAGTACGCTATGTGAACAGTAAATAAGCTTTTCTTTGCTATTACATCACTGTCACTCTCCAAATTTAAAAATGCCAGTATTGAGCTGAGCTTGCTATGATGGGAAACTGAAGCAAGCTGGAACCGTGCAGTGATTGGTCTCTTTTCGAGGTACGAGTCGGGTAGGGGTCGGTTCCTGTATGCCAGTGGAAAAGCAAATTAGGGCTTTTCCCATAAAAACTAAAGGACAATCCCTACAAACATATGAATGCAAACATGTGGTGCATGTGTGTGTCAGAGAACATCTGTCAGTGTGAATGTGTGAGTTTTTCTGGAGTATGTGTTCCTCTGTATTACCAATATCTGATAAGGGAATATAATCTCGAGGTAGGTGTTCTCATTTTGATAGCCCTCAGTAATAAGGTCCTTGTTCTTACAGTGATAGCCCAGGTGCAGTGTCAGCCCTTTGTGAAAAGTTTCCCTGTTCTTATAGTGATGGCCCAGGTACAGTGACAGCCCTCTGTGATAAGAACCCTGTTCTTACACAATAGCCTGGGTACAATGTCAGCCCTCAGTAATAAGGTCCCTATTCTTACAGTGATAGCCCAGGTACAGTGTCAGCCCTTTGTGAATAGTTTCCCTGTTCTTATAGTGATGGCCCAGGTACAGTGATAGCCCTCTGTGATAAGAACCCTGTTCTTACACAATAGCCTGGGTACAATGTCAGCCCTCAGTAATAAGGTCCCTATTCATACAGTGATAGCCCAGGTACAGTGTCAGCCCTTTGTGAAAAGTTTCCCTGTTCTTATAGTGATAGCCCAGGTACAGTGTCAGCCATCTGTGATAAGGTTCCTATTCTTACATTGATAACCCAGGAACAATGTCAGTCGTCTGTGATAAGATTCCTGTTCTTACGGTGATAGCCTGGGTACAGTGTCAGCCCTTTGTGATATGGTCTCTATTCTTGCAGTACTAGCCCAAGTACATTTTCAGCTCTCTGTGATAAAATCCCTGTTCTTACAATGATAGCCCAGGTATAGTGTCAGCCCTCTGTGATAAGGTTTCTGTTTTTACAGTGATAGTCCAGTTATTTTTTTTAGTTATGTTTAGTAAACAGTGTCACTCTTATTTTAAATGATGAAATCTTTACTGTTCAAGAAATATTTTAAAATCTGTTATATGACATAGTTTCACAATGTGACTCTAGCAGGGGTATGCAGTCTTATCCACAAAGGGCCAGTGTGTTTGCAACTCCCTAATTAGATTACATATTAGAGGACTGATTGGCTGAAGAGGCCTCACACCTGGGTTTGTACAGCTGACCTAAAGGTTACCCCAAAATCCTGCATATACAAGGGCCCTTTGCAGATAAGATTGCCCACACCTGCATTATAGCATGCGTGCACATCGCAATGTCACAATATGCATTGCCCCCTGCTCCTGCCCCCTCCTGCCATTAGGGCATTTTATACCCCCCCCCCCCCAGACACCACTGATTTTCATGGACTGTTTGTGTTACAGATCTCACTTCTAAGCCCATCTCCATTCTTCTCAATCTTATCAGGATGAGCAGTCATTCTCCTCCCCATCCTGTGACCAGGGTCTGTGTTGTACCTTTCAGCTTTCTGCTTGTCTGTTTCAGGGAAGCAGGCATTTTTATAGAAGCCACTCCCCTCACCCACTATAATCCCATTGGTTTTACTCCCTGATACCAACTGGTATGCATAATGCTAACCTCTTCATCTCTAGATCTTTATCCCAATACTCCCCAGTCTGTCCCTTGAACCTCTTTCTTTTCAATCTTCTATAATAATAATAATAACAATAACAATAATCATTATTATTATTTAATCATCCCATGATAATTTCCTTCTTTGTGTGTATTTAACGCCTGTGTTATGCTTCAGTCCCCAGTCACTCTCAGACCTTCCCTTTCCAAACACACCCCCTGCCCCCCCCCCCCCCCCCCAGATTGTTGTGGGATGAGTATAGATCTGGAACACCTAATGCATTTATCCGCACGGAGGGGTAGAGGCTGCTTTGAAATGTAATACATTTTTGATAAAGTAGATCCAAGAGCAATGGACTAGGGGTGTGTGTGCACTTAAAAAAATCTATTAAACCCAATGTGGGGCAGAATTACCCAGCAGCCATGGGAGGTGGCATTTAGCGATGACTAAATTGCCATTTATCCCACAAAATAAATGGCTAAATGGACGAATCCGGCTTTCTGCTATCTGCAGCGAGGAGAGATGTCATTAACTACGGCTTGGGTTGTTTTTGTTCCACTAAGCGCAGCTTTGAAATGCACATTTATTTATATTTGAAAATGTGCTTTTTTCTGATGCTGGAGAAGGGAGCTGTATTTCACCACATCTCTAGCTGATGTGAAGGTTGCTGGGTGACCCCCACCCCCCCACCGCATCCACCCCGCCACGCCATCCACTCCCCGTATCGGACATACAAGCCTTATCTTATCTGTATTGTCCGGAAGTTGCATAGCGCAGTAGATCTGTTCATGTGATGTCAAAGTGTGGCCATGAGGCGACCCTGCAGTAACTGAGACTGGAAGATCACAGTAACACAATGTTGTTGCTGTTCCATGAGTAGCTTGGAGAACCTGCACGCTGTGTAATTATTTTAATGAGAAATTCGTGTCTTATTGCACACTTCTTCGCAAGAAAGCAGTTTATTTGCAGTTTTAATTTAAGTGACGTGAAAGTAATGGTCAACCCACGCAAACAAAGGAAGCTGGCTGTCATTGCGTAAATTGGATGGACGAACGGTGTGAATTAAGTCAATAAATTGGTTTTTCACAGGTGCTGGTTTTCTCATTTATCCCCCTGTCTAATGGGAGAAGATGCAGAGAAGCTTTGCTGGTGAAGAGGGGGAGTGGTGATCTAAAGGTCAACAGCATTACCTTTAGGAAAGATGGATATCGCCATTAAAAATTAATAAAAGCAAAGCTAAGGGAAAGTGGTTAGTGCTTAGCTTCATGCTAACCCAAGGCTTATTTCATAGTAATTTTTTTCCCTATCAAATTATAACAATTGGGATAGTGCTGGGTTCTCCATATTGCAGAATTAGCCAGGAAGCTGTACTATAACTGGATCAAATCCATATACCCTAACACACCCGTTAGCGAAAGCACATGCCAGTTGATATACATGGTCATTTGTGTAATCATGGACAATGGTATCCACCATGGTTAGCAAGTGACTTCTTGGTTAACTCCCATCATCCACTGTGTGGGCGGGGGGGGGAACACTTGTTCTAGTGAGTCACAGTCAGCTGGAAGATTTGGAGACAGTAATCGCATTCAGTGAGTCAGAGCACCTGGTGATAGTCATTAGATCCAGTGAGTTGGACGACTGGGAGATGGTCATTAGGATTAGGGAGTTGGAAGACCTGGAGATGGTTATTAGACTTGGTGGGCAGAAGGACCTGGAGATAGTAATTAGACTCCACGAGTTTTGAGAATCTGGATATAGTCATTAGACTCAATGAGTTTGGAGAACTTGGAGATCGTAATTAGGCTCTGTGAGTTGGGGGTATGGAAGGAGTAATTAGACTCAATGAGTTTGGAGAACTTGGAGATAATCATTAGGCTTGATGAGTCAAACAATTGGAGATAGTCATTGGATTTTGGAGTCTGGAGCATGGACAAATAATAGACACTATGGTTGGTTACACTGTGTCCTGTTAAAATAAAAGTTACAGTCCAGTCGCCCGTGTTATTTTTTTGGGGTCATATGTCCTCTTGTTTGCCATTTCCTGTGATACATTATGAAGTCATCCAGAAAGTAATAGCCTGAGGTTTTTTTCTCATTCCTATTTTGGATGGCATTGCCTGCTCTTCTTTGATTGCCCCTCTCCTTCTGTCTTCAAACAGAACCTCCCTGTTAGGATGAGAAAGACCGAGAGGCAATTAGGGAGGTGGGGGTGGTCATGAGAGTGTCTCATCTTCTCTGTAATCAGGCTGCATGTATGCCTGCTAGAATTATGGAGCTTTCTTTTGGTTAAAATGTCTTTCTAACCACTTCGCCTCAAGCAAAGTGGTTGACCTGGTTTATGTCTGGTTGAAGAATTCCTCCAGTGGTTAACAGTATCTTGGCACCACATATGATAGTCAGGCAAGTTCAATAGAAGTCAGCTAGGGGGCGCTCAACAGTTCAGTAAGCCCTGAGGCTTCGACACTGGCTCAGTCTCTATAGCAGAGCCTGATTGCCACCATGACTCTAGGATGGTGCCTGGTGGTTTGATCAGAGGCCCTCAGCCTTCTGCATGATCTCCACAATGTCTTGGAATTAGGGCGGGCTGGCTCCTTGTGGTGAGCGCGTATGCCCCCCCCACCCCCCCTTCTCATTTTCATCTCCATTGTGTGCCTTTGGATATACGGAGAGATCGATAATGACTGTGCGATAATGACATTATTTGGTGGATAAGCCCGTCCTTCTGTTGAAGGTGAAAATTAAAAGGCGAGGACTTGCTGCAAGGCTCCGGCAACCTTCAGCAGAGTTTTAGGGAGATCATATTTAATAATAGTCGGAGCACGCGCTCGACGCCAGTTTGGTAGATAACCAACATAATCGTTAATAATTTCTTACTGACTTCCATCAGCCTGTATCAAGCCCAGACGGTTGAGGGATGGCTTTGCCTAGCAACACACTCTGTCCTACCCAACACTGCGTCCCGGTAACGCCCTTTATCTTCGATACGGCACAGCTGCGCTCCACTCTCCGCTCTAATCTCTACTAGCCGCCTAGAGTCAATTAAACATCCAGCAATTCCCACACAGACGGCTGGTAAATGCTGAGGAAGCAGCTTAAACCGGTAGCTGACCGAATCAGATAAGCGTCCGATCCGATACGAGCTCTCCGGGGCAAAAGGACGCCTCGGGCTCTGGCTCTGACGTTTTCACGGCAGTTCCGCACCTCCGCTTGGCACGGTTGAGCCTGGCTCTCCAGCGTCTGCTGCCTGCGTGTCCATGCGTGCGTTCCTGTGTGTATGAGTGGATGTCAGTACGGGCTCCTGAGGCACACTCTGCCAGATGGATGAATAGAGCTTCCCGTTGCTGACACACAGGACCAGCTGAATATGCCAGGACTCCTGTGATTGGCTGGGCCGGGCCTCCGCTTTGCAGGCCGTCTGCTCCGTCCTGTGTGCTCCCGTGCCTGTTTGCGTGCTCAGCGTGTGGCTGCGCATCATGGCTGATCTCCCATTTATTTCGCTTTTCTTTTTTTGCATGCTCTTCCTCCTGTTCCGTTCCTCTTCTCCCCTCTCCGTGTGTCCAGATGCCACGTCCGACTTGGACCCTGCGGCCCACGGTGGGTATCCTTCGACTGGACCTCCACACACACTCCTCTCTAGCCCTCATTGCACCTCCTTTGTAACCCTTCCTGCATCCGGAGTATAGCTCTCACTACACTTTGTTTAATAGACTTTACTGCATCCCAGTGTATCCCCCACTGCACTTTACTTAATAGACTTCACTGCATCCCAGTTTATCCCTCACATCAGTTCTTTATGGCTTTCACTGTATTTCAGTGTGTCCCTCACCTCACTCCTTTATTGCCTTCACTGAACTTCAGTGTATGCATGGAAAAACCCTTGATGTCTAAATGTAGAGTCTATCCAGCTGCAGGAGTGAAGCATCTTGATGTCTGTGATTAACTGTGTGTACATTTGCAACTGTTCATATGTGTGCATGTTTACGGGTTGTGTGTGTAAATGTATGTGTAAAAAAACGCATGCTGATTTCAGTAATGTCAAAACGGTCAAAAGTGGCTTCTCTGTTCAAAACTGTTCAGACATTTGCAATTTATTTCAAGTATTTGTACCTTGTACTGTGGAGTATATTTTGTGAGAAAATGTGTATCTTGTCACAGTGCTCTGTAACCTGTGCAGGACTCAACTGTTTTCTGGACAGAGAGATTTGAGTATGAGTTATGGAGGGTCTGTGAGACCCCTGAGTGTGAATTATCCAGTGTCCATGAGAGCACTAAGTGTGAGTTATGCAGTGTCTGTGAGAGCTCTGAGTATGAATTACAGTATATGGTGTCTGTGAGAGGTCCTGAATATGAATGTAATTTGTGCAGTGACTGTGAGAGCTCTTGGTGTAAGTTGTACAGTGTCTTTAAGAGCACTGAGTATGACTTGTGCAGTGTCTGTGAGAGCCCTGAGTGTGACTTGTGCAGTGTTTTTTAGAGCTCTGAGTATGAGGTAGTGTCTGTGAGAGGCCTTAGTGTTAGTTGAGTTGAGTTATGCGCTGTCTGTAAAATGTCCTGGATATGAATGCGAGTTGTGAACTGTCTGTGAGAGATATACATATGTGGTATACGGTGTCTGTGAGAGGTCCTGAATGTGTACAATGTGAGTTGTACAGTGACTGTGAGAGCATTGAGTGTGAGTTATGTTGTATCTTTGAGAGCCCTGAGTGTGAGTTGTGCAGTGTTTCTGAGAGCACTGAGTATGTTATGTAGAGCCTGTGAGAACCCTGAGTGCGAGTTATGCAGTGTCTGTGAGAGTCCTAAGTGTCATTTGTGCAGTCTGCAAGAACCCTTACAATAAATTATGTATTATCTTTGAGAGCACTGAATATGAGTTATGCAGTGTCTGTAAGAACCCTGAGTGTGAGTTATGCAGTGTCTGTAAGAACCCTGAGTGTGAGTTATGCAGTGTCTGTAAGAACCCTGAGTGTGAGTTATGCAGTGTCTATAAGAACCCTGAGTGTGAGTTATGCAGTGTCTATAAGAACCCTGAGTGTGAGTTATGCAGTGTCTGTAAGAACCCTGAGTGTGAGTTATGCAGTGTCTGGTGTCTTATTTCCACCAACACGGAGCCAGTGCTGGTGCTGGTGCCCCTGCAGGTCCCGGGGCTGGGCTGGTACTCACTTGGTGCCTGTCCGCATTTCCACCTGTTTCAAACAGAACAGGATGGATTTTTTATGTAGACGGAATTGAGAGTAAAGGTTCATATGTATTCAGTTTTTTGAATTTATTTTGATCTGTTTCGGATTTTAAGTTTTCATAAGCTGCCAAACTGAAAAAAAGTATGACTTGTTGTTCTCTTTCTATATTGCCTGTATCCACTTTTGTCTCCTTAAAGCCTCCCGCATCTGTCTGTGTAAGTAAGCTTATTCTCTTTCGCTGCTTTACCACTGTCCTTTTAAAGATTACGTAATAAGAATCTGGTAAAATGTTGCATCTTTTATGACCTTTTCGCCACTCTAGCGCCACAATATTTTATTTATTCGACCTGCGACATGTTAGTAATTTATTATTAAATCTCGCCAGCAAATCAATCTTTCATTTTCCGCAGAATAAAAAAAGATATAACGTTATACTGTTAATAAGCTCGCAAGTTGTTTCACTGCCAGCACCGGTGATATTAGACAAAACTATATCATTTATGGATTGAATTTTCAGGGTATGCAGAAGGTTTGGATGCGATATCCTGTCCCACTTTCACTGACATGACAGTTCCAAATTCTGAGACCAGCTTTTCTGTGGTGCCGTGCTGGTGCCGTTTTTTCTGGCCCAGGGCCAGTTTTTTTGCAGTGGAAAAGCGTGGAACCAGTTCCAGATTGAGAAAAAGTCAGGCACCAGCTCCAGCACCACATTGGTAGAAGCAAAGCATGTGAGAGCTCTGAGTTATGCAGTGTCCATGAGAGTGTGAGTTGTGCAGTGTCTGACAGAGTCCTGAGTATGAGTGCATTGTGCAGTGTCTGTGAGAGCCGAGTATGAGTTATGTAGTGTTAGTGAGAGCCCTAAATGTGTTCCGCAGTATCTGAGAGAGCTCTACATTTTTCATGTGTGGTTAATCAAACACACTTGAACCAGTATTACATCTATAGTCATGTGGGTTAACACAGCATGTTCAGCCCAGAGTGCATGTGTGTTGTGTGAAATACCAGAACACACTCAATGTGTGACTGTGTGAAATACTACAGCACGCTCAACCTGTATTATGTGAAATACTACAGCATACTCAGTGTGTGGCTGTGTGAAATACTATAGCACGCTCAACCTGTATTATGTGAAATACTACAGCATACTCAGTGTGTGGCTGTGTGAAATACTACAGCTCATACAACATGTGGCTATGTGAAATACTACAGCACACTCAATGTGTTGCTACGTGAAATACTATAGCACGCTCAGCCTGTGCTGTGTGAAATACTACAGCACGCTCAGTGTGTGGCTGTGTGAAATACTACAGCAAACTCAACGTGTTGCTACGTGAAATACTACAGCACACTCAGCCTGTGCTGTGTGAAATACTACAGCACGCTCAGTGTGTGGCTGTGTGAAATACTGGAGCAAGCTCAATATCTGGCTGTGTGAAGTACTATAGCACACGCAGCGTGTTTCTGCTTGATATACTATAACACACTCAGCCTGTGCTGTTTGAGATACTACAGCATGCTCAATGTGTAGCTGTGTGAAATACTACAGCACGCTCAACCAGTTATCCAATATCAACAGTCCGGAACAGTGTACATTTCAGTTTAAATATGTGCGATGAACATTGCTATTACTCGTAGGCTTGCAGCCACCTGTAGAAGTCCCACGCAGGCACAGAGTGACCTGAGTGCAGCTACAAGGCTGAATGCCCCCTGCCTTTGTAGGGCTTTTTGGGGGCACTACCATGTCCCTGATGTTTCAAGGCTGCTCTTTCAGCATTTTGGAAAGGCTCCTTTGGTATTAAATATGTCACACCGCTTGCATGCAGACACACATCTTTGTGTTGCCGTATTGCCTGCCGCGATAAAGTCTTTTATTTCCACAGAGTGAATCACTCACTCTTTTGGGGCTTTTTCATCCACGGATAAGTGTTTTCCTTTTACCCTTTTTGCGTAGCCTAGCAACAGGCAAAGGTTCAAGGCAGGAGTGGGCCTTACTGTACGGAGGCGTGGGTTTGCCGCACACTGCCGCCTGCACAGGGGCACCAGCGGCCCTTCGGCCACGTCTCTCATGTTGTTTTTCTTTTCTTCTCAAAGCTTTTCAGCTCCTGAAAAGTAGCGTCCGTATGTGGGCGCTCCCGCTGTGTCCATCACCCCCCCCACCCCCACCCCAAGCTTACCCAAGGCTCCGGGGCCTCTGCCTGTGTTCCACTGTCCCTGACTGATTCCAGTTCTGTCACCTGCTGGATGGGAACGCCCAGATGCTGATGAGCTTCCTTAATCTGCGTCGTCACGCGTCGGTCTTTTTGCAGTATCTGCGATTCTACAGCACCACCCCCTCGTCGCTCTCACGTGGGGGGGGGGCAAATTAAACAGCTGTTCCTCCTCTCCTGTTAGCAGAGGCCTCTGATTAGCAGGGAGAGCTTGATTTCACCCTCCATTCCTTCGTTTGGTTGTAGCCACTGCAGAGCCAGTTGGCTGTGATCCTATGCCGATGGACTCCGCAGATCATAATGCATTTTCCTGTCAGTGCATGGGGGGGGGAGGGTCTAAGCAGGTTTTTCGGCTTTTCAGAAGGATGATGTGATGAGCCCTCTGTAGTGTGTGTGTGTGTGTGTGTGTGTGTGTGTGTGTGTGTGTGTGTGTGTGTGTGTGTGTGTGTGTGTGTGTGTGTCCGATATACATTACATTGTGGGGACCAAATGTCACACGAGTGATAAAAACCTATTATTTAGAAGTTGTGGGTCCCCACAATTTAATAAAAATCTGTGACTGCAATAAAAAAACAAGAAATGCCAAAAGACTTGTATCTTGTTTGGGTTACTTATGATTAAGGTTAGGGCTGGGTAGGGGTTAAGATTGTCTTTGTTGGGATTAGGGATTTACCCATAGAAATGAATGGACAGTCCCCACAAAGATATGAATACAGGTCTGTGTGTGTGTGTGTGTGTGTGTGTGTGTGTGTGTGTGTGTGTGTGTTATATGTGTCTCAAAGGCTTCAAATGAAGTCAGGAATACCATTTTGTATTGCCGTGGGAAGAGTCACGATGATGTGTAGGTTGCGTCACTACATTTTGGGTAGATTTATAATTGTTTTACAAATGTCTGTCTGAAGATGGGAATATTCGAACACAATGTTCTGGACGTGAAGATTCTGTATGTTCCTGAGAACCAAACCGATGACTGATCGCTAATGTGACACCTGTCCGACATCGCAGTGTCGAAACGCCGCGGTCGGGTCGTGAATGATGTGCGTGTGATAGCGGCAGGCTGGACCCTGCACAGATCCAGGATTCTGGGACCGCTGCGGCCGTCTGCTTCGCACGCCCGGGGCTCCTCACCCTCCGGAGCGTCACCATGGCGATACCGCAGCCTGCCAAGGCCCGGGGAAGCTGCCATGCTCACTCTCAGAGGCTGCCGTTCGATTGGCTCAGGACAGGGATGTGGGCTGCATGCCACTCCGGGAGTCTCATACATTCGCTTCAGTGTTTACAAACAATGGTCACATGCATTAAGCACAAGCTTTAAAAAAGCCCTATAGATTAGCAGTGGCTGCGCCAACGGATCTGCTATTCGGCAGCCTTTCCAGATTCACCTGGTGCACTTTGACCGCATTAACCCTAAGCCACTGCTTGAGATCCCCCAGCCGTTACTCTCTCTGTGGCTGCGGCAGGTCCCATGTGGTGCAGTACCCATGACAGATGCCTGCATTAAAGTGGGGGTATCTCCCACAGCAGTATCTCCTCCAAGGTCTCAACGAGCTAACTGGGGTTATACGGCTTTGCGATACCCCCCTGCCCCACCACTCAAAAACCCCAAGTGGTTATGCAGCAAGAGACAGCCGGCTAACAGACATTTTCCAGTTTTGTGAAATACTCTCTTAAAGCCCACAGATCATCAGCCTATAGAAACATTTTCTGCAGTTATGGGGGAGCTTTGAAATGCTGCGATTTTTGTGTCGTGACATCAGGCAGACAAAGAAACATGGATTGTCATAGTATTCAGCTAGTTTTGTGATGTTATAGCCACGGTAACTTCTGTTAGGTAATTATGGCATCACTTTTCTCTGTATGGCTTTCTTTGAGCTGCTCTGACCTCTACAGGCTAAGATCTTGTGCCAACCGTCCTGACAGTACAATTTGAGTTGGATCTATTTTCCCCCCACAAAACCGCTTATTGTCAGAGGTTCTGTGTGTGTGTTTCTTTTGCTTTGTATGCGTGATGCAACTGAGGGTCCATCCGAGTGACCTTCATCTGGCCTTCTCCATATTGGCTGATGACCGCGGTCAGTGCTGTGGAGACATTTCAGAGGCTGCTTTCAAAACCAGAACCAGCACGATCTTCCAGCTCTCTGTGATCACAATTTCAGGACCTTACATCTTTGAAACACCATTACCTCTTTCCATTGAGTGCTCTTGACCTTGGTAAACATCTCTGTGATGTCTTCTGCCTGGGGGGTGGACCATCTCATCGCAAAGAGGGGATTTAAAATTTGGGTCACATTCATTTCATACCTCTGCATAGAAATTTGACCTTTTCGATTCTGAGCAGGACAAGCAGGATTACGTTAGGCACAGTGATTTAGGAAATCCATCGTATGTGATTTCTTTTCTTTAACCCACATATTTCTTAGCCACATGGCTGAGGAATTAATCTTCAGATGTGTGGGATTCTCATCCGTGAGTCTGTTTTCTTGCCGTTTCTCTTGGCTGGAGGAATTACTTCTCAATTATTTTCTGAGGGGATCCTGATCCTTCCTCCACGTTGTCCGGCCATTGTTGTGACACAGTGTTCTTTCTCGCAGGTCGGCGGGCGGGCATAGTCTGCAGCAGTGCAGGGTGGTGATTATACACGGGCGTCATCGTACGCACGCGCACAGGGGCGTGATTTGACGCATGGCAGCACTTGGAACTGTGTGGGCTGCAGTGATAGTTTGGAAGCTGTCCTACGCCCTGCACTCCATCGCTGTGACACAAGTCAGGGCTGGGGGGGTGTGTGGCACTGTGTCAGGACGCCTAATCAGTGAGGTCCCACCCTTTACCGAGATAAACACACTGGCTGCGTGCGGATAAGCCGTCTTGGAAGCTAGCTGCATCAAGGGGGGGGGGGCTGGATTGCCGTGCCGGGATCCTGCACACACAGCTGTGTCTTCTGCCTACCATGCGATGGAGGTGTCCGGCCCCTTCACCGGGACATAGAGAACCAGCCGGTGGGCATCGTCACAGGAAGGCCCCGAGTATCGCGCCCGTACAGCCACGTCCAGGAGAAAGGATGCCAAATGAAGGGCCCCCGTGTGACGCTTGTAATGGAGCGTCGGGGTGATTCGGAGCGGCTGACGGGCCCTTTAGAATGTTACCGAGGCTGTATTAGCGCTATCTTCAAGCCGCAAGCCAGCGCAGGGTGAATACCACAGCGCGTCAAACTTAAAAGAGCTCCTTTCAAGCGGCGCATAAGAGCAGGGGCTTCTGGGTGAGCGGAGGTTTTGGAGGGGGGTGCACAAGCCTCTTTCTTCTTTTCTTTGTGACGAGTTAGAAACGGGGGCTTGCTGAAAAGAGCAGATAGTGGGGGTTTATAACACCACTCGCAGGTCATGTGACCACAGTCTACTGACTGCCCGAGATCACAGGACACACTGTGCGACAGGAGCAGGCCGTGTGACCGCAGTGGGTCGACAGCCCCGGGTCACATGACCAAACTCACGCTTCACGGGTCTGTGCTGTTTGACAGCAGCAGGTCACGTGACCGTGTGGAGTAGACAGCACTAGGTCACTGGATTGCAGTGCGACAGCTCCAACAGCAATGACAAAAACCTCAGAGAATGAGACTGTCCCAGGGCACAGAGACTCCTCCGCAGTGTGACACTGCGTTCGCCACTATCCATCACCGAGCCATCTGTGTCCCTGTCACTTCCATGCCGATGGACATCTTGGGTCCCTGTCGGCAAGCGGACTCTCCTGTGCCCAGCTGAGCACACCGAAATCTTTGGAGACGATTAAGTTATCGGGCAAGAGGATAAGTCAAACAGCACAACATTTAAATGAGCTGTCACCACTGCATGCCTCTGCAGTAACCCTGTGGCTCAAGATGGCTCGTCGTCTGCTGGAGGCCGGTCTTGGACGGATGGGCTTGTGGGGGATTATTCCCGATTTCACAGCCCAGGGGGAATCAGACAGTGGTGGGGCAGGATGCCACGGCCTGCCCCTCTATCCGAGTCAGCCCTGTCAGGACCCAGATTATCCCCGAAGCTCGCCTCCACTTCTCCAGCGCTCAGATGCATCTTGGGTAGGGTGTTTTGTCTGGACTGATTGACATTTGGGAGGACTGTCTCAAGCACGAGAAAATTACATGGCAAGGCTCATTATCTGTGCATTTTTTCTTTAATAATTGGTAGAATAGAGACAGGGAGGCAAATGAAAGTGTGGATGAGTGGGAGGTAGCTCGGACGCCTAGGCTCAAAACGTCCAAATAGGCCTTGCATACTAAAATCCTGGCATACATGGGAGAGGTAGTAATAAAGGAAATTCCCACAGATGCCCTCAAAACCCACAGAAATGTAGTATTTTCCTAATAAAAATTCTTGAGGAAGAACTAAAGGGGAACATTTGTATTGGCAATGTTCAAAAGACATATTCACGATATTCACTTTGTAACACCGTTCATGATACTCTTTGTAATAATAGACTGTGTGCTTCTGTGCTGTGGATGAGAGCTGATAGGACAGTAGAACAGCACAAGACCCCGGCGCTCCACATGCAGCCCATTCTACCTGAGGATGTTGTTTCTCAGCCAGCAGAAGGAGATTAACAGTGTCGTTAATTAGCTCATATGAGAGGTACCTTTCTCGACTTCCAGACAAAGCTAATCCAACCTGTTTACCCAGCATGCTGAGTGTAGGCTGATCACCTGACCGAGCAAAGCCTTTTGGCCTGTAAATATGGAGCCTCTGAGGCACTGATGTTCGCAGAGCAGGGAAGGGCGATACAGTTGCCATGACGAAGGGATAGCAAGGGGTAATAAAAGGCGGATTTGACGTTAACCTTGTGAGTCATCACTCCTCCTTTCCCTAGCACAGGCTGATTTGTCTATGGCCTTTTATTTTCCGGGAAGACGGCTCAGCGTTAGATCCCGGCAAACTCCATAAAGGCCGAGCGCATCGGGGAAGCCCATGAGATCTTTTATAAACCTGCAGTCGTTACCTCGGAGGGCCTCCATTAGAAACACGCCAGCAGCCATGTTCTAACATCGCGGAAGGTTTTTATTTAGAGAATTGCAGCACTTCATCGATCCGAATGCCGTGACATTTGGAAACCAGGTGTTTTTTGCTCTGTAGAAGCAGAACATGGTCAAACCAACATCCCAGGATCCAACTTAAGTGCAATTCCCTGGTGCTGTGCCCCCCCCCCCAACCGATGTTCCTGCTGGTGCCTTGGCTTTTTTCCGGCCTAAGACAGAAAGTTAGGAATTAATCACGTTCCTTTATTCTAACATTGCCATTCACATAATGACCTATGGCTGCGAGGGATGATCAAAGGAAAATAATACACTTTTTGACGGGCTGGAAATAAGGTTGCGCCTGTTATTTCTCTGACAGGGAGATGGGTCTCTGAGGGACCGGCTCCAGCCCTTCATGATGTTCAGTGTCAGTTTTTGAAAATTCATTTTTTTCCCCCTCAGTGTTTAATTAGTTTTTACAGCAAGGTCATCTGGCTCCATTGCTTTCTTTGGGTTAATTTGATGAAAGCAGCCCCCGCGTTTAATGGGAAGCCGGCTCCGTCATTGCACTCTGTTCCTTTATATATTCAAGCCACTTCCGTCACACTCGGTCTGCCGCTCTAAACTGTGGTCTCGGCCTGCGTTTTTACGTATTCCGTCCACCTTCCCTTCCTCGAGAGCACGTCTGCTTCAAGTTCCCAACCACTTAATTGCTCTGGCTCTGAATGATCTCCTTCCTCTCCATTCTTCTCTGCTTTGAAAGCGGTGCCGGTCATTCTCTCTCAAACCCTGGCCTCCCTTGACATCTGCTGTTGCCTTCTCTTTACAGGTGAGCTTCTTCACTCCTCTAATATTTTTTTTTTCTTGCCCGGACAAAGATGCCACCAGTGCCGTTATTCAGGCAGGTACCTGCCTCATATCCCCAGATGGAGCTGCTGATGATGACAATGAAATAAATAATAGAAAATTAATTATAATAAATAGCTAAATTGATCATAATTAGCCAGACATTATTAGAAAATGTACTAATTAATGTACATAACATAATAATCAAACTTGCAGAAACACTCAGGAGATAATATCATAAAGGGCGGCAAGGTGTAGGTCGCTGGAATGGGAATGTGTGACTGTGACACGATGCCGCTGGTTTGTCTTCTGTCCCCAGCAGAATAGTCAAATGTCCGCTGGGCTCTTAAGTAAGGCCTTTAAGCTTCGAAATGTTCCTGAGCCGCCACATAAGAGGCTTGACCCTGCGGTCGGACCCCAAGCTTCCCTCACCTGTACGTGTGTGTGTCTCTAAGGAAGGATGTACGAAAAGAAGCATACCAATGTACTTGTGCGAATGCCAAATGAAGCATCATTTCATTTAAATATTGTTACAATTCAGATGGTATCTCAACCGCTGGATCACTGAAAGGTCCCTGTAGGGTAGGTCAGTTGCAGATAAGACAGTCCAGCTGACACCTCCTGATTTCTGCCACCAGGGTCTTCCGCAGCAGCGAGCTGGCTGTAGCTGCCCGTAGTCACGGCCCTGACACTGTGTCCGCGATGTGCATTTGCAGCCACATGCACCTCTCTCTCTTTCTGCACTTCCTGATTTTACCCGTCCCCAGATGGAGGGCCGCAAATTTTGGGACGTTGATGTATCGCTGACTAATTAATGCTGTGGGAGACGGGATGATGCAGGGATCCTGGGGAGAAGGTGGACCACAGGAGAGGCGTCGCCCGTGTACATGGGTAAAGAATCACTTCACCGAAAATGGGACATTAAGAAAATCAATTTCCAATTCTACGCAGTGGAACTCTTTTTATGGATTTAATGCGAGTTACCGGATTCTCCTCCTTTCTCATATTAGACACGTGGCAGGTTCAGTGCGAGGCCATCGTCTCCCACGTCACGCTTTAAGTTCCCAATGGATCAGGGTAGATCACTGGAGGATAAAAACAGCCCCCCTCCCGCCTCCTGGCTCACATGGGACAGGAAATGCAACCGTCATGCCTTATAACAAAATATTGCATCGGGTATCACCGAGCCGTTATTTAGAGATCAATAACTGACAGCACAGCTGCTCCTGCGCGTCACCGTCGTTCGAGACGTTAACGGCTAAAGATTCTCATCAAGGAACCGTACTGTAAGCATTTCCTTTAAAATGCTGAAAGGCAAGCTGGGAAGAAAAAGGAGTAACAGACCAGCGAGATACGATTGTAATTGTTCACCAGGGGATACCATCTGATGCTGAATGTGTTTCATTTGAGGAAGTTATTAGAACTTGGCAGCCGACGCCTTAGTGATGGTTAGAAACAACAACGGCCTTATCCCGAGGAAATGAAGTAATTGACTTTGAGAGCAAGATGAAGCAGACGAGCTAGCTCACTTAAGGCGCAGAACAGAGAAGCAGCGCTTCTGCATTCTTCAGCTGGGACTTGGAAAGGAGGGTCCCTTCACAGGCAAACAAGCTGAGGGAGCGGTGAGGCTTCAGACGGCCAAACTGGCACTTCGTCAAAAGGTTCCCGTCCAGATACTGTAATTCCTTGCTCATCTTGTATGTCCTTTCATCAGCAGAAATTAGCATACGCTGAGGCACGCTGTCACACAACTCCTCATGGAGAGGGACCGTAGCGAGGATCTTTCTGATGTTGGGGCAGCTCTGCTTTAGGTGAAAGGAATAGAAGAGGTTTTTTTTTCTTCCCCCTGCTAACCATAAAAGCTGATGTGTGAAATGTGAAACTCCTTAGCAGACGCATAACCAGGATATCTTCTACTTTCTGAGCTACGTTGAAAGAAGGGGAAGGCGGAGAGTGATGAGCATTTTAGCTCTAAAACTGAGGAGCAGCCTGCTGTCTTCTGGCACTCCCAGGTGTCCCCAGCACGCGATCTGGGTGATGATGAAGTGACCAGGCAGGACATTGCTGTGGGAGACCATGGTTGGCCTGCTTGTCTTCACTAGGTTCCTATGCTCCACAGTTAACAACTCCATGAAGGGTTCCAACAAAAACCTACTGCAAGGAACTTAATCCAGAATCCACACAGGAGACCCAAAACGAAAGGGAACTGAATGCAGATTCTCCAAATGCTACGAGCCAGTTCACTTGTGGGTCTGGATGCACAGTGTGCTGCCATATTGCCCAAATCCCGAAGCCTGGGGGCTTTTGGAGACTTTTAACTGATTCTTCTCTCCATCTTTAGCTCTTTGAAGCAAATGTCACATGGATTTCTCCCTCACTTTTTATTGTTCCTAAATTGAAAAGTAGATTCTTTGAGATGCCTATTGTCTTTAGTTCATAATTCCCCTGCACGCTCTTTAAACCAGCAGGGGCTTAACAGATTCACGGGTCGAGTTGGAGACTTTTAAGGGTGGTTTTGAAGACTTTAAACTCGCAGATTCGAATCTAGACACATCCGCGCCTGTATACTGTGCTTCTGACAGATAAGAAAGGGAAGCGGGAAGAGACCTTTGTTATCACGTGGACGTCTTTCAGATCTCCGTATGGGAGCCGGGGCCTTGCACTCAGATGATAACAATAATGACAGCTGACGAGATCTGTGCCCCAAGTTGCTGTGAACGCAAAGCTAAATAATTGTGTACCAAAGAAACTTGGACATAGTATTTAATTATTTTGAAGTATTAAAATGGGCACATTGAACATTGAAATGTTGATGTTAATATAATACTTCTTGCACGTCAAAGAAATTTAGAACATGTCAATTTAGGCCTCAAACACTATTTCACATTCAGTTATTCTTTTGATGGAGTTTTTGTTGGAATGTGTTTGATTATGAATGACATTCGCCGGGATGACATTTAGTTCAAGGTCCTCCAGGAATCTCTGTTTGAAAGGTGAGCGACGAGCACAATGGCTGAGGCAGTGTTTGTGACTGATTTGTGGTGGTGTTTGGTCAGTCATGCTGTGGCAGGATGCGTGAGTGACTTATGGTTGTGTTCAGAGGACTGTGCTGTGGCTGGATGTGTGATGAACTCGTGGTTTTGTTTGGGCAATCATGCTGTGGCAGAATGTGCAAGTGTCTCATTGTTGTGTTCAGAGGGCTGTGCTGTAGCTGGATGTGTGATGAACTCGTGGTTGTGTTTGGGCAATCATGCTGTGGCAGGATACGTGAATGACTCATGGTTGTATTTGGAGAACTCTGCTGTGGCAGGATGCAAGATTAACGTGTGGTTGTGTTTTAGGTTATTATGCTGTGGCAGGATGCACGAGTGCCTCTTGGTGATTTTGGCTGGTATTATTCTGTTGTTTGTACCCCAATCCCTTTATACATCATAGTCTGTCAGATCTGGCCTTTGAGAGTGCATCGCTAATATGAAATCCTGATGGAGCCTGTGTCCGTATTCATTTTACTTTAGAGAACTGTCTCGTTTCTTGCCTTCCCCTCATCTCCCATCAAAAGCAGGTCATGTCGACGGGAGATGAGCACCACTGAGATAAACATATTCTTTATGCAGAATGGGACCACCACCTTTCTTGGCTCTCTAACGTCACTTATCATGGGTACCTACACTTGATCAATAAGTTTCAAATATGATTAGGCTCTGGAGTTTTAAAGCTCTACTCACAATTGGTGCCGGGGATATAAATCGTTCGTTTAAATGGAGTCTGTTTCCCAGTTCTAGACCAGTCGGACAAATGTATATTTTTTTCCTTTCCTCCCACCTGCCCCTTTTTACTTGGAGACAGTGTAGAGCGGCTGATTTATAGTCTGAGATGGAAGCTAAAAACCTTCCGGTATAACTCCACAAATCATGGGTGTGCACGAATATTTTACGGTTTGAGGCCCCGCTCTGTTTAAATTTCAGGGTATGCCCCGTACATCACTTTAATGGAACTGTCATGGACAAGATTCCACTAGGAAACCCAAGAGACTCTTACCATAGGTACCCAATGGGAGATTGGAAATACATACTAAGCACAATACAAATCCCCCATTCCTACATAAAGGGGAGACTGTTTAGCTGTGGATCCAAGATGGTATGAGAGAGTTTGATATTGAAGGGAACACAGCTTAATACATTTTTGGGGAGTTTTTAAAGCCAAATTAAAAACCGGGCTGGTACACACTTCCCCCATCCCCTCCTGTCCCTACACCTCTGTGTTGAGCCCTTTAATGGCGGCTTGGCTAAATCGTATGAGAATGACCTGTTTTGCTTGATCCTCGGCCCGACAGGAGTCATACGTTCTCAGTTTGAATGCCATCCATCATTCGCGTCACATTTCTGTTCGTTGTTGAGATGGTCATCAAGCGGCCGGGGTCATTTAAACGTGGGAACGGTGATCTGAAGCGAAGCCGTTCAGTACCATGAAGGTTGCTGGGTCTGCTCCCATTAAAGGCTCTGGGGCAGCATCGTGCCGCCGTGCTGCAGAGCACAAGCCGGCTGTACGAGCTGATATAACACAAAAGCAGCTTTACGAGCGGATAATGAGCCTATAATGTAAAAGTAGCACAATATCACAGCAGGTGCTATGCAAAGCGCTGCCATTGTCTTTCAGCCAACAGCTCAGTATTCATAAGCACGACAAAATGCATAATAATACATCAAGAATGTTTTGCTTCCAATAAAATGGAAGAGCAGTTCATATAAAGAAAATGCAATAGTCTGGCTTTAATGCAAGAACAGACAAATTAAATAGGTGGGAAATTATCTTGGATTGCTGGAGGGAGAATGTCACATGACGGGAGAAGGTGTGTTCTGATTGGAGGGCAAACAGAAACGTGACCCTGGGATCTGGCATTAAATGGCAGGTATAAGTTCATCCTTTTGAGGAGTAATAGGCATGAGGTGTGGATGGAACCAACACAGCACAACAGTTAAGAACAAAATGGAAAATAATACCCAAAGAGAGGCAGGTGAGGCTGCAGCAGAAAGAATTGCACCTAGGGATGAAAGCAGGTGGGGAGAATTAGCACAGATATCATGGTCACCTACACCCCCCCTCCCCAAAAAAAGAAAACCAAATAAATTATAGACATCAGACCAGATTAAAAATAAATGAAAAAGCAATTAAATATGAAAGACAATTCCAGTGTGTGGTGGGTGAATTACAGTTAGTCTTTACGGCAGTCAGAAATACTGACAGGCTCCTTGTTTCAGCTTTACACCTAAATGTCATCGTGGCATATCTGTGTGCCGCCATCTGCCTTTTCGCCATCTCTGTGATTGTCTTCAGCCAGGGATAATGGAGGAATCACCCTTTCTGATCACACCAGCATTAACAGGAGACTCCCATTCTCTGTAGCGTGAGATAACCATGCAATCATTCCTCCTTGAAATTATCAAATGACCATAACCACATGAATGTTTTCCCCCTATATGCGAATTCTTTTCCTTTCTAATTTAGGATGTGTGGTTATTTCTATGTGACTTTTTGATTTGTCGTGGAATCTCGGACGGAAGCTTCCAGGATACGTCCCGTGAGACTAGGCCTCAGTGTGACGGCTGCCGCTCGCTCTTTCAGACTCGCGAGCGGGCGAGGGAGCGCCGCAGAAGATGGACCACGCGGTGGTGGGCGGGGTGGTGGCGGTGGTGGTCTTCGCCATGCTCTGCCTGCTCATCGTGCTGGGCCGTTACTTCGCCAGGCACAAAGGTAAGAGCTCCGCCGTGGCCAATCGTAGGCGAGAGGCTTTCCCTGGGGGCGTGGCTGACACGGGGCCGCCCCTTCACGACAGGCACGTACTTCACCCACGAGGCCAAAGGGGCGGACGACGCTGCAGACGCTGACACGGCCATCATCAACGCCGAGGGTGGCCACAACAACTCAGACGAGAAGAAGGAGTACTACATCTGACCGGCTGGGCCACCTCATATCGGACACTGAGCTGTTTGGGGCAGGGAGGGGTGGGGAGGGTTGAGCAGGGTCCTGGGGGTGGGAAGGGGCGGACCTGACGATTTTAACTCCAGCCTGTGCATCTGAGAAAGTAAAGTGTGCTGGGAAAGGGTGGGGGGGGGCAATTTAGACTCGAGGGAAGAAGAGGGTTGGGAAACACAGAGAGAGACATCATCAGAAATCATCATAGACAGCTTTATCATTCAGCCCCCCCCCGCCCGGGTTTTCTTTAGTTCAACCATCTGCAGAAAATTCTGTGCCTTGTTTTTTTCTCTCCCTCCCCCGCCCCCCATTTCTTTTTATCATCCCCCCTCCCCCATCACACTATAGCCAATTCCCAAGCTCTAGTCCTTCACATGTTACTGGTCTTGTGAAGTCAGATTACAGAACACTTGTGCGTTGCATTGTGGACCCCCCACCCCCCTGCCAGACGGTACCAGATTCTGCTGGGAGCTGGGTCCCTGTGTCGCACACTGCTGTAGCTTCTCTGAATCCAATACAGAGAGGCTTCGGCGCGTTAAGGAGAAGCTGTAGTTAACATCAAAACATCTCATTGGCTTTCATGGTGGAGGCCAGAGGAGCTCCCATGTCAAACATTCTTGCTTTTTTCCCCTCCAGTTTAACATGGACTCTTTTAAAACATTTTTTTCTAAAGACTCACCAGTGTAAAGTGTCCTACCAATTTCCACCATCCAGAATAACCACAGAAATAACCACATTTTTGTTTTAGCTGCAGTGAAGTTCTCTGTTCAAATTGGATGTTTTTTTTCTAAAAAAAAAAAACGCTGTTCCAGTTTCTCAGACAGATTGTATGAAACCTAACAAAGGCACTGCGGTTACAGCAGTGTTTGTGTGTGTTTACTTTAGCATGTGTACCAGCCCTGGGACTGGAAAACAGCTTTCTTGTATAGGATTGTTGAGTATCATTTTTTTCCATTGGTCTTCCTAACTGACAGGCATTTTTTATCAAAAACTTGCACACAGATTTGAAACCACTGACAGTCTGAAGATTTGACAGCTACCAAAAGCAGGTTCCCAAAAAGTAGTAACCCTCAGGACATGTTCTTATTAAAAAAATAATTAAAAATCCATTAAAAACAGTAAAGTCAAATAAAGGATTTTGACTTGATTTTTCCCCTCATTAGCACACTTTAATTACAGAATAACAGGTTAAAAAACACTGCTTTTACAGTGTAATCCTCGCCATTCTCTATTAATATAATTATACAATGTATTATTTTAATATTATGATGTGTTTTACAAAACAGGCAATATATTGTTATATATTTATTTGGAGTTAGTGTTGCATTGTGATTCTTTAACTACAGCCAAAACAGTAATATATTTTAATGTAAAATAAAGTTTCTATCAGAATATGTTAAAATCTTAAATACTGAATATTATTCCCAACTTTAAACTCATTCCTTTCTATGATACCATAAATTTTATTACTGTAGTAATTCTCCTGCTTTCTAACTACAGAGCAGAAATACTTTGCAACTGGCAAAAATCTCTGCAAATCACACGTGTTCAGTAATATATACAGTAATTAACTATATTCATTCAACTCTATTAGCTTCAGCAAGGAAGACCAAGAGGACATACCCCTTCCTGCTTCTGTAATGCCATGGGCACGTTTCGGTGACCATGAGTATGCCTTTTCCATCCCATGCACATATCTCTCTCTCTGCATGCCATCACCATACAATAAACACATTTTCTCTGTACATAGACACACCCTCACCATAGCATGAACACGCCCTCTACATACCATGGGCACACCCCTCCTTGCCATGGGCCCGCCCTCTCCATATTCTGGACACACCCCTCCTTGACATGGGCCCACCCTCTCCATACTATAAACACACCCCTCCTTGACCTGGGCCCGCCCTCTCCATACCATGGACACATCCCTCCTTGACATGGGCCCACCCTCTCCATACTATAAACACACCCCTCCTTGTCATGGGCCCGCCCTCTCCATACTATAAACACACCCCTCCTTGTCATGGGCCCACCCTCTCCATACTATAAACACACCCCTCCTTGACATGGGCCCACCCTCTCCATACTATAAACACACCCCTCCTTGACCTGGGCCCGCCTTCTCCATACCATGGACACATCCCTCCTTGACATGGGCCCACCCTCTCCATACTATAAACACACCCCTCCTTGTCATGGGCCCGCCCTCTCCATACTATAAACACACCCCTCCTTGCCATGGGCCCGCCCTCTTCATACTATAAACACACCCCTCCTTGTCATGGGCCCGCCCTCTTCATACTATAAACACACCCCTCCTTGCCATGGGCCCGCCCTCTTCATACTATAAACACACCCCTCCTTGCCATGGGCCCGCCCTCTTCATACTATAAACACACCCCTCCTTGTCATGGGCCCGCCCTCTCCATACCATAGACACGCCTCATGCTCTCACTGTACCCCTTACTGTACTACACGATTAGCCTCTCTGTGCTTCTGTGATACCAAGCTGCCACCGGATCTTCCTACGTTTCCTCTAGTCAATTTTATTTTAAACTGCCAGAAATGCCAACAAAACAGAGGAATACCTTTGCAGCATTTCCAGCGTGTCGAAGGAGGGCTTTGTCGCTTAGTTTTCTCCGTCGAAGGCGAACCCGTAGGTCTCCATGACGGATCTCCCGCTTGACTCCCCGCTTCCGTAAACATGACACCAAGGTTAATGTCCTCTAAACATTCTGCTTAAAAGCAAGGGAATGTAGTAACATTCACTATTTTGTTTTTGTTTTGTTTTTAATTTCCAAAATAAATTCTTTGAAACGAAGGAGCCACTGCCTTAAAAAGTAATGTATCATGGCTTTTACACTATAAGAAAACAAATCATTTGTCTCCATCTCCATTTCCTCTGTTCACATGTGACAGTGTAAATTGAGCCTATAAAGGTATTTTCACATACGATTTGAGATTATGTGACATATTTCATAGTGATTATTATTCGTCTTGAGTCAAACGTGTGCCAGTCTCTTCTTAAGCTGAATATTCAGATTTTATTCTCTAAACACAGTATTCATTATTTAAATGCTGGCGATCTGTTGATAATAGCAACTGCAGACAGGGTGAATACGTTTGGTTTTATATACCAAACCCATTTTGGTTGCATTTAACAGTTTCATAGCCACAGCCAAGACTATCTGGGAACAGAATGGATCTTAGAAGTTGTGAAACTAGTTTCTGCCCACTGCACTAAAAATGAGCATTGGCTTGTTTGAAAATGAAAACAGTCAGCAGGATGAAGCCCACAATGTACAAGACAGACTATAAAACAGACATTTTCCACAGACAATTTAGACGGATGACAGAACTGGCTGTCAGTTTTTTCTCCACTGTTTCTTCCCTCCCCTTCTGTATAAACGGTGTTATTCAGGGTGCTGGAGGACCGGCCGTGTGCCACATCTCCTCCGCCCCAATTCAGCCAGCTCCACGGATCTCAAACAGTACGTCTTGCATCTCAGGTAGAATGCAACGTTTCCACCCCACTCACCAATGAAACGGAAATCGCAGAATCACGTGGCAAAAGTTCTGGGTTTTAGTTGTACATGTTTACGTGTTCTTGGAATACAGTGCACTGTTTTAAACGTGTTGAGTATTACTTTGCATAGACCTAGTTCACAAAAGAAAGACTCCAGTCGTTCTGTGATAGAGACAAGCCGGCTTGCTGTGCTACAATCACTAGAAAGGTGCCACGTCCTGGAAGCTCGGGGCTGCTGAGGATTTTTGGCCCAGGAAAGTTGGCCCTTGATGAGGTTTAGGTAGATTCTGTCTTTCTGCTGTACTTGGGCAATGTTACTGTGTATTAATGATGAAAAAATATCAACATGTTCCCATACACATTTTGTATTGGTTCATAAAAAGACATTTTTACAAAAAAAAAATAAAAAGAGAGAGTACTTGTCTTAATAAAAGAGTTATTAATGTTCAAAGTACATGTTGTTTGGCCATTTTTTATTTTTACACTAACTGGTGGGTTTTCTGTGATACAACTTGGGAGACACCTATGCATGGAAGTTCCATATTCAGAAAGATTTATAGAATATCTAGGACAGGCAGAGTGTGGTTGCGTCCCAGGACTTCCATCTCATGGCCCCTCTTTGTGAGAGAGCGACTTGTGGTCTGTGCTTGAATGGAAACTCAGGGAGGGGGGTCCGGGACTTTTCCTGACAGGGGGACATCAATTCTTCAGTTGGCAGGCCTTTTACCCAGGTGCTGGGAGGTCAGTGACACCATTACCAGCAAGTCAAAAGTGCTTTCAGCATGTACTGCTTCAAAATGTGAATTTAAAGGAAACGGTCGTAGACCCCCCAGGACATCGGACAGACTAGCAGTCGTGACAATAACAGACTGAAGCAGACACTCTGAAAGTCACCAAATCCTGCTTCTACTCATCGTGATTAACTCTGGTCCCATCCAACGGCCACAGGCCTCAGATTAACCCTCTGAATCTGGAAGCTGGTGCAGATACGTCCATGGGGCTGGAAGGCGATGGGCAGGAAGAGGAAATCATGCAAAAATTATATATAGAGCCTTACGTTTTCATTGTGAATGCTTAAGTCACTGCTGGTTAGAGCTCAGAAATATAATATTGTGCTTTTCACACAAACCCAATGATTTACAGAAATACAGAGTCCGTGTCTGACACCGTCAGAAACCGTGACTGAATGTGGCTGATAAATAAAAATGTATTAAAATGCATGTGAAAGAGCCACAATTACAGCTCCTGTCTGTATATTTTCATCAAGAAAAAAAGTTTGATTTGCACAAAAAAAAATACAAAGCCGTTTTCACACCTCAGCACCAGAGCTATCAACAAAAAACCTTTTTGTTGATTATAGAGGCAATTCTTATTTAACAAAAAAGTACATTTTAAAAATCCACGTGAGGCTTTCATTCCAGCGACACTACACGCTAGCATTAGCTTCCAATTTAGGCACACAAAGCGCAGCGCTTCCCTCATTAATGGACCAGAAAAGCACTTAGTCGACATTCCCAACCGCACAAAGGCAGGAGGATGGGCATTTCGGCCTGGTTTGGGTTTTCCATACTGTAACACAAGCATATCCTAAATTCACAGCCTGCCATTGGGGGATTTACCCACCTTATCTCAGACTCCCTGGGACCTACATCCCACAGCACGTGGGCAAGCAAATCTACTCACAAAAAAGAAAACTTTCTATAGATCCGTTCGCATAGAGAATACGTGAAAACAGATTTCCGCACCGGCCGTCTTGAGACGGCCCAGGTCCATTACAGGTAACATCAAGGACCCAAAACATGACCCCAACAAAGCACAGCACACAAACCCTCCTCTAAGGGGCACCATTTTATTTTTTCTTTACAGTGCAGCTTAGAGGTGAAAACAACAAGACGAGTTTCAGTATGAAGCCAGCGAGGTTACCATTTCAACCTCCTGAATCTTTCCGTTCCATGATGGTTTAGAGGGGACATGTCCTGCTACTTGGCTTTCCAATCTGCCAGGACTCCTGCCTGAAGCATTGTAGGTTTACCTGACAGGCTGGACTTGGTAATCTGGTTGTAATTCTGTAAATCACGCCTTACAGCAGGGGTAGGGAACCTGATCCATGGAGAGCCGGTATGGGTGTGGGTTTTTGGGATGGCCTCTCAATCAGCCAATAACAGTGGATTCCAAGGACTGGAGTTGAGAATCGCTGCTTTATTATTGGCTGACTGAGAGGTCATCCCAAAAACCTGCACCCACACTGGCTCTCCATGGATCAGGTTCCCGACCCCTGCCTTACAGGTTGACTGGGTAACTTGGTTTAAATTCTGTAAATCACGCCTTACAGGTTGACTGGGTAACTTGGTTGCAGTTCTGTAAATTGGCAGCACTCCTGCTGTCCTGGTAAGGTAGTGAATGATGATATCACGCTGCCACGTCACCTAGGGCCACCAGCTGCGACAGGTGTCCTTGGAGACGCTGTCAGGGGTACCGACCTGCAGGTCCCATTACAGCGGCCCATGAGGCACCGTCGGGCTTAGAGGTGTGTGTTTCCGGCACATATTCTATTTGCACATTGCGTCAGTGGCCACCCACACAGACAGCAGCACTGGGCCCGCGTGCTTCTCTCAGCTGAGAGTCGTCCCTCGTCACTGCTGCAGACTGGCAGCTCTAACGAGAGCCCTGTTTATCCTCCCTAACGGCGCCACACCAGCCTCATCTTATTTGTGGGAGATGTCATATCGCCACCAAAGGTCCCAGACAATTACGAGCAGGAGTTAATAATGTAACGCCCTAAGCAGAAGCACGCGAGCCTCTTACTGCACACTGCGCCGCGTTGCCCCCGGTCTCCAGCTAACACGCTTGCAGGGAGGCCAAGGAATTCGAAACGCTTCCTGAAAAATGGCCACCTTAGTTTAAGGCCCCACAGCCCCAATGCTTTATCAAAGCTTAACGGAACCTGTGTTAATCCAATATCTTTCCTTTATCTTATTTAGTATTGTCAAGTTGTAATTAGTTTTTAAATTAATTAGGGTTTTAATTAGAATCTAATTAATGCTCTTACAGGCTTACGAAGGGAGTTTGGGAAGGCTAGGGTCACTCCTCAGGAGAGTACCATTGTTACACTGTAGTTTGAGTCACATCCTTAATTGGTGAAGGCTCACATTTTAGGCGATATACTTGATTTCTATCCTGGCGATGAAATTAAATGTTTTTATATCATGGGCTGGATTGACATTTAATTTGTTCTGCATAGAAATGGCACTATTCCAATTATCAAGGAACAATGAGAGATATCTCACTCTTAGAGCAAATTACAGGAAACACAGTTCTTTCTGGGATCTTTCTGACAGTTGCTTAAGCCTTAAACTGATTTATATTATGTTTCTGTCATCTTTGGGCGTTTTTAACCTCTCAAGCACATACTGCGAAGATACCCTATTGTTGTCAGCGTGAAGGTCTGCCCTAGCAATCTTTTCATTGCATCTAAAACTTTTCCCCTCAGATTAAACTATTTACTCTCCAATAAACCCTCAAAATGTGCTTATAAACCAATCAACAAAAAGGTATTTTTTCCGAATGCTTAAAAAAAGCCCAGAATGAGATTATCATATTGAAAGTGACTGATAACGATGACACGTCTGCCCCCTGGCCTCAGCTTAGACTGAACGGATGTCTCAAAGTGACACTTACATGCTCTCGGGCCCTGACTGCCGTCTCCATGGAAACCACTATTCCGAATCCACCGCTGACCAAAGTCCACAAGCTTTCTCATTGCCAACCCCATATTAGTAAAGGCCCTATGGGTAGGTTATCCAAGGTGTTCCCAACCTTTCCATGACCACGGACCACCATGTGCTGTGCAAAGACTTCACAGACTGGTTAAACTCAACCAGGGGTGGGAATGAGGTGCTGGCAGTCGACTGGGAGGGGCAGATTTACTAAGTTTAGCCATTTCCATTAATTTCATTTATTAATGTGATGAGAACGCCAGGGTTTGTTCAAAATAAAGGTGCAACTTGAAAATATTAAGTTTGCCTTTATATTTGCCTACCCCTCCCCCAAACCCCTAATGTTTTGCAGCAACCCAGCGGGATACTAGCACCAGACCGGGAGCTGGGAACCCCTGGCTTATCCTTTGGAGATAGTGGAACCATAGGGCTGGTGATCCTATAGGAGTGGCTATCCCATAGCGTAGGGCGTGTCCTCTGGGAGTTGCTATCCCATAGCGTAGGGCGTGCCCTCTGGGAGTTACTATCCAATAGCGTATTGCGTGTCCTCTGGGAGTGGATATCTCATAGCATATTGCGTGTCCTCTGGGAGTTGCTATCCCATAGCGTAGGGCGTGTCCTCTGAGAGTTGCTATCCCATAGCGTAGGGCGTGTCCTCTGGGATTTGCTATCTCATAGCGTATTGCGTGTCCTCTGGGAGTTGCTATTCCATAGCGTAGGGCGTGTCCTCTGGGAGTTGCTATCCCATAGCGTAGGGCGTGTCCTCTGGGAGTGGATATCCCATGGCAGGGGCGTGTCCTCTGGGAGTGGATATCCCATACCAGGGGGCGTATCCTCTGGGAGTGGCTATTCCATACCAGGGGGTGTGTCCTCTGGGAGTGGCTATTCCATACCAGGGGGCGTGTCCTCTGGGAGTGGCTATTCCATGCCAGGGGGCGTGTCCTCTGGGAGTGGATATCCCATGGCAGGGGCGTGTCCTCTGGGAGTGGATATCCCATACCAGGGGGCATATCCTCTGGGAGTGGCTATTCCATACCAGGGGGCGTGTCCTCTGGGAGTGGCTATTCCATACCAGGGGGCGTGTCCTCTGGGAGTGGCTATTCCATAGCAGTGAGCATGTCCTCTGGGAGTGGATATCCCATACCAGGGAGCGTGTCCTCTGGGAGTGGCTCTCTCACAGGCAGGTTGTTCCTCTAGGGGTGTAGGTCACATAGTATATTGCTAATCTTTGGGGAGAAGGATGTTCACAGTACTCCTGTCAGCTGGAGGAGTTAGCAGAAGTTCACTTCAGCAAATGTTCATCTGTCAGACAGCCATTAAGCCCAACAGGCCTTTAATGTCACACACTGCATATAGCGTAAAACCTGAGCAAAGCAATATATTAAAGGCCATTGGGTTCACAGAGGATGTTAAGGCTTGATTGACCTGCTTTAGCATAACCCAAAGGAGGTAAAGAGACAGGATTTGTTCTCTGGATGTAGGTAAAGATACCATTCATCAACATGCCTGTAGCCGACAACAGTAGTAATTTATAAAGTAAAAGTTCGAAAATATTAATATAATGCAAATTTTCAAGTATGCTGGCATGATGAAAAACATTGTATAAGGGCTCACGGTTTCTAGGAAGTGGCTGCAGTGAGTAGTAAGTAGCGAATTTCAATGGACTTGCGATGAGCAGGGACATTTCAAGTGTTCCTGGCAGTCGTCCTAGAACACAGACACGGTGCTCCCAATCCGCACTGGCCATCGGAGGAGATGTGGGCTGACTCTGCCTGCATGCCCTGTACGGTGCCGCTAATCTCTCT
Organism: Brienomyrus brachyistius; assembly: GCF_023856365.1. Classification (NCBI taxonomy): domain Eukaryota; kingdom Metazoa; phylum Chordata; class Actinopteri; order Osteoglossiformes; family Mormyridae; genus Brienomyrus; species Brienomyrus brachyistius. Next base: position 13,297,733 of record NC_064549.1, read on the forward strand.
GATCGGCGGGTTGGCACACCATGCAGACACACGCCGAGGGTGGGGCACAGGCTGCGGTGTCACACTGCAACACGGGCCAAAGGAACAGCACTTCATGCATACATTTGAGGCTACGTCAGCTATAGCAAGGCCTGCTTGCCCCCCCTGCGTTAGAAACCTTCACGACTTCTGTCCTCTGTAATCCGTGGATATGCACATACCCTCCTTCACCTTCATGCCACATGTATGCATTGACTCACCTGGGTTCTTGCAGGGGCTGGAGCTCCCTCTAATGGTCGACTGACCACCAGGAATGTCACATCCTTTCCACAGATCCACAAATCCAGCTCATTCTTTTGCAGTGTGAGAGAAATCTAAACCTCTGTCACCTTCATCAGCTGAGTCCACAGATGGTCAGAAGTGATTAGGAAAAAAAAATATGGAGCATGTGGTGTGCGAAAAAATCTTGACCAGAGTAAGCGTCCCTCTCCTTCAGAGGAAGTTCTTCACCACAACTGCCAGAACTTTTTCAGGAGAGACACCTACAAAACCATGTTCACAGCCTGTTGCACACAGAACAAGTACAATGGCATAGTATTAATTGCTATAGTTTTAGCTAAATTGTGAAGAAAAGTTTTTTTTTTACACATTATTACTTTTACACTCGAGTCTCTGTCTCCCCGAAGTGGTTACCTGGTCAGGTCTATAGAGATCGGTGTCAACCATGTCAAAATCAGACAAAAGCAAACGATCACACATGGAAAGACCAGAAGATGGAATAAAACTGACAGCGAGCTGCATTATTTCACACGACAGCGTACATGTCTTGCTACCGAATTTAGATAATTGCTGTCAAAGTTCAATGAGGAGAGAAAAAAAAGCTTCCCCCTTCAGTGGAAATCAAGAAGAAATTAGCCCAGCCAGATGACTAAAGACCTTTGTATCGGCATCTTGTACTTTACATAGAACTCCCAAATTAGCCATGTCCTGGGAAACAATAGCAGACATTTATCAGCGCTGGTCACGTCTGCCTTGCTCACCGTCAGCCATTAATGCCCACTGACGTACTTGGCGATAAACTATCGAGGTGATTTATGTTCTCCTTCTGTCCCCCACTGTAAAATTAAAATTTATTTTAATCTCAAGCCAAATAATAAAGCACTGGCCTCACACGGTTCTGAAGCTGACACACAACGCCCTCCAAGATGACCGTGATCCGCTGAGTTCAACCACATCCCCAAGGCAGCTGTATGAATCTCAAATACCCTCAATGGTCCTGAGATGGAGGATTCAGTTGCTGCATTATGGACTATAATGTGCTTCAAGGGAGAAATTTACCATGCCTGCCTGCCCTGAGAAGAAATAACATTGTCCAACATTAATACCAGAAAGCAACTGCATGCATTTCAGCCCAGACCTTCAAGTACTCCTGTTAATCAACCTCAAAGTACAACTGAATCGTTTACCAGCTGTGAGGAGCAGAAGCAATATTATAGACAAAAAAATTATTGCTTTTGTGCTGAAAAATGCATGTCACACCACAGTATGTCCCAGCAAATAAATGGGTAACAAAGTGCAATTTGCACCGATGAAACATGTATATGAATGACAAATACCACATATGTGAGTTTCAAATTGCGTGTCTTTTAGTAGAGATGACACCAATGTGAAGCTGGTCCCGGTGCTGAAAGAGCTGGGCTGATTCTCAATTGGTGCCTTTTGAGAACCTGCCCGCATTTCCACCAGTTTCAAAACAGAACGGAACAGTAATGTTACAAAGGCGGAAGTGAGAGTACCGTACTGAGATGAAGTGTCCTCTTGTTCTTCCATAGTGTGTCCTTTTATACAGAATATCATTTCTCTCATATGAGGCCGAATTGTTTGTATATTTCAACTTCACAATCAAAAAAGCAAAAAAAAAAAACTGGGGGGGTGTGAACTGTCATGGGAGACATGGGGGTAAGAAAATGCTTTGCTTTTATCTATGTTTTTTTTACTTTTAAAGACGCTACAAGTTACGGATGGGAGTTTGATTTTAATAATAACATCAAGCAGCATTAATAATTCACAGTGAATGCTCTCAAAATGACAGTCATATAACCTTTTTCATTTTTTTTTTACCATTGATTGGACGGTGATGTAACATAATTTGAATTAGCCACAGGAATCCTTCATACGATGCTTTAACAAATACTTTTACTGATGTTACTGTGGCAATTACTATGATTTTTTTTTTTGTTTATTTGGATGCTATAGCCAGTCCCACTTCCACTGACCTTACGGTTCCAAGTTCTGAGACCATCTTCACCGTGGTGCCGTGCTGGAGCTGCTTTTCTCTGGCCCCGGGGTCATTTTTCTTGCGGTGGAAACACACAGAACCAGCTCCAGATTGGGAAAAAGTCCAGCACCAGCACAGAATTGGTGGAAACGGGATAATAATCATGTACTTATGTCAGATTAATACCTGTATGATCCGGCAAAGAGAACCGACATCTCAAGGAGAGGTAACACTGTTCCGTAGAAAGTCAGTAAATGATAGAGCAGAGGGAGATCATTCTGTCTCTAAGCTGTCAAGTGATCCTGACTGAAACACACAGGCGCTCATACGTCTATGAGAAGAAGCTCAACTTGCCCTCCGATTCCAGCGGCAAGTGTGGTGTATATCTTAGCTCTCAGGGACTGTGCTAGTCATGCACGTTTAAAAAAAGAAATAAATATGTGATCCATTCGCTGTTTAAGAATTATGTCTATATTGTGTTATATATAAATCATCCTTCTATTTGAATACAATGCTGACTTGAAAATATGACACAGATATTAGCAGTACAGTTCTGCTTTTAAGGTGAACTTAAGGATATCAGACGCAACCTGTTTGTGAATCTCTTACAAGGAGCTGTGGGGCGAGGGGGGGGGGGGGGAGTTACTGGGAGACGGATGATCCTCCTCGATGCAGCCAGGTGCCGGGAGGAGGTGGGGGTGGGGGGGCACGTCAAACTGGCCTATGGGCAGGGGAGGGACAGGAGGGGGGAGGGGGAGGACAGCTTTGTCAGCACACCATGTACACAACGGGGCCTGCCGGGCCAAGACATAATGAATGCCTGCTTTAATGTGGGAAAAAAAACCCTTAATGTCTCTCATTATTTACCTCCACCTGCGGGGTGGGTGGAGGAGGGGTGAGGGAAACAGAACTAGCACATAATTATTACATTTGTCAATTTAAAATTGTGTAAAGCCCTTGCCCCACATCTCTCATGGGCGACTCATGTGATGAGGACACAGGGCGATATATCCAGAAACCCGCTTACTAACCATCTTGCCATTTTTCCCCTCAATATAATCTAATGGTGTCCAGAGCTAACACAACGGTTTAGCCTGTGGGCACAGAAGGAACTATTAGGAATAACTAGTGTTTGAATAGGCCCATTTAAGAAATCTTTATCAGCCTTGATAACCGTCTCGTGGTTTATTTCACTTCAGCTCCCCAGTAAAAATGATTTTTATCGTGGAAAAGTAATTAGCGATGCCAAGAGAAAGGCCTGCCCGCATTTCTAAGGCTTTCTAACGTTAGTCAAGGCTCAGTATATAGACAGCAAGGCCAGCTCCTTTCTCTTTTTTTATGGGGATGATTACGATGCATTCCGTGTAGTCGAGAGGATCCCAACCTCGTGCTGCTCTCGGCGTTCACAGCAGAAAGGAACCGAAATGGTGAGGAAGACCCGGAAGGACAACGGATACATGTGCTGGAGTGGAAGATCTGTGACCCCGAGCATGAGGGCTGGGGGGTTTCTATCTTAAATCCAACCTCTGCTTCAACACCAACTGGATCTTACATGCTTGTTTCCCCTCCCTGCTGGCTTTTTAAAATATACCTTATATTTAGTGACACACCTGTGGTGTGCACTATCTTCCTGCTGTAAATGGTCTTTTGCAAACAAACTCAGCCGGATGAGACCATTGCGAATGCCTCAGAAGGAGCTGTGCCCATTAACAATCAGCATTCTGCCACTGGGCAATTCTCATGTTAGTGAACCAGGATTAGCAATATGTCACTGGGAAATTTTTATATAGCGTCCCAGGATCAGCATTCTGCCACTGGGCAGTTTTTACATTAGCAACCCAGGATCAGCATTCTGCCACTGGGCAGTTTTTATATTAGCGATCCAGGATCAGCATTCTGCCACTGGGCAGTTTTTATATTAGCGATCCAGAATCAGCAGTCTGCCACTGGGCAGTTTTTACATAGCATCCCAGGATCAGTATTCTGCCACTGGGCGTTTTTATACTAGCGACCCAGGATCAGCATTCCGCCACTGGGCAGTTTTTATATTAGCGATCCAGGATCAGCATTCTGCCACTGGGCGTTTTTATATTAGTGACCCAGGATCAGCATTCTGCCAACTGGGCAGTTTTTATAATAGCGACCCAGGATCAGCAGTCTGCCACTGGGGAGTTTTTATATTAGCGATCCAGGATCAGCATTCTGCCACTGGGCAGTTTTTATATTAGCGACCCAGGATCAGCAGTCTGCCACTGGGGAGTTTTTATATTAGCAACCCAGGATCAGAATTCTACTACTGGGCAGTTTTTATATTAGCAACCCAGGATCAGCATTCTGCCACTGGGCAGTTTTTATATTAGCGATCCAGGATCAGCATTCTGCCACTGGGCGTGTTTATATTAGTGACCCAGGATCAGCAGTCTGCCACTGGGCAGTTTCCTGGATCACCATTTTGTCGCTGGGTAATCTTCACACTAAACAGCCTGGATCAGTGTTCTGTCACTGGGCATTTTTCACACTAACAAAGCAACGTATCACTGAACATTTTTGAACAATAAGCTGATTGTCATGGAAAGCAGCTTAAAGACACTGTAACAGACAAAGCGACGCCTTAAATAAATCCTTGAAAGGACATGCAATTAAAGTGTCTGCATAAAGCAAAATCATTGCAGTTTCTTGTTGGGTCCTAATTTATTAAAACGAGAATAAAAGATGAATTAAAAGTGGTCCTTGCATTAACGATCCCTCATCAACATCGATTTCTGTGTAGTGTGCTGATCTGTTGCATCACACGGACAGAGAATGTCAGGCCCTCTTCTTCTCCATAGTTAATCAGGGCCGCTAAAAGCCAACTGGGAACAATGGCCCTCTGATCAAAGTTCACGCGGCTTCTGGCTGAGGCGGCCGTAAAGGTCACACGGACCTCACCGGCCCCACTGCTGCCACGGGTCCCTCGGCCCAGACAGGGCTACCTCTGAGCGGCAGGCTGACGGGGGTCATTAAAGGTCGACGGGACCTCATCAGCATGACCATAGCAGCAGGGTTCTCACCGCCATTGGGCGGTCACGCTTCTGATGGCAGGCCGAGGCTGGAGGCTTTGGGTCTGGCCGTGACTGATGCAATCATCAGCACTTCCAGGTGTCAAGTTTCATTGTCAAGTGTTTGTGTGCCACAGTTGCAGTGTAGGGGATTGGTGCATGAGGGGACAAAAAGCAGTGCATCATGGGACCTCAAGACAAGGTAGTGCAATATAAGTATAGGTGAACAATAAATGCGCATTAAATAGCCAATACAGTATGAGGATAAGCATGTGCAAATTGATACCAGTATGCTGACAAAGTGCATAAACGTGGTATATGAACAGTAATGTGCAAATGGGAATGTAATCGGGAGATGGTTGCAGGTCACCAGATGTTTAGCGACCTGACGGCTTGGGGAAAGAGGCTGAACTGCTGGTGCGGGAATGTGAAGAGAGCTTAGGATACTGCAAGTAACACATTCTCAGAGTAAAAGTACCTTAACATGTAAGGTCAAAATGCCACTGAGGCTGCTGACAGGTCAAAAGTCACCATTATGAATTCAGGAGGTAAGTTCTATGTCAACCTTAAGCTCTCAATTCACATTCACTCAGATGTCTCAAATTGCATCATATTACATGGAATGTTAAATGTCGATCATTATGATAACATTTTCAACAACATTTTCCCCACACTTTTTGAAATCAATGAGTGTTTTTATACCGTTATGTTAAGAACTTGCTTTTAGCAATTTGCTGTTTTATTTCATTGCTGTAAAAATTTGTGATTTTGTGAAAGATTCACCCCTGCAAATACTCATAATAACTTCCGTTTATGATATGAATTTCAAAGAGTTCTTCTACAATGCTGGAAGAATTCCAGATAAAATCTGCATTAGGCAAAGCGATTGTACTGACTTGTGCTGAAACTAGTGAGACTTGTGCTGGTATTGGTTTTCACCAATTTTAGCAGAAAAACTGTTTCCTTTTGCAAACAGTGAAAGGATTTTTATCTCAAATTTTCATATTTTTATGTTGATATGTATATCAGTTTACATAAGACAAGGTTCAATTTAACAAATTAGTGTACGTATTGTATGTAAAAATATGTACAATAGTCGGTAGCTGATTGTAGTACTTATGACTTCATGCTGTACCCATTTAGTTAAACTGCATTGCTCCTATAAACACTGTAGTAATTATTCGTCAGCAAAGCCAAGCATCCCTTCCTTTGCTTTTGAAAATTGCACATGACTGCCTTTATGTGACTGTCTATAACTAGATTATTATAATGAGAAGTGGGGCAGCCACAAATGGTTTGACCTATATGGTTTTATTTGCTTCCATATGATCATGGTTTTATTCTCTCTGAGAGAAAGAAGCATGAAATTATGAAACAGTATGAAAAAGTGAATGTAATAAAGGGAGACTGATGAGATAAAACTAATTAATTCTCCTCCATCGTTCAGAAAGAGCGGGAGAAATTTCTGATGTTGAACTGCCACATACAAGAGAATCTTGCAGAATAAACATGGACGTGAATACAGGTGATCTGGAGTGTCAGAGCTGTTCCACAGTAACTAATGATGAATAAATCCCTAATAATCACCAAAAATCCTTAAAATATGTACAGTAATATGGTTGAAAGAATGAGCCTTTGAAATTAAGCTCTGTTGTATTAATGTGAAATCCAGAGCCTATGGGCAGAAGCTAGGGAACAACCCAGGATGGGAAACCAACTTATCACAGGGCACACTCACACCATTCACTCACACACCATTCACTCACACACCATTCACTCACACACCAATCACTCACAGACCATTCACTCACACACCATTCACTCACACACAAATCACTCATCAATCACACACCTTTCACTCACACATCAATCACTCACACACACCAATCACTCACACACCATTCACTCACATATCAATCACTCACATATAAATCACTCATCAATCAATCACACACCAGTCACTCACACACCATTCACTAACATATCAATCACTGACATATCAATTACTCACACACCAATCACTCACATTACAATCACTCACACACCATTCACACCTATGAGCAATTTGGTTACTCCAATTAACTTTTTTGGACTGTGGTGAGGAAACTTGAGTACCTAGAAGAAGCCTCACAATGATATAGGGAGAACATGCAAACTCCAAAGCAGAGACTTGAGAGACAGAGAGCCTGATCCCAGAAGTGTGAGGCAATAGTGCTACCCAGTGCACCACTGTGCCACCCCTAATGTGAAATCATATGTGAAAATAAGATTCTAAACACTCGTAAGTAATTAAAAACGATTTCTTCCAGAGAATGATATTTCAGCTGTTCCAAGGTGGATGTGAACATAAGTACTGAAATTATGGCATACAAAATATGCATTGAACCCTTTCATGTTTTGAAAAGATCAAAAGAGTTTTTTAAGACTGAGAGACTGTATACTCCTGCTGTTATTGTACCTGTGGACAAAGAAGCCTTAACCCTCGGGGACCCACAGTCGATGCACGTTTTTCCTCCTTCACAGTTCCCTACCTGGGGAGTAGAGGAGCATTCTGGCAGTACCACTACTGCGAAAGTACGGGACAGAGTTGCCTCTTTGTTGTTTGTTGACGGTCTGAATATTAAGTGCGTGCATAAAATGTAAGACATACGTCGCAACACTTCATATTATGGTAAGAAATAATGAGCATTAATTTGTTTTAATTGCAGGTCACTGGCTGTGGTGTCTGAAAGGGACAGGAAACTAGCCCCTTCGGAGAGCCAGTCATCACTGTGTTTGCCTAACTGTTCCACACCAAGCAGCAGGGGCAACAATGTGGAACTGGATCCGGCTGTGGGGGAAATGCCGCATGCTGTGCCAGTCAGATTAAGGGGATATACTGACATGCCCAGCAGACAGAAAGCAGTGAGGAGGAGCCATTGGTGGAAAGAGGGAACCGGGAGGACGTGCTCCCAAGGTCCAGGGCCAGGGCCGTGCCCTTCCCCCCTGTCCCGCCTCCTTCACTGCTATGCTCTGCAGAATACCACCGAAGTCTGAGGTTACCTTCGTGGAGGATAAAATCAGCAAGCAGATCGGCCACACCACCAAGGCGGCTCTGGGGGCACTGTCAACATCCAGTGCGAAAGTAAAGGGTACCCCACTGCGAGGGAATTTAGTGGGGGGGCCAACAACCTCGAGCCCGGCACTCTGGGGTGTCCCCGGCTGATCGTCAGTTTTTTTTTTTTTTGCAACAAAACACATAAATCAAATGTCCACTCCAAACCATTTATTTAACAATTTTGGTTAAAATATTATAATCCATAGTAATATATTGGCATAATACCCCCTCCCACTGAATGGCTAATTTTACTGACATCACTCCCCCCCTCCACCCTGATCAGTAAGTTTTACCCCTGGCACCCTGCACTTTGATTAGCATATTATTGATGTTCCATCATTTTTAATTCCCTCTCATTTCTCTTTCAGCTCCAAAAAACAGCTCAAATGGCTCAGTTATGGGGCCCCCTACCTATGTTAGCTTAGGGCCCCCAGAAAAATTCATCCGTCCTTGGTGCCCACACTCAGTGCACATAGCGATGTAATCATTGCCAAATATGTGAAGCGGTTCCTTCACCTGGCAGGAGGAGAAAGTCTGCTTCAGACAGGATTTCCTGCTGCTCGGGCAAAGGCTAGTGTAGTGATGTTTTATTTTTTAGCCATTGCCAGTAGCCCCATCAAAACCAAATCTCCCATAATCCCATCCGATGGTGTGAATGGACTCAAGAGCAGAGCATTTGGTTTCTTGCGAAGGATCCTAAAGATCAAGCTAAAGACTAAGACACTTTAAAGCCATTAAACAGCCCAAGAATTAATATTTCAAGTAAGATATATCAGGCTCTTTGACATTAGCAGACTTCCATAGTCAGCACTACACATTTGATTACATTTATGAATCACCTGTGATTACTCAGCAGTAAACACATAGTTATCTAATAGTCATAATGTGTCTTTGTCAGGGATGGAAGAAATCAACGGTTGCCCCGCCCCCCTGGGATATGACCCACAGCGCTCCCGGTGAGTATACATTACATGTTGGGTTGTGATCCTCTAGTTCGCTGTAGTGGAATATGGCACACAGGTAGTTTAAAAGGCTAAGGATGTGTGAGAGAGTGCCAGTTGGAATTCTAACAGCAGTTTCCTCTTGCAGGTCAGGTTGAGATCTTCTCTGTTCCTCCAATAGAGGACCGTCGACCCACTCGTACCCCGAGAGAGGTGCAGATGGCGTTCCCATCTTAGCAGGAAATGTTCTTCAGTATCCAGAACCCTGTCCAAACGTGTTTGCTATAGCTGCTGAGTGAGCGAGGCCATTTCCTCGCCATCAACAAAGTAAACCGCAGCTTTAACCAAAGACAATCTCCTTGCTTTATTTCACTTTGATAACAGGTTAACTCTATCAAGACTGCATTGACTGATCAAAACCTTAAATACTGCAAAACTGGGATAAACCCACTAGCAATTCTACGATCAATAGAACAAACCTTAAGGATCATTCTTTTACATTTCGTAAGGGTTTAATACTAAAACCCATCAGAGGTCGTACAGCAGGATAAGGAAGACACAAGAGGGGGTCACTCAGCGCTGGTGATGAAGCACCAATCATCCGTAGGCTTGACCGGATATCTCACACACAGCTGTCCAGTGACAGCAAGCCCTAATGTACATCTACCTCAATCTCAGAAAAGGTGACTGCAGAGAAGGTGCATGATAAGGCAACACAGAACCTCTGTGAGAGCTGACTGTATAATCCTATATCAGAGCCAAGATAGCCAGTTATCTGGGGATTACAGTCTAGATACTCCACAGTAACCAAGTGTAAAGTTCTCATCTCCGTCACTGAGTGCCAAGAACCCAGCCACTTTCACTTATAGGTTATATCAGGGCCTGCTGAACCCAGTGTGGGGCAGCTTCACTCTCAACATGGAGATGAAAGAGCTGTTCTTCACAGCTGGACTGCAGGGGCGAGTGGTGGAGGTGAGCGGGTGAATGCAGACAGTGGGTGGGGCAGGTGAATAGGTGTAGTTGATTAGTGGGTGGTGTAGAGCCTTCTTCTTCTCTGCTTTGCTCGCCAAAGTTGGACAAAGCTTTGCTGAAAGTTGCTAATATATTATTACTCTTTGCGTATATAAGTGGCAGTACAGATCAGAGCTTTCTATTTGAATATAGGTATGGATGAAAAGGGCAATGGCATTTTATCACATGGTGCTCAATGCCGCCATATTTGTATCTTCAGAATGTGCTCTTATATGTTTGTGTCTGTGAATTAGGTCGACCACAATGTAATAAAAACCTGTTATTTTGACACTGTGGGGACTATTTTTCAGGTCCCCACAAAGATCTGACTGAAATCAACAAACTAAAAATGCCAAAAGCCTCATATTTATTTTGCTTTTTATGTTTATGGTTAAGGTTAGGGCTGGGTGGGGGTTAATGTCATCATGTTGGGGTTAGAAGTTTCCCCATAGAAATGATTGGAGAGTCCCCACAAAGATATAATTACAAACCTTGGTGTACATCGCAGTGGACATGACAGGCCTTTGCCAGTTCTGGTTGGCCTACCTCCATGACCCCAGTGATTCTGGGCGAATCCACAGTGAAAGTGCCCCAGCGTTGGCTAAAAAGTACACTGCCCATCAGATGGTGGGAAATCAGGTAGTAGTAGCAATGAATGTAAGTATTTTTTTCAGACACTAGGAAGGATTCTTGCTGGGGGAGGTGAGGAACAGTCACTGTGGAGTATCTGACCATCAGAGGAGGCTCAATCCACTCACACGCTGAGAGAGAGGTGCAGGTGTTGGACCCATCTTAGCAGGAAATGTTCTTCCATCACCAGTCTTGCCTAAACCTGTTTGCTGTATCTGCTGAGTGAGAGAGGCCTTTTTTCCTCAGTCAATAATATAAACTGCAACTTTCATTTCAGGCCATTTAGTTTTTTTAAATTGAAATTAAGTTTTCAATTTGATTTCACTCTGTATTATGTTGTGTATAAAACTTAATACAAAAACACAAATTTTCATCAGCAAAGTGGGATGTCATGTGACTCAGCCCACCTTCCTGTGTTTTGGGTCCTGGTTCTTGTTGCTCTGCACTGCCCTTCATGCCACTCGTACCGGACCTGCCCATGAAGCAGCAGTCCACCTGTGTTGCCTTTAGGAGACCTGACATTGTGGATGGATGGCCCAGTTTGGGTGCTGTTTTGGACTATATTTGTGAAATCTGTGTTTTAACCCACTGCTCTAGTCGAGATTTATGCAGCACTCAGTTTAATTTCATTTTCCAGTATGATGAAAGTCAGGGTCATCAGGTTTACACAATACTACTGTGTATGTATGTAACTGGACCTTCCCGGTAAACAGTGATTCTGTCACTGGCATGACCATCATTGTGCCATAAAGTAAATTATACTTACCGCAATTAAGTTGTAATTTCTCAATGTGAATTTAAGACTAATATAGCTGATATGTGTTCAGGTTGATCATGTGTTGTTGAATGTAGGTTTTGGTGAAGAACACAGTGAAATTCTTGTGCCACAGTTGCAGAGCGAGGGGCTGGGTGCACGAGGGCACAGCAGGAGAGACAGTGCCAGGGATCAATGTCTTTATTGTCACTGCTCAAGATGGGATTGGCCACACTAAGTGTAGCACTAATGAACAAAAGCACGCATAAAAACATAAACATATACAGGACAATACAATATGCAAAAAAGTGAACAATCAGTAATTTGTAGGAAATGCATTATGGGAATGAGGATGTGCAAATTGACATGAGTATAGATACTGGTAAGGTGCAGAGTATATCAACAATAAAGATGGGTGTGCAGACCAAGACTAAGACGGCTATGACTCCCTGTCAATGTTTAGTAAAAAAAAAAATAAGGGATCAACTCTGAAAAAGTTGGGAAAACAATAAGCATAACAGGTAGAGTTTTCTATTGTCCTGGAAGGTTCCCTTGTGGCGAAAGCGGCTCTTGCAGTCTTACTGATGATGTGCAAAGACTGCAGGGGTCTAAGCTGATAAGGACAGAATAGCTGCACCCGGATGGGGTATCTGGGGAGGCCATACAAGCAGAACAAAACAACACTACAGTGAGCATCTGCCCAGCAATGGATACGCCCATTCACATGCTTCTTAAACATCTGTATATTTGCATAATTTTTTCTTTACAATTGCCGGAGATCGTGACTCGAAGCGCATAAAAAAATTACGTTTTAGATATTAAATGGTGAGGCTTTGGTATCAGGCAGCATGAGAATGTTGAATATGTCTTATGAAAGGAAGTGAATATGGTGCCGACCGTGGTTAATTACTGCGATAAAACAAAAGCTCTCAGTGTCAAATTAATGGAATCACGCATAACAAAGGCAAGAAATTTGCCGTCAATCAGGCGTTCAGGCAGCTGCTGAAAAGTCTTCTTTCATTAAACGAGCCAGAAATGTAGATGAACACTCAACAAATGTTCTCGCATCATCATTCATAGTCGGCTGCCGTGACGCCTTTCGGCTTTCAGACAGATGCCGCTCGTGGAGTTCCGTGACGATGCGATGGCTTGGGATGCCTCGGCCGTCTATCCGGATCTGCTGGAAAATGGCTGGCACTGTTGGTTGGGTTTTCCGAATTTGCTCCTGGGGGGGGGGGCAATATTAGTATGCGTGCTGGCATTGACCACGGCGTGTGAGAATTCCCTCCTACTATGTCTGCACATACGGGTCACAGCATCCCAATGCAGGGAATTAAATTTAATTACAGCGTTTGACTCTGCTGACTTGATGGCATTAGGTAAATTAGGGGAAGGCATTAATAGGGGCAGCTTCAATAGCTGGGACAATATTTATTCCGACTGCCTTTTGAAACTCCTCCCCTCCACCCGCAGCCAGAAAAGGTGTGCGCCTTGTGATGGTACTCAGCTGATAACCATGTGAAGATGCCCCACTGACTGAAAGCGAGGATTTTGGCTGGGTGTCTGAAGAAGCCAGAGAATCGGACCGGACGTCTTAGCAGCAATGACGCTAGAGCACCAGGAGCGTTAAAGAAAGTGCCACAGATAAGCTAACACACACAGTCCAGCACACATTCTAACCCTAGTCATTCCAATAGATATGTTCTGAATCACCAGCCTGTTTTTCTGTCCTCCTACTTGGGAACATCGGCAGATTTTAAGGTTCTAGTGCTTTTCATTTTCTTTGCAATTTGGATACATTTTATATACCATTTTAAATCACAACTCAACAATGAAGGTGTACAATCATACGGGCGTATATAGGGGTGGGGGCCATAGGGGCACTGGCTCCAGCTGAAAGCTGATTGGCCGCAGGAGTGCCCCTCCCCTGTCACTCATACATTCAAAACATATCATTGGCTGGAGCCTCTGTATACTTTATGACCCCTAGTATACGACCCACCCTAAAACCCTAGAATTGCCCCTGACATGTCCCAGAGGGAGTTGCGTTATGAACAGCAGGTGCGGAGAGCACCTGACATAAACATTCTGGTCAGGAAAACCTTCTCCTACTCACCGCTTTTGTTGGTATAGAAATCTATATGGCTAATTATGATTCTTCATTCTCGAACTGACCTCAGAGTCTGTCGATCGGCCCTCTTCCCCCAGCTAATCAGTCAAACTGCCATAGCTTACTCCCATTCTGCTATGCAGTCCAACTCAAGTATTGACCATTTTTTAAAGCAATTTCTGTAAGATTTCCTCCCTGGGTGTCTTTCTTCTTAAGAGTGTCCAGGCGCTCTGTGCTCGCAGATCTACGCTCGCCTCCTCGCCGTCTTATGTTATTGCCATCTGCTTCTTTCCTTCTTCAGGGTGGCCCCTTGCGGCTGCTCATTTCTGCTTCATTCTTCTCCTCTATACTTGCTTATTAGCCCATCAGCTGCGCCTGCTTCTCGAGCCCCTGGCCCATGACAGGCACCCGCCCTCGGCACTCACCTGTGCTCCCTCCATCGCTATCAAGCAGAAGGAGAATTGGGAGACACACACAAGCGCACACAGGCACACGAATGGAGTGCCAAAGCAGCCGACGGGTATGAGAGTGGAGCACAAGGTCAGGACCGGATCAGGCTTAGATGCTGGATGTGGCCCAAACCAGCTTGAAACAGCTACCAATCCAATTCCCAACTCTGGGCACCAGCACTGCCATTTTACCCACTCTCTGTCACACACACACACACACACACACACAGAGGTTTTTAATTGTATCTTTGTGGGGACTCTCCATTTCTATTTCTATGGGGAAAACTCTAATCCCAACATGACGACCTTAACCACTATCCAGCCCTAACCTTAACCATAAGTAACCTAACAAAAATACGAGACTTTTGGCATTTTTAATTTTTGGAACTGAAAAATGGTCCCCACAACATCAGAAGAACAGGTTCTTATTTCTTTGTGGGAAACATTTGGTCCGCTCAATGTAATATAAACATAATCCACATATACATGAAAATACACGCACACATCCCACTATGCAAGTGCACATATCTAGATTTGTGACCGATCCCTATTGACTCTTGTAATGTATTTTTCGGCCCATATTGCAAACCACCAACTCAAATCTCTGTGCTAATATTACTAAAGCAGCCAAGGTTTGCAAGTTAGCAAAAACATTACAACTACAGTTTAAACACACACATGCAGATGACTTTACATAAACACAAGCTTGCAATTCTCTCTTTAAATATGAGTAATTGCAAGTCAATAGAGTTGACCACATTATAGTCATATTACATTATTAAATATTGTACATAAAACAAAAGATCACAGCACCTGTAATCTATTCAGTGTTATCCAGTTTTACTTGCCTGTTTTTTCCGTTTTCCTCTCTTGTGTCATTTAAGCTGTTGTTTTATTGCTTGTATTAATTTACTTAGTAGCAATTATACCAAAGGCCCCAATAAAATTTATTTACATCGCAGATATTTATAGACAGACCATATTTACGTAATTGGGAGGTAATAAAACTCTAGGTTTTTGCTGACATCAGAAGCTGTAAAGCCACCTCTGTCCGCAATTATTGGCAATTCAAAGCCGCTTTGCCCCCTTGTAAAACTGATTGGACTGGTTATTAAAAGCGACAAGATTAATTAAACAGACACGAATTAAAACATTAAGATTTCATCTAACAAAAGAGATGCTTAATGACATATAATTAATCGCAAAACAAACCAGGCAGCATTTTCCTCCATCGATTCCAACCTGCTTGATGGAAAACGGTGTTTTTAAAAATGCGAGACGTTGTAAAACCCCTCTATTGCACAGCAGCTACATGTAAGCTATATGTAATTTTTTTTTTTGGGGGGGGTGGGGTCTTCATCGGTTTCCTAAGCACAGACGTGTCGTAGGAAATTCCACACCTGCTGCTGAACCTCATGTTCTTCTCTGTGGCCCCAGAGGCTGGTCCCAGACAAATTCAGGTCACACATCTACCACACAACTAGGCAGCTCAGTTTCACCACAGAGAACAATATTGACCAAGCAGCTGATGAACAAAGGGCTCCATCTTATTACCTTTAGCATGAGGCTGGAGCCCCACATGCCTGAAAGACATAGTTTGCAAACCAGCAGTACAGAATATTTCTTCTAATTTAGGTTTGTTTATATAGGAATCTACACCCACACCTTTACTAGTCACACAGCTCAATATTTAAAGGAAGGATTGTAGTTTACTCAGAATGCAACACTAATTCGGCTCCCGCAAACAGCAGGGTCACTCCAGTTTTTTGACCACTATTCCACCTGCAGTCCAAAAATAAGATAATAATAGAAGCTACAGGCACACACAAACTAAAATACAGATCTTATGTAAAAAAAAAATCTTTCAAGAAAGATCTTCTGTAGTTTGGAGAGTGAATTATTTTTTTAATCTATCCTATTTGTTTCATTATGCCATTCTCTTACCTAATACTGTCGATCACATAATTCTTTTAATTGTTCGTTGTGGTCGTACATATCAGTAAGGAAGCCCTTTCCAGGGTTACAGGGGTGGAGGAAGGCATTTCCTGAAGTGTTCCTTAAAACCTTCTGCCAGACGCTCCATCAGAAATCCCCTCACCTGCCCCACTGCTGTCTTTTTCTGTGGGGCCCCTAGGTGGGAGGGGGGCAGCTCAGACGAATTCAGGCCATGCATCCATCGCGCGAGCGGGCGTCTCACTCCGAGCACGGAGAACAATATTGACCAAGTGTCTGGCAGAAAGCGAGCCTGTCTTATTATCTCTGTGCCCGGGCAGGAAGCCCACGTGGCTGGCGCTAACAACCCCCACAGGAGAGCCGCTCAGTCCGAATGGAATGGCGCTCGATGCCATGCTGCTGCACGCAGACCCACTACAGCTGAGAGGAAACGTGACAATCCACAATCCAAACATGGAGACCACTGGGTCTCGAATATGATACTCCTATGCTTAGCATTAGCGATGGAAATCAAGGGTAACTATCTGCTATTAAAGGAATATTCACTGGAGATTCGGATAAAAATACTTTTCTAAAAGCTTGCATCCTCCAGACACATTCACATCCCTTCTCTGCAAACAAGAATAATTATCAGTTAACAGTTTTCAGAACTATTTTTTTGTGTAGAGATTGTGTGTGCTTCTCGTGACATGCCGGTTACCACCCACAAACCAGACGTGTACTTACTACAAGCGATCGGGCATCTCAGAAATGCCCACAGAGGCACGGTGATAGATGACGGTGTGCCCCAGCCTTGTCCGTGATAAGCCTTAATCCAAGAGAGAGCGGGGGCAAACATTTATGTATATATTATTATATAATTCAGTCCATCTCAACGTTTCCCTGGTTAATTACTTATTAGGCACCTCTGAAGATACCTTGGACAGGAAGCGGTTTCTCAGGCTTTCCGGAAAAAGGATTCTTTTGGAACTGAACTTTGTGTGAACAAGATCAAAGTAAATCCATTTGAATATAACAAAAAATCTTGGAATTACACTCCTGTTACATAAGTGTAAGCGTTCTGCATGATAATTTATTACTTGCTTATTGCAACTTCATACCTCATGGGATTTGGGTTCGAGTCTGGCTCCCGGCTCTGTGTCTGGAGTTTGCGTGTTCTCTCCGAGTGTTGCTTTCCAGTGGCCACCCTACGCCCCCCCCCTCCCTCCCCCCACCAGTGCAAAGCCGTGTGCCATAGGCAAAGCATCGTGTGTGAATACCGATCACACACACCTTGTGACAGACTGGCATCCTGCCCAAGGCATACGCTTCAGGCTGCAGTGATCCTATGATGTGTGGTTGCAGGAAATGGATGGATAGATTGTTAAATCATAATTATTACTGCGGAGGCAGTTGAATAAACATTAGGTGAGAGGCGCACAAAAGGACGACGGAACTCCCCTGTTACCATCTGGTCACGGTTTGAAACAAAGACATCTGTGGTCTTGACAACATCTAAATATACACGCACTCCGCTTATAGGCCGTGGGTGAAATGAGGACTCGGTGCACTTCAAAGGTGAGCTCCGTGTTTTCACTAGCTTGGCTGAGAAATGCTGTAGAATATTACACCCCACTGCAGTCAATGCTATCAGTAGAGATGCACATATCACATTGGTATCAGCGGATCCAGACATATATGACGGATCGGGTATCGGCCGTACGTGACCGATTCACGTCCGATACTCATTTGGTTTCTGGCGGTCTCTAAAAACATGGCTCCTATTTTGTGTTAAATCTGTTTGTACAATCAGTCACATGACAGCTCTTTCTCATTTTAGACGAGCTTTTTGCGGCAGTCAAGCTGAACGCTAAAGCTGCCACTCAAGTGGGTAGCAAAGATAAGAAGATAAGAAGCGATGGGGGTGTTTTTACCATTTTAACAGCAACTAGTAGCGATTTACAGTCGCCTGTTGTGCACCGGAATCGGATCTTTAAAAATGTGGATCGTCCCCATTTAACAGTGAAAATAATCGGTCACCACATATTTTAATTTAGTAACTGTTTACTGGGCCCATTTTTAAGTGTGAAACCCAGTTCATAAAGTATATTTCTTTTAGTACACATGGGCTTAAGGCCTAATTCACTGCTTGCATATCACAGAAATCGCGACTAACTGCAGATGCACTGAAATACTTTTTCTATGGTTCTGACAGAAACCATAGCTTCTGTAGTTAGGAACATGATGCCATACTTACACGAGTCTTAAGAATCATTGATACATAATTTAGTGCAGACTATCATTCTGCATCTTGCCCTAAATATTCCAGTATTTTCTCAGAGTAACTGTTTATATTTTAAAAAAATCAACAGTACATTCAAAACGTGCACATATCAATCAACTTGTTCTTATATCCAGCTTTTAAAACACTACTTCTTATCTTCAAATAGGTCTTTTAGAAAAAAAACAAGCAAATATGTTTCACTTTTCAAAATCTCTGCAGCCATACTTAGCTAAAGTACCTTTCCTTTTGGAACACATTAGAATGAATAAAGTCAAGCACTTGTAAAATTAGTGACTATTGGCAGACTTTTTATACATAAATATTACATCTGAAGTAGTAGTTTACTCTTTGACTTCTCAATAGTCAGTAAGTTTCAGGTTCTTTGAAGTGTTAATTTTAGAAAGTGAACTTGCTGTGATGTTCCAGTCCACATGAAGCTTAAGGCATCTCACACCGTACAGGACACTATTAACCTGACGTTTTTAAGACGCCTCGGAAGGCTAATGTCCTAATGGATAAGATTCTAAAAAAATGGTAAAAATTCATTTTTGCGCAGAAATTCACAAAGGGGAGACTCTCACTGGCCAGGGAATTCAACCCTAACCCTGCTTACACACTCTCATCAGGACCACATAAAATTTCACCTAGACCCCACACTCCCACTCCTTAAATAAATTAAAGCTAATGAATCCATGAGACTGATACAACAGTCTAAAGAAACATTACACACCATACAAAGCGAATCTAATTTTGAACAGATTACAAAAGCATTTTAAATAGCTACAAAACCTGGCTTATACCATTCGTTGTGTAACCGCAAGTTGTTACCGTAATGCCAACCTCAATTAGGAAAAGTAAGGTTTGTGTTAGCTGTTTTCTTTTATTAAAATTTCTACACGATGACTAGTTGTAGCATCGCAGAATGCACGAATCTTCCTATAACCTAACCCTGAGTGATTTAGAACTGCATTCTGGGTAATATTTTTGAAGCGTGTCACACTTACGTAATACCTCATTATGTCTCTGTAATTACCATGCATGCTGCAGGAAGCCAGTCGCATGATGAAAGAGTCACAGTCCTGCAGGGATGGGATGTGTACACGAAAAGGCGACCAATTTCATCTAATGGCATCAAAACATATTAGGGCAATCTGCTACATTCTCGTCTTGACCATTAAAAAGACTGAGTTACAGAAAATGTGCTCTCTCACTCCCCTCATACCAAACACAGCTTCCAGTGATCTTTTGAAGTTTATTTTAAAAAGAGAAAAGGCTGCTTTCTAAAAATGTAATTACTTAGTTTTATTTGGCCACACCAAACCGTGTCCCGGTGTCGTCCGTCGGAAGACCACAGGGGAATTTCGATGGTGACGTCAAAAAAGGCAGCGTTTTAGCGTCAGTGAATAATGATAACAGGATTCTTTTAACGCTGAAGTCATGTCTGGTTCCATTTAGGGAATGAGATGGACTGTGTTTTCAAAATGACCAGAGTACAACAGCCACTCATCTGCGAAATCAGCCCCGTCGATGTTTTACAAACCCAGCAGCATTTCAGGTCTTAAAAAACAGAAATCTGATATTAGACATTTATCAGGAAGAAATTGTTTAACAGAGCTAAAATTACTATTTCGCAAGACTTAATGATTACACTAGAATGCTGTACAACATAAATTTCAAATACATCCATCCATCCATGCACCTTCCAACCGGTGATCCAGTATATGGCGTCTGTCCCCAGGTACACAAGGCAAATGTTAGAGTCCAGCATGGACGGGATGCCAGGGCACACGCACACACTTAGACACACACAGTGACATGCTACAGACAAATCAGAGACACCAATGAGCCCAACTGTATGTATTTGGACTGTGGCAGGAAACTTGAGTATCTGGAGGAAAGACGTGCCAAGATGTGCAAACCCTGCACACCGAGCAGAGGCGTGACCCGAATCCCGAACCTGGGATGTGTGAGGCGGTCGGCTGCCACTAAGACGCAACGCCGCCCCTGCAAATAAATAAATCACATACTGGGGAAAAAAACGTTAATTGTTACCCCTTTTTATAATAATAATATACAATTATATTCCTTCTTTGAATGGATTATTCAACAGTCAATAGCACAATCTTACAATATTTCGGTGCATAGTTATGCTCGGAATAAGATAGATATTTCACTTTAATATGGTCTTCAATGGTACGATAACATCAACGTGCAATGTAATATTAACTAAAATTCGCATTTTATTTTAAAAGCCGGAGCGTGAAAATCTTACAAGCACTAGCAGAGTCACACTTTCGCAGGCTGTCAGCTATTCCTGTTGACCCACTGGTATAAAAGCCTACTAAACATGTCCGGCTCAGTGTGAAAAGACAGTAACTGCAGGCCCGTAATTGCAATTAGTGCCATTTTAGAACACAGAGAAATTCATCAAAGCTACAGAAGCCTTCCACTGTCAGGCCGAACATGACGCTAACCGCCACTTAATGTCGCGTGCTAATGCTGCCTGACAGCGAGACCATGGCACCTTCGTAACAGAGTTATAACAAGTCATGCTGGGTCATAATCGCCATCCAAAAGCCTACGCACTACCCATCTAACACTAATGAAGAATATCAACAGTCAGGGCCCATAAATATAAGGATATCTTTATTCTACTGTACATATTCATTTTTAATTTCTCTTCAAATAAAAGTATGGTGGAGAAATTACAAAAAAGTTTTATTCTCTCAAAATTTAAACATGCTTATTTTGACATTATTTAAACTTTAAAACTGAGGCGGCCTCCTCCACATCATGAATAGTGCTGGAATATTTTCATGTTCCATTTATAAACAGATCATGATAATCTCTACTTGCTTACTTATGAACGTATTTATTCATTTTGAAGTGGACGCGTACCTCCGCATCTGCAATTGTAGTCGATTCATTACCTGCGATGCACTGTATGATTACATTTAAAGAAATCAATAAAGAAAAACATAAAACCGCCAATCTTGTTCAATGGTAGCTGCTACTCCATGATAAGGGGTCAGTGCTTCAAGCAGTCAGTGCATGAAGAGAATAATGGTTGTAAAAATATGTGCGTAAAGGTAAAGCAACAACAGACCAGCACCCAGGAGGTACACAGTAACGGTGACTCCAGCCTTCTGCAAGACGAGCTTATACAAGTCCAAGGCCCCCGGCAATGCAAAGGCGAACCGGCACTCTCTATTTCTCAGTCCTTTGATAAACTTTCTGAAATCTTAACGCCGAACACAGCACCACTTTGATCCCAGACGCTGCGGACTGACAATCCGCTGGTTAGGCCTCTGTTCTGACATAGTTAAATGGGGAAATACGTCGGGAGATGAGGCAATGAGTCAAAGGAGCCAACTCTAGACTCATACCTGAAGAATATCAGTGCTATGATATGGGTGGGGAAGGGCAGACTGACCAATCACAGTGAGTTTCGGGGCCTGTGGGCGGAGTTGGGCTACAGTGACCACCATTAGGTTCTATTGGGTAAGGTCTACATGACTTGGTCACCGTTCGACACAAAAAAGAAACAAAAATTGCCTAGTTCCCGCTGCACATCTCCTCGATGCTCCTTTCTATGATATCTCCATATCCACTGACAAGAGGGCTGACTCGCCTTAACGCTAGCACAAAAGTGACTCAAGCACAATGCGGGCACCAAGGTACTGGGTGCCGGCAGGGGTCCCGCCTGACTCAGACACCTCCCCCCCCCCGGAAACGGCACCATCCTCCTTTCGGCTCACCCGCAGGTGCCTCGCTCCCCACGGGTGTGAGACGGGAACCCGCTGGTGTGCGAAGCCGACTGCCTTCATTCGCACTCCGAGTCCCAGGCGGCCGGCCCTCTTGGCTGATTGCAGGGGAGGAAAGGCAAATTTCTCAGCGAGCTGCCGGGAACAGCTCTCATTACGCGGCATGGAATAGGGTGCTGTGTAGCTGAAGCGGAAGGACTGCAGTCCGTCTCACCCCTCGCTGCCTCACAGAGGATCTCAGATCTTAAATTCTAAGTAGCGTCATCCAAGGCTTCAAACGACTGTCAGAAACAGTTCATCTCAAAATGAAAACCAAAATTAAGGATATGTCCCTGGTCTGTCCAATCTGCTGCTACACCATAGATTGACTCCTTCAGCCTTTTTCTCTGTATGCATGCAATTAGTACCTAAATTGTCCATTGAGCCTGTATGTATGTGTGCATCTGTATGTAGGTGTGTGTGTGTGTGTCTATGTGTATGTATGTGTGCTCTATGATGGACTAGCACCACATCCAAGGCGCACTCCAGCCTTGTTCCCTGTGCTGACCCCCCCCCCAGTAGACTGGATAGACTGATGTTTACAATAAGACTTTACTGAATAACACAATACCCTTAGGCAAGAAATTTGTTTTAATGGAATTTTCATTTTCTGGGAAAAAACACCGATCAATGTATGTCACTAGGATTTTTTTTCTCCACTAATGCAACAAGTTATACGATAATAGTGCACTAATGCACATGACAAAGCGGAGCATGGATATGGCACAGAGGAGCTCATACAGATCGTAACAAAACGGAGTGCGTGAGAAAGCGGCTCGGCCAGGACATTTAATTGTCCGGGGAGAAAAGAAAAATGTTTTCTTTTAATCTATGCAGAAAGCTGCTGGCCTCGCTACCTCCCCCCGTTTCCTCACACCGTTACGTGGCCCACACACTTCGGCACGGCAGGCGACCTCCAAGTCTTGCGCAATTGAAGAAGTTCAAGGGGAAAGAAGAAAAACATCACAGTGAGCCGAGGAAGCGCAGAATTCGACGCCCCGATCAACGGCAAAAGCGCCTTATAAGCCCGTTAGATTGAGCCGCTTGCCTCGTGGCGACATTTCGATCGACACCCCCCCCCCCCCCCCCCATTATGATCTGCTCAAGTGGCATTTATTGGCACGTTTGGCATGTTAAAGACATAATTCATAAGCTATAACAAAATATACTATTTAAACTGTTGCTTAGCTGTCAGATGCAAAAGCGAACATTTAACAGATCTGCTCAATGCAATTATGTCAAGGTGAGCAAATATATTCTACCAGAATAGACTTGGAAATTCAGAACTAAATCATACACGGTAACATTTTACTGAACCACCCACGTCAAGAATCCTCCCTAGTTCTGTATCTCACAGGGAAATGGCTTTTCTTCTGAGGTTATTAACCTCGAGAAAACACGACTGGAAACATCTTTGATTTGCGTTACTCCAAAATTCGCAAGTCACTTATTAAAATTAATATGTGGGAAAATCCTCTTCACTGATTCTTTTCATGCATTATTTTAAAATATAAAATAATGTATAAAAAGAAGCAGTACAGAGACTTTTCCCCAAGTATGAATCTTATTATGTGACTTGTGGGTAATCTGTGCTTTGTTCTTGTTTGCTAAGCTGCAGATTTGGAGTAAGCAAAAAGTGGCTGCTAAGCTTCAAGTACCACCATACAGCAACAGAAAAAAATTAACAAGAACATGTGAAAACATTTGCACAAGACAGGCACTGCATGGTTTTGTGAAAAGGGTGACGTGCTTTGATTAAAAATGCGATTCTGGGAACAGTGTCAAACAGCATTTTAGGATATACAAGAAAAGCCGTTTGCATCCATCCGTCCGTCCATGGGTTGGTGGATGGGTGGAGCTTATCCTAGGCAGCAGTGGGCATGACGCGGGAGCCCACAGTCATACACTCAGGGCAATTTACAAATGCCAGTTCATCTAACAGCATTTCTTCAGACTGCGGGAGTAATGCAGAGCGCCTGCAGGAAACCCAGCATTTGTCAATAACTGTCTGGACCGCTGGCCGCCTCCTTCCCAGAATTCCGCATGGCTCTCAGCAACCGGAGCCCTGGACCCACCAGTATCATTACGATGCGAGTCACAGCTTCACTTTTTAACGGGATGCATTTCTGTTATTACCTTCACCATCTCAGTCGCGCCTAAAACAAAACAAAAACACCCCGTTGTAAGACGGAGCGCCTAACCATTCCATTTCCACAGGCCACTTTCAAGCAGAGCAAATTGAAATCCAAGGACAATTTCTAAGCAACAGTTATTTATAAAAGCTGGTGTATTGACTGCATATTAACTACTATAGAGCAGTAGGCACAAATATACCAATACCTCTCCACTCAGCTCTTAACATGTATCCCCGCTAACGGAAACGCTAATCTAATCAGTGTTAAAGAGGGCAGCTAATCGTGGCTTTAATGGACCTTTGCTCTTCACATGCAGTCATCAGTGATAAATGGAAATCTACGACATACGTTATTTTAAAAAACACAACAGACCTTACAAGGTGGGATTCTGTTGAAATGTAAGCATCATATGAGTTCTTCCGTGCGTCCCGTCATGAGAACAGGGGATCTAACACCTCTTCTGCTTTAACGAGGTAAAAGTTCTATGAAAGCCAATGCAAGCAGCATTTCTACGTCTCCCAATTTACATCAGGGAGTGGTTCAGGGGTGGTACCTGCCAGGGTCAAACTACTCCACAGTAAGCAGTTATCCAGCTACCTTCAGCAGTTCCTAGCACCCACGATTCAAGGAAACGGGGATTATATAAAAAAAAAATAGGAGGCCGCAGGCATTTTCCATTACTATACGTATCACATATCGCATTCATCAGTGTGGAAATGATGTTTCAAAACGTTGAGTACATCAGCTAACAGAAGACAGTCAGGAATAATGTGGCAGGTTCTGGTACAGAGATCAGAGAAATGCTGACATTTTGCAGGGCTAATATACGCCATAGATGTCCATTACAAACCAGAACAGAAAAGTCTCTTTGCAGCCTTAGACTGCAATTTTCACTATAGAACATTCTCAGCTCCCTGTACTTTTTATACATAAAGGAATTGTTGTAATTGTGATAAAAGTTTTTTTTTTTGTGTAGTCAATGTAAGGACATCATTGCAGAGAGAGTGCAGAAAAAAAATCATTTTCTTTTGACGTATCCTGACTTAACGTGGTTTCAAAAAGACACGTATTGCTTTCAAGCAACAAATTCATGTTTAAGAATGAGCGGGATGGGGCCCGGGCTTGGATGAGGCATACTGCACCATGTGTGCAATATACAAGCATTTTAAAACAATATTTACACCTCAAGGAATGATAACATCAAATGTAATGCAATTCTGATGCTGCCATATAATAATAATAATCATCATCATCATTAAGCCATTTCCAGCCAAGGGGAACAGCCACTACCCAGCCATGTCTATATACAGCACAGACTTTAGTGAGAGTATAATAATAAAAATCTTCCCAGTTAAATTTTAGAGACATTTTTAAATTCTTATGTTTTGTAATTATGTAACTATACAGAAGTTATAAAGTGGCAAAAAGTACATTTCAAAGACATTTTAATGGAAACATTTTTATTTTGAAAGGTATTAATTATCGTTCTTAATTAAACAGGGAAGATCTTGTACGTTTTTGATATCTCACAGGATGCAGGTTATGCAGGGAGAAACTCAAATGTGACCAGATACAGCTGTACACAGCCAGGCTTACATTAACGATATTGCTAAAATATGCGGGATATCGCTAAAATTACAAATAATTAGAACGTCAAGTCAAACTGAAAGTTGTTAATTCAACACAAACATATTCAGAAGGAAACAAAGAACAGACAACTTTCACAGCCTCCAGGAATCTACAGTGTCATATTAGCTGCTTATTAACGTGTAATCGTTTACTTTAAATCGTCTCCATGGATACACAGCCTAGCATTTGATCTAAAAAAACAGGCCGACGAGCTCATGTCACACCGCAGATGATAACAGGAATCGACCGCAGAACAAAGGGATGTACATGAAATGGCCGACAGTATTCATGATACACAGATGTCCGTAGATCCTCGTCGTCAAAGGGAACACGTACGGAGAACATCAAAGGCTCTATTGAATGACAAATGTCATGTAAGAATACCTGAGCAAAATGGCGGCATAGATGACGAACGGGACGCCAAACCCCTTGAGACCCTCTAACATTTTAGTGGCTAGAAAATTATCGAAGGAAAGGGGAACCTTTAGAAAAACTGTCGAGCTGCCTCAGCAATGAGTTCAAACCTGGGTCTGAGTTCCTGCACGGAGCTGAGCGGGAAACTGAGGTCGTCCACAGTGCCTGCCACCTTCAACTGAAATGTCACAAGGCAGCTGGCAGCATCGTTAGCATGTGTGGAACAAAGGCTCATGTTAAAGCACCTTCACAGCTGGCAGTATGTAATGCCCCCACCCCAGGAAATTACGGGAGACACACCGCATCTGTATGGTGCCCAAAACTGAGCCCATTACCTTGTTGGAAATATTCTGGAATTCTCAAACACTTTAACTACAAAACTGAATGGATCCATCTACTTCCAAAGGCGATGGAGCAACTGACAGAGAAATATTGTTCTTACGAGAATTCTGACAATTTTTAAAATTTTTGTACCCAAATTGATGTATTCACATGGTAGCAAAGTGGCCAGATTTCACACTCCATTACAGATACCCCTTTGTCCATTTTATCTGCATTCCCCATTTAAGAATATATTTAAGAATGCTGTTAATCATCTATGACCCATTAGCTTTGGCACACTGCATTCAACAAATTTAATTAGTACCTTGAATGTTTTTGGAGGAAGACACAGGGATGCTACAACTTTGAGAAACCCCTTGGTAATTTACCTTGAGAAAATGATGCATATTTCCTTTCATAATACTATCCATGGACACAATTTGATCCATTCAAAATTTTATTTTAGTGTTATGGATGGATGGATAGATAAAAATCTGTGGCTGATTCCGTAATACGCATAAGCAAAGCATTTTAATATTTTCCCACCCACTCTTGTGTGTTACAAATGATCTTTTCTGCAGTTTTTGGTGTCTTGTATGAGGATAAAAGTGATATTTGAATATTTCACGCTCATCGTCGTGTGTCGTGACCAACCTCCACAACGCCATCCTTGATAAATCCCAATTAAATAAGGCATACAAGTCTGGCTGTATCTGATTAATTGAAGGGAGGAAGGCCACTTCACTACCTAATAGCCTGTTTCAGTAATTAGATTCGTCTCTGACATCCTGTTCTTTTCCAACGTTCCCTGTCCCGAAAAGGACAGGACAAATTTTGAATATTATATATACATATATATATATATTTATATATATGTATATTTAGTGACATCATATTTCTACGAAGCCAGGCTGTCCTGTCAAATGCAATATACATTTCAATAGCTCTAAATAAAAAAATACATCAGACCCAAACAGCAGAGTAAGAGATGGCAGCAGACAGCTGAATGCCAAATATAAACTTTAGCAAAAGGCTAATGTGAAACTATAGGCTGTGATTCAGTCAACCTTACCGAACATATGGGGTTTCCCATTGTGACAGTGGGTTCAGAATAATAAACAGCACACCGGAGGGAAGATCAGCATGAGAGTGAAGGCACACTTCGTTACGTTGGGCAATTTGCATATTTCGCCATCAACTGTAAATATATGTCGTCTCATTGGTGGACTGAGTGTGGGCCAACTCTAACTGGGCTTCTGCTTGTCGTGCTGTGTCATGGTTTCTGAGCGTCCGCCAAAGCAGGGGCAACCTTGAGCAGAATCACAGTTCTGCATCCATATGCTTTTTCGCAGGGGGAGAACTTTCCAGAACGCTTGGGAATGACATCCCATGTGAGGCGCCCTTCAGGCCCATGCTTCTCCATGATGACAGGCTGCTGTTCACCCTATTGATGGAGCTACCTTTGTGCTGCTCCTGAACAAATAAATCCTCCTCTGTTTGCACTCTAAAGGCAAAGATTTACCCTCTGGCTCAAAGGAGGGCGTGTATGTCAAAGCATTGAGTAATGAGTTATTATTTGGATAAAAAGGTTATCGCTGTCCGCTGTCATGGGCTGTTATGCCATTGAGGGTGTCCCAAGCTATGTTCTATGCCTCCTGGTATAGTGTACAGCCTAACTGTTACCCTGGATAAGACACCAGAATGGATAAAGGCTATCGCTTGCTAATGTTTGTTCAACCAAAAGCCACACATCACTCCAGAGATTCAGCGCCTGTCAGTTACATGTGTAAGTCATATTGCCATCATCGGCAGTCACAATCACATGCGGCCAAGACAGAATCATTTCCTCCCGTTTAAAGGAGGACCTCACAATTAAAATCAGATTGAGCCATTACAAAAGGCACGGCTGATTACACCGCGTTACTGAAGCTTACATCACAGTCCTCGGTGATCAGATTAAATCTGTTTACAAGGACTTGTATTACAGGCCAAAAAATTGAATAAAATCCAGCTCTCCCACATTGCATGTTAGCTGGAATTAGTGAGAGACTGTAACCTTTTTTAATTAAAAAAAAAAGACTGACTACAGGAAGGCTAACTCCACCTTGAACGAAGCAAAAGTCTTTGTTTATTAGGATGGAGCGGCTCACGGAGCACGTCCGGAATGTCAACTCCCGTCTGAAGCAGCGGCAGACGGCTTCTCCAGGGCTGTTTCATAAAGTGACAGGACACATTTCTCCTGATTTGCCTGGCAAGGTAATTGTTTTTCCAAGCCTGCCAGCATCTAATCCAGCCCTAAATGGGCGACATGATGGAGGCTAAAATTGATCAAATGCATCTTTGGACAGACCAGGCATTCATAATAGTTTTTTTCTGAGCAACAAATGAAAAATGATCAACAAAACTGGCTGCCTAAAATACTATTATAACTATTAAAATGTTAAATACTTTTTCTCAGTTCGTGATGCATAGGAAAGACTGGAAGGACATCTTACAGCAGATGGCACTTAAAACAATGCAACACACAAAGAAAAGGTCTTATTTTAACACAACAAGCAACAACTACACAAAGCCCCATTGTTTCCTTACAACAAATGATTCCATAAAGGTAAACGTTCATACCAGCTTTTGGTTTCAGAAATCCGGGAGAAATTCAATTTAATGTCAACTTAATTAGAAAAACAAAAACGCTAGAGCAGTGTTCGCCAGCATGTTGATCGTGAGCTACTAGAAGCTCGCTTGGAGCCAGCGAGTCGTCCGCGTAACGCTTTTTAGAAAGCGCATCGGTTGTGTTAATTTTGTGTTAAGTTTTTTCTCCCCTCTTTTTAAAATTAATTTGCTGCAATGTGCTGCAGAGTGGACGAGAAAGTTGAAGTAATTTTACCGCTGCCACACCCCCACCTGGCCAACAACTTTTACAATATTTTTTTACTTCCAAAGTCGGGGGAGGGCAACTGAACGACCTTTTCCGTCGCCTTCCCAGTGGTCAGAGGCACAATTTTGTTTTATATGGTTACAATTGCTGCTAAATAATAAACGAGGACTGCCCGGACTGCCAAAGAGAGGCCACCGCGCACACACCCGCATCCGCCCGCTGCGACCGCCTCTCAGTCTAGCGGCTTTCAGCGCAGCGTCCCTGGCCCGGCTGCGGCCTTTCTGACTTTTTGTTTATATGCATGAGCGCTCCATCAAGGAGATGCGGCCCTCCTTGGCCTCCCTGCAGAAATCTGTTAAGATTTCAGGGGCTGTTGCCATAGAGACTGTATTCATACAGTCAGGTGGCGGTTGGGCAAAATAGCCACAGATTCTGCAGCAAGGGGAGCTCGTTTATAAATTAGCAGCACATTTTAAGCATTGCTTTGCACGGTTGGCTTCTCGCCTCACCGTAGCCATCGGAGCTTCTGAAGCATCCACCTGCCCTATCCTTCTGGTCACTCCAAGTATCCAAAAAATGCGACACGAAAGCAGTCATTCGCTGGCTTCTTCGTATGCACTTAAAATGTATGAGGAACTTTCAGAATGCATCCCAGTGCAGTGAAAAAAGAAGGTAATATTCCTGTACGTGAAGCATAAATGCACAAAAATGGACACATCTTAAAACCCATCTTTGAATCTTGACTCAAAGGAATATGAGAAAAATAATGGTTAAAGTCTTTTTTATATTATTACTATATTTCTTCTGACAAACATCTCTCTGTTTTTATAATAACGGTCAGGTTGGTAACAAATATCCCATACACAAATGTTACAGGAAGCGTTGCTTGACCTAGAAGTTAACTGCGGCTTCCGTACTAAGCTAGATTCCCTTCCTTGAAGTTTGGATAAAGCCTTCAAATGTTACATTCGTAGCATTCCATTTGTAATACAAGAATCAGTAGATTAATGACACGAACCACAGGGTGAAAGGTAACTGCTTCAATTCTGTGAGACACATTGCCTTCATTCAGTTGAACCGCAGTGCCCCCTACCGTGCGATTTCTAAAGTACAGTATTTGGCAGTTTGTTACATAGACCGAAATAAACTAAAACTAATATTGACGATTCCCAAAATAAAGGATAATATTTCTTGATTTACATTTGGAGGCATTTTACCCAGAAACAAAAATCTTGGAAAACACGGACGCGATAAATCACCTCTAAACAAGCCTAAATTTGTTGAAATTAGAATACACTATAAGGCTTAAAGTTACCTTTCGTCATTTTTATTAACATGGCATCCAGTCCAAACCTGACATACACAGAAGTCAGAGGAAGTTGAAAATCACCTTCTTAAATGTTAAAACCATCTACCAGCCAAACGTTGTGCTTTTTTTTGGCGTTTTATTTTTCAAGTAGATTTTATTGATTGTATAGCCCTACAATGCAAGATTAATTTTCACGTGGTTCTTTCACGTGGTTAATTACTTGGGCTTATTGTCAGTGTGACCTTTTGATGATTTTGAAATGCTTTTTTACCAGTCATTCTGTAGTTTTGGTGTGATTTGCTGCTGTTTTTGGGAGCCTCTCAAGACCCCGAGCCCAGGCGTCGGCCTCACAGAGGGAGCGTACTAAAGGCGGACGGTCTGGTGGTCCTTTGCTGTCGACGGGTTGGTCGGGTTTAATTAGGGCTGTGCGTGTTTGTGGTGCACGACTCTGGCCGACAACCATTAACGTATTCAAAGAAAAGGTCTGATATATTTAGTAGCGAAATGCTTTTAAAACCAATCTGGTTTATTTGAAAGCGGATTATGTCTGACAGTACAAAGCTTTGGAAACGGGTACATTGACTTAAAGTCCGAATATAACGGAGCCAGTTTTACTTTAAACTGAAATAAGAGATTAAGACGGACCTTAAATGAAATACCATACATTTATTTTGTTTAATTTTTAAGAACGAACACAAGCCTGATGTGGGCTTTATATTAGACCTCTTAATACATCTGTAGGCATCAAGGAATAGATTAACATGTACAATTTTTAACAAACACAACACAAATAATTTATCACTGTTTATTACATTCATTTTGGTTGAGTGGATGACATACATATTTTACTTTATATAAATATATACAAATGCATTTTCTCCCAATAAAGTATACGTTTTCTTCTGGTGAATGCGTTTATTTCAACCTCACTGGCAACCTAAACAGTACAAGTATACTTCCTGTTCTGATAAACACTCCAACATCTCATAAAAAATATATGACAATAAATATGTATCATACTCAGTGTTTGAATACATCCATAAATGTCTTCTTAATTCCAGACTCGAGGCACAGCAGTACAGCTAATAAAGACATGATAGAGTACTGCTGGGAAGGTGTTTCATATAGCATATATATCCCGGTCCTGTGCTCGCAGTTTGACCACAGCATACTAGTACCACATTTACTTAACAGGTTAGCTGCACCTTACCCGTCTTTACTCTGTACAGTCTGTGTCACCTGCAGCAGAATGCTAAACTTGTTATTTCTGTACTAACTACTGGAAATGTTCCAATCATTGGTTTGCTGTAGGTGGCACATTTTTACAATTGTTAGATCCGTCTGAATTTAACAGTATGGCTGGTATTACAGAAATCAGTACTGACTCAATGTGCAATGTAACTGCATATAAAATGGCATTGATCCTGATTATGTAATTCCCTGGATGGACACTGGAGCCCGTATTGATATATGTAATGGAGGAAATACTGATTTTTTTTTTCATACAGCTCATTTACACAATACCGTACTAACATCTTATTAAACTCATACATTATTTTGCTTTGATTAGGATCTGGATTCATGTAGAATATACAAAATATTTTAATTGCTATGTAGTGCAGAGAAAATCACTTTGAATTTTAAAATGTATTAAAAACTTACAAAGCGATACATTTCACATTCTGTAGCGTACACCTGTTCACTGAGATGAAAAAATATTTGTCTTAAATATTATGAATGGAAATACAGGTGTTTGAAAGTTTCCTAATACTACAAGCCCTGGTATCTCCAGTTTGAAAGATATCCAAACACTGATTTTAAATGTTTGGCAAAAATATATACAGCACTTGCGACATAATTAAAACTGCACCATTAAAAAATACCATATAAAAATGCACAATAGCATTATATGCTTAAAACACTTTAAAATTTAGCACACCCCTTATATCTTTAACACCACAAAGTGGCTGGCACAGAAAATCAAAAGTGCATTTTGTCAGTGTACACACATCACGGACACGTGATACAGGAAATCAACAGGGCATGATGTCACTCAGTGTACACGCTTCAAGTCACCTGATACACACGACAAATCGGGAGGCTATTTTGTTACACAAACGTCCTTGTGATTTTCTGATATCCAGAAACAGCACTAAAGCAATCAAATACTAAATAAATGCTTACAACATGCATATAACCAATCGCACGCCTTATGTAGTCATCATTTTTAAAAACCATTTAGTTACTTTAAAATTTTGTTTTTTTCAGCCACTCTCAGTAATTGTTCTTTTTTAAAATATCTTTGTTCTCTCCATTTTGTTTCAATTTCATAAAAAACAACATATAAAGTAAACAGCAAATAAATAGCAGACAATCTGTCCCGCAGAGGCTGCTGATTGGCCTGTTTACACCCACACAGGTTTACTGGGATCTGCTCTGGGTTCTCAGGTGTGTCACTGGGTGTGGACCTCAGCTTCGGGTCTTGGTATGAGTAGTCTGGATGAGAGGAAGCACCCTTGCCCCAAAGCAGTGGAATACACTTTGGTGCTGAGGGGAGAGCCAAACGGAGAGGCAGGGGTAAGGCTGCCGCTTTCTTGAGCAAACATGAGCTTTTTGGACTCTACATGACGACGGTGGTCTGGACTGACGTGACTGATCCATATGCTTGTCTTGCTGCTTTCCTTCTCCGGGTGTTGAGGAGAATTGTAGCCTCCCCTGGAGTGAGAGTCGTGATTGTCAGCCGGACAAGGGGCGGACACCTCCAGCCCCAGTGCTGGGTCTGCCGCATGGCGACCAGCAGCAGTTCGGACCCTGTCAATATGTCGGTCCTGGATCGGGTTCTGAGAATAAGCCGGTCTGCTCTGGGTTTTTTGCCCACTCTTACTGTTATTATCTTCAGTCCACCACTTGTCCGGCACCTTGCTTTTGGCGGGGGGGGACCATTCTTCAGTCCGAACTGAACTCCTTTGTGGTGACTGGAATTGTGGAAGGCGGTGCAGTGGAGACCCGGATGGCAGTTTTGGCGGTGAAGCCGGCCTGCTCCTCTGACTGTGCCTCTCTACCTTTTTGGCCATGGGGACATTAAGATCAGAGGGCTGACTCCTACAGTTACTCCTTATCGATGGCAGCATGTCATCCTTTTTCTTGGATGTCAGACCTACGGGTTTTTCACTATCCAGTTTACCACACAGCCGCAAGACCTCCATATAGTCCAGGTCATCGGGTGGCAGTGGGTTTGTGTTGTTGCACTGTAAGGTAAAATGGGCTTTAGACTTCATCCAGGCACTATTCTGCATTTTAATGCTGCTGCGCTCCTTGGGGTCCCAGGTCGCACGGACAGCTGGCCCTCTTGACTCCAGCACAGGAGGTATGTCCCGGCTTATGAAGCTGTGTTCTCTTCTGACAGGAAAGGTATCATGTGAAGGACAATAATCTGCAGCCTTTTCTGGGGCCGCGTTGGATCGATAGGGCTGGTAGTGATACTGAACTCTCCCGTTCTCAAACGACGGCTGCAGCTTTGTGATGTGGAAGGGCGACTGGCAAGATTTCTCGAAGGACGCGCATGGGTTGACTGGCAGCCAGAACTGTGGTGTCTCTGTTGGAAATTTTGCTTGCACAGCCGCCACCTTGGGGAGCATTGTAGGAGCTGCATGAAGAGAGCGGACCCGGCGGATGGCGGGGTGTGTTGTGACTCCACTGCCAGTCCTGAGCACCGGACTGTCGTACACGGTGGAAGGGAGTTCCAACTGCCGAGGGTCTCGAAACTTTATGGAATGGTGGAAGGACCTGAGCCTGAGTTTATCGTCAGGGCTGAGGATGTAAAGGTTATGAGGGTCAGTTTTAGAAGCATAGGAAGCGTGTAAGGGGATGTTCTCAGGTTGGCTCTGGCAGACCTTGGGGGAACTCCTGGTGGGAGAAGACTGCTTGTTGTAGTTTAGCTTCCCAGCAGGTTGTGGAGGACATTGGGAAGGGGAAGGCAGGTTGCACAGCGGCAACATAGGCTGAGTGAAGGTCTCTCCGGCCCTGAATGGGGAAACACTGAGGAGACACCTGGGCTCTGCAGGGATGAATGCAGAGTTAGCACTCTTGCTTTGGGCTGAGGGAATTGGAGGTGTGGTCTCATAGCCATTCCGCGGGGAAGAGGGTTCAGCAATAGGGGGATTATGCTTTAGGGTGTTCCAGGGCTCTTGCACTGGGCAAACTCTGTTACACACTCCTTGGGCAGGGGAAATTCTCACTTGATGCTCCGTCGGTGTTGCTGATTTGTCCTCAAACTCTGAGTGCGTGAGAGAGAGTGGGTTTATATTCCGCTGCATCTGGAGATAAAATTACACAAAACAAGAAGAGTTTGGAGCATGTGAAGCAGATGTTTTCCAAGTAGCGGACTTACTGACAGTGTGCCTGTTTTGAGGTCACTCACCTTTAGGTTTAGCTGTTGCACTTCACCTGCCTCCTTTGTAGGCGTAAGCAAAGATGATTTGACGACTGAGACAAGTTCCTGACCTTCTACAGGAACTTGATTCACTGTAGGTTCCCTATCAACTGGATGTTCTTGACCCATTGAAGATTCTTGTCTAACTACAGAGATGTTACTTTGTTCTACCACAGGTTCTTGGCTGACTGCAAAGACACGGACCTTCAGAGGTTCTTTTCCCATTCCAAAGACATGGCTGGTTGCGGGCTCTTGGCCTGTAGCTGGGACTTGTGTCTTTGTGGATTGTGTCCTCTCTGATACGCCATGTGTGGGCAGAACACGGGCTAGTGGTCGTTGTGTAAAATGAGGCAAGACAGTGCTGGCATTTGTACCTCTGGATCTGTTGATTATTGACTGTGAGCGCAGATTTGCTACCATAGACAGCCCCCCTCCAGGGTTGGTGGCTGAGGGAAAGGAGTAGGAGGCTTCTGTAGAAGCTATGTTTCTCTTAGCCACCTCAGCAGGCCTCTGGGGCTGTAGGGTGGGTGGGAATGACCAATCCCGGGTGTCAGGCGGTGCGTGTTGTCGGGGTGGAGGCATGGCCATAGGGGTATCGGTCGGCCGGTTCTGAGATTGGACCAGAGTTGTAGCTTGCATGTGGGCTGCACCCTTTGGAAGGGGTGGGGGAGGGAGGAGGGTTACTGGGCCAACAAGAGCAGGGCCTTGTGGGAGGTCCAGAGCTATATCTCCTGGGGAGGGACAAAACAATGGCATGAGGGCAAGGACACTGAGGACAGGGACTGGAAAGGTAGGCTGAGCAGAGGCCAAAAGGGAGAGGACTGCCTGGTGCCCGGTCACACTGTTCCATCTCAATTTTCTAAACTCACCTGACCCATCCCAAGTTGACTATAGCCCTTCTAAAAGATATTTTATTATGCATCACATTGTAGAGCAAAATGAAGTCTTCCTTGTAACACATCACATTGTTTAGATTACTTTAAGGCCAAAGCCTTCCAGATATAAGTCCATTTCCCCACATCACTTCCATGATTGATACTAATGAATAGGAAAGTTAACTTTTTAGCCGGTAATCCGGGGCCAACCGGGCTGAGTAAGAGACGCTCCAGCTGAGGCTACCGGGCTTGCTGCCTAGCACCGGCACTGCTAAACCACTGACCTGGTTGATTCTGCCAGCAGGGGGGCGCATAGTTCTGGTTGCAGGTGACTGGTGGATTCTGGGAGGGGGTGGGGACTCTGTCCTCACTATGCTGGCTCTCCTCACTCGAACGCAGAACGCCAGGGCTCAAGGCCGCCCGGGCCGAGGTCAAGGCAGGACAAGTAATCTGCCCGCTCTGGCTCTCAGAGGCCTGATCGATTTGGGATCGGGCCTTGGGCTCCGAGGCACCCTGAAGGGGGGACCTGAGGGTTTGCCGGATTCCTTCACGGGGAGAATCCGATGACTGTTGGGTAAGGGGCAGATTTGGGTCTGGGCTGCAGTCCAGGGACAGCAGGGGGCTAGCATGTCCTGGGGGAGAGGACGAGAATAGTTCAGAGCTGCTGGTACTGCCCATGCTTCTTGAGGGGCGTGGACTGAGTGTGCTAAACTGGAAGGACATGGGGTCAAAGTCCAGGGAGCCCACACTCATGTCGGGGAGGATGAGGTCGACATCATCAGTGAAGCAGGGGGAAGAGATGAGGACAGGCACCGTTATGGGGCCCTTACTGGCGTCATTCTGGCCCTGGGTAGTGCTGTTGTAGGTGCTGAATAAGGCGGAGGGGGCGTCGCTGCTGGAGCGGGGCCTTCGGGATCGAAACTCCCCTGAAGTTCCTGGGACAAAAACTCTGGGTAAAACTGACAGCCGATGAGGCACAGAACACCCCCCCTGCCAAACACACACAGCATCACCGTTACCTTCTGTGCCCTGGAGTGAGGTCAGCGACTCCTCACTTCTAGCAGATCGCAAAGAGCCCCTGTCCGCTCTGCCCCCTACAGGCCAAAGAGGAGTAAGCAAGTTGCCATTTCCTATTCTGTATTCTAATGCTCATATGTAATACGATTAACTTCATAATAACTTTATGAAGGGGAAAAGTCCATGCTGTGACAGGTGCTGGTTAAAGCCCCAGGAAAGGGTTTTGTTTTTGTACCCTTGAGAAAGGCACTTAGCCTGAATTGTAGAAGATGGATGGAATAATAATAGAATAGTTTAATTTTCTCATAGCTCTAATAGTAGGGAGTATACGGTAACTGACATGAGTCTGTTTACTGCTATATGCAGCTGTGTGAATATGGATTAGCATGTATATGCCGGCTAGGCAGCCATACTCTCACCACTATGTTCCAGTCCCTTTGTCTGGGCAGGCATGCTGGGATTGCGGCGCGGCTTCCGCCGTCCTGCCTGCGACTTCCCCAGAGAGAAGAAGGCTCGCCAGCCACCCACGGGGGACATCTTGAGCTTACTGGAGGACCTCTTCCTGTATGGATGATTGCAGAAGCAGAAGCGCTGTGTTGTCTGGCAGCTGTATGTGGTCCGCAGCAGCACAGGCAAGCAGCAAGGTTGTAAGGTTCTACCTCTCAGTGGGAAGCTCGATGACGGTGTGAAACTTGCCCTGCAGGGCTCCCGGGCCGTCTCCCACTTCAATGTACTGGCTGCCCTCCAGGTCAGGGGAGTTCATCTGGACCTGTGTCCGGGCCTGGGCTTCTTCCAGCGTCAGAAGCTTACTGGACGGGGACGACACCAACAAGGACTTGGGTCGGGACAAGGAGCCCTGACCTATGGAAGGACAGAGAAGCGGATTGTTTTTTTTTTTTGGACACGAGGCACATGTACGTGCGCCCTGACACGGTCGGACCGGTGTGCACCTGCGCCTTCACGGATGACGGAGCTCAGCTTGGAGCTGAAGAGCGAGTCCACGTGGTTCAGGATGAACTCCATCACCACGGACTGGATGCGGACCTCCATGAAGGCCGCCGTGCCCCCGAAACAGGCCGACTCGATCTGCTTGGACCTGGGCAGGGCGAGTGTGACGCTAGTTCATTACTCCCAGCAGTCGCATGCACAGATGTCCACAAACACATATAGACATACTGGGGGGTGTAAATGCGACCCCTGCTGAGTGTGTGTGTGCAGTTTCCATGTTCCCCCCATGTTGTGCAGATTTTCTCTGGCTTTTCCAGTGTCCTCTCACAGCACACAGCTAGATGAAATGCCACTGCTTAAATTTCCCATCATGCATTTTTTTTCTGTATTTTGTAATGGATGGGCATCCCATCCAAGATGTCCCCCACTGTCTGTGACAGGGTCCGGAATGACACTGTATTGCATAAGCGGCTGGAACATGGATGTGTTACGTGGAGATGTGACTGCAAAGGACCTGAGGAGGTTCGGGGCCCAGACGATGGCCAGGTTTTTGGTGTGCATGTTGGTGACACTGCTGAAGGTCGCCAAATGGGACAGGTGTTTCATGAGAAACTCGAAGGTTCTGCAAAGAAACACAGGAAGTCACTTTTAGTTACCAAAGCCTGCCGGTGTCATCCCATACCTGCCAAACCCTCCCCCCCCCTCTTCTCCAGTTGTGGACGGGTTCTGCAACTAGTGGTTTCAGTTACTGATCTCACACTTACCAGCCATTTAAGACACACCACCACAATGTGAGGTCATTCACAATGTGAGGAGAATTTACTCAGCCTCTCTGTTCTTTTCAAATTAATAGCATTAGAGTTATTACTCAAATGTACGCAAAAAAAAAATCAAAATGTGTGGGTTCGCAGTTCTTGTTTTTGGCCAGCAGAGGGCGCTGCGAGCCAGCACTGACCTGTAATGTGGAGGAGGCAGCTGCTGAATGACATCATGGATTTTAATGAGACGCTCCTCATCTGTGGCTGCAGTCACAGCATCCTGCAGATGAGCAGGTGAGTCAGACATCGTGAGACCTGGGGTGTCTGAATCAGCCGGAATCTGTCTTCATTCTTTGCTCAGATTGTCTCCACAGTAATTACTTACATATTTCTCTATAGAAACATATTTGTACATTTTGTATGAATTATATTTGCATTTTTATGTTGTTTATGAAACGTGAGATAATATACAGAATATACAGCAATCCCAGCATACAGTGTGAGCTGGGGATAAGCAAAATTCCCAGAATGCAGTGCACGCAGTCCATGAGCGCGGCTTACGGAGAACTTGTGATAAAGCTGATAGGTGAGAAGTGGGTTGGGCAGTTCGCGGAAGTAGAGCTTGCACAGGGAGCCCACGCAGTGGATGTCCTGGAGATACACATCCTTAGTCAGGTCCGGAATCTGCTCCGAGTCAAACTCATGCCTTAATTCAGAGGAGGGACAAACACACACAAACACAGTGAGGTCACACAGGCAGCTCCAAAGTCACACTTGCAATATACATTAATGGACTTGTTTACAGCCTTTGTCGACCTTTGACACCCCACACCTTAGTTGAAACCACGGAGTGCAGTGGACTTGCTATTCCGTCCCACAGACTCCAGCTCCACCCACGCTAGCATTTGAATAATGCATGTAGTGTAGTTCCACGTACCAAAATCCATACAGTCGTGTGTTACTTAACAACAGGGATATTTTCTGATAAATACGTCATTAGGTGATTTTGCAGTTGTGAGAACTGCAATTCTAAAATTGTTTGCTTTTGCTATTCTTCCATTTAGCTATTAAAATACCACATGCATTACGGCAATGAAAGAAATATTGCATTGTCACTTTAAAATGAACACTTACACGTTAATGTGTACGCTTTTCACTGCCCTAATTTTAATGCACAAGGAACGTATATTGATATAAATGGCACTGTATTTTTTGAAAATATATCCACATATCATGAAAAGTCGCTATACTGCCCAGCCCTGTCCTCAGTGGTGCAAGCCTGGCATTGTCTTGGCGAAAGGTCAAGTCTGCAAGTCCTACCGCAGCTTCTGGATGTTGGAGGCAATTCCAGATAGCCGGTATATTCCATCGACCACGCCGTGCTTCTCTATGAACTCCGTGCAGCTCTTCAGTACCTGGGGTACTGAAAGAGGGAAAATCCCGCAGGGTCTAGGTTTTGGGTAAATGTATAGGACGTGAGGCCAGTTCTCTGGCTGTCATTACTGTGGTTACGGTGGTTGTCTTAATCACGGCGAAAGCACACTTACCATCCTGGCCCGAGTTGAGCAGGTGCTCCCCCAGGTCGCAGCCAAACACCCTTTCCCGAAGGATTCCCCTCTGCTTCAGCTTCTGCTTGCTGGGTCGCGACTTCATGAAGCTGCGTAGGAATGTGATGATCTTCCCGTGCTTCTTACACACTGGTGGATGCCGACAGGGGTGGCAGCCAGCGAGAGACATGCGATAGCTCAATCAGGACAACGCAGAGCATCGCTAGCTTGCCATTACTACGGTACACCTCAGTCATTTTACTGCTTTTCACACAGGCTCACAGACACACCAAAAGCAATGAGAATGATAGTTAGTACAGCTGACTTTGACTTAAATTATGTCCTGAACTAAAAACAGTGGCAGACCAGAATAGCTCAGATCAGATTTTAGCAAATCTGAGGATCAGTTTAAAACTGCTAATTTTCCTTGAAAGAAATATATGAGTTGCCATAAGCCTTTGAGACACATTTTATGAGTATCGAGACACGCTGCACACTGTTTATGAGCCAGTATCTGCCAGCAAGGAGGAAGTACCTGGTTTTGGCACAGCACTGGTGACGGACTGAGGGAGTTTGTCGTTTATCAGTTCCACACACTCACTGGGGAAAAAGCCCACCTGCACACAATAGGGGAGACCATAGTGAGTAGAGGCATGATGACATAATGCCTATTTAGCATTGTAGCCCTTGGGTGGTCCAACGAAGAACTTCGCAAGAAAGCTCCCAGGCAATGATATCACAATGGAAGGCTAGTAGAAGAATGATAATGATTCAGACACTACCAGAATGCATAAGTCATGAGTCCCACCGCAGAGCAGATTTATGGCACAGGCTTCACCGTGCAGCTATTTTATGATGTGGGTCCTACAGTGCAGCTGCTTTGTAGAATGAACCCCACAGTGAAACCACTTTATGAAATGGGTCCCATGGAGGAGCTGCTTTATACGATGAGTCCCACGGCGGAGATGCTTTATATCGTAGAGTCCCACGGCGGAGCTACTTTATGACACGGCTGCCTATTAAGATGTCATGCCTTTCAGTAAAGGAGGACCCAAGGAGCTGAAAGTCTACTCAGTACTATATGGTACTAGACTGCATACTTTAAATATTCTTTTAGCAGCCATATCTTCAATAAATGAATGGCAGACCTCATGAAGTCGGGGAGGTTACATATTGAAAATGGTAGGTGATATGTGGTGATATTTATACCCGAAGGTGATCATGTATTGTTAAGCCTAGTTAATGAATTATTAGAAATACTACTCTTCAAGGGTGAAAGGTCCTCAACGGCAGGAATGATTCTGAGATATAAAGTATGACAGTACATGACAGTTTACAGATCACAGGAGGTTATGGAGCAGCTTCTGTAGTCTCAAACAATGCTGTCAAATCACAGTATAGTGTTTCGCACAGGTTTCAAAACCACAAAAAAACAAAAGGTCCCTATTCAGGATGATAAGCATATGTTCAGTGTGCAAACAACATTAATCCATTGTAATGTCTGCAAATGTGAACAGCATTAAACCTGTTTAGCATACGCAAATATTACTAACAATAACCCTGTTTAACATATGCAAACTGTATGTTACTGTTGCTTATTTAAAGTTACATAATTTAAAATAATTTGGGATTAAGTTATTGCAAGCAAAACATAACAAAACCAAAGCTTACTTAAAACATCACAACCAAAAACTAAATGTGCATTTTATATATTTCTTTTGATATACTGTAGCAGCTCTATTATCTCAGAAGCTAAAATATAAATATATTAGAAACCATAATGTATGCAGTGATCCCACAAACGGAAGAACCACATGGAGTGTGAACCCAGACGCTTACTCCATGGAGAACCCCGAGGCTGAACAACTGAGAAAGACCAAACAGTGGCTATTCGTGTCCTTACCCTTCCTGTCATAGTTCTTCTAATCTGATCCTTCACAGGCAACAACAGATGGATACATCAGTCCAGTGTTAGCAGATGAGATCTTATGCTCTGTGGACGCCATGAGTCCAGGCTGGTGTGGCTCTCTCACGGCAATGCTACATGTGCTCCTACCTCAGACCCTTTCTACCTGTGCCATGCCAGTCCAGGCTGTTAAGGAAAACAGTGCCGCCTAGTGGGCACAGAATACTGGAACATAGTGTACCTTTAATCTGACAAAGAATCTAGTAATGATGCATCGGTCACAGAGAAATGGGGTGATAACCAATAAAAAGCTCTCTTACATTCACAGAGAAATGGGGTGATAACCAATAAAAAGCTCTCTTACATTCACAGAGAAATGGGGTGATAACCAATAAAAAGCTCTCTTACATTCACAGAGAAATGGGGTGATAGCCAATAAAAAGCTCTCTTACATTCACAGAGAAATGGGGTGATAACCAATAAAAAGCTCTCTTACATTCACAGAGAAATGGGGTGATAGCCAATAAAAAGCTCTCTTACATTCACAGAGAAATGGGGTGATAACCAATAAAAAGCTCTCTTACATTCACAAAGAAATTCCAAGATAAGACCAATACGAGCACTGACAGATAAAAGAAATTTAAATCAGTCTGGTCTGGAAAGGCAAAGGAATTGTCTGATGGTTTAATTAGGCGGGAATGGCAGAATTTTTATTTTCTGGATTTATGGGGGACAGAGAGGAACATGTACAATACAATATAAAAAGTAAAATCATTTTGGTGGACAAGATAAGCAGAACAGGCCCCAAACTTTTGAACATGATAGAACACAGCAAATTTTACTTACTAACAAGG
Source organism: Brienomyrus brachyistius (assembly GCF_023856365.1). NCBI lineage: Eukaryota > Metazoa > Chordata > Actinopteri > Osteoglossiformes > Mormyridae > Brienomyrus > Brienomyrus brachyistius. The sequence goes on from NC_064549.1 coordinate 13,341,059, forward strand.
GTCAGGGGTACAAATCAACACAATTAACTTGGGAAATAAACAAAACAAACTCTTTTACATTCACAGAGAAATGTAATGATACCAACAGGACCAAGAAGAAGTCCTGTTACATTCACACAGAAATTGCATGATAACAGAGCCAATAGGAAGTCCTGTTACATTCACACAGAAATGGGATGATAACAGAGCCAATAGGAAGTCCTGTTACATTCACACAGAAATAGGACAATAACAGAGCCAATAGGAAGTCCTGTTACATTCACACAGAAATGGGATGATAACAGAGCCAATAGGAAGTCCTGTTACATTCACACAGAAATTGGATGATAACAGAGCCAATAGGAAGTCCTGTTACATTCACACAGAAATGGGATGATAACAGAGCCAATAGGAAGTCCTGTTATATTCACACAGAAATGGGACGATAACAGAGCCAATAGGAAGTCCTGTTACATTCACACAGAAATGGGATGATAACAGAGCCAACAGGAAGTCCTGTTACATTCTCACCAAAATGAAATGCAAACAGGATCAATAATAATCCACAGGTTACATGCTTTTTGTTTCACCTGAAAGCCGTGCTTTCCTCTCCACCAAGTAGTGTCCTCCTTTGGGGGCATGTCAATTACAGACACCATGTCTCCTACCTGAAAAAGAGATTTTGTCAGTTCTCTCCAGTTTTTTTACACAGTTCTGTACTATATTTTAAACTAAGCATACAAGTAAACCCCAGTTTGATATTTTTCACCTGAGCCTAGCCAATCACCTCAAAGGATAGCTCATCGGCCGCCTGGGCGCTGTATCGCTTGATGACGTGTGCAGCAGCAATGGCAGGAACGTTAATGGAGGACTCATCATGCCCCAGAAGATGGTTCCCTTTGTTATCAATCTGGGAACAAAATTACATTAACCTTGATGGCTGGTAGGACACATAACAAAATGCTGTCCCCCTAGTGGATAACAGGAGGTGTTTTACGATGGTTTTTGCTCATTTGGCTGTAGAAAAAGATTGGATACAGTCTACTTGGTGCCCACTGGGCAGCCTTTGACACCTCACTGTGTGTTCCTTGGCTGGTAACCACAGTTAACCCATAAAGCTGGGGCAGTTAGCAAATTGTTAGCGAAATTGCTGCCTTAAAATATCATTGTGACAGAGTAGTACAAGTAAGGTATGAGAGAAAGTCAGAATCAACAGATATATGTGGAGAAAAATAAGACAAGAAAATAGGGTGGGTGTACCTCCATCCACGTCAGTGCGGGTCCACAGTTAATTTTGTTGTCAGCGATCGCCGACAGCCGTGAAAGATAGGCAATCAACATCTGGAAAACTGCCTGGAAGGGAAAAGGACAAAGACAGGCAGAAAAACAAAATGCTTATCATAAGCCAAAAAATGGCCATCTGAGTACAGAGAGAGACAATGTACTACGTGGGAACTAGGGCCCTTTCCAGCATGCAGGACAAAGCATCAGTGTACAACGAAGCAGATAGAAAATGTCAGTTCAGAACACACAGTGCCCCTGAGCCCGAAGTTCAGGAGAAATGACACAGAGGAATGTCCACAAAGCCCCCATTACTGCAAGATATCATTACAGTTTAATTATAAACCTCTAACCCATTATAGCGCAGGCAGAAATCCCCTTCTCTGTGTACAGACAACAAATATGAAGTTTCAGTTTCCCCAGCAAATAAAGATCAGAGGCACACAGCTCAGTCTCTTACAACCAGAGTCCAAAATACACTCATCCCCGTAAACATCCAGTGAGCCGATGACTCACTGGATAAAAGCACTAAATGATAAATGGTCCACATCGAGTATTACACAACGTCCACAGAGCATCAACAATTCAATTTTATGATGCTGAAAAGCTTCTGTATACACTGGTAAACGTGAATAAACACTAGTTCCTAGTACGATAATAATCAACTTTTTATATATTGTTGTTATAACTATATAACTATGGGAGGTACTGCAGTTCTCTCTGAATGCAGAGAAAAATTCTTGGTTCTCAGTCTGTGTATCTCATTTGTTGCACCTCCTGGTGGTTCTATGTAAAACTTTCTGCACCTACATAGGCAACAGAACATTGCAGATAAATGTAAAAAACATCAGATTTCAGTATTAAATATTAGAAAACTTCAAGGTGTGTGTATATATGTGTGTGTCTGAGAGTGTGTGTGTGGGTGGGGGGGGGGGGGTTGCATAGATCACATTTGGGGACCAAAATGCGAAGTGCGGTACCCAAAATGCGGTAAAACCTGAAACTTCCTTCCTTTTGGGGACACTTCTTCAGGTCCCCATTTGGATAACCTGAACTTTATAAAAATCTGTGAATGCAATCAAAAAAGTAAAAGTGCCAAAAGTCTTGTATTTTGATTGGTTACTTATGGTTAAGGTTGGGGCTGGGTGGGGGTTAAGGGTGTCATGATCGGGATTAGGGTTTTTCCCATAGAAATGGATGGACGGTCCCCATTTAGATAGGAAGACCAACTTGTGTGCGTGTGTGTGTGCGTGTGTGTTTGCACAGATCACATTTCGGAACCAAAATATCACCGGTGTGGCAAAACCTGAAACTTATTTCAAGTCCCGATTTGGATGACCTCAATTTTATAAAAATATGTGAATGCAGTCAAAAAAGTAAGAATGCGAGAAGTCTTGTATTTCGTTTTGGTTAATTGAGGTTAAAGTCAGGCCTGGGTCGGGATTAAGGATGCAACATGACTTCTTAGCTGCCCACCCTGTCGCGGTTCGTGGTTTTCCCCTCTTCGGACCTCTCTCACAGAGTACCCACCACGGCTGACCGTCAGCACCCCACAAACACTGCCGTTTACGACATTCTCTGACCTTGCTGTCTGGCAATATTGATTTAGCCCGTGTCACTCAGATCTCCACCCTGTCCATTTCTCCTGCATTCAACACGTCGACTATGAGAGCCCAATGTCAGCTTACTGTCTAATACATCCCAGACCTTGACATGCCCCTTTTTTACTACATAATCAACATTATTCACTTCACATGGTGGTGTCAAATTTTAGCTGATTGGTGTACGTATGGGTATGTGTGTCTGTGTGTGTGTGTGCGTGCATGTCTGTCTGTCTGCATCTGTGTGCGTGTCTGTCTGTCTGTGTGTGTCTGTCTGTCTGTGTCTGTGTGTGACCGTGTGTAAGAGGATGTGCACTTCTGTGTGTGTCTGTGTGTGTCTGTGTGTATGTGTGTGTCTGTGTGTGTGTGTGTGTCTATATTGTTATATCAGATGGACTGTGATCTGATCACTAGAAATATAAATAATTTTATGATGTCAGTGCTAACTAAACACAAAAGAAATATCACATTTTTAACCTCGATATACTTGCTTTTATTTCTTTGTTTACTGAACTATGGCTTTTAAGCCTTTTTTGATAAGTAGAGTAGGTGTGTTTGACGCATCTGAGAAGTTTTGGCCACATTATTTCATGTCTGTTTAGCAGTGTGAAGTACTTTAACGTTCTTACAGTCCTGAAATGAATCCCAATGTTTTCTAGACAACACAGATTTCTGTTGGCTATCTTCCTGCCTGCCGCACACCAGTGACGGGGATACCTGTGCAGGGCAGTTACGTACCTCGGGATTGTCCTTCAGGCTGTCCAATCGGGGCAGCTCTGCGAGCTGAGAGAAGTGCCGGTCAAAGATGCATAGGTGGAGGTGTTTGTCAAGGACACGGAAGTCCTCGTAAGTACGCCTCACGACCCAACTGTTACCCTGGAGAATGAGGGTATCCAAGTGAGAGAGCAGATGAAGGGGAGAGGCTGAGCTGGTCAGCGAGCACAAGTCAGACTAAGTGCATGCCAGAGGCTGAGCGAGTCAGGGAGCATGAGTCAGAGTAGTAAAAGGCGAGAGGCTGCGTGACTCAGAGAGCACGAGTCAGAGCGGGTGCAGGCGAGAGGCTGAGCACGAGTCAAGATAACGAGAAAGCAGAAAGCAGAGAGTCAGAGTCAAAACTGTGATGGTTTGTGTTGTTTCTGTGACCTGCCATTTGCTGTGAAGAATAAATCCTCTAACAGTCAGCTAAATATACATCTCATCCTACATCAGCACTAAGCTCAAAATGCAGAGGGCAGAGACCGGGCCGAGAGGGAGTGGATGGAGGCGAGGTGAGGAACGGAGTCGGTCCTACCTGGCAACCGATGTGGACCAGATGCAGCAGCTCCTGCGACTCGAAGCCGTTCCGTACCATTTCCTTCTGCTCATCTGCCAGAGCCAGCTGTAGGCGGAGGGAGGGAATAAGTGAGAAGGACAGCAAGAGAAAAGGTGTGAGAGGATGGGACAGAGGCAGAGCGTGTGGGTGGGAGAGAGAGGTGTTCAGGTAGAGAGAGGTGTTCAGATAGAGAGAGGTGTTCAGGTGCATACATACTGTGAATAATAGAAGGACGCTAACTCAACCCTGCGTTCCAGGGCCCACGGTTATGAGGACAACAGTCTTCAGGAGGTAAATCTCTGCTGTCTGGTACACTCCGCAAAAACATTTATCACTGTCTCTGCTCTTTTTTCACTGCCTGTGGTTAAAAGCCTCAGAGTAAATTGGAGAATATAAATATTTTTATCACACCTCACTCCTGAGTAAAAGAGTTACTCCCAATTCAGGCCTCTCCTGTCTTTTTTTTTTTTTTGGTAGCTGCCCCCAAAGTTCTATCCACATTCTACAAAGAAACACTTTCCCATAATCCCATGCCATTACTGCCCCGTTGCCAGGCAGCAGGAGAAGCTGTGCACGCACCTCCTACGAATGCTCTTCAGCCACACAGCAGGCGTACACACTCTCCCCCCACGCACATACACTTCAGAAGGGGCCGTGCTGACACTGATTCATGTGACGAGACACTGCCCACGGGCTGTGATTACTGGTCTCCCTTCATCACCAGTGTACGGTGACAGATCTGTCTGTACCTCAGCCTCCTTCACAACTGGTCTCACAGAGCGACCAGAGCGTGCTATGGAAGGCTATACCCGTATACAGGTAAGCATAACAGACTATACTCATATTTTAAAGTATAACAGAATATATTTATACTGAGGGAATTATAGCAGAGTACTGTATATCCAAAATAAGAAGAGCATAATGGAGTATATTCATACTGAGGGCCGTACTGGAATATACAGTCATACTATACTATGTACGTAAGTACTAAAAATATGGTATAGTGCAGGAAGGGGATTCTGTATGTACTTTCCATTCTGTTTTCCAATAGAAGTCACCTTTCAGTAGCAGAACTGACCCGTTAAGTGCAGTCAGAAACACAAAGGGCTCATATCTGATGTCATTATTCATCTCCAGGGGGGTCACCGCTGTAGCACCTGCCCCTCTGTCTACTCAGCCGTTCACTGCTTTGCAGACATGGGCATTTTAAAAAAAGTCCCAAAATACAATAGGAAGCCGATGTACTAAGATTAGTATGGGTAGGACATGTGACGTGCTCACGTTGTTAATGCATTTATGATCTTTACCTGCACAGTGCCAAACTCAACATTGTCATAGTGGAAATGGGCACATTCTGCCAGTTTGGGGAAGTGGCCCTTTGTGATAGACAGCCTGAAAAAACACAAGACCCCCCCAATTAGCATTCTTCTGCAGTCTTGAATCACCCAAAGACTAGCAAGACCCACGACAGCCAAGGCAGCTGGAATCACTGACTTTCTCACGGTCTTGACTTTCATGCTGGCTGTGCTGATGCCGGATCGAACGAGAGGTTCATTGGTCAGATCTTCGGATCCGCGTGCCTAAGCATGGAGATTCAGACAATACCAATCAATCCACAGATCCGCATGCCTAGGCATGGAGATTCAGGCAATACCAATCAATCTACGGACAGTGCCAAGCAAGCCCATATTCAGCATCACTGGAAATGCAGGCAGCAAATCAAACAACTAAAGACCAGTGACATTTTTTACCTGTTAGAGATGATGGATAAAACTCTCAATTCTCACAGAATAATATTGCCATTCACTGATATAACAAGCCATACTTGTGCATTAGTAGAATGTGTCTGGGAGGTTTGAGGAAAAAAGAGCGGCGTATAGCTCAGTAAACATCTGACCAGTAATCCAGAGGAAGGTATAGCTGCAGCTGAACACTGGGGGGGGAGGGGTGTAGAAATTAAACTTCTATAGTCTGACACCCCCTGAAAAAGTTCCAATGTATTGTGTTGTGCAACAGACTCTTTAAAACTGACTGTAATCGCAGTCAGCCCATCATCGCCACCTACTGGCCATAGCAAGCATAGCATAGGAACCTACCATGGCACTGATTGTGTCCTCCCAGTCAGATCTCACCCCGGGGTGGATGATCTTGGAGCTTTTTGGTGCCGTGGAATCCTCCCTGGGGGACAAACACGTCAGTGAAGATAACATAAAGTCTCCATCTGTGTGCATCTCTAATTATTCTGGGATTATGGGGGCGGAGCTCCCAGACCTTGGCAGGAGGACGGGAGTTCTACCCACTCTTTCACATCCACTGTAGAAGCTTCCAATGCAAACACTATCAGTGATGCCTCACATTACCCTACACCTTCACACATAACTCCGATGGTATTTTTGTATCAGTGACATTAAACTCCTCAGGATGTGGCATCCTTATTTAGTGGGACACAGGAACGGGAAGCAAGTAGAGCAGGATGCTGTTGGTGTGAAGCTTCTGGATCAAACACATGACAAGCTGTTGTGTGAAAGGTCAGGGGACTCAATGAATGACCTGTCAGGGTTAAGGCTTGACCAGCCACAGCCTGATGTGGGAGTCTTCAGCATGTATAGAGACCGTCCGACTGTCTTACGTTGAAGAAACAATCACCTTTTGAATAACAATTGAAACTGATTTAGTAATGCTCTTCCTGAGAGTAACGTGCAGCTATATACAGATGGTTCGACTCAAATCAGTCAACAATGCCTTCAACAAACGCCCGGAATGATATCAATCGAAGAGGCGAATTATGCAACAAGCACAGCAAAATCCATATTCAGTATTCCCCTTCAAAGGCATGATGGAAAACCAGTATTCATCCTTTTGCAGTTTCCATGACAATTTGCACTCAGCAGACAAGTCATCTCGCAACAACACTGCAACAGCTTAAAACCGAAAAAAATCCCTCTGAGCGCAATTGACGCCTTGCGACCCTAGGGCCGTGTTGGTGGAGTTGTTGGAAGAGGAATCAGTGATAGCACTGCCCACGCTCTGCGGGGCATTTGCAGAGCGCTCGCACATTACTAAATGCATCCAAGCCATTTCATTTCACAGGCAATCGTCAGCCTTAAATCTGACATGTTGAACAGGAAGCTTCCAGAACATTTGCCACCAGTGGGACTATTAGACTACTTGAACAAATGCAATTACTCTAAGGAGCAATGCTAACATCGCACAAATCAAACATTCATGTGACGCCAAGGCCTTGTTGGACAGAAAATTAACAATAATCCCTCATGTGACTGGAAACAGAAGTGTTCATTGCATACTGAGATCTGCAGATCATTCTAACGTGGTCAGAAAGAGCGGGTCATACTAACAAGGTCAAGAACAGACCATGCTAATGATGCTAATGATGCTAACAATGACATGAAGGACAGATCTCTAAGCAGAAATATGGACAACAGTCAATACTGACGATATTTCACTGGTGCATCCACAAATCCAGATCTCAGACACACTGCAGCATAACCAAGCCCTTGAGTCAGCATATGCAACATCACACATTTTCCTGAATTTGTAGCTAAACTACAGATTTGTCCACAGATAAACTTTAGCCTTCTCTTTCATGCGGGTTTCAGGCTCTGGTGTGGCTACCATGGTAACGGTGTATAGAATCTGTAGGCAGTCAGAAGCCTTGAAAACACTGGGACGTTACTATGGCCTAGAGCCAAGGAAAGCTAATACTGAACCTGGCGGAGGTAACTCAGACCCAGAATCTACCTCAAAAGGCTTACAGTCACTAGAGCTTATTTCACTGCATCCATGCAGATGTGCAGTATCCTGCTTCCCAGAAGGAGTAATCAAACAAGGAGCAAGAGCAACATGAACACGAAGTCCTCCATGGTCCCTGTTTAAAAAAACATACTACTGCCTAGTTACCGGGGTGTCCTGCCTACTGTGTGACTGTTTGGGGTTACTTTACCAAGTGAGAGGCTCTCTTACCTTTTGGGGGTATGGTGGCTTCCTGAGGCACCCAGTGATCCCAGTGGTGATGTCACATTCTCACTGACTACCTCCATTGCTGGGCAGCAGAAAGTGGGAGGGCTGGATTCGGAGATCAGGTTCCTGCAGGGAGACAGAACAGTCATTAACTAGTTCAGTCTCCTACCGTGGGCTAATATTTTATATTTTAATTGCTTAGGAGATACATTAACCCAGTGACTAACATAGACTAAGAAAAGCAATTAAGGTTCTCTAGAGGTCAACAGGACAGCAGCAATTCTCTGACTGAAAAAATTACGAGGAGCCCAACTCTTTCTTCCATTATGTCATCTCCTCTTCCAGGTCAATTATCTATTTCCCCCTCTGAGCCTTAAGTCCGTGCTTCATCATGACCACAACCCTGCTACCCCCCCCGCCTCACTACCGAAAATCAAAGACTGCATTCCTCATTTTTCCAAACGGAACTTCAACCAACAACCCAAGAGCAAATTCAAGCTGCATGCTGACTAAAGAACAACTCTCAACCGAAGAGCTCCAGGTTCATAAGAAACTTCAATTTGACCTATAAAGAAGTCAGCAGAATACCAGTATCAGTTGTAAATGGACAGAAAAGGAAGGAGAAACATTGTGTGTTCCTGCACTTGCATAGTACATCGCATTAAATGTCATTAATGATATACTTTTTACTGAAAGCTGTTTGTCAAGATAACCAATCTTAGTTTAGTTAATTACTCACTGCGAAAATTCAAATAGCCTTGTCATCGGTGCTTGTCCAATCAGGGGAGGAGCCTGAGGGAACCACGTGCCTGGTAAACTGATTTATAGCTGTGTTTGCTGTCTAAGTGTTAGTGATTCTGGGAAGGCTACGGTAATTCCAGGGAGTCTTACTCAGCGAAGTGAGTCTGAGGAGCGATCAGCACTGCGGCAGGTGATGAGATGATTAAAATACTAACCCGATGAAGCCGGCAGGCCGAAGTGAGCAGCTGTGTTGCACTTCACATATCAAACACCATGGAAGGTCACACTTTGGACAGAAGGAACAGAAGACCAGCAGCCATTTAAGCAGTAGGTACAGCTTCAGTAATAGAGAACACCCCCCCCCCCCCTTATTACAGAAGCACCAACAGCAGCTTCAGCAGAAGGGAAGCTGACCCCACATTTCAGGGACGTGACCAATGGTCCTCAGCAGGGATGCCCAGAGAAAACCCAACCAACTCTCCAGGACACATGCGGCCTTGACGTTACCCCTCTGAGGAACCGCACCCCTGAAGTCCCTTTGCACGCTCAACAAATACTCCATAAGCAGGATTCTTGAGGATGAGAGTGAGACAAATGCCCTCTGCAGGCTCCCAGAAGCTTCTGTCACCAGCCCTACTTGCAGGGAGAAGCTCCAGGCAGAATCCGCTTCCCTGTGGACCTCTGCAGCACTCTGTGTTCCGTCGTCAACTCCATGGCCGGGCTGCTGCATCCTATTCTGAAGTCGGAATTCCACTGGGACTATACACTTATAACAACTGAACCTTTGTATAAAACTGACCTTTTTTATTACACTGTCCCACATACTAAATTTGGTCAGACTAAGGTGACTGTGGACGGACTGTGTTCAAGCCCTAAGGTTTTCAGAAAGACCCAAGGTCACTCGAGGGTCCATCCGGGTTGTTAATTAGCATTAAAGTTTAACCCAACCTTTTTCTAAACCCTGCTACACTTCAGAGAGGGCTTCATGTTGACAAGGTCAGAACCAGAGTTTAAAACAGTATTTTTTATACACTTTCGTTGAGCGATACTATTCTGTCAAAAAGATCAGAAGGTAAGATTAAACTTAAGGTGAAAATAAGGCAATCAGGCCTTGTTTACAGATTGTGAAGCCTTTCAGAGGATTCATCTGTCTCAGGTCTCTACTTTCTTTCCCCTGTGTCTCGTTCTTGTGTCTTGGAGCACGAACTGAGTGGGCCTTTATTAAGCGATACAGAATTCATGCAGTAAGATCGTTTTCGTCCCACTAGAGAATGTCAGCCTAGCAGTGATGAAATACAAAGGTCGTAATGAAAAACTGGAGAACAATCTGATTAAGTCATTGATGAGGAAGGTGGCAGTGACCATTAGATTATGAAATTCCCCATTAAAGCACGAATACTTAGGGTCCCACAACAGTATAGAAGCCCCAGACTCGACCAAGCAGACTAAGATAGAGAATCCCAGAGCAGCAAATAAAGCCTGAATCAGTCACGTCCTGTTCTACCCTCCCTCCCTCAGACGCATGGAATGGGAAGGGAACAGGCCTTTGGGACCCCAGAGCATTGGCAGGTACCTGTCGCCTGCAGAAGTCGATAAATGTGACAATGGTAGGGCACAGTGATGAGACACGAAGCATAGTCGTTTGTGGGTGCGCTAGGCGAAATTGTGACCATTTAAAACTGCGTTCGACCTGCTCCCTTGAAAGGAAGTGACCCCAATACACGTTGCAGCGCTCGCACACCGAGCAGTTTATAGCAGCAGCCAGCCGAAGTAGGGCAGAGCCCACAGGAGCGAGCCGAGTCGCGATCAGGGAGGCACCGCAGCATAGTGCATACGCACATGTGCTGGCACCGGGCTGCTTGACATACGGGCTGCTTCACATACTGGGTGCTTCCCTACATACGGGCTGCTTCACATACTGGGTGCTTCCCTACATACGGGCTGCTTCACATACTGGGTGCTTCCCTACATACGGGCTGCTTCCCTACATACGGGCTGCTTCACATACGGGCTGCTTCACATACTGGGTGCTTCCCTACATACGGGCTGCTTCACATACTGGGTGCTTCCCTACATACGGGCTGCTTCCCTACATACGGGCTGCTTCACATACTGGGTGCTTCCCTACATACGGGCTGCTTCACATACTGGGTGCTTCCCTACATACGGGCTGCTTCCCTACATACGGGCTGCTTCACATACTGGGTGCTTCCCTACATACGGGCTGCTTCACATACTGGGTGCTTCCCTACATACGGGCTGCTTCACATACGGGCTGCTTCACATACTGGGTGCTTCCCTACATACGGGCTGCTTCACATACTGGGTGCTTCCCTACATACGGGCTGCTTCACATACGGGCTGCTTCACATACTGGGTGCTTCCCTACATACGGGCTGCTTCACATACTGGGTGCTTCCCTACATACGGGCTGCTTCACATACGGGCTGCTTCACATACTGGGTGCTTCCCTACATACGGGCTGCTTCACATACTGGGTGCTTCCCTACATACGGGCTGCTTCACATACTGGGTGCTTCCCTACATACGGGCTGCTTCCCTACATACGGGCTGCTTCACATACTGGGTGCTTCCCTACATACGGGCTGCTTCACATACTGGGTGCTTCCCTACATACGGGCTGCTTCACATACTGGGTGCTTCCCTACATACGGGCTGCTTCACATACTGGGTGCTTCCCTACATACGGGCTGCTTCACATACTGGGTGCTTCCCTACATACGGGCTGCTTCACATATTGGGTGCTTCCCTACATATGGGCTGCTTCCCTACATACGGGCTGCTTCACATACTGGGTGCTTCCCTACATACGGGCTGCTTCACATACGGGGTGCTTCACATATAGGCTGCTTTACATAAGGGCAGCTTCCCTACATACAGGGTGGATGGACGATGGATGGATAGATGGATGGGGGGTTCTTCCGTACCCTAAATTTACTTAAATGGGTTTGTCACCATCCAGAAGTCCCACAGCACCTCTCACTTTAGATGGGCCCCATCTTTGCCCTGAATCCCGTCCCGGTTCATATTCAGCAGAGCTGATTGTTCTGACTGCTGTGTGGGCTTGGGAGCCTGGAGAACAGAGAGTACTAACAATCTGCCTGACAAGCTTGTATTATTTGCCTACAGAAAAGCAGAAAGAGTACCGTCGGGTTGCCATAGCTACAAGGCCAGGACCTCAAAAAATACAACACCTCAACCTATTTTTTTTATGTTTTTTTTAATGAGGTAAACCAAACATTCACGTATGTATGGCAGATTATTTGCGTCTTTGTGGGGAGTAGCTGTATGTAACAGGTGCCTCTTGTGTGAGCATTTCGGGGGAAGTCATACCACAAACACTGCAGGGTAAATATGCTTTGTGGTGGTGCTGCTGCCCCTTATGGTACTTTGTGTTCCTCAGTCTTCCTCTCTGTATCTTAGTCCTTTGCTCTGAAACTGCCGCCTTTTTCAACCAGCAGACATATTCCACCTGTTTCCATGGCAACGAGTCCCCCCCCCCCCCCCCCCCCACATACACACACCATAGATGGACTGCATATATATATATATATAAAAAAGAAAGAAAGAAAGAATGTTTTCATATGAAAAATTTGGCAATGAGTTCCAGGGAATACCTGAAAAATGTTTGGACTGGGATCACTGAGCAGAGCTCAGGAATCTGCTTCCACAGCCTCATCCGTCTAAGGCATTAATTTAGTTAAATATCAGCTGCCTTAATGGAGTCACCCTCTTTTAGTGTGAATTAGTTAAAGCTGATCACCCAGTAGTAACCTTGAACCTAGTAATATATGATGACGCTGTTGAAGTTTAATTTAACAAGAACAACGGCAATAGCTGCAAAGTATCTTTGTCTTAGGGATAAGATGAGCATTAATGCAGTTAGCGGAATCTGAGATTAAGTCAGGATAGTCCTCTGCTCATTCAGTGGTGAAGATATTACGTGATACATACCTATAATTGGTACACACTACCTGGTCAATTAGTGTCTTACTGAAATATTGCAGCAAGCAGGTCTGAAACGTAACTGTGTCATGAAAGGGAAACTGAATATGATAAGAACCAACATGCAGAGCTACAGAAACTCATCCCTCTTCACTGTTTGAATGGGTGGGTTCATCCTCATGGTTGGGGTGGCTGTGGTATTACGGCCCTATTTACAAAGGCCAAACAGCATCCACTGGTCTTTTTGTTCAAATCACATCAAGGAAAGGAAACAGATTCTCTGCTACAACCACAACCAGTTTCCAGAAAGACTTCTGGGCAAGGAGCCATGAGAGCAAGGTGATGTGAAACACCTTGGTATAACTCAAAAGGCGATAAGTGGAGATAACCACAACCACAAATCATAAAGGAGGAAAAAGAGTTGAAAGTCCCTTAGAGATGAAAGTGCAGAAACGACGTGGAGTCCCCCAGCACATATTCCTCAGATTCACCTGCCTTTCCTGCCTGAAATATAATTAAAATTGTGAGTGCAGAACCAAAACTGACTTCTGCCAGGGAAGAAAATGTGCTGAACAGCCAAAGTATTTAATTACTGCTAACGAACCTCGGGAGTGTTTACTCGTGGATGTGTTTTCGTGTAATGACGAAGGATAGGCCGTGTGGTGTTCATCCCAAACATACCCATGAGATGTGACAATACAGCAGGTAAAGTCAGGGCGGCCCATTGGTCACTGAGATTTCACCGGGTAAGGTCAGACTAACCTATTGGACGTAAGTCTCAATGTGGGAGGAGTCACTGCAACATTAACTTTCTCACCGCAGGCAACGTCAAACACTGAACAGGAACTCCAGTCATGCACATGCAATTAAAATAGCTAATTAAATAGGTCTAAACTCTTTTAACAATTTTCAGAAATAAACTCAAATGAGGCCAGGCATGCAACATTTTTAGTACCACCACTCTGTCCTACTTTGTATCTCTGCCAACCTGAGACATTATCCTTGATGATAAAACAGCATTTATCTACTCAGAGGCCAACAATTAGGTAGAATTCCTCCATATTGCTGTCTTATATTCAGAATTTGGAAGACCTGGCTCAACAATGCAAGATATTAATCAACTGAATTCAAAGAGATTAATATTTTAGGAATAAATCTGCAGCACATCCTATTCATTCAAAGAATTCATTATGCACCATGATTTATTTGCATACCTCTGGCCTTTCCTACCGCTTTCATTCTGCCTACCACTCAGGTACACGTGTGTCACAAGGACTCCAAATAAAAGAGTAACAGTCCTTATTCTGTGAGATCATAAATATAGACAGAGGACACTCCAAGTGCTGTAAAATCCGACCAATGCTCCAGGCTCCAGCTAATCCACTTGCAGAGGAAAAAAATTTGACCCAAAATTGACCAAATCAAACCAGCACAAATCAAAGGTAATCACCACTCAGTACTGCAGTAGAGATTACAATACTGACAGCTTAGACACTATCATGTTAAATAGTTGTCCTAGTCATTATTTGTAATTACTTGCCTCCTGTAAATTGTTAGGTGGGGAACATCCTCATTTTCCCCTTGGTAGGGGGGTCAATTTTCTCCCACACCATGTTATCAGCAGTGGAATTACCACTTCAGAAGTAGCAATCTGACTGAGCAAACCGATGATCATCTGAAGTCACGTCAAAGTCTGCCAACATTAGAGGGTGAAGCCACACGTCAGCAGGACCAGGTGGACTCACCAGCTCTCTCTCAGTCTGCCTCCCAGACTTCGATCATCACACCTTCATTGATTGCTGTCCCCCAAATCACTGTCTGCCTTAATACTTTACAAATAATTTACACCACTGCACCTTTTATTCAAATACTCTGTAGAAACTTTTTTTTTCCAGGAGTACAATATATATTACGATAGTACATATATAAAGGAGTCTGCAGATGGTCTTTAGTTTTTTCTAGTAATAGTTTATTATTACATAACTTCCTTCTACCCTTCTGGCCAGTCGAGAACATGGAAGATGCGCAACCAGAGCCACGGAGCTTGAGATGCACAGAACACTGCGCATGTTCAAGGAGAGCTGAACAAGGGAAATTTGAGAACGGTGCAGTCAAGAGGTAACAAGCCCCTCCCCCACCATCAGCACCATGACCAGCGCTAACCCCAACCCAAGGGCATTAGAAATCTATCTTCGTAATCAAACCCCTGTGCAAGGGAAGCAGCATCCTCAATTTGTCCCAAAAACTGAACCTACGTGCGATTGGTTCATTCACGGACACATGACCAAATAAGCACAGGCTATGACCCAACAGAGCCCTTAGTGCGTCCAGCACCTCAAGCCCTATTTCTGCTGTGCTCACGAAAACATTTCAGGAACAAGTTGTTAGTGAGATCACACTTCTTGGTCGCACCTCATGAATGCACTAAAATAATATCTGAATTTGTTCAGGAAGAGAATTCTTTGCAGAAATGTGTCATACGGAGGTGGCACGGTGGCGCACTGGGTAGCGATGTAGCCTCACGCCTTGAGGGTCGTGGGTTTGATTCCTGCTCCCGGCGCGCTGTGTGTATGCGCACATGTTCTCACAGTGTTTGTGTGGGTTGCATCTGGGTCCAAGAACATGCGATTATGTAAACTGGTCTCTCTCTCTCTCTCTCTCTCTCTCTCTCTCTCATAGTGCGTGTGGCCCTGCTATGGATAGGCATACATTCATGCTTTGCCGTCTCTAACTTAGGATGGATTCCAGAAGCAGGGCCTTGCATTGAATAAGCAATTATCAAAAATAAATGTATGCCACAAGGGCACCTTCCAGACCTACTACACACAGGTAATCTATACAGACAACTCATGCATGCTCACACAGAAAGAGACTTGTACCCCAATGTGTACAACAGCAAAAGCACATTCAACTAATGAGTAAAAAGACTTCAAAAACTACCATTTCCCGAGTGTGACATGTACTACCTATGAACCTTATGTAAAAGAAATTACATAATGAAAGTGATAACTTGAATGAAAACATATGATCTATAATTAATTTACACTATACTGTTACAGATACACTGGAATAAAAATGGATTTGCAAAATGTGTATACACACACACACACACACATAATTTATTTATTATCATTATATATATATACATATATATACATATATATACATACATACATATATATATATATACATATATATATATATATATATATATATATATATATATATATATATATATAATGACATTGTTTATGTATTGTGTATTTATACTGACATATATTGTGGTGTAATCAATATTTTAAAAGAACACAAGAGGTAAAACACACAAAATACATGAGGAATAAAGTTGACTTTTAAATAAAGAAAACTTTTCTTATTTATGGTGAATTTGTTTAATCGCTTCCCCAAGTGAAAACCTTTTTGCACTTGGTGTGATCGTCAACCAGTTATGCTCTCATGAAACCATATTATACAGCCAAAGACATTTAGGTTCCTCAGAAAAAAAAACGCAGACATGCTCCATACATTAACTCCTGGCCTTTTCCCTTCGGCGAGCGCAAGCGAATTTACACATTCGTACATTGCATCAGTATTTCAAACCCACTTTCTAACACCATGTTCCTTGTTACACTGATCTCACTATGCAGTACTCATTTCCTGCGGCTTGGTTAACTTCAGTTGGTAATACATAATACACGTGACATCGCTGTTAACGAATTTTTAAAAGAAACTTAATACACGACTAACTGTCTGACGCATTCACCCATCTGCAGTTTGGATAACACACATATGTCACTTTTTAGGTTTCGCCTATTACGTCATTAATTTATATGCCTGCGTTTCTGTCTCGCCACCTGTAAGGTATGTTAGGGGTGAAGTTGAGATTAGCATCTATGACATTTCTTATTAAATCCAACATACCAAATGCAATCAAACTTTCTGTTTGGAAAATATAAAACGCGTGTCATTAAGAACTACCAGGAAATACCCTTGTATAAGTAGTCGTTCAATGACAAGAACGTGTGCAGTCTGTCAAGAGGAAAATACGCTTCCCGGGACAGTGATCACTGGCATGCGACCTCCACTTACCAGAGAACCTGCGGATTTCTCCCAGTTTAAATGGTGGTTTTCCCCCTTAGATCTTCTCCTGCCGCTGCGGCAGCTCTGCCCGCTCAGCCTTCCCCAGATGCCCGCATAATACTACACACAAATGCCCGGCTGGACGAAGTAGTGATGTATTAGTGAACGGTGGGAAAATGCATCCCTACAAAAGACGCCTCTTCGTCCTTCTTTTTTTAATATATAAAAAGATCCGTTTACGTAAAGGCGCTACTTGATCAGCGGTAATCCTTCAAGATAAAAACACGTGGCCAATAACACAGACTTCTTCCTCTATTCGTTGACATGGGAGCGTGTTTCGGACTGAAAGCCAGGATGCGGTAGACTGGACCTCTCTCTCCCAACTGTACATAGAAACATCAGTGCAGCGATTTCTGCGCTCACCTCTCCACAGCGTGTACGCCAGCGTGAACGCGCAAAGGGCTCCCGAGCACGCGCTGCAGGATCCAAGTGGGTTGGTGGCACAGCGAGGCGTTGCACGCTGTGTGAACGACTCTATAAGCTATATATGTATCTCCTATTATGAAAAACTTATGAAAACAAAAGTTATAACATTTACTGTAGTTTGTGCATTCCGATAATTGTTGAACGTGTGTTTTGTGTGAAATATTGGTAATATTTCCAGTCATCAATAAGTCTAGTCTAAGTAGCTCACTATTAAATATTACATTGCACCGGTTCTGGGTGCGCGGGTGTTATATGAAATTGCAAAGTGGGGCGTAAGCATTTTTGGAATAGAATCATCGCCATGTAGTTTAAAAATTGTGGTTTCATAGGCCCATTAATTGCATTGATAGATAATATGAATCTAAATGGGAAGGGGAATCGTATTTAATTTTCATAAATATTTATTATTTGACATACTACAGACAATTATCAGAATATAGAGTTACAGAACTACTTTGTTAGGAGACCCTTTTACCCAAAGCAACACACTAAACTTGCTAATCACAAACGCTTTGGAATATATATTTGGTGCAATTCTCTAAAAAAAAACTAAATACTTTGCAGAACTGTCCTTTTAAGTTTGCTTGTGGTCAAATTAGCCTTTTGCAGTAATGTACAATTCGGCCATCTAGGGGATAATATTAAAACTGCATCACGTCTTTGCCTGGGTGCAAAAAATAGGCCTCCACTACAGTAACTAGTTCACTTCAAGCTTCAAAAGAAAGTACGTTACTTCTTGTATATTTTGGAAAATAAAAGTTATAATTATTAATTTGGGGGGAAAGGCACAAAAGGCAGTGGGAATAGCTTCAACTCTTCAACTAAAAGCAAATTTGAAAAGATATTTTTTATGGTTTTTATTATATGAAAATACAAACATCTGTATGTCAGAATTACTGCTACGGAAACATCCACAACCTCCACAATAAGCCTCTTTGTCTATTATAATCTGAAAAAAAATACCAGCTGGATCCAGGGTGTTTAATAATGTCTTCACGAACAGGGCTGAAGTAGGTGGAAAACTGGCAAAAAACAACAGTGCTGATCAGCACTGAAACGAGTGAAAATGGGTGAAAAACAAAGGTGCAAACGGTGCTGCATCGAGAGAAAATAAAAGCAATGGTTCCAATCAGTTTTCAAACGGGAAAACGGCTGGAAACAATAGTGCTGGAGTGAGCTAAAACTGATGGGGAGAAAAAGTGTTGATCAGTGAAAGTGAGCAAAAATAGAAGCACCACTGTTTAGCATTTCATCTAAATTTTGGGAACAAGCGTAATCCGTGAGTTTTATATTGCACATAAAAGCATACACTTTTAAGCAAGGACGAAACCCGAATACGAAACAAATAGAACAGAAATAGGGCTACTTTGTTTTCCAAATTAAAAATGTACAGTAACACGTGGAACATGGCATTTAATATGAATATTTCATAAGTTTATCGTTAATACATTAGCGCCATCACAGAAGACATTAAAATAATACTCAAGGTAAGCATTATGAAAACATGCTGTTTGAAGCACACACAACAGTGCATTTACTTTCAGTTTTAGCATGAGCGTTAACATACTTTTCTTACTACACTTCTAATTTGAATTCTGACTGACAGGGACCAATAGCAGAAAATTTGGAGTGACGGAAACAAAACGCAAAAAAACACGAGTGATTGAAAGAAAACCCATTTGTGATTGTCCCGATTTCCAAAAGAGGAAGAAGCAGCACAAGTGTTACACAAAAGAGCGAACAGTGTTTCAGAATCAAAGTACAACAATACAATCGGTCATCCAATTCTGATTTCATCAATTCGATTTCTGTATTGTCACTGTATCACTGTACGAAGCACGTCACCACTGGGACAGTGGTAGTACCTCCTCACTCTGTTCGGCGTTGCTCTGCTGGTCCATTTTCCATTCAGATAGAGCACCATGGGAGGCTTAAAAAGACGTAGCACCAAGTTCTGTCCACAGCACCACTTCAGCCAAGAAAATGCCATCCAAGTTCAATAAGGTTTGTCAGGCCGAATAAACAATCTATTAAATTTTTTCATCCGTAACAATTGTGTCAGTATTGGGGAGGGGAGGGTAGTTGACACCCAGGAAGCATCATTTAATGGGATGACTGGGACTCATTCAAAAGAAACAGTAATACAATAACAAAAGCATTCAGTACAAAATAAAACCGCCGGATGTGGAAATATTTACCTCTAAACACTGCGAGTTTCCAAGTGTACAATTGTTCGGAGCACCTGCGCCAAGCTTGAATCCTGATGAAGTTATTTCTCCAGGGAAACATCGCTTATGCTGCAATTTAATTAAAATGAATGCATCGAAAGAAGTGGAAAAGTGATACGAGTAAATTCTAAAAGGTGCCTCTAGATTTTCCATCGAAGGAAAGCAAAAAGCCTGTGAACCAAGCAGTGGACTCCCAGCCACAGGGTCCTACGATAGGGAGTATTCCTGACCAGCTGTGATATTATAGAATGGAAGATCTCTGGCATTCCTATTGCAATGTTCCTCCGCCTGTAAACTATACACGAGTTCCACATCCAGGGTAGTGACCATCGTTCCCATGTTCTACGGGCCCAGCACACAACGAGTTATTCCAACGCATCTAAAGAGAAGAACTTCCGATCATAAATAAGCAAGACAGACAATACTAATTTTGTACAAAGTTAACAGTAAGAAACGCAGTTGTCTGTCAGCATGAACATGACTATAGTTAGTAGCTAAGATACCACATTGGTTTGCCACCCAGAACAAGGAGAAGTTACTATTAAAGCATGATGTGTTTTTTTATGTGTTATGTTGTGCTTTGACATTCCGTACACAAACCACTCCATCCATGTCATGCCTTTAGTGTCAGGAACAAGAAGCCACTGGTCCGGCAGATAATCATGAATATTTTTTTGTTCTCAGGTGCAGTAAATAATCACAACTCCTTTCATGGTGTCAAGCTCTTGGCATGGATTTAGGCATAATGTGAAATCATTCAACAGGACATGTAGGAACGTCCTATTTATCATTCACATGAATTCAAATAACAGCTAAAGTTTTCTTCGTTTTCAGTTAATTTTACGCGAGGAAGCATATTAGAGATAACGTGATTCTGTGACTTATGACTGTATGACTCTTTGGCACTGTGAGGTAGGACAGAATCCAGTTGACAATATACTGTAGGGAGCAAAGCAGCGGAAACTCTGCATTGGAGTAAGACTTTACACAGGTTGGGAAAATCATTAACTTTGTTGGGAGCCAGGGGGATTTCATGATGGTCGGGCAGTATTAATGGAGACATTCATGTTGGATCAATGGTTATGGAGGAAAACGGGCAAGTTGGTCTTGTTGAGGGAGGATAATGTAGCAATTTTGACTCAAGCACAAAGTTTGTTGGCCAGTCTGAGGGGAAGCAGCCATATTTATTCGGCCAGCCTGTTTGTTGGGTCGTACCATTGGAGGCAATCACATTGACTTGGTGTCCTTGGCGGACGCCTGCTCCCAGGTCTGCTGTTGGTAGAGCAGGAATGGGAAGCAGATCTATGGACTGTGCATGGCTGGCCTTCTCTGTCTAGCAGAGGTAGAGTTTCTTCGAGTTGGAGGACCTGAGAAGCCTAGAGCTCCTGGATCTTAATTGTCTTGTACCTGCAAGCCCACCTGAAGTTACCTGTGATGCACATGGTGTTTTCTTGGTGACACAGAAATGAAGAAAATCATAACCATCAGATAGCAATGAACACAGTAAATGTATCCGTAACACATGACAGGTTTGGTCATGTGACCAAACTGAACTGGTCATGTGATTAAGAATATATTCTAAAAAGGGGTTTACCTCAAAATTAATGCTCCTGTTCTACAGGGTGTCTTACATGGTGATTAAAAAAAAAGAAAGAAAAATCGTCACACTTTAAATGGAGATGAGGGAGTATGGTCAAGTAAGTGGCCAATTTTGGGGCATGTGCCTGACTGACTCCGTCTTCCAGTCCACAAAGGGCAGCTTGGCAGCTCACTGACAGAAGGTCACACCAGGCATGGAAACAAAGAGCACTAGAAATTGGTTGTCGCCCCCTTGTGGCTGTACAGAGAAATTGGACCTAGCAGCCAATATTCTCTGTGAGGGTTTATTCCATAATGGTTGATGATATCAGTTGATATACTACAGAAATGAGGACTGTTTGCATATATTGGCCGACAGAGAAGTATTGCCTATCTTGAAGCTGAAAGCGATGACTTCCTACCCTGAATCTGAATGCAGAAGGTGAGATTATTTTGATGACTGGCCTTCTTCATCTGTCCTTCTCTGGGACGCCATCTGTTCAAATGTCTCGCTGCCATCTTTTGGAAGGGATGGGGATTGGGGTGGGCAGCTTGTTCCTAACACCATAGAGGCTTGGCAAGTTGGGGTGGCTCGTGGGGGAGTGGGAGATTCGCTTGTGGGAGGGGGCAAAGCAACCGTCCCCAGCTCGGGCCTTATGGGAAGGAGGGCCAGGGCTGGCCGGGGTCGAGGGCGGACGAAACTCTCCGGGGGGGCTTGGTGGGACTTGGAGGGGCTCTGAGTGAGCGGGGAGAGGCACGAGGGCCGCAAGAGCACCTGACCCAGGGTCACGTCAGCACGCCGCATCGCCCTGGGGCTGAGCTGAGGTCGGGCTGCCGACCACCAGGGAAGGTCAACCGCCAGCTGCGGGGCGGGAGAAGGCAGTACCAGCACGCCCATTCCGTTGCTGGTGTGTCTCAGCTGACCCGGCACACGGGCCTCTTGAGCAATCGAACGCAGTGCCCTGCTGGGGGACTGGACCTGGGGGCCGACGGGAGCCTCCAGCAGCATGGGCCCCGGGAATGAAGGCACCTGGAAGAAGGAGGGCTGCAGATGTTCCGGTGGAGTGATGTGGGGTACAGGCAGCGACGGTTCCGGGAGCTCCGGACACAGGCGGAAATGTTGGTGAGGAGGGAAGAACAACTGGGGTCCCGAGAGAGGAGCAAAAGGGAGGAGGGGACTGCTGCGGGGACCGAAGTGCTGGATCTCACCCACGAATCTCTCCTCTAAAAGGCCGGGCTGGATGAAACGTGCCTCGTGAAGCAGGGGAGGTGAAGACATAGTGGAACTGCCCGGGCTGCTCTCCGGCATGTAGAAGGACGACGGGAGCTCCAGGGCTCCGGGCCTGCTTGTGTAGGCACGGTACGGGCCTTGGGGCAGGGTTATGGGATGGAGACCTCCTCCATTCTGCGCTGGGCTCTCGATGAGGCTCACGCCGGTCATGGGGCTTTGGGGGTGGGGGCTGTAGGCGGGGGGCTGCCCGTAGGACTCCTGGCTGGATGACACGGGTGAGAGCCTGAGCATGGTCACCGCGGAGGGCATGGGGGGCGGGTCATCGTTCTCCTCATCCGACTGGCGGAACTCCGGATACTGGTCCGACTCCTCCACAAAGGGGAAGCCCTGGATGCGTCCCGGTTGGAAGGGTGGCTCCATGACAAAGCGGCCGTCCGGCCCGCGGCTGATCAGCTCGATGGGTAGGGCGGACTCGGGCTTGGCCGCCGCGGCTGGCTTGCTCACCTCCCGCTCCGCGGGGCCTTCTTTGGCAGCCGGAGGGCCCACAGACCGCGGGCTTTCAGGACTCGCTTTCCCCGAGGAAGAGCTGAAGGCCCAGAGAAAGAGAGAGAAAGCCCCCCCCCCCCCTCAGAATACAGCTACATCCTCTATGCTTCAGGTATCTTCCTCTTCACATGCTGCAGGCCATGTTTGCTACACTATATTAAGACATGGACTAGGCATGACATCCACAACAAAGACTCGATCCTAACTCCAAGACCCCTGCTTGTGTCCAACATGGAGCAGTCATGGACTAAACATGATAGATTCCTGCAGGTGCCACTGGTCAAACCTGACAAGACGTAGACGTCATGAGCTAAACATGATCATCTGGAATTAATTATATTATTCGCCGAACACACATGAAACCGAGTACCATTTAATTCCATATAAACCCATTATCTGAAGCACAGGAACATTTATTCTCCAGGTACTTAAGAAAAATGAAATCCCGGTTGGGTAGAGACTGACAGCAGCTCAATGCTTGAATTATATAAAAAGAAGTGAAAAAAAATTCAATTTAAATTTCGCTTTGTGGCGTGCTTGTGTGATACAGTGCCAAAAGGGCCCAAATCTAAAATAGCAATTATTCAAAGCATGGCCAGGCTGTTAAATTTATCTTCCTGCGAGACTCTACAGACAAATGCTACGTGCAGAAAATGCAAGGCGTGTAGTGTGAGGTTACTTACGCAGTCTCCACACTTTTTCTGCAGTGTGTAATAGACAGAGGGGGATCTGGAGGGGAAGGAAAAGTGGAGAGTAAAAATAAATAGCTGCCCAGATTGGAAGTGATGGGGAGGTTCACGGGGGAGCCAGTAGGTGGCCCCGCTTGTCGGCTGGCACCTGGCTTGCGTTTCAGCTTCTGCCGCCGCTGTTTGTTGACAAAGAAGGCCGCCAGGGTGCTGAAGAGAACCGCGGCAGCCAGGAAGCAGAGTGTGGCCACCACACCTGCCACTACGGGGCGGGCAAGTCCCTCCTCGGCTACTTCTGGAGGTAAGACTATTTCTACAGGAAAAAAAGACAAAAGGTGGGGGCCAGAGATGAACACCCCAGACGTAAACGATGTAGTATTTATCCTTGTCATACGTAGCTAAAATACAACACCAGAAGAGATTTATGGATAAATAAATTTTACTTTTTCATAAATAAACAGCAGGGGGCAGCAGAGTGATTTCTGTAAGTAAAAAATGCACTCATATAAAGACTTACATATCAGTATGTTTGCACCTGCTCACCTGTACTTGAAACTCCCACTACATTACTGCTTTCACTGATGAGGTCTTCCATGACGGCCATGACTCGGAACTCGTACCACGTCTCCTGCAGCGAGATCACCCAAGAAATCCACCAGTTGCACCTCACTACAATATTTCTGGCTCATACACCAACCCTGATACGTGTAAATGCTGAAAACCAGGGCCCGGCATAAATGTTCATATCTGTGGGAACGGAAAGAGCCGTTCGGATGTAAATGAAAAGCGCGGCGGGAGAAGCACCGTTTGATTGCGGCGTAATGCAGCGCCGTTTAGCGGCGTAAGGCAGCACCATGTCACAGCGTAACGCAGCACTGTGTCGCAGAGTAACGCAGCACGGCACAGACTGTCGGTGGGATGAAAGCCTTTCTGTCTGCCAAGGCTCGTTACAGTTTGCAAACAGAGGCTGTGTTTACAGCCACCCAGGCCTTTCCGTACTGCAAACCATGTGCTCCTCATTCAATTAAGGCGTATTTTAAAGACATTTCGAAACACAGGTCAGTGTTTCCCACTATCAGCCTGTGGTGTACCGATGCTGTGGGAATAACCTCCCCCAAATGTCAGCCCCAAAACCGCCTTTTAAAACTGACATCTTCCAAGCGGCTGCGCTGAATGAACAGACACTATCTGTCGCTTCTTGTTAAGTGGGTCTCGGACTGCGGACGATGATTTAACACAAACTATGTTGCTTCTTCACTTAATATGGCTCACCGAGTCATGACTGCCTGAACACATGGTCAAGCTCTAGGACCTAAACAAAGAGCCACACTGCAGCTGTGAATTAGGTTTGCTCTACTTATCTGTCAATGCATCAGGAGCAGCTGGTAGTTATTCTTCTCTGACAAATCTTTCCTGACCTTTGCATAGCCCTATTTCCGGAACATCCGCCCTGTCCATGTCTCTGCCAGCGTCATGTGACAGCGCTTGACCTGGACTAGGTCTCTCGCCAGCAGCTCTGTCACCCCGGCCGGGATCGCTTCGTCCAGGACTTCCCACCGATCTCCGAGGCGGAGCTCCATGATGTAGCGCTCGATCGGTGACGTGTGATTGGCCGGAGGGAGCCAGGCCAGCAGAATTCCTTGCT
Organism: Brienomyrus brachyistius; assembly: GCF_023856365.1. Lineage (NCBI taxonomy): Eukaryota > Metazoa > Chordata > Actinopteri > Osteoglossiformes > Mormyridae > Brienomyrus > Brienomyrus brachyistius. The sequence goes on from NC_064549.1 coordinate 13,366,397, forward strand.
GCGTCCGATTGGCTATGAGGCACCTGGGTGGAGTCAGTAGCACCAGTGGTTCCGGGGTAGTCTTAGGGAAGGCTGTGAATGACAGTGGCCCAAATGGGTAACCAGCAACAACCATGAATAAGCGATTAAAAGATTGTCCCCAGATGCCATCCCAGGAGAATCCATGAGGGCTACCGACCCAGCGTGGTGGCAGTGACAACCTCGCTAAAGGGACCGGTGCCCAGCTTGTTTAGGGCCAGCACGCTGAACTGGTAGGACATGTGGGGCTCCAAACCCTGAATGAGCAGCGAGGTGTGGGGCCCAGCCGGAGTGGACTGCCAGTCGTGTGGCCCCAGCCGTGCCTTCTTCACCCTGCGAGGGGGGCAGGAGCACCTCTTAGGGAACGAGATACTGACACAGCAAAAAACATCAATCAATACTACATATAACTCATTAACACAGGAGCGTGACGTACCTCTCCTTCATCACTCCTCACTGGTAACGTCCTGGTTTTTTTTACCATGTACTTTCAAAATGCGCATTATTTATTTATTTACACGAAAGCAATTGTGCAGTCCATCCAAAGGCATGTGAGGGTTATTTACCAAAATATTCAGGATATATTCAATGAAATCCATCCATCCACCCATCCTTACATCACCCATAACTGCTTATCCAGTACAGGGTTGTCGTGATCCTGGCATCTCTCCCAGGAAACACAGGGCACCAGGCAGGAGGGCTCCCTGGGTGGCATGTTACTCAACTGGGGGCACAACACACTCATACCCAAAATGTGCAATTTAGAGACATAAATTTACCTAAATTACATTTTTGGACTGTGGGAAGGAAATAGAGTACTGGGAAAAACCCGACACAGACACTGGGAGACCATGCAAACTGGCTGATAAATTATCCAGCACAGTATGGCATGATGGTGCATGATGGTGGTTACCCAGGGTTCCCCTGTGCCGTCGGCCAGCCCAAGATCATGACGCCCGCTCTCAGCACAGAGCAGCACCCCACGCTCGGCCACACCATTAGCTGTTTGCTGGGACTGGTGAAAGCGACCCTGGCAGCTCAGGTGAGAGGCTCTATCTGTGTCTGAGCTGCGTCGTCTTTGAGTAACTCTGAAACAAGGTTGGGATTCGGCCTCATGTCTCCTTTCTGCACACTAACAAGACAATTATTTTTAACTTCCACACTGATCCACGCCCAACACAAGCTAAGAGGTCCACCACCAGGTGCTCCACGTATTCTCAAATTCAGCTGGGTTCTCCAAGAAGCACCAACAGAACCTGCCTGTATGTCTATGAAACTGTGAGGGTTGCTAAATTACACTAAACTGTCTTGTAGACAATTTTGTTTGTGTATTTTCATTGACACCCGAGCAGAATCAGTTGCCCTGACCTTCTAATGCATGATCTACTTTGCCTGTGATCTACTTTGCCTGTGATTTACTTTGTGTGTGATGCAATTTGAGTCTAATCCAATTTAGCTGAAAGTTCATGTACAACAATATTAAAACTTACTCTACATGTTCTGTAATATATACCCAGTTTTCCTTCAAAAAGTGAAGACAAACATGCTTCAAAATCTTGGACTTCAATGAAACAGATGACACAACAACACTGAGCATGACTGATGGCTACCAATTCAATGGCTATGACGATGACTACAGGTCGATGGTTAACTGCTTTATAATATTAATAGCTCAAGATTAATCTTTATTCAAATACCACAGGTTCAAATAATTAAGTATACAAATATGAATATGAAAGGTGAACAGAAGTTCTACACACATACAGCTGCATTTGCTGAGAAACACAAAAATTATCAGAAGTACGCCACACCAAAAAGGCATCACATGACTGCTCCATTCAAAAACAGGATAGAAGCTGGAAGCAAAGCATGCTGGGATGACTCACACGGGGCCGTACCAGACTGAAAATGTCTGCTCGAATCCACCGTCATAGCCCGGCTCCCAGGATACATTGGCTGAGGTCATGGCAGGAGACACACGGAGATTGACTGGGGAGTGCGGACTCGTGCCTGAAGGACATGGGGGAAGGAGGACTTTGGTGGAGAATCAAGGGAAGCAGGAGGATGGATTCTCCTTATCTTCAATTTGTACTAGTCTAATTTAGCTAATTTGTTTTCCACGGGTAGTTAATTATATTACGTGTAACTTTCAGTTTAAGCTTGTCTTTCCGAATGGGACCTCGCCCCTATTTTGTATTAATTGCTTGTTCAATAAACCCTGTTGTTCCATCGTGTGGCAGTCAGTAACCTTCCAGTTCCTGGTCGAATACCACAGGCAGAGTGATTCTGGGTGCAGTCATCACTGAGATGACTGAGAGCCGGAGGCGACGACGTCTGGCAGAGCTCCCTACCAGCCACCAAGAGATGAGTGCTGGCTGTGATGCTGGTGACGACGTTGGTGGCCACGCACTCCCACTCGCCATGGTCGTCCTTGCTGACGGAGTGGAACTGCAGGCTGCCGTTGGGCAGGACGCTGTGTTTGCTCACGCTTGGCTTTCCTACCTGAGACAGGACACGGTGCTCAGCGGGCGACACCGGAACGCGAGACCTGCCTCGCTCTAGGTGTTACATTAGATACGGATCAGCCTTTATCGGGGCGAGTTCTTATACCATCTACAGGCATAAGAGAGCTTTCATCGTTCACTTTCTACAGATATAACCAATACTGGTTGAAGCCTGTGTGAAATCCTTAACAAACTTCACCATCATTTTATCACCCAATTTTAGGTTGTCGTCCAGGATGGGTAGGTGGGGGGGGGGAGGCGGAGGGGGCGACGCCAGCGGTTGCTAAGTCAGCCCCCATTAGAAGATGGCGCCCTAGCTGGCCACCTATGTTGACTAAGAGGTTGACTGGCACTGGGTGAATCAGAGGCCAGGGGCTGATCGTTATTCCGATGTACAGTCCTACCTTTCTCCATGTGATTGCTGGGACCTCCGGGTCTCCAGAAGCAGCACAGGGGATAAGCAGTTGCTTCCCAGCATCCTGTCTGTACTCTGGGCCGGGCCTCACACTGAAGTACGGCGGATCCTGGAGGCCAGAGACGCATCCGGCACTAAGAGACTCCACCATTCATGCAACTAAATACGCTTTATCCCTGCAACCTCATTCTATTCCGGAAACACGGGGCAACCTTGAATACTACTGAAGCACTGCAAAATTAATTAGACAGTGGCGGCAGACCGGATCCAAGGCTGGAGACTCTCTTATCCAGTTCATGCAAACCATCAGCCGGCACTTTCACATTGTGCTGGATGCAGTCATATACCTTTAGTATCAGTTTAGCGGGGAGTGACCTTCCGGTGGTACCCAGGATGTTGTAAGGCATGCAGGTGTAGGTGCCCACTGACTCCTCTGTCACCTCCGTGACACGGATACTTCCGTCGTCTGTTAAACTCCATCCTGGGTGCTGGAGGGGAGGCAGAGGGGAGAGGCTGAAGAATGACTCTGTGTCCATCCGAATTCCACGATGGAAATCACAGACCCTTCCTGGGAACTGGACTTTCCACCCTTTATGGCAAAACGCCAGAAGGGGACCTTATGTTGTTTTATGGTTCTTCCTGACCTGCTATGCTTAGTGGGACATGCTATTGCCGGTAAAGCGATAAAACGTGTCAGTTCATCAATACTGTAATTATACCTCGGTAAGCAATAGTGTAACTCATGGTGATGCAGTGATAATTTGGCCAAATGCTTGCCTCACTTGTTAACACTGTCCTGTTTTGTTGATGTTTGCTACCAAACTGACCAGCATATATTTGTTCCTACAGAAGCACATGACACCCCAGAGGACGAAGGTCAAGCACCTTCTCTATCCTCAGAGGAAAACCGTCCTTTTCCCACTTCACCCATGTCACCGGAGGGCTGGCGTCCGTGGGACAGCGGATGTAACCCGTCATCCTCTTCGGGACGTAGATTACAGTGGGCATGTTAACCACTCGGGCCGGATCTAGAGGACAAAGCAGAAAATAAGGTACAGGGGAGACAAGTGTAACTTATATAACAGAAGGAAGTATGGTCATTGATCCTTGATACTGGGTAGAGTGGGAAGCTGTTCTCTTGGGAATATTGCCAGAGATTTTGAAGTAAGACAACATTCATACGACTCATGTGTCAAGACTGTTGTATCTATCACTCAAAATCAATTTTTTTTATAGGTTTTATTGGTCAGTATTATTCACTACATTTAAAAAAAAACAAAGCATAAACAAAATTTTCAATTATTTGGTTGTAGTGAATTGCTTCTTTGGCGGAATCAGGGATTAATCTTCTGTGTTCCTAATCTTGACACTTGGCGTTTTTTCCATTTCTCAATTAGCCATGTTTTATACTTAGCTCATTTATAAGAGCTTCACTAAATAGATCTGACTGACAGACTGAAGAAACCTGAACGGAACCACAAGACGAAATGGATGGAGAGGCAGGAACCGGGTTGTTATATCCCATCTCAAACTCAACGGAGCATGATGCCAAACCAGCAGAGTGAGGGGCAGCCAAGCTGACAAATGAGGAGAATTCGGCGGAAGCCCGGTATGAACTACAGGACGTGAAACAGCCTGCAGTCGCACTGGCAGGTGGATGGGATGTATGGGGCGTGAGATCTTTATTTGGGGAAAGGGGAGCAGGTAGTAACGGGAAGGACAGCGGGATGTGAGGAAACGCAAACACAAATCCACATAAACATGAAAGATTCTGGCAGGAGCATGAAAAGGAAACACAGGGGATAGAACAGGAATGATTCCGTATGCCAGCACAGTCAGGAAATGTTTACAGTCCTGAGACTTCATTCAGGTGACCAGGGACCAAAAAAAAAGAATACACACCAATTTATATACTTCACAGGGAATGGGGGACAGGAGGAATTAATCACCATGCCAAATCCTGGTCACATGACTGCCCCCCCCCCCGAGACAACACACCCCTTCACACAAATACATTAACAGAATTAGTTAGAATTGGGCCAGCAGGTAGTGCAGTGTTTATGCACATGGTCGGTTGGCACTTGGGAGATCTTACTCCAATACCGTTAACTAACCTAAATCTAGCAAAATATCCAAAATTGTAACTTCACTTAAATAATAAATCACAGATAACGGTGAGGACTAGTCCAGACCATCTGCTGGAACACAGTAATTCATGACACACTAATTCCCAGCTTGATTACAGATCAGCGGCCTGTTGACACATGGGTTATATGAATGTTCGGTCTTATTTGAAAATCTCTGGCAATAGTCCCAAGAGAGCAGTTTCCCAGTCTACCCAGTAGCCAGCCACAGCAACATGTCCAGTATGAGAAGTGGGGGCAATACTTCTCCAAATAAAGATTTCCGCAAGGGCAATCCATCGAAGGCTTTCCGGACATCCCGAAATCGAAACGAAACAAACAAGCGGGCAGGGCCTGGGGTGCTGACGTCAATGTCAGCGGGGGCATGGGTGCTAATGACCTGCCGGAGAGTGCACTGTTAATTATCGGAAGATTCTGGCGCGTGGAGGAAAGGCCCATCACTTCACATCATCCGAGGCACGGAGGAGAGCTTCACAGAGTTAGCAGAGGGCCGTTTAATGCAAGCACCATTTAGCGTGTGTGGAAAGTGTAATATTCCCCATAGCAGAGTAAACACATCAAACGCATCCATAAATAAAGGCACCCCTCAGTTATCAGCCATCCATTCATCCATAACAGCTAATCCAGTACAGAGTCGTACCCATCCTGGAGCATGTCCCAGGAAGTACAGGCACAGGGCAGGGAACATTCTGGAAGGGATGCCAGCCCATAAGCTGATCCACAAAAATAGCTTCACAGAGAAGTGTGAACCAATAATAAATTTAGAACATCTATAATTAACAAAAAATCAGTTACACGAGTTTCGCTATTAAAATATTATGCTATGCAGTGTGTCGATCAGTTAATATTTGTTTACTGCAGTTATTGCATATTACATTCGAGGTGGATAATGGACATTTTTTGTTTGTCTTTCTGTTGCTTTCCAGCTACACCATCTCGCGCAGAGTGCTTGCTCAGGCAGATTTAGTATGAATCAGATCGGCCCTTCTTCTTTCTCTCAGAAGCCTGATCTCTGGGGTGGGGGCCTGGAGCATCCCGCTGGCCCTAACTCGGGAAGGTCCTCGGATTCGCACGCTGGTGGAAGCCTTACGCTATAGAGCTCACTGCCAGCCTGGAGGTCACTGACGCACATGCTTGTACCTGAACACATACGCAAGCAAGAATGTGCAATACCTGCTGGTATTTGGATATCCGTAAGGTAAACATGCCCAGGAGGGGTGGCCATTTAGCTGACCTTGCGGCCATTGAGAATTCCCCCCCTACCTGTCCACAGGGGTGGATTTCTTGCTTCTGGGGACCTACTTGATACCCCCCATACCTACTCAGATATTTAAAAAACGGAATAAATAGATAGCGAGCAATCAGAAGATCATAACCAGCTGATGGGTCGGCTGAATATGCTGCTTCAGCATTTCCGAAATAAAGAATGTTCATTTAATATTTAGTGTAGTGACTGTCTGTGGCCTACAGGGGGCCCCATGTAAATATGTGATTTGAGTAGCAGCAACTATGGCTGCTCCTAGCTATACAAATGTCCTTTCCCTCTTAATATTTAGTGTAGTGACTGTCTGTGGCCTACAGGGGGCCCCGAAATTGAGGGGATCCCCCCCCCACTCACACTGGACGATGAGGTGTGCCGAAGCTGTGGGCGACAGGCCTAAGCTGTTGCTGGGACTGCAGGTATATTTCCCAGTGTCCTCCGGCTTCACTCGAAAGATGATGAGGGTCCCGTCAATCAGGATTCGCACCCGCAGCTTCAGGTCGCTGTAGGGACAGCAAACAGGCTGAGGCACTGGCGGTCACGCATTTATCTATGTACAGCTTCTGCAATGTAATGCTTCTAAATTGCATGCAGTTTTTGGTACATTCATTTCCATTTTTTTGTGCCCATTCCTCTGCTTTAATATGGTGACCCTGCAACCCTAGTAAACAATTAAATATGTTAATTACACCAAAGTGCATCATACACTGGGACCTGGCTTCAATCCCTACTGTGTTGCATTAGCTGGCTGCCATAGGAGTTAATTGGCGGAGCTCCACAGTGACACCTACAGGGCTACGTGTGGAAGTAGGCAAGTAGAGCTCTCGTGGAAATGTGTCATGTCACTTGAAGAAGCCTGGAGCCCACAGAATAAACAAACAAGGGTGGGTGGGTGACAGCATAAACAACCCCTCCCAATGTGAAATGGGCATTTGGGGGGATATGAATGACAAATGGGAAAAATGGCCAGTGCAGACTTGGACAACAACAGCTAAAACAGATGGGGGGGTTATAGAGCATAAACAGTGTATGAACGGCAGTACAGGGAACTCGATCATAACTTTACTTCTTGAAGTAGACGTTGTCCTCCTCCCAGTACCAGGTGTAGGTCAGGTTTGCAGGGTATGCCTCTGCTTGGCAGGTGAAGAATGCGTTTTGAGATATGTTTACAGTTATGTTCTTGGGTGGTGTAACAATAAATGGTGACCCTAGGGAAAACACAGAAAATGGTCATGGGTTCCCTTCATGAAGATATGTTACTCCTCACCAAACAGCCTGCATAAAGATCACTGCCATCACTCTGTCAGGCCTTCAAAACAATAGCTAGCAGGTAGAAGATCAAATGACGCATTGCATCTTGTCAAATTGGAATGTGCAGGCAGGCAGACAGACAGACACAGACAGACAGACAGACAGACAGACAGACAGACAGACAGATCCCAAACACATCACGAATTGCATTAGTTTGGTTCTATGGCAATCTGAGTGACATCATACTTGTAATTACCTTGAATGAGGAGGTGGGTGGAGTGAACGGCCTCCCCCTGAGGGCTGTGGGCGTGGCAAGCGTAGACACCGCCGTCCTCCCGCAGGAGCGACACGACCGTCAGCTGCCCGTCGGTCACCTGCCAGGCAGGTGGCCAAAACAATTGCTTTGACTTACACACTTACTTACACTGAGTCTCCAAGGTCACCGATCTACAGCATAGGTTACAATTGCACAGACCAAAGGGCTGGGAGCTCATTCACATCTGTGGCCAAGAAATCCAAGGCTGCATAACTCACTGATCAAAAGAGATGTAATTCACTGATAAGCACTTGTGGGGAACACTGCTAAACTGCCGCTGCTGCTACTGCAGAAAGGATTCGCCTTCAAATGAGAGGAGGCATTCAAGCTAAGGGCACCACAAGCTGGATTATCTCTGACAGCCCAGCAGTCAAAGAAAACAGCTCCCGGCGCCTCCCGGAAATGGAATACAAACATCACAACCCCAGAAATTAATATGTGCACGGAGAGATTATTAAATCGCGTCCATCCCCCTGTTCAAACATCTCGAAGCTAAAATGCAAATATTTTAATTTTGGCATTCATAAGGTAGACTGGTTACGATATAACCACAGTCATCCATCATCGGTACCTGAAGGAACTTATAGAAAATCATCTGGAAAACAGATTTCTTTGCTTATTATGATAACAGTGTTAGGGTCATATGTGGCCACCACAGGACCATGATTCGCTGATTTGAAGTCAGATCTCACTGGAAGATTGCCACCCTCGACACAGTGCAGGTCCAAAGACACTCACAAATGAGCGACTTTTGCCCATTATCTGTGACTGAGCAGATCCGTATCGGACTGAAGCTCAGTCAGCATTCAGCAAAGCATGCCCGGTGGACTCGGCCGGGCTGTACATGGTGTTACAAGAAGATTCACAGTTCCCGTTCAGCTACCTGGTACTTATCACTGTCTCCGAGCCGCTTGCCCTCCCTCTGCCAGCTCACCACGGGCTTGGGATTCCCCACAGCGGCACAGCTCAGGGTCACGCTGCCACCTTCCCTGGCCTCCACATACTGTGGGGGTGTACCTGTGAATGTGGGCGGGGCTGTACGAGCAAGAGTTTATGTCAACGAATGAGAGCCCAAGAGAGCAGATGAAGTACAATTACTCACCGTTAGCATCATTAGCTAGGCTCATCTTTACCTGCATTATCATTAGCGGAAATTGATGTCACGTCTAATTGCATTGGGCAGGGAAGTACCTGTAGCACAGAGTTAACTTTCAATCAACTAAGTGAATTAAAAGACTTAGGGCACATATGACATCACATACTTATACAGTACATACTGACTTTCTTTAGAAGCCTACTACTTGACTATTAAAATAGTACATACTATATGTATGCATGAGAATAGTATGCATGTCCTGGGATATACTGCATGTTACTTGACCCGGATGTTTACCAGTAACATAGCCTGACCCCCACAAAAGCTAAAAACTATTAACGAAAAAAAAATACATATTCAAGTTAACTTATGTAACTGGGTAACTACTGACTTTTGTACAGACATGGCACTTCCTCCGCTATCTTGGCATAAACGTCTGAGCAAGCAACATTCTTCATCTCTGGTTGCAGCTGCAGTGGCCTTGTGGGATAGCGTAGCATCCACCGGTTAAACACTTTGGAACGTGGCCGAATGCAGCTCGTAATCCGGGTACTGTTCATCTATTATCTCATCCATACTAATGATTGGGACATACTGCTCAATTTGCATACTGTATTCTGTACTACTACATAGCAAACAAGTACGCAATTCCGAATGCACCTATAATTAGTGCGCTATTTGCAATGGGTGCACAGATATGACATCAAGCAGAGCTGGCTCACCTTTGACAGTAAGGTGTACCCAACTGCCATTTTGGAATGGATCTGTCTGCTGCTCCAGCACCAGGACCCTGCACTCGTACCAGCCCTGGTCTGCAGAGCGCACCTGCTCGATCCGCAGCGAGGCCTTCCCCTGGAGTGTGACTCTACCTACAGTGCCAGAACAGAGGTTAAAAGTCACTGATATCCAGTAGCACTGCACTAGGAAATTGTTTTCTGAATGTAATTTTTTTTCTTCACACTTTCATCTACCCTCTTTGTACAGAATAAAGATGTGTATGAAATTTCATACAGATTCACAGTAGTCTATATACCATTCATCCATCTTCTAACCAATTATGCTTGTCAGGATTGCAGGGAGCCTGGAGTCTATCCCAGCGAGGCCTCAGGGTTACTCAATGAGCCACCATACTGCCATTTTAACGAATCTGACACAGTTTTTATGAGTCCGACACTTTTTTATTCATCCTTCTTCTGTCCGTGTGTCGTATCAGAAAATTGGAATTTAATCACTAGCGTAAATGTATCTCGCCACGATTACAAAGTGAAAATCCCCACGTCGGATGCCAGGCGAGGAGCTTCAGGGGCTTGTCAGCTGTCGTCCATGAGTGAATTTCACAGCCTCGACACATTGAGCAGGCGCATATGTGCGCCCAAAATGTACCGGGTACAGTGTTAACCCTGTTAACTTTATTGGAGCCCATCTAGCTCTATTAACACTGCAGTTTGTGGTGTCAGTCTCTCACTCTGAATCAATGTACCAGTTTGCTAGACATCAGCCACCTGTGGGAAGGTCGTTGGGAGGGCAGTGTAGTATGAACATGTTTATCTAATATCCGTTTAGCTACAAAACAGTTGTATTTACTAGCTAAATGCTCAAGATATTACTCAGTAGCCAATTAACAATAGCTATTAGCAGGCTAATTATGGTCCATACCCAATATCCAGTTACCTCAAGCATGTCATTGAACAAATTCAGTAAACAATTAGAGTCAAATGTGGATGCTATTTACCCTCAGTTAGACATAGACAGACATTAATGCTAATGGATCTGCTCTCTGCAGTCAGTTCTTACAGTTTGATCAAAAACAGAGACCGAGACCAAAATCTTGTCCAGACACAGGGCAGAAAACACACTGTAAGAAATCACACCTCTTTTTCCTTAACAGTCTCTGACTTGTGAGTCTGTAGGTCTTGCGAGACGCATTTGACTTTGAATCTGGTGCAGTAACTTCCCAAACAAGACCATCGATAAAGCAGTTAAGAGCACACCTGGAGAACACTTAGCATGTCTGTGCAACACAACTTATATGTGATTTCTTTAACACTCGGAAAACTAGGGGTCTTGAAATAGCCTCGAGACTCGAATAGGAAAACTTACCAGCATACTCTGGGTCCACATGCGGCGGGTAGAAGCGGAAACTGATGAAGAAGGGCATAGGCACGCCGGACCGGAACCACTCCACCACATAGGCAGGCTGTGGGCCACTCAGGGGCCAGGACACGTCACATCCCAGCACCACGCTCTCACCAGCACGCGCTGTCACAAACCGAGGCTCCTCTCTTGCTTTGCGGGGACCTAAGGGGGGTCACCAAGGGGGCAGCGAGATACGGAGGTCACTGCAAGAACCCCATGATGCTGGGGTCACTGTGGGAGACTCCATGGTTATACACACTGATGCCATTAACTGCAGGAAAGGTGCACTGGATGGCAGTCAGGAGACCCAGTGGGATTCTATTGTTAGTAATTATGAGTGTTTGAAGGGGAACAGGCTGTCATTACCGCCCACACACCCACTGTCTGGCTTCACACAGTCTGAAACGGCATACTGGGGTTGGCAGCCACCTAGCCAGCTACCTCTCCATCTATCTTTGCCGCAGAGGTCATAGAGGACTCACAAGCTGGGGATTTGCAGTGCCGAAACAACTCACACGTACAGTATATGTACATCGCACCTGAACAAAAGAGTGGCTCAGAGCAGTTCTAACCAGTCAAAACCAGTTCCGACCAGCCAGCCCATTCACTGCCAATCACGTACTGCTGCTGTTGGCCATCTGCTCATAATAGGACATTTTCAATTTGCCTCAGCGATCACTGGATCTCCACAGGGTCTAACCCTAACCCCCAAACGTTCTGCTACTGTTGACATCTTGCAGAAAGTCAGCATTTTCAAATGGTATTATCAACTAAAAAGTAGTAGCCAGAAAAAATTCTCAATGGTAGCATTTCACTGTAGACTAAACAGCATATTATCTATGATGTTTTATTGGAAATGCGTCCCACCCATCTATATTCCAGTGCAGAGACGCAGTGAGGCTGGGTATGCTCACACTTTTTCCGCTTACGAGCTACTTATAAATGACGAAGTCAAAATGATCTACCTACTACAAAAATGCAAAACATATATTTATTTATAAATATACCTAGTATTCTTTATTATTATTCTTTATTATTAGTAATTTCCCTTTGGGATGAATAAAGCATTTGTTAATTGAACTGGGATTTTAGTTCCTTCACCTTTCTCTTTCTCAGCTCGCTTTTCAGAGGGAAGTTAATGCCATAGTTTTTATGAACAGTCCGAAAATGCCGCTCCACATTTCCCGTCTTCGGAATAGAAATTTCAGACTGACAGATGAAGCAAACGCACTTCGAATGTGACACTGTGGGGAAAAAACTCCTCCTTCCATTCCGTATGGAAGTGATAGATTTTTGGCTTCTTACCTGGTCCGGCTCCCCCATTCATTTTTATATCCTTTCTTAAGTTTAGTAGAAATAAATTAGAGGCTAATTGGAGGCGACTCAGTCTGCTGGAGTTTTACAGCAGCTGGCGCGGTCAAATGCGTCATCCATCCTCTATTTTTCGACCAGTAGATTGTGATCGACGTATTGGGCACCCCTGGTCTACACCATGGAGCTGACGCAGGGGACACACTGGCATACCTGTCTATCATAGTTTGCATGTATTCGGTATAAAAAAATGATGTCAGTGCTTGCGAGTTAAAAAGACGCGGTATAATAATATGCAAATGGCGGAGACCTACAGAAATGCCGCCAGACCTGCATGGAATTTCAGTCCCCTATCACTCAGTTCCAGTGAAGACGGTGAGATTATCCCCTCAGTCCAGATCCGTTACAGAGCTTCTACTTGACACAAAGATGAGAGGGCAGCTTAATCCCATCCAGCAGTAACTAATAACTATCCATTATCTTTCAGAAATAACCACAGAGCAAAGAAGTTCACAGTTGATGGGCCAATAATTAAGAGTCAGAGGAGGACTGGTCACATGACTCAGAAACGCCCACCCATTAAACGGTCGTCCAGTCAGATCTGAGACAGGTGTCATGTGGGACGAGGCGTTAGCACGAGCGGCCTTCTGCCATGCTGTGACTTTCAGAAGCAATGAAAACAAGGTTTTCCTCAAATCTCTCACCTCTCTTTAAGCACTCAAGAAATACCAAAGGTATTAATAAAAAAAAACTGTTGTAAATTAAAAATAACAAATGGGTACAAATGGATCTGCTTGGTAAAATATACTTGACATTCATCTAGCAATTAAAATTATTTAAGGCATTAAAATAAGAATTAAAGGCTTTCCATGTATTTTCAAAAAAGGCCATTTAGATCCAGGGCAGGCAGCTTAGACTGAGATGGCAGTGGTACCTCGGGCCCAGGGGACGATGAAACCGGGTCGGATTTGGACAAGATTGCCGATCTGTTTTGAACTGGAAAGGAGGGAGGGTCTTGAATTCCTGGCCAAACTCTAATAAAAGATTAATTCTGTGAAGAGGGGTGGTACTGGAGGGACCGGAGAGGCCCGGCGTCTGGAGGTCGCGGCTAGGGTTCATTCCCAAGCGCCGCTCTTTCCGTGTGCGAGTACAACACCAACCAGAGCTGTATCGATCTACACCAAAAAAAGACAAATCGTGAAGATGAAGGTCATGATGCTCACTGAGACATGAGGCGAAGTTACGCACATCACCTCTGCATTTTCCCAACACGGAAATGAAAAGGACTCACGATGAAGAAAGTCATTCTCCTCTTCTGTTTCGGATCACAAGCACCAATAAACATAGTTCTCGGACAGCCAACCTTTCACAGTGTCTGGAATCGAGCCAGTGTGCCTGAGCTCCTGCTCGTCCTTCCCCCCCCCCCCCCAAGCTTTTCCCTGGCTGCTGGTGCTGCCTTAGCCACTGCATTCCTGTGCTTAATCTGATTCGTTGAGCCAAACGCCCAGGCTCTCCCCCCCCCCCCCCCAACACACACCTAACTGAGCCAGAACAACATTCATACTGAAGGAGCACGTTGTGGCCAAACCCATGCCAGCTGGGAGTGGTGTGCAGCTCTGTAGGTTAAGACCCATGGTCAGAAGGTCGTTGGTTCAAAACCTATGGTCAGCAAAGTGATTCCAGCATTGGGCCCTTGAGCAAGGACCCTTAACCGTAACTGTTCCAAGACCTGGCTAACCCTGATTTCTCAAGTATGCATCACATCGGGTAAAAGCATCTGCTACAGTGGCCCTTCCAGTGTCATGATACAGTGTAAGCCAGGGCAATTTGAAACACGGTCCTCAAGGACCAAGCACTGCCGATTTTCCAGCCTTATTTTACCTGTGAGCCAGGTGTGAAGCCTCTGGCCAATCAGAATCAGAGTGAGTTAAAAGATAGAACTTACGAATGACGTAGCGTTAAGAAGGCTTCGAAAAGCTCACCCCAGTAATTATTAAACTAACTACCTGGGAGAATGGAAAACAAGGCCTGAATTTGGAATTGGGATCCAGATTTGTAGAGCCCTGAAGTAAGACAAGGACCTGAAGGGATTCTGTCTGGACCAGAAAGGTAAACAAATTTAAAGCACAGATACAATACCCAGTTGGTGATCAAGGGAATTCAGGCGATAAAGATTGAGCTTGTTTATGAACTCGTGCAGAATCTTGTGTTCAGTGATCATCTTCTCCTGGCAAAGAAACATATTTTCACAGCAGCTCTACGCTGTCAGTGGCACCATCATCAATGTCAACACATCATCACATTCGCGTCAGAGAATGACTGGGCTTTGCTCATTAGTTTCTAACGATGCCGCCCTATTTCAATCCATTGCTGTCCGTCCACCAAGAAATTCCGGTGGAAATAATGATATTCCTACGATATTTTAAAGAAACGTCTGACACATGCAGAGCACATAAGGCCCAGTTTGACGGGAATTTAGCATTTAGCATGCTACACCATGACAGTAAATCAAAGACCGATCTCTCCTAGCGGCACCACACAGGCTGGGTATAATGTATTACCCTCAACGCCACACTGTCCTTTTTACGAGACTGTAACAAGAGCTGGATCTATAACAAAAGCTAAATCAGCAACACCCACACAATGTCGAAACACGCTCGTTTTCTTAATGGAGCCATAGCCATTAAAAAAATTATTCATTATAGGTTGCTTTTTTTTTTTAACTAAAACCAGTTTGCTTTGTACTGGTTTTTGTGTGACTGCCTGGCTACTCCCAGGAGGGGAAAGAACGGAAACTGGAAAAAGTCAATGGGTAGAGCGATAAATTCACAGCTCGCGCTGACTGCAGCATTTCACAGATCTACCCCTCTGGAATTCCAGTACAGATAGCCCTGCTTACATTCTCCTATGATGTATAGAGCCCCTCGTCGCCCCCTTCAGGGCAGGCCCAATCATCGCCGGCGACAGATCTTACAACCCACCATAAAGAGAGATCATGCACGCAATTTATTTGGATTGAAAATCCAATTTAAATGCTAAGCAGACCACTGACATTGAACACCTAGCCTAAAATTGGGGCAAGCTGTCCACGAACACCCCCAGAATATGCAGAGTCAGTATTTAGATGAGTCCACTGGGACGCCCCCAGTCACTCTATCCAGTCTATAACTGCAACCTTCAGGCCTCAGACGGCGGGA
The DNA here is from genome assembly GCF_023856365.1 of Brienomyrus brachyistius. Taxonomy (NCBI): domain Eukaryota; kingdom Metazoa; phylum Chordata; class Actinopteri; order Osteoglossiformes; family Mormyridae; genus Brienomyrus; species Brienomyrus brachyistius. Next base: position 13,382,046 of record NC_064549.1, read on the forward strand.
AGGCCTCGCTTTCACAGATAGCGCTTGTCAGGCCTCTGTGCGCTATTTTAAACAAGCGTGACGTGGTTGAGGCGAGCAGTCGAGTCTGAGGGGGATTCGGCTGAGACTCTGCACAGCCTTCTGCATCACACCGGCAGCCGGGCTGAGACGCAGTAGCAGACGCCTTGCTGTGTTCAGGGTCAGTGGGATACAATCCCCCCCCCCCCACCCCCAGAGTGCCTCTCTGCAACCGGGTCACCCCGGCTAAACTGAACGTCTTTTTGTTTCTGTAAAATAAATAACGTGAAAGGAAAATTATTCTGGTACAGCATTTTTTGGAAAACGAGGATTACGGAATTCTGGTATCCAGCGAGCAGTGCAAATCCTATATTATTGCCAAAATATTGTCCATGTCTAATCCTCTTATTCAGAGCTTTGCAGTCAGGAGACTGGCTGTCTTAATTCCCAGCTGTCCTTTAGCAATAACTTTCAAAATGTGGGACTCAGCTGGGGTCTGCAAAGTCACGGGCAGAAAGGAAGAGTGAGGGAGTGAATCAGAAAGACATTTTTAAAGCAGATTTCATTTTTCTTTGCAAGACAAAGATCTAATATCATTGACTTATTTATTGGATTCTATAGCTATTCTTTAGATGGGACAGAAACACGGTAGGGATGTTCCGAGAGAACAATACAGTTCCAAACTGCAGAGGATCCTACTGAAGAACGAGTTAGGAGAGAAATGACGGCATAAGAAGTGCAAGCATAAGAAGGCAAATGGAGCAGGTTCAGAACAAGGCACAATATGGACCTGAGAACTGAGAATATTCTGGAACACTATGGGCTGAACAGAACTTAGAAGGCCCAGCAAAGCATCAAACGACCAAAGTTCAAATGAGGTCCAAGACACAGATACCAGACCAAGACAAAAGTCTCTGAAGGTCTTCATCCATCCATCCATTTTCCAAACCGCTTATCCTACTGGGTCAGGGGGGGTCGGGAGCCTATCCCGGAAGCAATGGGCACGAGGCAGGGAACAACCCAGGATGGGGGGCCAGCCCATCGCAGGGCACACTTACACACCAGTCACTCACACATGCACACCTACGGGCAATTTAGTAACTCCAATTAGCCTCAGCATGTTTTTGGATTGTGGGTGGAAACCGGAGTACCCGGAGGAAACCCCACGACGACATGAGGAGAACATGCAAACCCCTGAAGGTCTTAACTCTCTCGAGTATTTTATCACATTTAATACGATTCCATTGTCGCTATTTATTTTTTGAATGTCTATCATTAAGTGCCAAAAAAAAAACATGATCATAAAACAACCAAAACGAAACATACAATAAAGCGAAAGCATCCTGAAATCAGTACGAATATAAATAAGCAGATACCTTTCATCATGAAAGCTAAAGGCCTGTTGCCGTATCGTGGCTGGAGGGACGTCAGCGTGAGACATTCTGACACAGCAAGGCTCGTCTGGCAGCTCCCTGGAGGGGGAGGGGGAGTTCCAGAACCCAGACATGCACCACCGGCTCCCCTATTTCAGAAACACCCAGAGTGCTTAGCAACGGGCTGTTGCCTGATCCCCACGCTGCAGTGTGTTTCCGGCAGCCGTCTGATACAGGCATGCCTGGTACTTCATTACGGCGCCGGTCTCCACGTTTTGCAAACCGGCTGAGAAACAAAATGTAAAAAAATAAAAAATAAAAACACGATACAGCCTCCAAACATCACGAGGGCTTCGACGGGAACTGCGGCTCACTCTCTCTTCTCCGTCTGTTTCATGTGAAAACACATTGAGCGCATGCATACACAGAGAGCAATTAAAATGGCACATCAAAACACCACCTGCCAAAAAAACTGGGACATAAAAATATATCAACAGCCACAAACCGAGACCACCACGCTAAGTGTGTTCTGCAAACAATTTAATGTGATGAGTTAAATACTTTTCGGTAACTCCGTAAGCTTCACAGAATAAACCTGTTTTGCACCAAGAATCCCTCAGTATCAACTGAATGGTACTTAGTCAAATGAGACTCAAAATACTGACTTACTTAGTCGAGTTATACATTGCAGTTGACTTGTATTCATGCATCTTCCAACTGCTTGTCTAGTTTGTGGTTGTAAAGGGTTTCCAAATGACAAATAACTATTCAATTACAGCACATTGAAGTGCTGCGTTGTATTATACGCAAGTAACTGGGGGGTTTACAGTAAGAGTGAAACCACTGCTGGATGGCCTTAAGAAACATGGGTAAAGTTACACCAGTGTCAGACACCATTCTATGAGGGCCCTAACTGGAAAAGCAACTAAGAAACTGGATGTATGTCCATAGACAATTAACTGCAAATAGGAGCAATCTATGTATTTGGTGAAGCAATTGATTAAACCTAGCTAAATACAAATGATCCCAGACAATAGTGACACTGCTAAAATATGGAAAAGAAATGAAATTGAACTTGATCCTATTTAGTTGTCAAGCCAAGGTACTCAGTGACAGAATCGATCCTGAGATGGCTGTTCTGGCTAGTGCCACACAGATTCACAGAAGATCGTCAAGCAGGGACACTGGATACGGCTTAGGAAAGGTGGCCGGGCCTTGCAGACCAGCTACAACAGCGGGGGACACGCGAGGAAGGAAGCTGCCGCAAAAGCGAACGTCTAGGTTTGATGTGAAGATCCAAGGCTTACTTCAAATGAGAGAAAACACCGAAGAATTTTTATACGCCAATATAAAAACAGGAAGTCCTTAATATAGCATTTTATAAGAATATTTTAAGCGAGCTATTTATTTGCAGAATAGTTTACTTATGCCCCAATATAGCTAATGATTAAAATATTAAATTAAAAGTTCACTTTAATAAATTATCTAGAAAGAAATACTTATCTATTATATATATCTATTAATCACACAAATGAACAGTGTCTGGTGATTGCCACATTAACTGGAGCATATAATAAATTAGCTAGTGTATCCTGTGTCCACAGACAGGACACCTGTGGCATGCTATCAGGCCTTACAGAATGCTAATGTGCTAAAGCTAACTGGGTGACTATGAGGTATGAAAGGGTCTTGTTGCATGCTAACGTGCTAATGCATGACAAACTGATAAGAACTGTTCCCATATAAATCATGTTCTGGTAAGAGCACCACTAAGCATCCACATCACCACCCCTAGTGAGTGAAACTTGCTCACACTCAGTCATATCAAAATGACTTCCTGGCGGTCTGTGTGCTGCCCTTGCAACAGAGGCTGTGCATACATGTGACCTATGCCAAGATACACTGAGACGTTCCTTGTGGCTTGTGCTTCTTCCATCACAGGAAAATAACCTTTCTTAATTAATACAGTTAATAGCAGGTCATCCCACACTCTCAGAGCGTCCCTAAGTCACAGCTCACATCTCAGGAAAAGAACATCCTACTGGGACAGAACGTTCCATAATTATGCAACACCCTATAATGACAGGATGTCCCACACTGACAGCTTCTACTGTAACAGAACATCCCAAAACAACTCAACACCTCACAGCAAGATAACGTCCCTCAAAAACACCCAGCAATGACATAACACACTAACAAAATGCCAGAAAAAGCAAAATAAAACGTATTGCATTATATTTCAGCAGTGAATACCTCCGTAAGAAGCAAATTGCGTGTTTGTTAAGGAGGCGCTCCACTGATGTAATCTTATAGGTAACCGTAAAAGCATACTCCCCCTTCTGGCTAAAGGTGGAATAGCAAGGGTAAGCAAGTCCACGAGGACGGGGTCAAATGTAAAACGTCGGCGCTTCACTGTATCACACTTCTCACGTTTCCAACCGAATTGTTCCGGGGGTTATAAAAATATTCTCTCAAAGGGATGAATGACCAAAAGGTATACATGAATATTTGCATTTAAATATGGTTATTCTACGTATGTTTCTGTTTATCCTAGCACGTCGTTTTCTTATCCCAATATTTAAACTTTAATTTCCAATGCAATAAAACAACATCTTTAGTAAGTAAGGAAAATGTAGTGTAGTGTTGTCGAGACTTTGAACATAACCTGAAAGAATACTGAAAAACGTTTACAATTACCTTGCAATTACATAATAATACGTATATTACAGTTACTGTACATTTTCGTCGTATTCAAAATATCCCCCTGTCGGTTTTACCTGCACACCTGATATTTTTTTATTATGAAACGTTTCAGAAAATATTATTACGTTTCAAGAAAAAACCTCAAATTATGAAATTCGTTCAAAGAGGATTTTTGTAAATTTAACTGTAACTAAATTAGTATTTAAAAGTTATTAATAATCCAAGAGAAAAAAACATAAATATTTATCTATTACATTTAATATAATATAAACACTGATATAATTTTACTGCAAACAATAGTGAAACGGAAAATTCATTTTTTTCGGGTGAATAAACAAAACTAATGGGAAACGCACTGAGCGATCGTTCAACTTACAGAACCCAAATATTGCGCTTCAACTCACCTTGTTTAGACGATCCTTCGGCGCTGAATACACACGCTATCAAAACGACCACATACCAAATCATAGTACTATTGCCAACCCGCAAGAAACCTCTTCATATCTTAAAGTGTCCCGTTCTACAGATATTTCATTGCCGAGCCTCTTCGGCCATGGATCCCGGTGGCACCCTTTCACTCGTGCCCTGTCACCATCCCCTCCTATCCGTACGCTCTCTCCGTAGCGGAGCACTTACACCGGAACGTCCCGAAAGCGGCCGCGCAGCTGTTGGCAAATCCCACTAAAACCATGCATGAGTATTTAGCGACTAGGTCCGCCTCCGCTACACGCCCATTGGTCGGCAGGTGAGAATCGGGGGCGTGGTCGCCGGCTCCGAGGCTGTTCTGATTCAAGATCAGTTGAGGATGGGGCAGCCTCGAGAGCCGCAGTATCATGCGCAATAGCGAAGAGTCGGATCGGCGCCTTAGCTGCGGCTCGAGCGGGTTTGCGACGCAGGACCACGACGGTGGCCGACCGCTGGCAGTCAGCTGCTCGTCCGATAACTGTCGTAGTGCCGCGATGCATATTAACTCGTTTGCGTTCGTGGAGACGTTTTGGCAACGCAGTCTTCCCGTTTATAAACGACATTTAACTTTTCGGTTGTGCCCATATTTATGTTCGCACCGCAAGCGCATTACTAGCAGTCACTATTAAAAAAGAAGGAACAGGCACCGGCTTCTTGGTGCGGCACCGAAAACAGCTGTCTAGGCTTCTTTGCCATACGTAGCATCACCGGGTACCCTACGTCACTATTAGACATTACCTAGTTTCCAAACTTCTCATTAAAACATTTCAATGATTTTCTCAGTTGATATAGAAATACTTTGTATCTTGATAAGCATTTACACGTTTTCTACACCGCACTTATATGTCACCAATAAACGCTACCAGTTATAAGTTTATTTTTAGCTACATTTGTTTTCTAATTAGATTTTGTTCTGCGTGGTGTATTGGTTCATTTTATACTTCATGTTAAGCTGCTATTCTTTCTATTAGCCTACCTTTGATATGAAATATATGGAATTGGAGGATTAGGATAAATATTTAATGTACATTTGTTATTTGTGGCCCGTATAATACGATCAACCCCGCCTAAAGACCGTCAAATCTATTAAACGTTGCTCTTAATAAGGAGTGGCTGATTTAAAATATTATATAATATCATAAAAGTTATAAATGTATAATTTTATGAATTGTTTTTGTAGACATTGCACCTAAAATTTCTCGCTGCCGAGGACATTGAGAATAACAATAAGTTTGTCTAGTTACATTAGAACAAGTCCGCAGCTGTCACTTCACGAAGCAAGGTTTCCTTAGTCGTCCAATTAACGCAGTAAGGACGCATGCGAAATTCAGATTAAGTTTCTCTACATCGTTTATTTTCTGGTATTTTAAAATGTCATGTAAATATTTCAGTTCTGCCATTCATGTTTTTCCACAGGAGGGTTGGGTTGCGGCACTTGGGACAAAGTACATTTCTGGAGAACAGCGTCGAGTCGTAGTCTCGGTCCTTTCTGTGCGTTTCTTAAGATAATGGGACGTTCTTGCGAAGTATAATGTCTTTTCTCTAATTAGAGTCTGATGTAAAGCGGAGTTTCACATGGCGTGGGCAGAGGTCACATAAAGAATATTTATATCCAGAAATGGGTGCGGTCAAGATGGTAATGATAACATTTTTGCAGTATTTCATCCTCTAGAGTCGCAACAAGATTTTCGATTGTCATTGGAAGCCTAGACCCATGAGTATAAATGAATATTTACCATCCCGTGCAGGGTGCTCCCGGCTCCAGGTGACCCGACATTGCATGAGCACTAATGGAATTTGACTGACTTGGAGGCGTTAGGATTATTTTCCCTAACGTCTCCTTTGGTCACTTAAGGTAATTTATGATGTAATCATTTCACCTGCTTGGTGGTACAGCATCCTAATGTGACTTCAAATATAAATCCATCAGAAATACAGTTCTTCCATTATACAAAACTGCTTAATGATGGTACAATAAGTGTGTAGGAGTGTTTCAATTATAATCATATACTTCTAATTGTCCTATTTAGTCTTATAGTAAAGAAAGCCTTTAACACACACAATATTTGTTCATTGTACCTGCAAAAGAACTGAAATTCAGTAGCTTACATTGACTTTATGTTTAAATTTAGCTGTAAGAATCATCACTGCAATATGTGGGATTTAATTAAGCCCTGGCTATTTCTGTCTCCCACATCACTTAATACTCATCCAATAAAACCCACATGTATGTCTTTTAGTTTCTGTATGTTGTTTTTTAATATAGATAACATGTGTCATGACAAAAGGATATTGTCCCCTCGGCTGAATTTTGGAAGACTGTAGAATTCTGAAGCTTTGCACTGTTCTTTGGATGGAAACCATACCTAGTGCTGTTTATAGCTGTTACAGTATATGTGAATGTCAGTGTGTGTGTGTGTATGTGTGTGTGTGTGTGTGTGTGTGTGTGTTCTGTGGGGCATCCAGTCCAGCAGAGAGCATTTCTTAGGCTAGAGATCATTATCGTAACATGATTTCACAGAATGCCAGTGTAACAGGCATGTCCTTTCTTAGGATCAGAGGGCGTCATGGTAACAGAGACGGTGATTTTGGAGATGATGTCACTATAAAACAGAGGATGCCTCACTAAGTATGCTCACTATAGGAGAACGGATGTCACAAGGTCTTACTGTGACAAGGAGGATGTTACAGAAGTTTCTGCCTTTCATTTCTCTGAAAGATAGGATATTATTTTGTGTCTGGTCAGGGTAACAGTGATGATGTAACAGAGATGGTACCTTAATGTGTCTGGCCAGTGTAACAGAGAGGATGTCTTAATGTCTCTGGTCAGTGTAACATAGAGGATGTCTTAATGTCTCCGGTCAGTGTCCCAGAGAGGATGTCTTAATGTGTCCGGTCAGTGTCCCAGAGAGGATGTCTTAATGTGTCCGGTCAGTGTCCCAGAGAGGATGTCTTAATGTGTCCGGTCAGTGTCCCAGAGAGGATGTCTTAATGTGTCCGGTCAGTGTCCCAGAGAGGATGTCTTAATGTCTCTGGTCAGTGTCACAGAGAGGATGTCTTAATGTCTCTGGTTACTGTAACAGAGAGGATGTCTTAATGTGTCTAGTTACTGTAACGGAGAGAATGTCTTAATGTGTCTGGTCAGTGTCACAGAGAGGAAACTGGATCTTATACACTTGTAAGACTGTAAGCTTGAGATGGTACGGAAGCCAACCAGAACCGCTGAAACAGCACTGAATCCTTTTAGGTCATGGAGCGGCAGTCGATCGATATTCGGAGTCGTAGTTTTCAAACTGTCATGACAGTCAGTTTTGTAGTACAGCTACAGCGAGTCCCTGATGAATGGCACTGCAAGCCATAGCCAGTGGCTTAGGAAACTCCCATTAATCCCAGTGTGACAAGAAAAATTTACTCCAAGCCAGGAATCAGCTTCGCCGGCCTTTTGGTTAATGATTACTTCTGATGCTATATTTGCCATTGCAAATGGATTATATTGTTTTACAATAAACCTTTTAAGAAGCAGTTCTTTTTTAGTCTCCTTAAGATACGGCTGATTATAATGAAGTCAGGTGGCAACAGTCCAGCATGTTCCCATAAAATGAAATAACGATCCAGTAAGACTGAGGTCTGCTTCTTCTCCCAGACCCTGCAGTCCAAACCTGCAGCCCACCTTTGCATTCTCCCCAGCCCAGCCCGCATTTTGTCTTCTTCTGTGTCTTCCCTTGTGATGATCCCAAAACATCTATCTTCCTCCTTCTTCTTTATATTTGTAAATCCTGTTGCCCAAATATCGTATTTCCCAATTCTTCCTTTTATTCCCAATGTAGGAAAACAGCACATTTCAGATGCATGTTTGTGCTGTGCCTCAGTCACCAGGCTGTTGGTTCACGGGGATGTTGAGACCAGCAGGTTTTCAGACTGATATGGGGACGGTTTTGCCCTTTTCATACCATAACTGACTAATTTCATGGCACATAATTAGAGAGAGACCAATGACAGTTTTTTGAATAAGGGAAGATGTTATATGAGCATTGTTCCCTTAATGTAAATCTGCAAATGCATCTTTGTTTCAGTGTGTTGATAAACCTACTTTGCTGGTATCAGCCCAAATTTCAGCGTGTAAAGAATCTACATGCTTTACTCTTTGTACAGGTTTACTCCTGCAGTCCAAAAGCATGCAGTTCAAGTGAACTGCAACTTCTAAACTGCCCTTAATGTGTGAACGTCTGTGTGTCCTGCAGTAGACTGGTAGCCCGTCTGGAATGGTGCCCTGTGCTGCTTAGGTTAGGCTCACTGGGAGGTTGTACTGGATTAGCAGTTATGGATGGATGAATGGATGGATGGGTGAGGCTCTCCTAGAGAGAACTGAAGGCCCTGCAGCCTGGGTGTGAATCGTTCTTGCAGGTCAGCATGTTTCTCGTCCCTTGCAAGAGCTGCAGGTTTTGATGCAAAGAAGGGCTAATTATCTCCTCCTAAGAACAATGCCGGTAGCAAGCATGGGCAGTCCATCATCTCCGTCCAAGGTAGCCCTTATCTCTACTAAGTAATAGATGTTGTGGGACTTCAGGCATGAGATTCATGTGAGGTCTCCTTGATATATGACTGATAATTTGTTGAAAGACTCATTGATTTCCATCACACGCTGGTTGGCCTTATTAGTTAGCTGGCCCAGCTGCTGGGGTGTCCGCAGTTTTATATGGTACTGGGGCCAACCCGAAATCAATGGAGTGAAAGTGCGCTTAAGCCGTAATTGTGTAAATAGAGCTTTTTAATCTAGTGGCAGTGCATGACTAGGGAAACGTTGCTTTGGGGCTTTACACGGGGCCATGTCTGGAAACGTTATTAAATATAGAGCTAAATCACTGTCATGTATATGGCTGAAACCATAGTAACATATTCTGCAGGGCCTGTGTAATATACCAAGCTGAAGCCTCTGTAATTGCCACGGTTCCAGGGTGACATGCGATATGTTGCTGAAAGTATTATTCTTTAATATGTACTGCTGGCATGTTACTGAGGGATATGATTAGAGCTATACGTGCTGTCGTTGTTTTAGGGTGGTGTCTGCTGTCGGTTGGGCCTCGCCGTGAGGGAGGGTCCCTGTGATGGTCATTGCTATTGTTTATTATTGTTTAGAAACAGACCATCTCCAAGAAGCCCAGGATTGCGCCCCCCCCCCCACCCCCGCACTGAAGAAGAGAGATCCATCCTGACCCTCCAACCCCCCTGAGCTCTATCATGCTTTTAGATGAGTTGCTTTGTGTGTGTTGTACATACTCTGTGCCTGTGTGTGACTGTGTGCATGTGACTGTGTGCATGCTGTGTGTGTGTGCATGCAATGCGTGTGTGTGTAGTGTGCATGTATGCAATGTGCATGTGTGTAGTATGCATACGTGCAATATGTGTGTCCGTGTGTGTGTGTGTGTGCAGTGTGTGTGCGAAGTGTATGTGTAATGTAGCCAGTGTGTCTGTGTGTGGGTGTAGTATGCATGCGCGCAGTGTATGTATGTGAAATGTGCGTGTAGTGTGCAGTGTGTGTGTCCAAGCGTGTGAGTGAAGTGTGTATGTGTGCAGTGTGTATAGTGTGTGTATGCACTGTTTGTGTAGGTGTGCGTGTGTGCAGTGTGTGTGTTAAGTGTGCATGCGTGCAGCCTGTGTGTGTGCTGTGTAGTGTGCGTGAGTGTGTGCAGTGTGTGTGTCCGCGTGTGTGCAGTGTGTGTGTCCACATGTGTGTGTGCAGTGTGTGTGTCCGCGTGAGTGTGTGCAGTGTGTGTGTCCACGTGTGTGCGGCGCATTGCTGGACAGGAGGAGCTGACTGATGATATTCCTTGCTTACACCAAGGCTGAATTGCAATAAATGAAGAGACACAGCAGCGCAGAGAGGGCTGCATACTTATGATAAAACCCCCCCTGCAGTTAAGGTTTATGTCACCTATAAGAAGCAGGTCCGTAAAGTTCTCTGCTTTTACAGTGTGAGACAAGCCAAATCTGAAGCCAGTCTGGGGCCCTTATTCTGCTGTTAGAGGGGGGAATATCCTGAAGTAGACCAGGTTTAAGGAATTTTTTCTCCCCTTCTGACCTAAATTGGCAGTGTTGATTGCTCCGGCCCCAGCTAGATGGGGACAATTTGACGGTGACAATTTGTATCCAGCTTGTCCTCATTTTTATTTTTTTCTGGTTATACTGTGTGTTTTTTCTCTGTTCTTTTTGTCTGAGCAGGACAACTACAATATTACTGCACTCTGTCCTTTATGTGAATAGTAGTGTGTGTGTCACCCAACTTCCCTTTGCTATTAAAGGTCTATTTGCCTGCTGTTTATTCTTTATTCATTGCATACTGTTGTTCTTGTACTGGGTGTTGCTCATGGAAAGAAAACATCGTCAGTACTGAATCTTGGATCTCGATCGATTATACGTAAACGGTCTGTGTAGACCCCACCAGACTGTAAACACAGTGATGTAACATGCGCACTCCTTAAATTATCGATTCCAACATGAACTAGTCAGTGGCAAAAACCACACCGATCTGATCTCTGATGACGACAGTACAGATACTGGCGAAGGAGGTGTCGGTGATCGCGGTGATGAGGCTGATGGGGGTGATGAAGGGATGCCAGTGACCAGAGTGATGATGACGACGACGAGGATTATGGGTATGACAATAATAGGCGACGATCCATTGGAACATTTTCAAATCATTAAATCCGTAAATAATTTTGTCTGTCTTCTGTTTAAGGAAATATAAGTGACCGTATTATTCAGATGTGAGATATTGATGGGCTGGGTTCCATATATGACTCTGAGATCTTCTTCAAATTCCTTTCTGTTTATCCACTAGGCATTAAAACACACAATATAGACATGCCATCTGTGGGATGTATATTCAGCAACTGAAAATGAATTCACTCCGTGGCATTATCCCCACCAAAGCCATTTACGCAATTGCCGTGGCTCATGTGGCATTAAGATTCCGACAGGCGGCACCGTCATTGGACAGAGATCCGCCGCAAGGTATACTCTGAAGAAGGGAGTGCCATCGCTGCCAGGGCGGCCCCCGTGTGAGGCTTGGCTGCTGGCGTCCGTCGATGACACAAAGCATGGAGCCCATCTCAGCATGGGGCCCGCAGATGGACACCACCATCGCGTGTTTGACTCAGCCTTTGATGTCACACGCCACTTGACCACCTCCCAGGGGCTCAGGACTCCACAACTTCCAAAGTCCAACACTTACCACGCAACCAGTGAGAAAACTACAGAAAAAAACAGCAATGAGATAAAACAGATGCTTTAATAATACATCCATCCATCTCTATAGCTGTGTATCCACTACAGCCAGGGACGGATTACGGACCGGGCCAGCGGGGCCGCTGCCCAGGGGCCCTTGGGGTACAGGGGGCCTGTGGGGCCCCTAGCCCAAAACAATTTGCAACGCTTATCAACAATGTATTTTCGTTTGTCTATTTTAGAGGGCCTACATTCTTTGATCCTCTGCCTACAAGGGCCCCTGACCCTATAGGGAGGGTGTTTGGCTGCCAAGGGCCCTTGAATTGTGGTGGTTGTGGTGGTGGTGCTGGTGGTGGTGGTGGTGGTGGTGGTGGTGGTGGGGGGGGCCCTCGCAAACGTTTTGCTCAGGGGGCCACACAACCCATAATCCGTCCCTGACTACAGCAGGCGTGGCCAATCTTATCTGCAAAGGGCCGGTGTGTCTGCAGGTTCTTGGGATAACCTGTAGGTCAGCTCTTCAAACCCAGGTGTGAGGACCTTTCTGGATAAGATTGCCTGCTTCTGCACTACAGGGCCACCCTCATCCTGGAGTCCAGCATGCAAAGCACAGGACTCAAAGCAAGAGGTACCCCAGGTGGCATGCCACTCCGTCACAGGACACATAGTCACACACAATCACACATAAGGCGCAATTAAAGAAACACCTAACTGTGTTTTTGGGCTGTAAGAGGGAACCAAAATACTTGAAGAAAGCATATATGAATACGATGGTGAATACATATGTTCCATCGCTTGACACGCTATACTAGGCTGTTCCATGTCTCTTCTACTTAGTGACTTGTCTGAGTACAAAACTTCCACATATTTCTTATAATCCCACATCGCAGATATGAAATGAAGCCCACCTCCCAAATTAGCCAAGTGTGAACTACTAACACACTTTAGGCAAAGTGTGTTAAAGCTGTGTAAGATGAATGTATGTGTGTGTGTGTGTGTGTGTTGGGGGTGCTTTTATGTTTTTTGAAGAAATGTTTTGACCCCACTACCATAAAAACACAAATTTGTAGTGTGCAAAGTGTCTTTGATCATTGCGTGTGCCCCGATGACTGTGTTTGCGTGTGAGTTTATTTGTGTATTAGAACAGTGTGTACAAGGACAGTCCTCTATGCGTGAGGGGGTTGGGGGGGCTGGCCTAGACATCCCACAGAGATCACCCACCTCTGCCCCCTCCCCCCAATCTGACAGGGAGTCTTGGGACACCTCCAGGGACATGGGGGCGCTGTGCTGAGTCACATGCCACCAAGTCCCGCCCCTGCCCCTCCCTCTGACAGGCTGCTGCATTTGGCCGCATCGCCGGCCTTGTGCTCTGCGCTCGCGGTGGGCGGTTCCTCCTCCTGCTCTGCCTGCCACACGAGCTGTGACACGATGAGTCACGGAGAGCACACTGCAGCTGAATGAAAGCGTAGAGCGGGAACAGGCGCGGAACCAGCAGCAGGTCCAGTCACACAGCTGCTGAATGATCTGCGGGAGCTCAGGGTCGCTCATCCAGACCCCACAGCCCGATTGTACCGCAGAGCCTGACTGCAGTTTAACATCACAGGGTACACTGGTATTTTAACGGTGCGCCGTTCAGCGGTATAAAATCTCGCAGCACGGAGTTCAACGGTACAAATTTTAACAAATGATATTTTAGCCACGCCGAGCTCGTTGGCATGATGTCACGAAACGAAACATAACTCAGAAACACAGCATGCAGCCGAAACTTGGGCTATTCCCCCCATCCCTTTGGCTAAAAATGGCAAGCGTGGTTATGCAATAAAGCAGACTTAGGTCTGTGTAACTGTCTTCTGCCAGCCTGGGATCACTCCAGTGGCTCAGCTTCCATGCACACCCTTCCGCTTCCCCAACCCATTTGGACTGTGTCTGGTTAGCATTAGCGTGCAATCTGGTGTCACGGAGCGTTATTGGTTAGTGTGCTGATCGGTGGGATTAGCATCTGCTCTCTTCTCTTAAATGCTCGTCACTTAAATTGCTGCCAATACTGATAACTGAGGTTATCATCTATCCATATTCTATCCACTTATTGTGAATGTTTTGGTGCAACGACTGCAGGAGGAAATACATACAAATATGGGGAGAACGTGCATTCTCCAAACAAACACGGACACACATTTTCGTATTCTTATAATTATCGGAAGCATTCATCCATTTCTACGAGAAAAACTCTAATCCCAACAATGCCAACCTCAACCCCTATCCAGCCCTAACATTAATTATAATTAACCAAATGAAATACAAGACTTTTGGCAATTTTTTTGACTAGTCACAGATTATTATAAAATTAAGTTTCCCCTAGTGGGGACCAAAAAAAACTGGTCCCCGAAAAATCAAAATAAAAGGTTATTATCATATTGCCATAATATGATAGATATGCATACCCACGCCCCCCATACACACACAAAGTGGGTACAGAATTCAGACCACCAACCCGAACGCTTTAGGCAGTAGTGTTGAATGCTCTGAGCAACCACGCCACAGAAAACAAATGACCCTTCAAAAATTAGATTCCCTGCTCCAAATCACAAATTATAATAATTTGACTAAATTGCGCGACAAACTGCAAACGGTTCTCCACTACTGTATGGATGAAAGTCTGAAGGGGAACTAAAGTGCTCTGTGGAATTATCGTGTCAGATGTGACATTTATTTAATTTAGCTCTGCTTCCAGCTGAGCTGGCTCTTATCGATCTTTCTGGATATCCACGGAGCCTCCGCGGTATATTCCTGTAACGGCACAAGGGCTGCAACCTTCATGTGCTGATGCCACGTGAAACGCATTTCTGTGCATGGGGTCCTACATCATACCCAACACGCGCGTGAGTTTACACGTCCCACTCGAGAGCTTCTGTTTCCTTTTGCAAATCACTCATCGCACAGATATTATTGCAACATGTGTCAAAAACCTATTGTTAACGTCAACATTGCATGTTGGAACTGTGCATCGATGATCAGAAGAATTATTCCCAAAAGAGCTGCTTAGCTGGTTTATTAGGCAGTGTTACGCTACATCGGTGAGGATGGGTGGTGAAACATTTGTATACTCTGGCTTTTAAGACTTCCCTTTTAAATCGTTTAGATTCTCCATCCTTCTCACACTACTGGTAACAGCATCAGATGTAAAGTGACCAGAGCCTCCAGGACACGTCGGGAAATTCACGGCGCCTTCTTCTGAAGATGCCTCGGACGCCACTTCCCTCGGGTCCTCTGACTAGGAGCGATCTGTGTCCTGGGCTGCTGTCACCCGCTCTCACCAACTGACCCGGGCTGATGCTGACTCACAGGTGCGTCTGCATGTTCAGTGACTCATCTGAGCGGGCTGGGGGCGCAGTGGAGCAGCGGGTCTGTCCCACCTACTTGCATTAGACATGTAGTGTGAGTCACTAACCCCCCCCCCCCCAAACCCCCGCCTCCCACAGCATCAGCTTGCACTCAAACTTATTAGAGTAATGGTGCAACTTACACTGCTTTATTGTGGAGATTGCATTATTTTCATTTTTATTGTGTTTTTATATTTACAGTCATGAAGAACATTTTCGCAGCGTAAGCAACACTTTTTCCAAAATATCTCCCCTAAATTGCTTATCTGCCTTATCACTATCAGTCTAATCCCACCAAAATTGTGTCGGGAATAACAAGCTCTTCCTGTTACTTCTCATTTTACCGATCCGTCGCACACTGGCAAAGGACTCGCTCCTGTAGGTCGCTGGCTCAAATCCCAGGTGGGACACGGCTATAATACCCCCAATAAAGGCACTTAACCTTAGAATGCTCCGGTAAAATATCCAGCTGTTTAAATATTATAATTAATGAATTCGCTTTAGATAAACGAAGAGGCTATGGAGTAACATATAAATATATAAATATCCGCATGGTGGCTGAAATGTGGCGAGACCACTGATCCGCCATCTGTTAATGTCAGCTTGAGAGATAAACAGGAGGAACAGTCTCCGTGTCCGGCCTGAGTACGCCAATGACCTCCCTGCCGCCACCCATTCCCCGGCGTCTTAATGGAAAGCTTAATTTAACTGCCGTCGACCTCAGCCCTTTGCAGGTCGCTATTTCTTGCAAGTTTCCCTCAGTAGCCCCATCACAACTTTCATGTGATCTGACTCGCCTTAAAACGATATCTTTAACAGCTCTGTTAAGAAACCGGTCCTAAACTAATAGCCATGAAAAGTCCCAAACAGGGAAGGATCGCACTCAGTAACAACACAGACATTAAAAACAGTACATTTTTAAATCCAGAATCACGACATACGTCGGCGGAGTCACGGTCACTCCACTTCCCCACACCATTTAAATGGTGGTTTGGCCGCGTCCCAAGCCCAGGCAGAATCCAACTTCTGTGTGCTATAAATTAACCAGCCAGTGAATCTGCGAAATCACGTTTGGAGCAGGACAAGAGAGTGGCTCTGAATGCACCCCTCCAAAAATGCTTTCGTGCCATTGTAAACTAATCAATATTATTGATCGTCTGCACAGAAAATGACGTTGCCATAAAGGAGAGTCAGAAACAATCGTATATTTGCAGTCAGCGGTGGATGCATTATAATTCATAAAACCAAATGGCAAATTTCCAGAAAGGATTTATCACGTATCACAATATCTGTGCAGACAGGGACTCCTTTTTTAGCCACCGGGAACGGCGACATTCGAGTCACGTGGTTTCCCGGGTCTAACCGGATCAGAAGGACGGGCTCGGCCGGGGAGAGCTGCAGAACAACACCTGGGAGGTGGGAGGGGAGCGAGGCGAGCTGATGTCACCCCCACCCCCGGGGCGTGTGGCGGGAACACGGTGCACTTCACTGTGATTCATGTACACCAACATGTGTGACTAGAGATGTGAGTCAGTCCAGCCATATATAAGGTTAAGCACCCCCTACCCCCACCACCACACCCTCAAATCTTGCATACACAATTAATGTACCATGGCATTTTTCATTCCCATGATATTATAGTAAGTTGATAAACAGAATAATAACTAATGTAAAATAACTAATAATTACGACATTTATGGCTTACTTTAATGTGAGTGGGTCTTGTACAATCCTGCTAAATGAATCCAATTAAAACTGCACAAAAGACGGAGTTTATGTAATTTTAACGTGTGAATGTGTTATAATTCTGCTTCCTCAAAGTAAATATTTTTTTATCACAACATTAGCATTAACAGCACTCCGTGTTCGAAGGGGAGTCATGCAGTGACGCAGCAAGCCAATGACGCCATCTATCGGAGGGTCTGCAGGTTGACACATAAATCATTGTGGCTGTGTCACACACTAACATATTACGGTGGAGATGCATAATCTTTCACCACTTCTTATTTGCATTATTTCGTGAGACTGACATGAAGATGACTGACGCAATTCGAAAATTATTCGACTAATTTATTCAGTGAATTGATCATTCAGTTCATACACATATAAACACACATGCAGTACAGGTCTTGTTGGTAGTGCAGTCTTCAGACTGCACACAGTGTTACTGGTCGCTACGTGCTGCATCACTGTGACGGGAAAGCCAGACAACCGTCTCTTGTAACTAAATCTGCATTTTGAACCAAATAAAATTCTTATAATTCAATAATCTCACTTAAAATAAGCTTTTATAGGACTATGAACAGGTAAGCGAAACAGTGTTACACTTGCTAGTTTTATGACCACGACCCTTGTTTATTTTGCAAATGTTCCGTTTTAATTTTAAATCTCTCGATCTATTTTCCAAATATTGGTATGAAATATTAATATTATTTATCAAACAAAACTAGGGATGGAAGAAGTTTGCTAATTTGGAATATGCATTGTGAGAATATACATGACACACATTGAGGGAATGTTTTACAACAGCTTTGGCTGAACATAGGCAGGTTTCCATACAGTGCATCGTGCTTTGATGAAGGTCGGTGCCACAGACTTTATTTTGCAAAAAACAAACGATAAAACCCAAAACAAACCAGTAAATATATTTTAAATGTTTTCATTTGGGAAGCATTATTCATCAAGAACGACGGCGTGGACGGGGATACATGTACCGACATCATAGAAAATGCGCAGCAATAAGTAAATGGTTTCTGATGAAACAGTTTATGATTAAAGTACTAAATCGGTGTAAAATATACACAACAGGTACGTACCGTAGTTGTTCCGCCGTCAAAATAACGCATCAGTGTATGCATTGTAAAGGGACATGGCCGTGCAGGACTGCGGACACCCTGGCATCCTCCCCATAGCCCCAAACGGCTGCCACATGCGCATATTACCCCAGGAATAAAGCGATAATCTCCTCCAAGATGGCGATGCGACGGTCGGTCGGTGCTGCGATCCTCTTCTCAGTGCACCGTGAGTCAATGGCGCGTTTGTCGCGGAGTGCGGATCGCATCCGTATCGTACCTGTATCGTTTTCACCAGTGTGCACGGCAGTTCATTTAGGACTTATACAAAAGATAGCAAATTATTATGCACTTAGCTAAAGGATAGGCTAGCTAAATAATTAGCTTAGGATCAGATGCTGTTTTATTTATTGGTAAAGTAATCAGAACAAGGTTTACGAATCAGTTTAATATACGCTGGTAATTCAGCAGTACAGTGGTAAAGGAGATATACAATTTACTGGTAAAACAGACACACCTGCTTATTATTATTATTATTATTATTATTATTATTGTTGTCCATTATGTTATTAGCGCTTACTGGTGGATGTTGCATTTTGCAGTTTCAGATACTTACGTTGTCTATCTGTGTCCATCTGAGTATATACTATGGTGACAGGTACTACGAGCAGGCTGACCTGAGTATTCTATTGTCCAAACCCCATACCATCAGTTTGGACCTATTTGGACCATATATTTGTAGATTATTTTTTTTCTCATCTATTTGCCAACGTGTGCTCATCTGTAAATGCTATATATTCAGTGTGATACGTTATGTCATGAATAACGTCACATGATGAACAACATGAACACTCATTTTTAGCAATGTATGTTAAATAGTTATTCTAGCTAACAGTTATTATCAGATGAGCAAGGGCATGACGGGAGTTATTTTAAAGCATCCGAGCTACCGGTTGTTTGGAAAGCGGGAACCTGACCGCGTTGGACTGATCGCTCTCCATTGTGGACCAACGCCAAGGACAACGCAGAAGAAGCTTGTCTATGTTTAAGATTCAGACTTTTCATTCATTACTGTGCAAGTTCATTATATTATCATCACTGGGAAGAATGTTACTTTTGGTGAATACAATGCACTAGAGATTTGATCTACTGCCATTCTGTTGTCCCAAAGTGCTGAATTTGGGAATGTCTAAAGATAAAATCTACTGTAATGCAGGCAGCACAGATTCTAAGCCTGTTGTTGTGTCTGGATGCAGTTTGGGCCACAGGCAAATACTGTGGGGCTTTTATGTCATAGTTATTGTTTCAGGCTACAGTACATTTGCATGTATTGTGTTGTGTGTAATGGGTTACATGGGCCAGCTACCTTGGGGGTCCTGGGTGGGCCCAGCCCACTTTATCATAAGACTGCGCTTCTCCTTGTCTGGGCAGATGTCACCCAATGACAATTACATGGGTTTGGACTGTAAGAGGTGTACGTAGAGCCGACCCATGTCAACACAGAGCGAACATGCAAGTAACATTTTGCCCAGTCACTGTGCAGATCTGTTCCATGTCTGACCTGCCTGGAACCATGTTTAGATGTAAAAACACCACATATCTGAAATAACCCACATGATATTTCATTATGATTCATTTTAATACTTGGATCAATCAAGTGTGGAACGATAACACACTAATCAGGACACAGCATACAAGGCAAAGGTGCGTATAAACTGTCGTACGAATTTCCTCCTGCGAAACATAAAAATACAAAACATGTAACAACTCACAGCTCCACAAACTCAATTTTCTTCTGAACATGAAATGCTCTAGAAAAAAAATTACGTTTTAAGTTACTTTTTAAAACCAATGACGAAGCAGTGAAACCGCTAACATAAATGTAACCTGATTGTAAATGTGGTGTGACCGGGGGTTTAATCATCCACAGAAATTTCAGGTCCTGAAAACCCATAATGAGTAATGAGCTGTCTTTAGTGCTCTGAAAGAGGATGCAAAAATACCTCCCCAGAATATGGAGTAAAACAGCTTAGCGCCTCTCTTCTTTTTCTCCCATCTCAGCGATTGTTACTGGCCCCAGAAGCTGCCTCCACCTTCTCTGGGAGGGCCTGGGGGTTAGGGTTAGAATCTTTGGATGGCGGCTAGCAAGCAGCTAACTCTGACAGTCAACACACTGGGGCTCATGTGTCCCCAAAGCTGCCCTAACCAGCATAAAGTGGTCAGAATGTGGGCTGTATTCATTCTCAGCCTTTTGTTTTTGATCTCTACATGAGCACGATGGACGTTCCAATTTTCCAGTTCAGTAGAAAGCGGGGAGTTGATTTTAAGAGCTGATTCATCAGTGTCTGATTTTTTTTCTAAACCGTTTTCTGAAATTGCACCGTAATGAGAGTGTAGTTGTTCTGAAAGGCCAAGCATATTAAAAATGATCACTTTTTTGCGAAGTCTGAGCTTGTAGGTCTGTAAGCCAGGCCACACTGGGGATCTGTTGCAATGGAACAATCTGATAATGTGTTTGTAACATAAACGCTGTTTTTTCACTGTGTTTCACTGATCGGTTACCCTTTCTCGTATTTCCATTATGGGCTTTTTGTGGATGAACCCTGTGTCCAGACCAGCGAGAGTCAGACACAGTCAGATGCAGACAGACCCCGATGCTTTTTACCTGTCTGGCGGACTGCACACTTCGGGAAGGGCACTTCGCAACAAAATCGAATCGAGCCGAAATGATCTTAATGGATCTGAAACACTGCCAGGTGCAGCCGTGTGGGTTAACACTGTGCTCTTGCTGAACAAATAAAAGATTTGAATCTGCCCTTAGATGAGCATCACAGCGCAAAACAATTACTAGGTATAAAATAAACATTGATATTGAAAATATGTTCTGTAGCTCCTAATGACAATTTATAGCACGGAGTGATTAGTTTACCTGGAATCATTTATTTTTAATGTCAATACTGAGATTAAAAAAAAAAAACTACAGTAACACTTACCTTAAAGCTGTGAGCTATAATAGATCCTCCATAATACATTGTATTGGTCGGTAAAAGAATTAATAAAGCATTATAGCATCTCTAATGACACTCATAATGTGTCATAGTGTTGATTATCATATTTCATAAGCTCCAATGAAGCTGTCATCTATAATGCACTACAGATACCTTCATAATGCATTATAATGGTCAGTATAAGAAGTAATAGAGCATGATAGCATCTCTGTTGATTGTTATAAGGCATTATAGTGTTGATTAGAAATTGTTTCCATGGCGGTACCCTTTTCGGTGGCTTGGGCGTTTGCATGTTCTGGCTGTGCTATATGCACTTTCACTGGGTGCTCTTCTTATCTGGGTGCTTTTCACTGGGTGCTTTGCTATTGTGTGTGTGTCCTGTAATGGACTGGCTTTCTATCCAGAGTGTCCCCTCCCTTGAGTCTTATGTCTCCTACAGTGGACTTGATGCCTCCATGACCCAGTGTGCGAATAAGTACAACACAGTTTGTCCGCTGCATACATTGTAAAGATTCCAGTGAGCAGTGAGCAAAAAGACTTTGTCATTGAGTGGTGCTTTTATGCATGGATGGATAATGCATGTGGGTTTGAAATTGTCTTTCTTTTCCAGTCATCTCGACATTTGCTGTAATACTCAGAACCACAAGCAGCAGCCTGTGGGCTAATGAGTATGAATGTAAGTATGAGCTGCAGGCCTCTGGCTGAGCATGGAAATCGGCATGTTTGTCACTGAACATTTGTGGTTTCCGGCTTGTGATTACCTGAGGAAATAAGATCCATCCCCTCTCCCTGTCCAGCAACTGAGCTCTCCTGTCTGATCGAGTCCATCTCCACTAACAATCCCAGAATTGAATGGAAGAAAATTACAAATGGAAAACCCAGCTATGTTTACTTTGAGAAACACATTTCGAGTAAGTTCACATCCATTTCAGGCACTGCTTGTGTACGCATCCATTTTTGTGTGAAAAATTTGCAGTGGTGGTGCAGTGGACCTGCTGTGTGGCACTTAAATCGGAGGTGCCCCACGCTTATGACATAAGTCATCATAGCTCATGAAATTTAACATGGTGTTTGTAAACCACGTTGACCTTGACGTTAGAATGATGCCGTTTCATGTTGTGTTAATCTGTTTAAGTGTCTAAGTCACAGCCATACATTCAAGCTGATGTCTTCTAAGTAGCAGTTGGGCTCAATGTTTGACTTGCAGGGGATTTGGAGAACAGAGCATACCTCAAAGAACCTGCAACTCTAGTGATCACCAATGTTACCCCGCTCGGACACTGCCCAGTACCGCTGTGAGGTCACAGCCCACTTGGACCAGAGGACCTTTGATGAAGTTTTGATTGACCTGGTTGTTAGAGGTATCTTTACCCTTTGTAGCCTGGAATTACTGAATTCCTGTTATTGATTGTGCTTATTTTTAGCAGCATTTTTAAAAGCATTGAACCGTTAAGGCGTCTTTGGTAACCATAGAAATGTTGAGGAGCTGTTCTGAGGTTTGTAACCTGAGATGTACTGGCCACATGAGTGAAAGCCACGTCAGTTCAGCTGAGGCGCGTGTGTGTGGGACTGCAGTGCGACCAGTAGGACCCAGGTGTGGGGTGCCCCGGGCGGTGCCTGTGGGTCGGCCAGCGGATCTACGCTGCTCGGAGGGCGAGGGGTTCCCGAAGTCGCGGTACCACTGGTTTCGAAACCGAGAGGAAATTCCCCTGGACCCCAGGAGCAACCCGCGGTTCTTCAACTCCTCGTACACGCTGAACAGGGAGACCGGCAAGTTGGTGAGCTGCTGAGGCAGACGGGCGGGGCTTTTGGGTGGAGAGATAGTGGGCCCTAGGCAGGCTTTACAGTAATGTTGCAATGTTACAATGTTGCTTTCCCTCTCCAGTCATTCAGGGTGGTGTGGAAGGAGGATTCGGGGGAGTATCACTGTGTGGCGAAGAATGAAGCTGGGCACGCAGAGTGTGCTGCACAGACCATGGAAGTGTGTGAGTGTACATAGCTGTTTCACATCCCCAGGTATATGTAGATGCCCAGCGAGGTTCTGGTGCCTACGTGCTGTTTCACATCCCCCCAGTATAGATGCCCAGAGGGGTTCTGTGGGTAAATGCTGGTGTAACTCCCCCAGTGTAGATGTCTGGAGAGGTTCTGTGCCTACCTGCTGTTTCACATCCCCCAATATAGATGCCCAGAGAGGTTCTGGTGCCTACATGCTGTTTCACATCCCCCAATATAGATGCCCAGAGAGGTTCTGGTGCCTACACGCTGTTTCACATCCCCCAGTATAGATGCCCGATGAGGTTCTGTGCCTACACGCTGTTTCACATCTCCCGGTGTAGATGCCCAGAGAGGTTCTGGTGCTTACATGCTGTTTCACATCCCCCAATATAGATGCCCAGAGAGGTTCTGGTGCCTACACGCTGTTTCACATCCCCCAGTATAGATGCCCAGTGAGGTTCTGGTGCCTACACGCTGTTTCACATCCCCCAGTGTAGATGCCCAGAGAGGTTCAGGTGCCTACCTGCTGTTTCACATCCCCCAATGTAGATGCCCAGAGAGGTTCTGGTGCCTACATGCTGTTTCACATCCCCCAGTATAGATGCCCAGTGAGGTTCTATGCCTACACGCTCTTTCACATCCCGCAGTGTAGATGCCCAGAGAGGTTCTGTGGGTAAATGCTGCTCGAAATCCCCCAGTATTAATGCCCAGAGAGGTTCTGGTGCCTACCTGCTGTTTCACATCCCCCAGTGTAGATGCCCAGAGAGGTTCTTTGGGTAAATGCTGCTCGAAATCCCCCAGTATTAATGCCCAGAGAGGTTCTGGTGCCTACCTGCTGTTTCACATCCCCCAGTGTAGATGCCCAGAGAGGTTCTGTGGGTAAATGCCGGTCTAACTCCCCCAGTATAGATGCCCAGTGAGGTTCTGTGCCTACCCGCTCTTTCACATCCCGCAGTGTAGATGCCCAGAGAGGTTCTGGTGCCTACATGCTGTTTCACATCCCCCCAGTATAGATTCCCAGCGAGGTTCTGGTGCCTACGTGCTGTTTCACATCCCCCCAGTATAGATGCCTAGAGGGGTTCTGTAGATAAATGCCGGTCTAACTCCCCCAGTATAGATGCCCAGAGAGGTTCTGTGGGTAAATGCTGCTCGAAATCCCCCAGTATAGATGCCCAGGGAAGACCTGAGTCTGCATCTTTTTCAGATGAAGTCAGCTTGGTGGGGAAGGTTCTGGGTGCGCTGCTGCTGGTTGGTGCCCTGCTGGTCGTCACCCTGGGCTTCTGTTACGCCTATAAGGGAGGTTATTTTGTCCAGAGGAGTGAGGCCAGAGACAAGTGAGTCAGAACAGTGAGAGGAGCGAGATGTGTGCATGTAGTTAGCATTCTTTTCTTCAGTACTGTCCAAAGCTCATTTGAAGTCGAAGCTGGGACAGTCAACAGCGTTATTTAACATACAACATACCAACACCTGGTTAGCATAGCATATGAAATGCCACACGATACAAATGGTTCCCTCCATAATTCTGGCAACATCCTAACATTTCCAACACACTAGAATTAAACAGCTTATCTATCCATCCATGTTCCACATTGTTCATTTAGTACTGGGTCACTGTGTTGTTTGAATATGTCGTCAAAATGTAAAAACAAATAGAATTTTTAAAGCATTTCTTGCAGATTGACAAATTGTGTCCCCGATAGTCTTATATAGATCCATCTTTTCTAGAAAGGCAGATAGGACACGTACAGTCTGCTATAAATGCTAACCTGATGCAATCGATGATGAATTTTCCTTCAGCTACAAAGCTTCTGAGAGCAAAGACCCGGTGGATTGCATCACACCGGAAGATGAGGTGAGACAACACTAGGGGGCTCAAGATTTTAAACCATTAAAGTGACATGTTACTGTATAACTTTGTGCCCGAGTATTAGTTGTGCGATAAGATCATTTTGAGAATGTGCAGAAGGTATCAGAGAAAGAGGGACGAGAAGTGAGCAACACAGCCTGCTTTTCACGTGTCTTTCTGCAGGCCGGTTTCCGACACAAATCCTCGTTCATCATCTGAGGAGGACGAGGGTCAAGCAGGCTTGCGAAGGTGGTGTGGGTGGAGCCTGTAGACCTGCAGCCCGGTGGCCAGGCTCTATGGCAGCAGCAGAGTGCCAAAAAGGTGACCTAACCCACAGCAAATTCCACGATTTGTTTTCTTCCCGTGTTACGACTGTGTGAACTAATCATTTTTACAGATCAGCCGTTTTATATATCAATAACATGTCTTCCACAAAGTTCTTTTATCTGGTTTGTACAGCTGACAGTGATTATGCTGTTCCTTTTTATTCTTCGGCTAAGCAGAGCTGAAGCTTGTATCCAAAGCAATGATTTTATTCATTTATATACCTATATATATATATATATATATATATACTGGGCAAATTCAGGATGCTCTGCCCCCAAGACTCTAAGACCATATTCTTAAACTCCGGGTCCGTGGTGCCTGTTAATTTTCCAACAATCTTGTCTGACTCTTTTGATGGTATTTTTTATAAAACCAGATTTAAGCTTATATTTTATATTTATAAAACTTTACCCAATGAACAACTGAGCAGGTGTACTACGGGACATTCTTCATACTCTGTATACGTTAATCGGTTAATAGATTTCGTTATCACTTCGTCAGTAGTTATCTTTTAGATAACATCAGCACTCTGTAGCCAATACATTGACTGTTTTTTAGTCATTGGCTACACTGTTTCAAGAGAAATGTCTATTTTTAAATGCATGTAAATTGTCTGTTTTACTTGACTGCAGAATCTTAATTACCTTTGGCTTCAAATAGAGTGTCCACTTTTAGATACAAGCTCATCTTGTAAGCAGTGTAGAAGCAGACAGGATGCTAGTCAGACTGTAATGTTTATCTTTGTATTCCATCACTGCAATGGATTCCTTGCAATTTAGCAATGTAATAAGTTGCATACGTGTCACCATCATTATTATCATGCATAGGCTCATAATGCTTGATAACCTTCTGATCTCGGCACATCCGCTGTAATTTATCACTGCTTCAAGCCATAATCAAACACCTACTGATCTGCATACTTATTACAGGTTTCAGTGTTACAACAGTCGTTTAATTTTAGGAGCCAAAACTTGCTTTGTTCATTGCTGATCATGTATAACTTCTCCAACACACTGTTGTATTCAGTCCTTAACAGTGAATGTCCTGCCAGTGGTCAGACCATCTCAGTGTCACCCCCCTTGTGGGTGAAACTGTGCGTACATATTTTATAATGAAAGCTTCTCACGGTGTCAGTGTTTGCTAGCTTTAAGCTCCTAAATGCCTCTCATCCTTCACAATTTCCAAAACAACTTCAAAGAGAACAGCCCTTAATTCCAGAAATCATTCCAAATGGAATCTTATTTCCAGTGCAGAAAATTTTCTGAAATTCTGGTCCTTGAAAATAAGAGGTTTTCTGAGCAAACCAAATACCATATTACTGCCCATGCCAGTAAATCTGGCCCAGAGTAGTGAATTTCGTACCAGACAGAATGTGCTAAAATCAAGTTGCACAACCCAGTAAATACAGGACAAATTTACTGCCGGTGCTTTAATTGTGGCATTCAAGGTTTCAGCAAACAATCTCTGCAGCATTACAACTCTTTTTTCATTGGAAAATGTATGTTGATGATTTGATCTATGCACCTGTAACAGGTGAGCTAGCTTTTAGCCTTTATAACTGGTCGCTATGTTTTGGATTCATGGAAAATAAACACACTACCGGACTGAGTGTTACAAGAAGAGTTTGAAGGAAAAAAGCAATCACATGCACCCAGGCTAGAGACTGTTATAAAGAGTGCAAATGCCCTTGAAGGGATGCCATCACACGGTCTGTCCAGGGGAGGGAAACAGGCCTGCATCCCTAAATGGGATCTCTGTCCTCCAGACTCAGCACAAAGTCAAACTCTTCTGAAAAAGCAGAAAAACAAAACAGGAATCAGAAACACCAGCAGCAGTACATGCTACAGCCACGTCGAATAGTCATGCCAGCGTGCAGCAGGTGTTAGGATCCGGTGCAGTGAATGCAGTTTGTATTTTGACCATGTTGACTCTTCGCTGATTAAACACTGTGGGCAGTCAACTGTCGAAACGTCTGTGTGTCTTTATTGAAGGGTATAGACCTCTAGCCTTTCAGGATAGAAGATATACAGCTCTGCAAAAAAATTAAGAGACCAAGAGGTTGCTTCCAAGCTCAAAATTTCTAAAGACAGTAGTGCGGAAGAACAGAAGTGACTTTCTAATGCCAGAGTGGACAGTTTCTTAAGAATATTAGGATGATATCAAATGACCTTCAAAAGGAATGGGAAACATTAAGTGCAGGTGTGAAGTGCACTGCTAGGACAGCTCATGTCAGGGTCCTAGAAGCAGGACTGAGGTTCCATAAAGCAGGGAAGAAGCCCTTCGTTAACGGAAAACAGAGAAGGACCACATTATTCATAGGCGCAAACCCATAAACTGAGTGAAACAAAAAAAAGGTGTGCTGTGGTCTCTTAATTTTCTCCAGAGCTGTATTTGACAGGTCTATTGTGGATCTAAGACAATTCTCAGTGCCTCAAGTGACCAATCGATAATTATCACCCAAAACAAAAAAACACACACACACACATATATTATATATATATTGGTTATATTATGAGCAAATTTGTATATACGCTATATATAAATTAATATACATATGCACTGAGAAATCTGTTATATATCGTACACATCGATAATCATACATATCATACATCTCACCGCATACATAAAGGCCCTACAAGGTTAAGGTACAGACCTGCAGTGAGCGGCTGCACTGACAGCCGTGCTCTAGTGCAGAGAGCCAGCTTCCTGAGGGCCCCGCCCTCCGCCTTATGCTGCAGGTGGTACTTCTTCAGCTCAGCCAATGGGAGGAAGCGCTTGGTCATCCTCTCAAACCGCACGTCCACCTGGATGGCAGCATGGGAGGATGTGGAAAATGAGTGGAAGTGGACCTGGCACATGGCCACCTAGACAGGATCTCCGGTATCGACGGATCCGACGAGACGCGGGGGATAACAGCAAGCACAAAACGCACGCACTCAAAACACAGATGGCTTCAATTTAGGCTGCAGCTAGTTTTCTGCTATTTTTTTTACATAAAATCAGACAGAAAATCCTGACCATAAACCACTTGGGGTTTTCCAGCTTGCTGGAAGCATCGTAGTGGGCGTCGCTCCTGTCAAACTGCGTGTGATCCACATATGCCTCCTTGACAATCTATAAAACAAACACAGCTTGTGAAATAGTCTAAAATCATACTGTGAAAATAATAAATAATAATGCTTCAACCTGGGCCAATTAGGACATCAGTTTGTTTATTTCCTAAAGCAAGTAAAACACAGACTTGTTACAGGCTGCATGATTTGAATTTTAAATAACTGGACAAATCCATTTTCAAATTATATTTATATCATGATTATAATTTTTTCCCCGTTACTGGTGGCACAGAGTATCTGGCCTGCGATGGACCAGCATCCTTCCAGGCACATTCTCCTGTCTAACAACCCAGTGTGGTGCCTCCACATTACAGCTCTCATTCACACCTTCATGAGCCCGGCGATTCCAGGCTCCTTACAGTTGCTGTGGTAGAAGAAGGCCACCTGCTCTACCTTCATGTCCCTCATGAAGTTTCGAGCCTGCAGGAAGGAGTCACCGACTGAACATTAGGGGATACTCCTACTCCTCACAAGTGAGAGAAACAACCCTCTTCTTACCTGGTAGTTTCTAACTCCATCCCAGCATCCTGTCTGACTGGGAAGAGCTTTGAGGTCCTCGATTCCAAACTGCAGATTCCAAACAAACAAACAGTTTGACACACTTGTGTTGCACATTCTGACTGGCTGACTAGTCTGTTGGCATGGAGATCACCTTAACATCTACGCCATTTTCAAAGCGGCTCTCCGGTTCTGACTTCATCAGCCAGTGGCAGTAGGCCGCTTTACCAACTGCTGCATCTCTGTTTGCCCCTTCCTCCTTCCCAGCACACTTGGATTTTTGAGTCTTTTTCCTCCTAATCTCTGTTTCCTGGTCTGGGGTGGTCTCTGCAGATTTAGCTGTGGATTCACCATTTTAGATAGGTAAATTTAGTTTTTAAAATATAAAACAATGGCTTTCTTGTATTAATTCAACATAAATGCTGGTTAAGTGCATGACGTTCATGTAGTTATACATAGAAAATCTCTTCCTTCCTGTAATTTCTATAGTTTAATGTTATTAGGGCACTATATAGAATAATGTTACAAACTTCTCTGATTAAATATAGAGAAACCATATATTAGCAGCTAAGTGGCTCTGGGTAGCACAGCAGCTGCACACCTTGAATCCTGAGGGTTAAAATCACAGCCCCGCTTCATCTGTGGAATTCGCATGTTTACTGCGTGTTGTGTGGGTAAACTCCCGCAATGCAAAAAGGGCGCTATGTGAACTGACATCTCTAAATTGCCCGTTGTATGCACTATGCAATGGATAAGTGCGCTACGTATGCTGCTATGTATACCAAGCGAGTATTTAAAACACGCCATAAAGGATGTTACCCTTTAAAAGTAACTTACCTGGTCTTCCTCGAGCACGCTTCTTAGGCGGCATGTTGCATATTCTATTGTACAGAACAAATGGCCTTTATTTTTCATTTGCATTCTATAGTTATTACGGCATGGCATCGAT
This sequence comes from Brienomyrus brachyistius, assembly GCF_023856365.1. Taxonomy (NCBI): domain Eukaryota; kingdom Metazoa; phylum Chordata; class Actinopteri; order Osteoglossiformes; family Mormyridae; genus Brienomyrus; species Brienomyrus brachyistius. The sequence goes on from NC_064549.1 coordinate 13,411,713, forward strand.
AGATTTCGAAGAATTCAAATTAACCACGAACCGAGTAATGACGTTTTATTTAAGATGATTTTGAAATCTATTTCACTTAAACCTCATACAATATGTAGGTCGATCAAAAAAACATCACTTTCCAAAAAGAAATACCTTTTACGTATGATGCGTCATGACTGACCTACATATTCCGCGAAGCATGGTTGCTGCGTGCGTGACGCATTTCTTACGCTGCAAACACATTGTACTGACTGTTCAATTGTCCAAGTATCGAGCCCTGCAGTAATCAGTGCTTTTCAAATTCACAAGAACGAGACAGTTGTTATTTGGTGTTATTAAGTGTGAAATGTGAAACTGCACGTTGCAAAGCAGATTAAATACACTCCTCATTGTTAATATGCGGCAAGCAAACGACGCAGATCAACGAGACTCAATCTACAAACATAACTCATGAAATCGAGAGTAGTAGAGGCAAGGAAAACATATACTTACTAGGCTAGTCCTAAGAGAATTTTGAGAAAATAATTTTTAAAAGAAGAACTGTAATCAATGAAAACGAAAAGGGCAAATTTAATTTACCGGTAATGTTAGTCCCTCTATCGACCAATTTAACCATGTAGACTACATTACCCATAACTGATGGTTAGATCGTCATAGGCTAGATCATGGGTCGGCAGATTTCACTGCTGAAACACATATTAATCAGTTATCAATTAATCAATTACCATGTTTAGTAGGTGTGTCTCAGTAGGGAAATCTGTAAAATGTTACAAATTGGTCCTGCAAGACTGCAACTGGGAAACCATGGACTAGATATTGTCGCATTGAACAGTGAGACTACATTACCCATAACCGAGGGGGTATGCGGTGACCATCGTCATTGTTGTCGTAAACCTTTGAAACACTACAGAAACTACATTACCCATAATACAGAACATGCGCCAAAGATCCTTGGGAGTCATGGCGTTAGCTGGAAGGCTGTTAAATGGGTTTAGGTTGAGGCACTGTACTAGTAGAAGTATCGGTTTAGTATTTAGTAGCGTACAAAGGCGAGGAATTGCATCGTGCATAGACCGTAAGCCTTATTTCTTTACATCGTTTTGGAATTTTTGTTAACCAAGGTTACGAAATGTCCTGTAGTCAAATGACTTTACGTTGACCATGTAGTCAAACGTGATCTAAGTGGATTTATAAAACGCGCATGTCACGTTTCTAAGTTGTTTAATAAACCAACTACGTGAAGAGTAACTAATTGAAGTGGCGTACTGTTTCTGTATGTGGGTAGTACTGGTTTCACCAACATAGCTAATTCATGAGTTTTCACTAACTGGTTTACTCCAGCTTCTGAATGAGCTTAATAGCGTTGACTAGGCACACATATTTGCGCAAATTAACCCCAAATTCCGTGTGTTATTTTTAAATTGTGAAATGCGAAGCCATTCGGCGTTCATGTCGGCTGTATTGTAACCGCCTGTCATTGATAATAAATCTTTGAAACTAACTGCCACGTTCATCAGTTGTGTATCAGCAAGCAATCGGTTTCCTTGCCCCTTTAACATCGAGATATTACATCTGGATCAGTCACAGAATGTGTTGTTTATTGTGATTTGGTGATAAACTTTTAGAAAAACCAACAGTACTCGTGAAAAGAATATCCTATTGTAATATTGACAAGTGTGACCTTGGTAAACGTGTATATTGATTAAATCACATAAACTGACGTTTTGTATAAAGTAATCTAAAGCTGTGCAGGGAACAGGCATTGTGTAGGGTCATATTTTGGCGTTTGAAGGTGTTTGACTGTAGCAGTGTCTTCTGATTACAGCTTCAATAGGACTCTCAGATGAACAGAAGGAGTTCCAGAAAGTGGCCTTTGACTTTGCTGCCAAAGAAATGGCACCACACATGGCTGAATGGGATGAGAAAGTAAATTTATTATCTCTTATCGTCCTGAGACCCATGTAGGGACTCTCTAATGGTGATATTCTGGTTGACACTGACGATGCATGTGATTTATTTCATAGCATGATAGAATAATATTCTCTGGATGTTGATATGTGAATATGAAAATGACTGTGTTGCACCCCCTTCCCTGTACAAAAGGAAGTGTTCCCAGTAGAGACCATGCGGAAAGCAGCACAGCTTGGGTTTGGGGGGATCTACGTGCAGCCGGACGTGGGAGGGTCGGGCCTTTCCCGCCTTGATACGTCCATCATCTTCGAGGCGCTATCCACGGGCTGCACCAGTACCACGGCCTACATGAGCATCCACAAGTGAGCCTCCTTATTGTAGACCTTTGAATGTGACCTTGGGCGCATCTCTCCTTTCGTGTTCAGGGGGCACCTGTTTCTCTCAGGAATAATGGCTGTGCATGACGGATGCTTTATCCGCAGCATGTGTGCCTGGATGATAGACACGTTCGGCAGCCCTGAGCAGAGGAAGACGTACTGTCCTGATCTCTGTTCCATGCAGAAATTTGCCTCCTACTGCCTTACTGAGCCTGGTGAGTACAACACCACCCCCCCCCCCCCCACCCCCGCCCCGTGAAGGAGAAAGGAGACCAGACAAAGTCATTGAGGCTGCTAGGCATTTGTTTCTGTTTATTTTGCGTAATGATGTGTGTCCTTCCGGTGTCAGATGATTGTTTCACAAGCTTGAATCCCATGAGTCGTTCTTGTATTTGTCCTGTCCTGTTCTACTGTTTGTTCTGTTCCCCGATGCCCTACCCTGCAACTGTAGTGCAAGAATTTCACCGTGTTCCTCGGAACATTTGACAGTAATGCCGCGTTCCATTTACCTTGGAGGTCAGAATTCAGAGCTGGGAATAACCTCATGCTGGTTCCAGTACAACAATTCCGAAAAGCCATTTAGCAATGCCAGGGACCCGTTTCAAGTAGCAGGATTTCTTGCGTACCTGGATTACTTGTCGGGTTTAACGTAGCCAAGTTTACATGGACTTTATCTTCATTCACTTTAATTTAGCCCAGACTGCCTTAAATCCAACATGTTTTCCGGCTAAGCAAGAAATCGTGCTTTCTGAAACAGGTTAATTGTTTGCCATTATTAGCAATACCATCTGATAATACATTACGTGGTGTTTTGCACATACAAACACTGTAGCAACACTGTGTGTATGACCAATTTAATGAGCTTCAAATAAGAATTAAGTGCTAATAAACAGTATATAACCAGAGCTTTCACTTCTGCTGACGAAGGGCGCAGCCATCTTGAATTCTCAGGGTCAGGGTTGCAGAAGCGTCTCCGACTTTCAGAGTCGGAATTCTGACTTTAGAGGGCGTTCCATTTGAAATTTCCGACTACCAAGTTTAAATGGAACACAGTATAAAACATGAAACTTGAGTTTGCTGGAGAAGTGGAAGGTCTACTCTAACGTGCAGCTGCTTCCTTCCGCATTTGCAGGAAGTGGCAGCGATGCGGCCTCCTTGCTGACCAGCGCTCAGCGCAAAGCCGACCACTATGTCCTCAATGGTTCCAAGGTACCGCGGAAGCCGGAACAGGTCACCTGGGATCTGGGACCCTTATCCCCTGTATTCACTCCTGTCTTTGCCCTCTACAGGCCTTCATCAGCGGTGCGGGCGAGTCAGACGTGTATGTGGTCATGTGCCGCACTGGGGGAAAGGGACCCAAGGGCATTTCCTGTCTGGTGGTGGAGAAGTCTACACCTGGATTGAGCTTTGGAAAGAAGGAGAAGAAGGTTGCGTATTTTATGTTTTAAAAAAAAAAAAAAAAAACTACTTTTGGTGCATTTATTTTTTGTTTGTCCCCCTGATCCAGGGCACAGATCTTTTTAGTAACTATTATGTCGACTTTCCTGTCTTGGGTTGTTTCCCGCAATGTGCCCGTAGCTTCCGGGATAGGCCCCCGCAATCCAGAAGGATAAGCGGTTTAGAAAATGGATGGATGGATTATGTTTACTTAAAGGGAAACGTCCACCAGAGGGCAGAGTTGACTCTGTGTTCATGCTATGCTCCAGTATGTGTCGTTCTGATAGAACCTGTTTGCTTAAAACAGGTAGGCTGGAACTCCCAGCCAACACGTGCCGTCATATTCGAGGACTGCACTGTGCCAGCAGCCAATCGACTTGGTCAGGAGGGCGAGGGATTCAACATTGCCATGAAGGGCCTCAACGGAGGCAGGATTAACATCGGTCGGTTTGTGCAGCCGTCCGGGTCGCAGGTGCAGTAGTCCTGCAAGCTCAGGTCTGGGGGGTTGGGGGGGGGGGGTGTTCCCTGCGATAGGAATGTGTATGAGTTGGTCGCTGGTTCCCTCAGCCTCCTGCTCCCTGGGTGCCGCCCATGCCTCCGTCCAGCTGGCCAGGGAACACCTGACTGTGCGGAAGCAGTTTGGGGAGACGCTGTCTAAGAGCCAGGTACAGAACACGGCCTTTTGGCAGGCGGCTGCGCGTGGTGCCGGCTGTATGCGGCGCCGGCTGCGCGCGGCGCCGGCTGTATAAACTTATTATAATATAAACATTAATAGACAACACTTATGGTAAAAAAAAAAATTAGATGTGGATAAATATTAAGTACTGTTGTGCTTGAAATTTATGTAATTTCTTCAGGGTAATCTGCTATATTCAGTACTTATTCGTGAATAACATGTTTTTCTGCATGCTTTGACTCACTGTTTTTGGGGAATTAAGGACGCAATCAACCCCTCATTAATTGGAATGGCAAAACAGACAACATTGATAGGGTGGAATGGTGTAGAATTGTGTAGTGGGATCTGCTGGGCTGTGTGAGCGGTGAGTTGTGGGCGAGTGCGGTGGGATCTGCTGGGCTGTGTGAGCGGTGAATTGTGGGCGAGTGCGGTGGGATCTGCTGGGCTGTGTGAGCGGTGGGTGAGTTTTGAGTGGCACCCCTCAGTTCCTGCAGTTCCGCCTGGCTGAGATGGCGACCCGGCTGGTGGCGTCGCGACTGATGGTGAGACAGGCGGCTGCCTCACTGCAGGAGGGCCGGGATGATGCTGTGGCCCTCTGCTCCATGGCTAAGCTCTTTGCTACGGATGAGTGCTTCACGGTGAGGTTCCCATGGCGACTGGCTCAGACAAGGATTACACTTTACAGTCACCCAATATACTAATAAATTGGTGGCAGCGTCTTTAGCAAAAAAATTGCTTACTTTCTTTATTCCCCAAGTTTAATAAGCTGACGCGTCCCTCCCGGTGTAGCCTGTGGATGTCCTGAAGGCTTCTTATTTTTAAGTGGCTCCCTAACCCAGTAGATAATGATGCTCAGCAGCGCTCTTCCGGATGCAAGTTGTCTGCTCCCTTTTGTGTGACTGTTAAAAAGACGAGATTGATTCCCCATTCCACAGATCTGCAACCAAGCTCTCCAGATGTTTGGGGGCTATGGTTACCTCAAAGACTTCCCTGTCCAGCAGTACGTGCGAGACCTCAGGGTGCACCAGATTCTGGAAGGTAAGAATGCAACCAGAATCGTCCTCCGTACTTAGTGTTAGTGAGCGTTGATGTGCTTGAGCAGAAGCCTGCTGATTTACATTAAGCTTGTTAGATTTTGTGTCTGTAAATTAGTACCCTGTCATCTGTTGCTCAGTTCAGATGGTATTATTGACTGGTCTTAGATCATGTGGTTACTCATGTGGTTTCTCATTCCCTCAGGTACAAATGAAGTGATGCGTATGATCATCTCCAGGAGCCTGCTGACGGACTCGTAAGCTGTGCTACCTAAACAAGACTCCGTCTCTGACATCACTGTGTGGGAGGAACGTCTAGTTTTCACAGTTGTCATATAGTGATAAATATAGAAATGTCCCTTCAGTGTTTTGCGGTGAATAATGTCAAGAATCTTGCACAAGCTGAGCTACAGTCTTCCCTGGTCCTACGGCTGTGACGCTGGGTTTGGGATTGGAGCCGCTTCAACCGAAAATGTTACCTCTGCATTTCTCAATAAAATCATCGAAATTTTTATTTTAGTCAACATTTTTCGGTTGACTTTCGTCCTCTTAAGTCTATCCTTTTCAGTTTTATCGACTTCATCCCTGTCTCTGAAAGCAGTTGTTCATAGTGTGTTATGATTTACACACACTTTCCCACGTCCCATAATTGTGTTTGTGCACCTTCTGTTCTCCTTGTTTTATGGTCTCTTTAATCCATATTTAAAAGATGAAATCTGCGTACATTTACTTTACTAGTGCTGTAAGAGGATGGAGATGCCTAGGTTCTGTAGTTCTTGGTTAAAAGGGCTTGTGACTGATGTGAGATGGACACGGAAGGTGAGGCTGTCATTGCTTGTTGAGTGTCTAGCACTTACATGTACTTGTATATGATGATCGTATTTGTTCTACACCATAAGATAATCACTCATGCATGCTGCTGTTTGTTTATATTGATGATCACATGGTCAAAACTTAGGTCAATTAAGTATGATCTTTATTCATACCTTTGTTACCAGCATCTGGAAAACAGCATTAAAAACTCACAAAAACACAATATCCTGGTTTTCTCGCTGCGGCTTCTGATTGCAATTGCATTGCTGCGGCCCGTCTCATTTACAACAAGCAAATCAAACCTAATCGGTCAAAGTAATCTGCTTTGAAGCCCTGCCACAGGTCTGCGTGCGAGACGTCATGCGATGAGGCAGAGCCATATGGCTGTATGCTCAGAGATGATTACTGACGATGTTATTGCCTTGCTAATTTTGCACTCTGTCATCCAGTGCAGTATAAATTGTGAGCCTACGCCATGTTATTTTTATATACATTTTCTTATATTGGTGCCAGCCATTAATGATATGTGACTGATTCATGGAAAATCTTTATTGATGCTGGAATTTTTGGAAAACACTGTCCTCGTCAGACATGGTGAGTTGCATACCCGCCTTCCTCTATACTAGGATGCTGGGCTTTGTAGGGATGAGGTGATCCTCCCCGTCCCCCGAAAGGTGGACCGGCCGGTCCCCAGGGCTCCGTGTTAATGGAGCGGCTGAAGCAGTCTCCCGTGGATCTCTGTGGATCATGCAGCACAAGACAGTCAGACGGAGGCGGCTGTGGACCCTCCGGGAGTATATCTGGGGCAGGACGTGGGCCCGGCCCCCAGCAGACTTAGGGCTAGGCGAGGGAGCATGCTGGTGAGTCTGATTGTAAAGACACAGAACACACCTCGGGTTGTGGCCCTCCTCGGTGCTTTTGCGATTTCTCTTCTTATACCACAGGAAGTAGCCCATCACTGCCCCGAGGAGGAGGAGGAGGATGATGGTAACAATCACAGCAATACCAGCAACCATTGCACTGCTGGTGTCTGAAAAGGAGAAACAGGATGGTTCATAGACACAGACACAACTCCCCTGGTTTAAAAACTGCATGACATGGACCAGGTCACAGGGCTAAGCTGCTTTGATGAAACACACACTTGCAGATTACACTGTCTGTTTAACAACAGACCATCTGTCATTTGACCTCTGCTTTCCCTCTGTAAGAGTGAAGATATGACCACACTTGTTTATCGTCCTCCCATGCAGCCAGTTGTTGACGGCTAGAAGCTTCTAGCATCTGTGTAATTTAATTTTAGCTGATAAACAAGCTGACATGGGGGCAGGAATGTGTGCCAGAGCTCCAGAGTGCAGGCGAAGCATGGCGGTCAAAGGGAGCCCACCCCAGAGTACTTACAGCTGACGCTGAGCACTACAGTGCAGACGGCACCCCCTAGCTCGTTGGAGGCCCTGCAGGTGTAGGTGCCTGAGAAGGGTGCTGAGAGATTGCGCAAGATCAGGGAGCCTGTCTGCTGGTCTGTAGGAGAAAGGAAGAGCATCGAACATAATCGCTGGTACTATTAATTAGAATTAAGTGATTGTCATTGTTGACACACCACAGTACACAACATGAAATGTGTTCTCTGTGTGACAATGTCACACAGCAGGGGGCAGCGCCCAGGGAGCAGTACCTTGCTCAGGGTACAGTACCTTGCTCAGGGTACATCAATGGTGCCTTGTTGGTCGGGGATTCGAACCTACAATCTTTCGATTACAAGAATGCTTCCCTAAGCATTAAGCCACCCCTGCCCACTATATAACGTGAGTAAAGAACAAAGGCACTGTGGTCTGGAACTAGCCAACTTTCCATGTACTTGTGCTGCTGCTGATGCAGTTAATTTTGTTTTGGAGGTTCTTGGCCTCCATTTGCACGTCTTACACGATGGTTCTGGGGACGTGTCCCCAGCCTTGGTAAGGCTCCCCTGGGCCTGATTTAGGGAGTATGGTAACCCTGCATGGCCCTGCTTTTTCGCACCCTACCTTCTACCAGGTTTTGCAGTGGTAACTGGATGGCGTTCTTCTCGCGGCTCCAGGTGTACGTAGGGGCAGGAACAGCATGGGAACTGACGCACATGAGCGTGATGTCATTTCCTGGGTAGGCGTCTCCATTCACGGAGCACGTCGGTGTGGATGGAGGCACTGCAGTAGTCGGCAGAATCAGCGGCAGATCTTAGAATGGCCAACTTGCCACGGACTGGAAAATCTACCTGTAGCGGGAGCTGTCTGCAGATACCCACTGAGCACTGTGAAGTTCACCAGTCCCTGGCCGCTTCCCGCCCAGTCGTTGGGGTTGGTGACGTCGCAGACGTACAGCCCTGCATCAGATGGCTGCACGCTGAGGATGCGGATGGAGGCGGAGCCTTGAACGGGTGGGTTCTGGACCAGCACTCCCCGGTTCTCCCAGGATTCAACCCAGTACACCTTCCCATTGTAGTAGAACACCTGTATGAAGGAAAACACTGAATATTTAGCTAAATTCCAGCCCGAATAAAATGTAACCTGAACAGAGAGGTGTGGTAGAGGACGACTGTAGGTAGAGTACAGGTATAAAATGAGAGCCAGAGCTGAAGATGTCACAGAATGGAGGTTAATACAGTCAGGACCTCTGTGGGGTCTGGTCCTCACCCTGTGGGCCTCGATGGCAGGCGTTCCCGTCGGGGCATGGCGCCACTCCACGGTGAATCCCAGGCCAGGCTGAGTGCGGTAATCACAGGTGAGCTCAGCTGGCTCCCCGGTGCGGGCAAACACTTGCTTTTCCACTGTGACTGGTTGTCCTCCGGAGACGGAACCTGCCCCGGGGAGAGACAGAGGAATGCAGGTCCGCCCAGGACATCGTCATACAACACACTGGCCAGTGAACGATGCCACAAAGTGGGATAAAATCCTCCCCACAGAGTCATGATGAAATTAACCACGTGAGGTGAGAAAGCATCTCTTCACCATTTACTGTTTTGTGGCTCTTACTGTGCCCTTAACATGCAACAAGGCTTAACGTTTACCAGTGGTGACCTTAAAGCAAAAGAAGAACTATGTTATAAATCAGCTAAAGTCCCAGAAATGCAGAAATTTATACCTGTGAGCGGGGTTACTGCGTATTCGTTTTTCTGTGGCGGTTTCGGCTTGGTAGCTTACCGAAGCAGGAGAGGACGGCCCACAGGATCCATGAACTGCACAGAGCTGGCAGAGCATTCATCGTGCTTCAACTGTTTGCTCACTAATCGAGATAATGGCTCTCTAGTGGCTGGGTGTTCCTGTTTAAGCGAAAGGACAAAGGGGCCGGCGAAAGCAGAGGTGTGACTGGAGGATGATGGGGGTTTCCCAATTTTTGGGTGATTCGGAAATCAAAAATGGTTGGATAAGGTATGCTGGGAAGCATGTGCTATTTTTACTTTCTATGATTATTGCGATGAAGTCAGAAACATAATAAAAAATGCACTTTTTCATGCGGGCCGCATAGTTGTCCGTCGAGAAAGTCTTGGGATCTGCTGATAAAATTTTGATAGTTTGAACTGCTGGATGTTGTCGAATGACGGCCATGTTTAACCCAATGGGAACTAATAAAGTGACCAAAGGGAGATTGGCCAGTCTGACTGGAAGCTCTTGTTAGTCCCACCTGCTATGATCTCTTATCGCTAAATAAACCTGCTGTTTTGTTCTGCATACTTCTGTACAATGGTGTCACCCTGCACACAAAAGTACTGCGTAATTCCAGATACGGAATGACACACACCATTAACAGGTTCATTTAAATAAGGATGAAATGTTAATTTAATGTTACAATGTGAATGTAATTTGTTATACTTCATAAGTGCAATTACGATAATGTGTGCAATATAAATACAATTTGCAAGTACAGACGTGAGTGTTATACAGCAATAGAAATTTTATTTATAAGTCAGTGTGATTGTTGTATTTAATCACATTTTGGTTGCAACAGACTGGCACCAGTGTTGTTTGACTATATTTCACATGTAACCTCCTCCTATTGGACAGAGCCTCTCTCCTCCCTTAAACACAGCATGTCACATTCAAAGAACTTAACAAGAACACCTAATTCATTCATGTTCACGTCATAGGTCTGTTTTATAAAATTGGTTTTTCACAAGGAAAAACAGCAAGTACAAATCTTCCACAGGACACGGTTTTAAAAATTCAGTGTAGCCATTGTAAGTAATGTTAAATAAGTGGTGTTTTGTAAGAAGATAATACAACTCCGTATTACATACATTTTTAATATAAAAATGTTTTCTGAATCAGGATACACCACATAAGTAATTTGCATTGCTGTAATCTTGCTATTCTGTACCTCTCGCCGTCTTAAAGTCTGTCACCTCAAAACGTTCTGTGTTTTCACTTTGCCGGGGCTGGAAAGTTACACCAGAGAGCCTGCCTGGCTGCGAGCGGGCACCGCGACGGGCACCGCGATCATCTGGGCCTTGGCTGCGTGGCTGATGGTGGTGGAGGGGGCCTGAGGCTGGGCTGGGACAGTTCTGAGCATGGGCTTGCTGTGCTGTGGAACCAGGGTTGGTAGGCGGGGCAGGCTGCCGCTGGCAGTGTACCCCGGGAGGCCCTGCAGCACGCTGGGGTCCTGAAGCTGCAACCGGTAGCCCGCACAGCTGCCCGTCGCCGTGACACAGCCGCCATTGGACACCAGCGTGTGGGGGTAGTGGTTTTCTGGGCGGGGTCTGCCAGCCATGGAGGACAGGGTACTGTTCTTGGAGGTGTCGTCCGTACCCACTCCGCTTCTCGCCCAGGAGACTCGCCTGGGAGCCAGAGCGTCCTCCCTGACAGAAACAGGTAAGTCATCTGCTTAGGCTTCTGCGTCCGTGTCCTGCTTCTGCTATTTAATTAACCAGCCTTCTAGCGTTAGTCTGCTTATGTTGTGTGCCATATTGTATCCTGTCCTCTCTTCCGGAGGTTAATGAGCTGCTCTTCTCATGAACTGATTAGCTTAACAGCTGCTGCCCGCGTTCTGGCCCTATCCGTCACGACCAGAGGGCATTGAGCTGTACTCACTGCATTCTAGGAAGTCCTGGCTTCCAATTGCCACAAGTACTGACATATTCCTGCTTCGGGTTTCTGCACGTTCCTGGTAACTTTGCAAAAATATCAACTGGCACCCAATGTATAGCTATCATGGACAAGGATGCAGTGACTAAGATGGGAATGTGTTACATGTACAGAGTTATGCTGCCTCTGTTACTGCTCCTCAATATTAATTTAATGATGCAAGTAAGGTTTTTATGGTAATTTCTTAGGGCTGGGCATTATATCGATATGAATGATAAAATTTCATAATTATGAACAATTTGAATATTGTGAGTAAAGTGATATAGCCTTAATTTACTATTTAACTATTTTTACACAAGTCCCATCAAGGCATGAGTGTTTTTGCCATATTTTATTACACCAGTCACATGCTCCATAGTTTAGTAAAACAATTCAGTCATGATCTGAAAGTCAAACCACCTGTCATGTTACTGTTTTCTGCAGGTGAAGTTTAAAATATTGCGACAAGTTTCAATATTGCGAAAATCTCGGAAAATAGTGATATTTGCCAGAAGTTGTGTCAGCCTTAAGTCAAACCCATTCCATGGAACGAACAGCAAGGCAGAAGGTCACAGAAGAAACCCAGCAAAAAGAAAGGTACCTGGTGTTTTCTAGACTGACAGAAACGTTTCATAAAAAGATGTCAGTTTGCAGTGAATTGTCACCTTTTCATGTTCTGAATCTGACTATTTGAATGGAATTTTTAAGCAATAATGGCGCATTGAAGTAAAAAAAGTCATTATATTGAGATAATTATCTTTATTGGTATTTCGCTGTATCACCCAGTCCAGTAAGTTTCTTTTACATGGGGTTGGTCATTCATTACAGCTCAGTGTGTCTTCACTGCCTCAAATGGGGGAATTAAAGTTGCTCAGTGCTTTAAAAAGTCACATTGAGTTCATAAGTGACCAGTAGTTGTTAATGGATGTGTTCCTTAAAAGCTGGTCATTTTGATGGAAATAAGATTGATCCGCCCACTTATCTAACTTTTGTTTGAATGGAGCTTGATAACACACATGGTTCTGATTTTTAAAGTCACTTTATTAAACTGAACATATTAACCAGAACTGCAAATGAAGCCAATGGTGAAGTCAAGCTGAGGGGAAAAATAAAGTGTAATATAGAGGGAGGAGATTTCAGGAATCATCTACAGTGCAAAAGCCTGCAATGACAGCCTGGCACATACAGGCTGATGGAGGAACTGTCCACAGTAACCAAGGATCGCGATTCAGTCGTCCTATAGCCAGCTAGAGTGAAACATTGCTGGACCTCCTTAGCTTCCTTCCCACAAGGTGGTCAGAACATCACTATTTATATAGCAGGAGAAAGTCACAAAGACACCACACCACTGTGCATGTGACCAAGCACTTACTTGATTTCATTAGCCATGTCGTCATCATTTTCCCCCCTCTTCTTCCTCACAATAAAAACCAGGAAGATGATGATGGCCACCAGGCCCAGGATGGATCCCAAAGCGGCTCCAACAATCATACCTGCATTGGTTGCTATGACACCAGCACAAGATAATTCGGATTAAACTGTCGTCCAATCAGAAGCGGGCGTGCGTACAGCGAGTACTTACGGACAGACACCTCCAGGTTGACGTAGCAGGTCTCGGCCCCAGCCGTGTTGCTGGCTCGGCACACATACTTCCCGGACATGGCTTGGCTAAGGTTACTGAGACGCAGGGTGCCCTGCTTCTCATCTGCAAGAAAACCCCGGTGAGTCACCTGAAGCACCTGGCCCAGCAGAATCTGGTGCGATAGCGCCCTCTGTAGGCTGCATGTGCATGGAGCAGGGATAGGCAGTTTCAGGTGTCCAAGGGAGCTGATCCATGTGGTGCTTTCCATGCCAGTTCATAATTAGCATTTAAGATTTACACTAAATTAAGCATAGGAGACCAGAGGATTCCCTTAACAGGACAAGCTTCAGATTTGACACTTCACAAGTCAATTTTGGTCAATTTTGCGATAACATCAATACTACACTCCAGAGATCTCCTATAAAAGGTTTCAATTCCAGTAAAATATAGCTCATCCTGATAGCTGAAGCTCACATGCAGCCGCAAACTATTTCACATATAGTGAAGCTTTAAACTGTGGTCTTGGTAGGCCTGTCATGATAATTACATTATTGGCTTATCGCACAATATCGTTAACAAAATCACTTCCATAAATTTGGAAAAACAGCAAGTAAATGACAAAGATGCTGCTTCAGAAACCAACCGGAATAACACACTTCCATTATCATTTTGAAATACTGTTTAGCTGAAGAAATGATTGATCCTTGCATCTCTCTCATGCAGTGCACTTCAACTATAGAAACAACCAACTGCACTGCATTGTGCAGTGGCCAACAAAGTCCTGCAACCTTCCATTTATCCCTAGAAATAAAATTACTAAAATGTAAAGTATAATTACTCGACATATTTTATAATAAAAATGAATGCAACCAAAAATAAGATTTCAAATAGAAATAAAAAAAAACTATAACTGTCCTCTAATGTACACAAGTGTATAGTGCTGCAGTACAAACATATTTTAACTTGTATACATCTAGGAGTCTATATTATCCTTTAACAAGAAATCATAAAATGTTGGTATTTTTTTTTCTACTCTTCAAATCCACTAGCCATTTTATTCTGATCATAGAGGGCAGAGAAGGCATTTACGTACAGTATGTCCGACTACTTTCCTGTTACTTTTCTCTGGCCAATGACCGATTTGAGGTTCATTTGGGTCGTTGACCTGAGCCAACTGGGTTGGCAGCATATTTCCGGTTAAGGAAAGATTGACTGTCTATATCCCAGTGGCCAATATTTAATATTTAAAGTAATTTTAGAGCTTGAGAGCACATTTCATCTATTTTTTTTTATAGTTTTTTTTATATGTACATTGACACTCCAATGTCTGAATATTCTTAAGTTTATTGCTCTTTCAAAGGATGTATTTGCAATATTATATTAGTGGCTTAAAGTGGTGTTAAAATGGCATTCTACTGTAGTTATTTCTGGGACAATGTATCATCCAACAAAAGTAATTATCATGCCAGGCCTAGGTGTTGGAGTGTAAAGCATTTCTAGCCACACAGAAAGAGGGTGGACAGGTAACTCGGACACGCAAGTGATTTCAGGTAGAAGTTCATTCATTACCAAGCTGCATAAACCCTTAAAAGCAAACAGCACTCACAAGTCACTCTACAGATCACACAGCAGGGTCGTTTCATAGCGTCTAAAGAGAACATGAGTAGGCTGGCCAGTGGCTCCCAAATTGGCTCTTCTAACAGGGTCTCACACCAACAATCACAGGCACTAAGACAAAACTAATAAGTGCTGTACCATACAGACACTGAATTTCATGTTTTACACTCATTGTTTCTGCTGCTTGGCTAATCAATATGAAAAATGGGCAGCGGCTGGAGGTCACCTGGCAGGATTTACGGCTGGCCTGGCTAAACCCTATGTCCGAGAAGAGCAGCTGTGGTCACAGGCATAGTGGGAAGGCGGAGAGCTGACAATCCCTTACCCAGATACCCCAGCACAAGCAGGGGCTGAGGACAGGCTCTCCGGGCTGTGCGCACGCAGAAGACAAAAGCGACAGTGACACTGAGCATGAGCCGAGCGAATGGGAGAGTGTGAAGGATCATGGGACAGGAACTGACCCACACTATGTCCAGTTTGTACCACCGAGGACAGAAGGATAAAAGATTAATGAGAGCTAAAAAGGTACAAGACATCTTATTTTTAGAGTGGCAAAAAATAAGCCTCTCCATATGATTTTTTTAAAGGATTGGTTTTATTTGCTCCTCTCTCCCTCCGGTATCAAAAGCCAGGAGCAGAAACGTATTAAACTGTCGATGGACCTTCAAAAGAGGAAAAATGAGCTTCTAATCCCACAGAGGATGCACCCCGCCTGCTGTCAGCAATGCCAGCCAGGCCCCCGCCGCGGGGAAGCTGCAGCGCATCGATCCGCTCTCTTCAGGAGGGGTCAGGTCAGACAATTGCCAAGGTCTCGAATATAGCTGAGAATCAAATCAACATGCAATGAGGCTCTGCTCACTACATTTCATCGGCGTGATCGAATCACAAGTGTCTGCCGCTCCCTCCTTGCCATTGCCTGTCCATTTCAATAAAGGTCTATAATTGACCTTTATAGTCTGTTCTGCCATGAATCATTTAATGGAAATTGGCAGTATAATGACTGCTGTCAAAACAGCCCAGAATTTAGCAGGTCCTGATCATGATGCTTAGGCCAATGTTTCTCAGTCCTGCTCCTGGAGAACCACCTCCCAGGAGGTTTTCACTGCAGTCTGACCTTAGTATCAGGTGTTTCTTAACACTAGAACTGCCAAATCTACGCAAATTTGCGTAAATTCCCTGGGCCTAACACCTACTAGCATCCCTGCTGAGAGTTTCTTGGGCCATTGTCCTCCTGCTTTTGTTGTGCAAACACACCCATTACCTGTGAGGCCTCGCGCATTTGCATTTTTTTACTCAGAGCAGCTAAAATCCAAGGCAGGCTAAACCTCTGTGTGTGACATGGAAACCTTCACAAAAGTCTGCCATATCTATACCAAATATCCCACATGCTGACTGACCTGCAAATATGAAAGACACACATTCACAAAATATATGGAAGCACAAGTCTGTTTTATTTATAAAAAAAATTGAGTGTTTCAAACTTTGCAGTGTTTGCAGACCCAGTGACCATCATCCCTGCATTTGGCGCAAGTGAATTTGTAACACTTTGCACTGGTTAACCTGCTGCGGTTTCTGTTGCAGTTCTCCTGTACCTGACACTGAGTTGTCCATACAAGTCCTGGCACAGCAGCAGCCTTCCTCTGTCCCCATAGCCTTTTGTGGCATAAATTGGCAATGGAGTTCCTTGGCTAGATGACTCAAAAATAATCTTCTTTTGCCTTCCCACCCTGTACATGCCTTGTACAGAACGTAGGAATTTGCCACCACCAGGTCCAGCATGTTGTAAAATACAGCTACTGGCCACCTGCATGTTGCTGCTCTTACGGAATACATGCGCGCCATTTGGTCCAACACATTTACACCACACTATAACAGCAGAGAGAGAGAGAGTCATGAGTGTATTTGCTTTTTTTCTACCTTCTTTCTATATAGGCCTGTATAGTACATATCAGAAAACATTGTAGCACTGATGTAAAATTATACACACATTCACATACCTTCATGTGGTTATAGTCTGTTATCGTGTTGGGTTTCCTCTTTCTGCCTTCACAGATCGCCACATCTTGGTCCAAGGAACTCAGAACACACACAATCTTGTTTTTTTAGGTGCATAAATTGTCAAGGAGACACTGCCACTTCTAAGCACTGACGCGGAGAATTCCTCTTGCTGTGCAGTGTCCTTTGAAATTGGAGGAAGTTCATACCGAACTTTATTCCCTGTGCTCAGTAGTGTTGTTTTGCGCTGAAGCAGTCTGTGTGACAGTGCCAGTGAGGTGAAGAAATTGTCCGTTGTGACATTTCTCCCGTCATCCAGAAATGGCTCCATCAGACTCATGACCATGTTCTCTGCCAGCCTCTCCCTTTTCTGGGGACTGGGGTCCTTTCCCAAGTTAGGGGACACGTTGCAGACGTATTTGGTCTCCAAATCCGTGGCCATCCAGAACTTGATCCCAAATTTGTCCGGCTTGGATGCGATATACCAAGTGACATGGAATGGATCCACATCTACTCCACGTTGTCTTTCCACCGGTGTCCCTCAGGGCTCGGTTCTTGGCCCTCTCCTATTCTCCCTCTACACTAAATCTCTTGGCGAAGTTATATCCTCACATGGCTTCTCCTACCACTGCTATGCCGATGACACTCAACTCATCCTCTCCTTCCCTCCCTCAGACACTCATGTCTCCACTAAGATCTCTACATGCTTGGCAGACATCTCATCTTGGATTACCACTCACCAGCTAAAACTCAAAACTAGTAAAACTGAGTTGCTTTACATCCCGGCTGACTCATCCCCCCTCCAGGACCTTGCGATCTCCTTTGACAACTCCCTGATCCGTCCTTCGGTTTCTGCTAGAAACCTTGGAGTTACCATAGATGATCGGTTGTCATTTTCCTCACATATCACCAGTCTTTCTCGCTCTTGTCGGTTTCTCCTCTTTAACATCAGGAGGATACGTCCATTTCTTTCCACCCAGGCTACCCAGATACTCGTCCAGTCCCTCGTCATCTCACGCCTTGACTACTGCAACTCGCTTCTAGCGGGTTTACCACTGAGCGCCA
The DNA here is from genome assembly GCF_023856365.1 of Brienomyrus brachyistius. Classification (NCBI taxonomy): domain Eukaryota; kingdom Metazoa; phylum Chordata; class Actinopteri; order Osteoglossiformes; family Mormyridae; genus Brienomyrus; species Brienomyrus brachyistius. The sequence goes on from NC_064549.1 coordinate 13,429,292, forward strand.
TCCGTCCCCTCCAACTGATTCAGAATGCAGCTGCTCGTCTTGTTTTCATCCTTCCCAAGTTCTCCCACACCACTCCTTTGCTGCGCTCCCTCCACTGGCTTCCTGTAGCTGCACGCATCAGATTCAAAACACTGATGCTCGCATACAAAGCCAAAAATTCTCTGGCACCATCCTACCTAAAGGACCTCATCACACCCCGCTCTGCACCACGATCTCTCCGATCCTCCAGCACTGCTCTAACTGGTCCCACCTCCCCTCAAGGCACAAGGAAGACACGCATCTCGGCTCTTCTCTGTCCTGGCACCTAATTGATGGAATGAACTCCCCCTAGATGTCCGAACAGCTGAATCCTTGAATGTCTTCAAGCGACGACTCAAAACTTTTCTTTTTCAGAAATACCTGACGTAGAACTTCTATATTCTTACTCGACTCTTTTTCTGGTGTGTGTTTTAAAAAAATAAAATAAAATAAAAATTCTGCACTACTCAATGGCGTTCTCAGAGATAGTATTCGTAGCTGGGGTCCTTATTGAGCTAGCATCGGAAATTCATTGCAGAGTCTCAAAGCACTTATGTAAGTCGCTCTGGCTAAGGGCGTCTGCCAAATCCTGTAAATGTAAATGTAAATATACTGCATGGACAATGAACCTTGGTCGAGAACAGCTGTACATCTATGTTCATGTGTTCTCCTGGAGTGAAACTTTCAGCACAGTTCTTGGTGAAGGCTGGCAGAGAACGTGGTCATGAGTCTGATGGAGTCATTTCTGGATGACGGGAGAAATGTCACAATGGACAATTTCTTCACCTCACTGTCACTGTCACACAGACTGCTTCACTTTAGTGGGCATGGTGAATAACGTTTGCCGTGAACTTCCTCCATTGGCAAAGGACACTGCACAGGGAGAGGAATTCTCCACGTCAGTGTTTAGAATGGCGCGCATGTATTCAGTACGAGCAGCAACAAGCAAGTGGCCAGTAGCTGTGTTTTACAACATGCTGGACTTGGTGGCGGTGAATGCCTACGTTCTGTACAAAGCATCTACAGGGTGGAAAGGAAAAAGAAGATTGTTTCCGATTCTTCTAGCCAAGGAACTCCATTGCCAAATACAGGGATGATGGTCACTGGGTTTTCAAACGCTGCAAACACAGACTTTGAAAGATAGACAGACTGTGTGGGACAGTAACCACTGAGACAAAAGGCAGAAAGATGACGAAGAGATGAACCTGGAACTGAGGCACGGATACATCAATTTTTACATGAACAGCCAAACATGCAAAGCTGGAGAGATCACACAAAAACAAAATTCACTTTTGGTGTTATAATTCAGTGATGGCCAATGAAAATGAAATGACATTTTATTCTGTATGTGTATGAGCATGTCAAAAACCATGGACCATGACTTCACTCAGCTTATGACATTTATATACAAACATGCATTGGAGACTGAAGTGTTAGCATGTTTTCATTTTATTCATTTCATTCTATTAGCAACTTTTCATTCTATTTTCACTCAATTTGTTTTATAAATAACACAGACTTGTGTTTCCATATATTTTGTGAATGTGCGTCTTTCATATTTGCAGGTCAGTCAGCGTGTGGGATATTTGGTATAGATATGGCAGACTTTTGTGAAGGTTTCCATGTCACACACAGAGGTTTAGCCTGCCTTGGATTTGAGCTACTCTGAGTAAAAAATGCAAATGCGCCAGGCCTCACAGGTAATGGGTGTGTTTGCACAACAAAAGCAGGAGGAGGATGGGGCTGAAGACCTGCGAAAATCACAGCAGGGGTGACAAACACCTTGGGACTCTCAGCAGAGAATAAAAACTCGGTAAATCTAGTGTTAAAGGTCTTATAATGAAGGTAGTAGGTTGTAAGCAATGTGGGTTTGACCAAAAACCATCAGGAACAGGATTAAGAAACACTAGCCTAGGCTGAGGGCCGGTTGTGATTGGTTGGGTATTTCGGATATCCAAATGCTCCCCGTTTCCTCACAAGAGGGGTACAATAGGCAGGGACGCTACCTGAATGCAGAAGAAGAAAGCATACTCACTTTGTGTGGGTGAAAAGAAAACTTCGGCCACGGGGGCGCTCTTGGTCCACTTGTAGTGAGGTGCAGGCTTTCCAGCAGTGGATCTGCAGTTCAGGGTCACGTTCCCCCTCAGCACTGGTGTGCCTGTCATCTCGCACACAGGGACAGAAGGGGGCACTAGAGAGGCCAGGCAGAGGAGTGCGGGCTTTACTGTGGGAGCATCTACATCATGACTACCATCATTATAGGACTCTAGGATCTTCACATGTTCAAAACCCTTCCCTGAGAGTGTCAAATATTCATAATGACATCAAGATGTTACAGTATCAACAAATACAGTAAATGCATGTCACTGTCAGGTGTTACAGGTATTAAGTTAGATATGTTCTGCACTGTTACAAGACTGGAAGTGCAGTCACTTTGTTCACACTGGCTACACGTGGTGCCCTACGGCCGCGTACGTCCATATGCCGTAAGGTGATCAGGATATTTCAACCATTTTAACCGTATGAGACCTTACATGGGAATTGCACGTTGTGCGGAATGGCGTTAAGTGACACATAACCACACATATTAAAAATCATGAACGGTACCCTTGACGTTGAGGCTGAGCTCGCCAGAAAGGCCAGGGGCCCCCGGAACGATGACGTTGCAGAGATAGCGACCAGTGTCGGCCTCCTGCGTGTTGTTGATGAAGATGGACAGGTTGGTGGAGGGCATGGAGAGGGCAAAGCCCACTCGGCTTCTGAAGTCCGGACTCCCGATGCCGATCTGGCCAGAGCTGTATGAGATGACCTGAAGAGCAGGGTCGCGTGGGGAATATACGAATATACCATCAGTTAAAGTGGTGCTTGAAATTTAAACCTGCATATAACACTGATGCGGATACCATGGAGAAAGTGAAATTCAATAGATGTTAATTGAAGTAATTGAGAGTAAATAAAAGTGGATGATCGAGGCATCTTCATGAACGAAATTGTACACCAATCATTCAGTTTAATATTTTTTTACTGCTTGAATTCAAGTGAGAAATTTATTCATTCACTGAAAATGTAGATGTAAATTAGGCTTAAGGTGGATGTAACCACCTTGCTTTTAAGAATGACCTCATGATATATGGCCCTAATTTGGTCCTTTGCTCTTTATAGAACAATCCTGAAAGATTTAACAGAAAGTCCCCCTCACAAAAAAAGGATACCTGACATGGAATAAGGTGCGTCTGTCCTGGAGGCTAAAGCCTGGGGAAATAGATTTTCCACTTGTTTGTTTTGCACAAACCTGAGCATTGGGAGTTGAATTTGATAGCAAAAAGGCATAGCAGTGTAAAGAAATAGAAGCTCCATACAGAATACCCTTCTTGCTGTTAAGATTTTGGCATAGCTATGTCAAGAAAGCTTGCATGTCCCTAAAAGGTTAGCATTTTAAATTAGGATTAAATTATTCTTAAATTATGAAAATGCCTACCATTCATTTTTAGCTGCAAGTTAGCTTTTGATGGTTGGCCTCCTGAGATGTTGGAGGTAAGGTCTGTCCCATTTTCAGCCAACTTAACATGCTCCATCATTTCTACTTAAGCTTCATACTCACCTGCTTGGAGTCGTTGGCCATGAAGTTCCAGATGACAGTGTTCTTGCTGATGTCGGATGTGGGACTGTACCAGGCTTGAAGGACGACCATCTGGCCCTTGACTACTTCCACATCCATTCTTGGCATCTCTACTCTTTGGCTATCACCTGTGGAGTATAATGGATTATAATCAGAAGAGCTTCTCCAGGAGGCTATATTTCACCCTACTGCCACTGGCTGAAGCACATCATTGGAAAAGTCTACACCAAAGCCCCAGAAGACAGGTTGCTAGGGGCCAAACTACGTAGTTGTTAGACCTTCAATTAGGATCTGATCAGAGGCAGATAAGAGTCAAATCAAATTGTGTACTCATTTAAACTTTAACCATATACCCAAGTTCACACTGACAAATTATATTCACATTGACATTTTCCGAAACTCATCCAGCATGTCATAATCCTACTTCAGATTTCTAAGTTTATACACAGCGATTCTGATAAGTAATTCTAAAAAACACACTACCTTTTAAAAGTTTGGGGCACTTTCCTTGCTTTTGAAAAGGCAAGTTTTGTCCATTAAAAAAGATTAATAATGTCTACACGGCCTATCTAATCAATATTGTAAATGACAGAGCTGGAAATGGCCGTGTTTTTAATGGAATATCCGCATAGGTGTACCGAGGCCCATTATCAGCAACAATTAGTCCTGTGTTTCAGTGGAATGTTGCGTTTGCTAATGGAAGTTGATCATTTTAAAAGGTTAACTGACCATTAGAAAACCCTTTTACAATTATGTTAGCACAGATGGAAATTGTTGTGCTGATTAAAGAAGCAATAAAACTGACCTTCTTTGGACTAGCTGAGGATCTGGAGCATCAGCAATTGTGGATTCGATTACAAGCTCAAAATGGTCAGAAACAAAGAACTGTCTTCTGAAACTCACCAGTCTATTCTGGTTATGAGAAATGAAGGCTATTTGAGAATGTGAGAGAAATTGCCAGGAAACTGTAAATCTTGTGCAATGCTGTGTACTGCTACCTTCAAAGAGCAGCGCAAACAGGCTCTAACCATAGTAGAAAGAGGAGATACATTAGAGTATGTAGTTTGAGAAACAGACAGATCGCAGGTCTTCCACGGGCAGCTTCATTAAATAGTACCTGCAAAAGACCAGTCTCAACGTCAACAGTGAAGAGGCAACTCTGGGATGCTGGTCTTCTAGACAGACTTGCAAAGAAAAAACTGTATCTCAGAATGGGCAATAAAAAGAATAGACAGAGATGGGCAAATGAACACAGACGATGGAGAGAGGAAAATATGAATAAAGTGCTGTGGATAGATAAATCTATGTTTGAGGTGTCCAGATCACAAAGAATGTTTGAGATGCGGATCACAATGAAAAGATGGAGCGCTCGACAACATCCATCAAGCGTGGTGGAGGCAGTATGATGGTCTGGGGCTGCTTTGGTGATGGTAAAGTGGGAGATTTGTATGAGGCAAAAGGGATCTTGAAGAAGGAAGGCTATCACTCCATTTTGCAACACCATGCCATACCCTGTGGATGGCGCTTAATTGGAGCCAGTTTCGTACTACAAGAGACCGATGACCCAAACAGCTCCAAACTATGCAAGAACTATTTAGGGAAGAAGCAGTCAGCTGGTATTCTGTGTATAATGGAGTGACCAGCGCAGTCATCGGATTTCAATGCTATTGAGCGGTTATGGGAGCAGCTTGACCGAATGGTACGTGAGAAGTGCCCATCAAGCCCATCGAACTTGTGGAAGATGCTTCAGGAAGCAGGGGGTGAAATCTTGCTAGATAACCTCAAACTGACATCTAGAATGGCCAAGGTCTACAAGGCTGTAATTCCTGTAAATGGAGGACTCTTTGACGAAAGCAAAGTTTGAAAAACACTTATTTTAATTTAAAAAATTATTTTCTAGTTTTGTCAATGACTATTTAGCTATATTTCCTATTCAAATTCATATCATGTGTGTTTTGAATGGTAGTGTATGTAAACCACTTAACTGCAGCAACCAGCACTTCCCCAACCCGGTCCTTGAGGGCCCCAGACAGTCCACGGTTTTGCTTCCTCCCAGGTTGGGGATCTGTGGTGTCTCCCAGGAATGGGCTGGGAAACAATGTTATAAACCATAGGTGGTTCTAGAACCCCCCATTTGTGTCAGATCCCCCTCAAACATTTTTGTAAACCCATTCATTGATTTCTCCTGGATTTCCGGATAGATTTTGGACTCCCTGCTCAGCAAATGTGATCGTGGGAGAAGCTTCTCATTTTGGGCTTAAAATGGGGCCAGCAGATACACGGCCTTTAAGTGGTGATGCTTCCTCGATCACTGCAGGCAATGTTTCGAGTCCTGCTCCCCAAGTCCTTCAGCTCCATCTCATACACATGAAATTAGCACGCATTCACTCAGCTGGTGAACATCCCCGTGTCTTAAAGTCATGTCCTGCTTTTCCTCTGAATGATCAAATGAGACGAGAAGATACAGGATCAAGCCCCTGCTGCAGTGACTGTAAGATGACGACATTGCTTCCACTTCCGGGTGCTTAGTTGTCCCCTGCTAATCTTTTCCAGGAGTAAAATCTTCACAGAGCCATTCCTCCATCTGCATTCAGGCAGGCTGAGGGAGTCAGGTTTTCCCATTCGCTGTGAGAGAGGCCCTGCCTGCCCTTGAGGGAGGGTAAAATGGTTAGACATGCCGTGTTCCTGGCTCTCTGCACTTCTACTGCCAGGTTTAACTTGCAGCACCGTTTCACTGAGATTTAATAAACAAATCAAGGAAAATCTGTTCTAATCCCCCAGACCTCATCTGGCACAGTCTGTGGCAGGACAGCAGGATGGTGCAGCTGGAATGCAGAAGCCACACGTAGGGACACTGCTGGAGTCATGGCCGAAGTGTTGACAAGTAGAAATCAAACTCCGAGCAGAGTCACAGCAGATCAGGTACAAGAAAGAGATCCATCTTGAGAGGTTCGTACCAAAGATATGCAATACAATACCCACAACTCCCAGTCAACACTCTCCCTCCAAACAAAAGTTTGACAACTGAAATGGAGCATTCTGCAAACTACAAAAACCAGCATCACAATGCTGGAAGATCATTCAACGGAAAGTACAACTCGTAAATGTGGAGCTAAGACAAACTTATCTGCAGAACTCCAGAACAAACAAGAGGGGGCAGCAAACCTTCAAAAGAAAGTCAAGTTCCAAATTTGCTCGCTGAAAGTCATTAAAGCTCCTTTAAAGCTCCGTGGCTAAAGTGAATTGTGTAACTGACCTGACATTGGAATCCCAGACCAGTAGCAGTAAGACAATTTTAGAGTCTCCAGGCTAGCACGCTGCTAAGCTAGCCCAGCTAATGTCTTGGCATTGCGTTTTACCTTACGCTTCCGTTTTGGGATGTTGTGCGATGCTTGTATACTTCCTTGTTAGCTTGCATAGCATTGATTGGTATGAAGCTACCAACATATGCTTTGTTAAAGCAGTCTCCAATCAGGTTCTAGCTCAAATTGAGGATGAATGTTACATTTTAGATTTTCCTTTCCAAAGCCTTAAATCACAGACTGAGAACTTGCAGAAAAAATCTTGCAAAAGTATTAACACGGCACTTGCCCGCAAATTTGCCCGCTTTGTAAACAAAACCATGACTGTTAGTGTGTTTGAGAAAAATGCCTGGATCCATCTGTGCTTCCATCCCATGAGCTTATCCTCCAACCTCACCCCCCCCTTAGTGGTTTTACCCCCTGCCCCCACAAAATAATCATACTATAGGCAACATTTAAATATAGAATATTTGCGGAGGCTCCTTTAAATTGGATTACATGAGGTTAATCTCGACAGTTATTTTCAGCCATTTTGCATGTTCCGTCTCATTAGATGGCCCTCAAATCCTTGCTAAAGTTTTGTTTCTGTTGAAATGAATTCCGGGGGGGCTTCACTGGCAGCACTTTTGGACAGAGGGGCTGCGGCGTGTGTCTGCCAAACAGTCCCCAGGACACGCAAGCCAGGAGAGAGACAGACACGCTCCGCAAGACGTGGCTGAACGAGGTAAGGACCGCCTCGGGGGGCAGAGAAACGGCATGGAGACGCTCACTATAGCCAGTGTGCACCGCGGTTATAGATGTGAGAGGGAGAGGCAAAGTGGGGGGGGGACACTACTATGTCTCTTAGTGCAAATCCCTCCCATTGGCCATGTTAAAGCAGAATAAAAGAACACACAATACCCCCGCCACACACACGCACACACACTGGAGGCTAGAGGCTGAAATTAATGAGCTATTAAGTTCCTGCATCGAGTGGGTGGGGGTTCTCTTCACCATGATGTGGAAGGTGCTGCGCTTTAGTACCTTGCTGGTCTGATTCAGATCACATTTAATCCGATTCCCTGTGGAAGCTGCAAATACATCAATGAATCCTAGCCAACTGAAAAAAAGAATTAGCAGCTAAAAAGCATTATGGTTAAGAGTATAAACTATGCCACGCCTGCTTGTACTTCAGTGGAGATCTACAGTTACAGTGAGGGAAAAAAATATTTGACCCCCTGTTGAATTCCTAAGTTGACCCATTTGTAGAGAAATGAGTATAATTTCAATGGAAGGTTTATTTTAACATCAGAAGATTTAAAAACAATCTAACAAGAAAAATCATTATGTAACAGGTACAAATCAATTGCTCATTTATCTAGGGAAATAATCTTTTGTACATGTGCAGTAACACAACACAAATAGTACTTAAGTATTAAACAGACTCCAAGCCAGCAGTCTTATTAAATGGCATCACTTTGTTAAATAGTGTTCTTGAGTCACTAGCCTGTCTACATCTTCAACCTTGTCACCATGGGAAATACAAAGAGCTGTCTAAGAACATCAGAGACAAGACTGTTGACCTTCACAAAAGGTGAAATGGACTACAAGACCATCAGCAGGCAGCTTGGTGAGACAGTGACAACTGTTGGTGCAATTATTCGAAAATGTAAGAAAGACAAAATAATTGTCAATCACCCTCAGTCTGGGGCCCCAAGGAAGATGTAATCTCATGCAGTGTCAGTGATCTTAAGAACAGTGAGGGGTAACCCAGAACTACACAGGGGGAGCTCGTTAATGATCTCAAAGCAGCAGGGACCACAGTCACCAAGAAAACCATCAGTAACACACTATGCAGTTATAGTTTGAAATCCTGCAGTGCTCACAAAGTACCTCTGCTCAAGAGGGCCCATGTTCAGGCCCTTCAGAAGTATGCCAGTGAATAATTCCAGTGAGGGTTGGAAGAATGTGAGGTGGTCAGATGAGACCAAAATCGAGCTGTTTGGCATCAACTCTACTCACCTTGTTTGGAGGGAAAAGTACAGCATCTCTACATGGAGGTGGAAGCATTATGCTTTGGGGGTGTCTTTCTGCCAAGGGTGCAGGACGGCTTCACTGCATCGAAGGAAAGATGGACGGGGCCATGTACTGTAAAATCTTGAATGAGAACCTCCTTCTTTCTGCTAGGGCACTGAAAATGCATTGTGAGTGCGGCTTCTAGCAAGATGACCATAAGCATACTGCCCAAGCAATAAAGGAGCGGTTCAAGAAGAAGCATATTAAAGTCAGTCATGGGGGGCTCTAGCCAGTCTCCGGAACTTAATCCTACAGAAAACCTATGGAGGAAACTCAAGCTTCATGTGCGCAAGTGACAGTCTAAAAACCTTAAAGGTCTGGAGGAGGTCTGCAAAGAGGGGTGGATGAGAATTCCTGCTGAGCTGTGTACAAACCTGGTGAGCAACTACAAGAAACGTCTGACAGCTCTTCTTGCAAACACTGGTTATTCCACAAAGTACTAAAGCATGTGTTCCAAGCGATGAAATACTAATTTCCCTAGATAAATGACAAATTGGCTTGTAACTGCTGCATAATGATTTACGATTATCAACAAAAACTGTTGCTGTTAAATCTACCAGTGAAACTACAAACTTATTTCTTTATTAATGGGTCAATTTAAGAATTCAGCACAAAGTCAAAAAGCATCTCCCTCACTGTACCCAGGCTGCTTTGTCTTTTTGCTCAAGTTTCTAATTAAGGTTGATGCTCAATTATTATAAAAAGATCCAAGAAAACTGAATGGATTGATAAGATTTTGACTACACACGCATCTCCCCCCCCAAATCTCAGACCTGGGAATGCATGCACGTGTGTGGTATGTATGTCGTGTGTGTGTGGAGTGTGTGTGTGTGGTATGTGTGTGTGGTATGCGTATGTCGTGTGTGTGTGGTATGTGCATGTCGTGTGTGTGTAGTATGTGTGTGTGTGGTGTGTGTGGTATGTGTATGTCGTGTGTGTGTGGTATGTGTGTGTGGTGTGTGTGTGGTGTGTGTGTGGTATGTGTATGTCATGTGTGTGGTATGTGTGTGTGGTGTGTGTGGTATGTCGTGTGTGTGGTATGTGTATGTCGTGTGTGTGTGGTATGTGTGTGTCATGTGTGTGGTGTGTGTGGTATGTGTATGTCGTGTGGTGTGTGTGTGTGGTATGTGTATGTCGTGTGTGTGTGTGTGGTATGTGTGTGTCGTGTGTGTGTGTGGTATGTGTGTGTGTGTGGTATGTGTATATCGTGTGTGGTGTGTGTGTGTGTGGTATGTGTATGTCGTGTGTGTGTGTGGTATGTGTGTGTCGTGTGGTGTGTGTGTGTGTGGTATGTGTATGTCGTGTGTGTGTGTGGTATGTGTGTGTCGTGTGTGTGGTATGTGTGTGTGTGTGTGGTATGTGTATATCGTGTGTGTGTGTGTGTGGTATGTGTGTGTCGTGTGTGTGTGTGTGGTATGTGTGTGTGTGTGTGTGGTATGTCGTGTGTGTGTGGTATGTCGTGTGTGTGTGGTATGTGTATGTCGTGTGTGTGTGTGGTATGTGTATGTCGTGTGTGTGTGTGTGGTATGTGTGTGTGCTCCCAGTGGAGCACGACACTTTCAGAGTCCACTGTGTTTGTTCCAGCATGCTTCATTTTGAATTCCCGATGCCCACCTGCAGCCGCGATGAAAAATTAAACAGCTCTTCAAGGTTCTCCCATAGATTCTATGGAATTCCGGTTGTCTCCTTGAAGGACAAAAAAAGTCAATATCCAAGATAAGGAAGACAAGGCATTAATCTTGCTCAGCCACAGACTGATAAGAGATCAGAGCGGCAGCGCACACTTAATGTATCAGCGAGCCTCTGGGTTGGCTTAAATTAAACTGTGGAGGGGTATCAGGACCTGTCTGATGAATAATTCAGTTGCAGGACTTGTGTTATTTTACCAGAGACTTAGCTTTTTGTCTGCTGAAAAAAACAGTTTTGGCACGCTACTTTTGTTGTGGGTTTTCTATTCCTTAATTAGAGATGTAATTGCGTTCTGAATCAAATGATTCATCAGATGAAATGAGGGAGGGAAAATTTGCCCTCCAATAGCTGCCCTTCCCTGGATTATATTACATAAAGTTGTTGTTACTGTGAAATCCATTCATCACAGCAGTTTACTGAAGCAGATGTGAATGATATCTGCTAAATAAGCTACAAATGACCAGGAGGCTGGTAGTGTCAAGGATCCAGAGAGGAAGTACCACACATGGCTGAATGGGCTGGACGGGTAGCAGCACCGTGAACGGACGACTCCTGTGGAACGGCTCTGCTGCGTGACAGAAGACTGTCAAATGAGCTTCGGCAGTATGCCTCCTCCACCTTTTGTTGCCCCTGACCTCCACCCAGCCACCCCCTTCCTGTGAGGGGGGGGGGGGGGGGGCGAGTGAGTGATATTTCTTAGGCTAGGTCGCTAAACTGACTCCCCACCCATCAATCCTATTATAACCCCCAAGCTGCCTTTGAGACTACAAAGCTGCTCGAGTGGGTAGGCATCTTAAATCTGACCCCCCCTAAAACCCAAACAAGCATTGAAGGAGTGGCCAGTCACTCTCTCTCAGAAGCTACCACATGCGGTCAACACACCAATCACACTCTGCCTGCTAATTTACCACATTGAGTGTTCAACAGCACTTGGCACATGGGGATTACGGTGGGGTGGGGTGGGGGGGTCCACCACAAACACACACACACGCAAATTGCTAAACAGTTCCAAGAAGCATTTCTCTCTCTACATTGCACTGGGCGGCAACATTGATGTCTAATGATTTAAGTTGTACTTCATGCATTTGAAGAAGAGGTTAACCATTAAGCAAAGGAAGAGTATGACCTGTACCATTGCCAGTGTATATTGGTTCAAGAATCAATGGGGGAAGCTGAGGAATTCCCTAAAAGCCCAACACAGAATGTGAGGCATTCTTTAGGAATGACATCCAACAAGGCACGTTTTCATGAACTCAAATCATGTGAGGATTTCATTTATTTTAAGCCGAATGTCACATTGTCTCCACGTGTTTGCCACCTGGAGCCAACTTCTGATCTAATTTTAGACACGCGCACACACACACACACACACACACACACACACACACACACACACACACGAAGGTAGACCATCTCATCCACACCAGCATCTTCCTGAGCCCATTCTGTCTAGTTGCACATAACCTTTGATTCACATTTGTTCAAATGCTGATTGTTCTGAAACAGTAGCAAGCAATTAAAACTGAAAAATAAACTCCCACAGACTAGAAGCTGCATGATTACGGCCAGAAATAGGAAAACCCAAACACTTTAATGCTGTATGTGTACAGGAGCCAGCGATACAGCCAGAAAGGCCCCGCGGGAGCCCCGAACCTTCCCAGAGGCTTGAGTGACATAAAGGGCTCAGTCTACGCCACCAAATCTGCTCTTAATACAAAAACTGAGGAAAATGTTAGAAGATCGGCCGAGTTTAATTATGATAACCAGTGCTATACTACAGAGTCACCCCCAAGGTCATTCAGGTCACGCAACAGGAGCTACCACTCCACAGCTCAGGGATTTAAAATGTAGATACATTCACATTTGTCGGGGTGGATTAAAAAAAAAACGAACTTTCAATCTATGCTCATATACTGACACTAAGCTGAGAAACACCTTTCTACGGTCATACTGAAATGCTTTGCAGTACTTAAACTACGTCTATTGTATTATTGTAATTAGAAAATGAATTGGAACATTTATTCCAACTGCATAAGAAGCCAAATTTGGTCTTATGAAGAGCTGTTAATGATTAAAATCGGTCGTTTTTTTTTTTTTTTTAATTCTGCCCAAGGGAGGAGGCGGCCTAATTTAAGGATACATGTGAAGACCAATTTCATGCTATAACAGGAGCATGTAGAGCTGGCAGGGCTAAAGCACAGCTGTGTGATCAAGGCTGTACATGAGGGACTGGAATGAGCCCCTGCTGGGGTAGCAGACCAGCCAGACTGAGCTTCTCCACGGTAACTCAAGTCAACAGCTGGTTAAATATGGGAGCACTGGAAGGTGGGGGTGGAGGGGGGGGGAAGATGATGTCGTTAATCTGTGAGATATGAACAGCTGCTCTAGGCATGCCCCCCCTTCCTCAAGGTCCTGGGCTGGATCAACCCAGGGACCCCACATTAGCCTCACACGACCAGACCCGGCTCTGCCGTTCAGCTTGGGTCACAGCCGGCAAATCCCCAGCGCTGACCAGCCCACACCTGGGCCCAGCAAGGCTCCACCCAGCCCATCCAGACAGAGCGATGTCAGGGAACACCAGCTAATGCCATTACACAGGAAGGCATGGACACGGGGGCAAGCTAAGATACTCTGATACGTTTGCCCCAAGAATGGGAGCGAGCGAAGACACAAAACATCCATACTAAGAAAATCAGAACTTGCAGCTTTTTTCCTTCCACCTTTTCCTTCCATCACCATCCAGTTCAGGGGCTGGTTGAGGGTGGAACTCTGAGAAATGGTACATGAGGCAGGGGACAGCGGGTACTGAATGCCAGCCTATTCCAAGAGGCACAATCACTGTGGGTGAATTAAAAGGCATAAAGGTTTGACTGAAAGCGCAGTTTTGGACAGTGGAAAGGAACAAAATCCTAGCGAGAACATGAAAGCCCCACGAAGGCTGTGCCGGTTAGACTCGAACTCCCCGCCCTTGGCAGACATGAGGCCACAGCGCAGCCCTGCATCACACAGACTTATTACAAGACAGAAAATATGATTTCACAAAATATATATATATATATATTAAAACCTGGAAATCACTGCGTACAGGAGTATTGATTTGCTAAAGTTAAGCGACACCAGTGATTGGCTAGTACACTATAGTTACATTTATTTAGGTACAAAGTTAAAGGGAGAATTATGGGAAAAGCCAAGATGATTCCGCATTCAGGATGTCAGAATACAGTTAAAGTCCTTGCATATAGATGGTAGGTTTAAAGGAGCCACTCACACACGCACAAAGCCAGAGCTGTAGACACAGACGTCACACTGGTGCTTGTTTTTAATCAGAGGTTAGTCAAACAAGCCGCTAAATCTGGCATTAATTCTGAGGAGATCCTGTTTAGCGGTCAGCAGCTTCCCCGGGGTCTTTAGAGACTCACTAGCATATAGCAAGCACTCTCTCACAATCGGCTTTAACCATGCAGGTGGAACAAGCCAACAATACCTAAAAAAAACCTGCCCCAACCACAACCACTCCTGTTAAAGCATGCACATTATGCATCACATTACGTATGATTCTTTAACCGACGCATGGAATCATCATTAAGCAAAACAGTGAAGCATTCATTCATCTAACCATTTATCCAATACAGTCAAAGGAATATTTTGGCCGTTGTTCTGAATGATGGGATCACATATTTACACAGCAGCCTCTAGTTCAAAAAGAAGAAGAAGAATAGTGGTCAGCGGTCACTGCTGACATGCCACAGCACACAATGCACAACAACGAAATGTGTCCTCTGCATTTAACCTGTATGTGACATCGTGACATAGCAGGGGGCAGCTAATTCAGTGCCTGAGGAGCAGTGCTTGGGGGCGGTACCTTGCGCAGGGTACCTCAATGGTGCCTTGTTGGTTGGGGATTTGAACCTGCAGTCTTTCAATTACGAGTGCCCTTCCCTCACCATTAAGCCACCACTGCCCAAAATAACCCAAGAAATCAGTCATCCTTCCACCTGAATAAAAACTAGTCACCTGTCTGCATATGTAACAACCAGCATTTACGGTGTAAACCCAGGAGGAGGACAGGCTGCCGACTTTGAGAGGTGGACTCTGGAGACATGCGAACAAGATCATCACAGAAAAACAATAACTTAAGCAAGTTTCCTTTCTGAAGCTGACCAACACCTTACAGCAATATCACAAAAACTGCAGTGTATCGTTTTACAGGTCATTTGCAAAATGAACTGAACAAATGAGAGGACTCGGGGGAAGCAACCAGACTAAATATGCCCATTTTACTGGATATTTTAAGTTGCAATGGTTAGGCAAATAGTTTATTAATGACGAACTCAATTGGGACTGAATCTACTATTAAATGCAAAGCCTGTTGAAAGCACAAAAACATTTGCCCAATTCTGAAGTCATGAAACGAAGCTGTGAAGCTTCATCAAATGACATTGATGATTCTTCAATTTTTTCTTAGAAAACGATCGCAGTTCCATATTATATAGAACCGCCCCCCCAACACACACACCTCTGAAGAAAGGAAAGATTTAAAATCAAAGCACATGCCCCCCCCCGCATTACCACAAACCTCCTTCAAGTCACTAGTCTCTCTCGTCTTTCCATTAAATTTAAACATTACGTTTCCTTCTCAGCTTTGCCTACTGTCTACAACTGGTAAATGTCCGACACAATTCAAAACGATCGACGTAAATGTGGGGTATCATGCCCACTGAAAATGTGTAGAAACCCTTATTTTTTCACACGGGATATTTTACAATTAATGAATGCCGTTTTATGAAGAGGTACAATTACATCTTGCCATTGCACAAGCTTTAAATCATTTTGAAAATCAAGCATAAATTTCAGGTAGTTGTAACAGTTAAACATGAACGCACTATAAGGCGTTTAAAAATTAGGATACAATAAAGGACCGTGACTAAGACATATCATAGCACATTCATTAAACTGCGCTATTTAAAAACATACTTCTTGTAGGAGAAGATGTAAGGAATTGATTATAAAACTGATACTGCTTAGGATTACTTGTCTAACACACGGTGAAAATCCTCGGATCCCTGTAACTGAGGACGCTCAAGATCATGAAGTAGATGTAGATGATGCCAAATTGCAGTTAAGGACGATCGGTACATTATCTTGAAATCGTTCCCAGTTTCTAACCTGTGGATGCAATTTAGGGTGTAAACCTCTGCAAACCTTACGTACCTGGACAAGCCCAAAGGAGAGTCAGGACCACGAGAGCGTCAAGTTTCCCAGAAGTCGGCATGTCTGTCAGCCAGCATTCAATCCGCCGCGCTTCTCGGATCGCAGCCTTCGGACGCACCGCCTGTCCAGTTTATTCCCAGGCACTCTCAACACCCGAACAACCGTGCATCAGTCATCCCAAACAGCGCCAAATGAAATGCGTTCAGATCGTCAAAGGTCCAAACGCGCACGGCTCCGAAGTCACCTCCAGCTTCGCAAACGACTGAACTCTGCTCGATCACATTTGTTCAGCTCGGGATATGAACTTCATCCCACCAGACGACTGACTGTTCGCGTCTCCTTCACTTTCTCCTGTCTATAGTAACCCCTCTTTTAATGAGATTCTCACCTCGCAGTATGAGTCCTCACTAATCACCGGACCGCCCACCTACCCACCTGTGACCGCTGAAGATGCCCTTCACTCAGGTGCATAGGGCCGATCGTGACTGTTCTTTGTAAAACAAAGAAAATACATTTAATTCAATAAACGAAGGACACGCATTTTAGTTTTTTTTTAACAACTTCAGAGTAATCAGTGAAATGCACTTGCATCTTCCAAATCGGGGTTATGTGGACTATGCATGACATCAAACTGACATCGTTTAAAAATAAGTCCTTCTTTCCTAACCACAGGCTCCCTGTAAATGTTCAAATGTCGGCGATGAAATCATAAATGAACCTAATGATACATATAGCGATACAAATCGAAGTGTCTTGAACTGAACGTCCTAAAAATCACATATATTAGTTTTTAAGATAAATTCAAACAGGGTGGCACCGTGGCTGTAAATGTGTGTGTGTGTGTGTGTGTGTGTGTGTGTGTGTGTGTGTGTGTGTGTGTGTGTGTGTGTGTGTGTGTGTGTGTGTGGGGTGGGGGGGGGGTCAGGTTATGTATATATCACATTGATTAAAAACCTGCTGTTTTGGCTTTGTGGGAACATTTTCTTGCTCCCCACAAGAGGAAATATAATTGGATAAAAATCTGTGACTGCAATCAAAAAAGTCAAAAGTCTTGTATTCTTGTATTTTGTTTGGTTACTTGTGGTTTAGGTTAGGGCTGGGTAGGGGTTAAGGTTGTGATAGTTTGGATTAGGGTTAAGCCCATACAAAAGATATAAATACTTAACCTGTGTGTCTATGTGCGTGTGTGTGTGTGTGTGTGTGTCTATGTGGAATTTGCATCTTCTCCCTTTGTTGTGCAGAATTCCTTCCACGTTCCAAAGACATGCCGGTAGGTTAATTGGTGTCTCTAATGTGTTCCCTGAAATGAATTGGCAACCTGTCGGTTGTATATGTGAAGACACTGTGTTGGATAAAATATATGATGTCATACCAGCAAATGATATATTTCTGCTATTGCATATCCCCCTAATGGCTGCAGGGTAAGTGTATATGTTTTATCAGTTGCTTGGCTTTATCAACAGTTCATCAATTATATGTGAATGTGAATAAGCAGCAGTCCCTACAATTTTAATACGCACGGATGAGTGAGTATCTTTAATCTTGCTTCTGAGGGCTGGACAGTTTCCATAGAAACACCGCCACAGTAGAATCAACACCATTGATTAAATTTAAATTTGTTGTTTTAAACACTGTATCGGGGAGCAAAAAAGTGATTGATGGCTTTTCAGAGAGGTTTTTTTGGGCATCGAATCATGTGATTGTTCTATTTATTTAGTTGCTGTCATGACACAGTATGTGTATGTGTTTTATGTGTATTCAGATTCCCATTAACCAATCACAGCAAAGCAGATGATCCATCCATCCAAGACGGGGTTGCAGTGAGCCTGGAGTATTTCATGGGAAACACAGGGTGCCACGTAGGTGACGCCCTTGATCAGAGCATCCCTACTCACACATAATCACTTGCTAAGGGCAATTAAAGCAGATGCTGACAGTCTGAATCTTGAATGGTTCCCCACTGGCTGCTGACGGGGTTCCCAAATACAGGGGCTTCTCTTTCTGTCCTTCTCTGTATGACTCACGTAGTGTTCACCTCTGGAACATCTGCATCGACACGTTATAGCAACCTGTCAGCTCGACTCACCTTTGTGCGACTTACTATAGAGCACGGCTGTCAAACCCCAGTCCTGGGGGGGGGGCAGAGGCCTGTACATTTTTGGGTTTCCTCTCATTTAACACACCTGATTCAACCCCTTGTGCTAATTACCACAGAACTCTTGAGCTGAATCATTTGTGGGGGAACAGGGTAAGAACTAAGGTACACAGGGCTCTGGCCCCCCAGGACTGGAGTTTGACACCCCTGCTATAGAAGGTCTGAAAGGTCACTGTGAAGATAAAAACATTCGACTGTTACCCAGAGGAGGGTGACTGGAGGGCTTGCTGCAGGCCTGTGAAATCTCTGCAGTTTCTAAAAGGTCATGACCGACTAAGATGCATATAGTGTGGCGGCCACCAGGCTCCACCTATTTAGCATTCGCAGTGAGCGATGCAGCACGACAAAACGATAGTGACTGACAGCTAAGTTGTCTGCACACTTATATCACTCTCAAGAGTGCCCTAGATTTTTCTTTTACTTTGTTCATTTCTTCTTAGTAGTGCCACGGCTTGTTTAATCATAAAACTAAATTTATGTGGTTGAATCTTTAGTGTAATTTTGTGACCGGGTGAATTCCTATTAGACTGGCCCACCTGATATTCTGCTGGCCCACCTTCGCTATGATTTCTGTCTCAGTTTCTTGTAGTGTCAGCTCTTTAATTCTGTTCCAGGGATAATAGAAACAAATTCATACATATATCGAAATTTGAATCAGTAATTCACATAAAACTGTAGGAACACGGCTTATTTTGAACAGTAGTTTACCTGTAACCTTGCTTAGGTTAAATGGTTGGACGAGGGAAAAAAAAAGCCACTTGGAATATAGAACTGTGTCTTGTGGTTGGTCATTGCCATCTAGTGGCTCCATTCTGTAATGCAGACAAATAATGATTTTTTTTTTTCTCGAAAGAACTTTAATGAAGATTTATGAGATAGATATGGGGAAGGGATGTCGAATAGAATCATTTTTTATTGTAATTGCAATACAGTAGGAAATTCAGTATAAACAAAACCCCAGAATAAACCTGTTTTCTGAGATTGTACGAGTTGCAGCAGCCAATCTCACACCAACCCTAGGGTGCCGTGACTGCCAGACTGAGTGTGAAGCGCATTTACTCCACAGCGTAAACCAAACCAAGCTGCATTTTGACAAAGACAACACATATATCTGAATAACAAACATTTCAAATTACATTTATAAGTAAAGAATTTCGGAATATCTAGTAATATCATATTTTCAGTATTATAGAAACCGTTTGTTACATTTACAAAGCTATGGTATGGTAAATACAGTTTTGCTAGAATAACTTCTAAATATGACAGCTGCCTGGGAGAGTTACCCTGACATGCCTGTGATGTCAGCAATACATGGAAGCCAAACACCACATAAACAATCTTCCAGGGGCAGAAAGGGAGCCAAGGGGAGGCTGGGATACGAGAGGGTGACCCCAGACCGCCATCTGGGAGGAGACGCAGGGGTACGAGAGGGTGGCCCCTGACCATCATGTGGGAGCAGAGGCTGGGGTACGAGAGGGTGGCCCCTGACCGCCACGTGGGAGCAGAGGCTGGAGTACGAGAGGGTGGCCCCTGACCGCCATGTGGGAGCAGAGGCTGGGGTACGAGAGGGTGGCCCCTGACTGCCATGTGGGAGCAGAGGCTGGGGTACGAGAGGGTGGCCCCTGACCGCCATGTGGGAGCAGAGGCTGGAGTACGAGAGGGTGGCCCCTGACCGCCACGTGGGAGCAGAGGCTGGAGTACGAGAGGGTGGCCCCTGACCACCACGTGGGAGCAGAGGCTGGAGTACGAGAGGGTGGCCCCTGACCGCCATGTGGGAGCAGAGGCTGGAGTACGAGAGGGTGGCCCCTGACCGCCACGTGGGAGCAGAAGCAGGGGTATGAGAGGGTGGCCCCTGACCGCCATGTGGGAGCAGAGGCTGGGGTACGAGAGGGTGGCCCCTGACCGCCATGCTGGAACAGAGGCTGGGGTATGAGAGGGTGGCCCCTGACCGCCACGTGGGAGCAGAAGCAGGGGTACGAGAGGGTGGCCCCTGACCGCCATGTGGGAGCACAGGCTGGGGTACGAGAGGGTGGCCCCTGACCGCCATGTGGGAGCACAGGCTGGGGTACGAGAGGGTGGCCCCAGACCGCCAGGTGGAAGCAGAGGCTGGGGTATGAGAGGGTGGCCCCTGACCGCCACGTGGGAGCAGAAGCAGGGGTACGAGAGGGTGGATCTAGACCACCATGCTGGAACAGAGGCTGGGGTACGAGAGGGTGGCCCCTGACCACCATGTGAGAGCAGAAGCAGGGGTATGAGAGGGTGGACCCTGACCGCCATGTGGGAGCAGAGGCTGGGGTACGAGAGGGTGGCCCCTGACCGCCATGCTGGAACAGAGGCTGGGGTATGAGAGGGTGGCCCCTGACCGCCACGTGGGAGCAGAAGCAGGGGTACGAGAGGGTGGCCCCTGACCGCCATGTGGGAGCAGAGGCTGGGGTATGAGAGGGTGGTTCTAGACCACCATGCTGGAACAGAGGCTGGGGTACGAGAGGGTGGCCCCTGACCGCCATGTGAGAGCAGAAGCAGGGGTATGAGAGGGTGGCCCCTGACCGCCATGTGGGAGCAGAGGCTGGGGTACGAGAGGGTGGCCCCTGACCGCCATGCTGGAACAGAGGCTGGGGTATGAGAGGGTGGCCCCTGACCGCCACGTGGGAGCAGAAGCAGGGGTACGAGAGGGTGGCCCCTGACCGCCATGTGGGAGCAGAGGCTGGGGTACGAGAGGGTGGCCCCTGACCGCCATGTGGGAGCAGAGGCTGGGGTATGAGAGGGTGGCCCCTGACCGCCATGTGGGAGCAGAGGCTGGGGTATGAGAGGGTGGCCCCTGACCGCCATGTGGGAACAGAGGCTGGGGTATGAGAGGGTGGCCCCTGACCGCCATGTGGGAACAGAGGCTGGGGTACGAGAGGGTGGCCCCTGACCGCCATGTGAGAGCAGAAGCAGGGGTATGAGAGGGTGGCCCCTGACCGCCATGTGGGAGCAGAGGCTGGGGTACGAGAGGGTGGCCCCTGACCGCCATGCTGGAACAGAGGCTGGGGTATGAGAGGGTGGCCCCTGACCGCCACGTGGGAGCAGAAGCAGGGGTACGAGAGGGTGGCCCCTGACCGCCATGTGGGAGCAGAGGCTGGGGTACGAGAGGGTGGCCCCTGACCGCCATGTGGGAGCAGAGGCTGGGGTATGAGAGGGTGGCCCATGACCGCCATGCTGGAACAGAGGCTGGGGTACGAGAGGGTGGCCCCTGACCGCCATGTGGGAGCAGAGGCTGGGGTATGAGAGGGTGGCCCCTGACCGCCACGTGGGAGCAGAGGCAGGGGTACGAGAGGGTGGCCCCTGACCGCCATGCTGGAACAGAGGCTGGGGTACGAGAGGGTGGCCCCTGACCGCCATGTGGGAGCAGAGGCTGGGGTATGAGAGAGTGGCCCCAGACCGCCACGTGGGAGCAGAGGCTGGGGTACGAGAGGGTGGCCCCTGACCGCCATGTGGGAGCAGAGGCTGGGGTACGAGAGGGTGGCCCCTGACCACCATGTGGGAACAATTTCGGCGATTGAGAATTTTCAGCTGATTCTGGATTTTCTGTAGTCAGACTTCTACTAGTCTACAACGGGAAGTCTCCACTGGCGTAGCTAAATCCTGGTAACAATGTTCCACTATGAACACTAGAGGGCAGCACATCCAGCAAATAAGTAAACAAACATACCAACAAACAAAATAAAGAATTAGACAAAGAAATGAATAAGTAAACAAACAAATAAGTAAATAAATAAATGGAGAAATGAAACAAATAAATGATATTCTCTATGAACGTGTGAATTCAGGTCTATATGGATTTTTTTCTACCGTAAAAATAATGAAGCATTTCCAGTAAAATAAAAATGCAAATTTTACCATCGGACAGCTAATTATTTAAGGCAGCATCTCCCATAATGTTTCAGACGTAAAAAGAAAAGGAGGGATATTTTAAAATAGCTTATAATGACATGGATATACTTATCCATGTCCTAGGTGCCGCTAATTCCAGATGAACGGGAGCATCAGGAAGAGCTGTATGATTAGTCAGCTGCATTTCCGAAATCTGCTAATGCCCCTTGTGGAGGCCAGCCGGCGTCTAATTCGGGTGGGCTTTGGGCTTTCAGAGGGAAAGCAGCGCGGCTGGATCCCTCGATGGGTAGATATGCCATACATGTGGAAATCGGCTTTCCTTCGCTCTACACGCCGCTAATCCCGGAAAGGCACTCACGTTCCCCGACAAGCTGTCCTCACAGCGACTTCTGACAACTGTAAACGAGGGATAAATGGATCTGCTCGGGCTGAGGGAACGGGTGACATATGCAAATTTCAGTGCTAAATAAGCCATTGAAATGAGTGGTATCGCGCGCACGTACCACAGACAAATGCTTCAGCAAACGTTGCTAACGTATAAATGACTCGGGGTGGCATGGTGGCTTATCGGGTTACAGTGTGACCCCGCACTCCCACCGCCGCGGCTTCTCATCCGCCTGCTCCGTTTGTCCTGGGCTTCCCGGGACCGGCTCCAGGCTCCCCGTCATCCGATACCGGAAAAGAAGTTGTAAGATGGGTCAATGGCTAAGAAGACAATTATGTTCTGCAAGTGACTTCACATGGACTTCCCCGCTAAATTAAATCCAACCCCATTTGCGACGTACCCGGAAAACGTAATCAGGATAAGTGGCTCGACACTGGATGGATGGATGGATGGATGAATAGATGGATGGATGGATGGATTGATGCAGGGGCGTAGCTAGATATTCTGGACCCCATGGCAAATGTTACCTTGGGTCCCCCCGCTAAGGTCACCCCCATACGATTTATAACAGATGTATTCAGTAGATGCGTTTATTAGCATGTGTGCTAATGGCTTGGCCCATTCTTGTCTATAGGATAAGAGAATATTCTAGCATGAACTGTTTGGTTCCTTGACATCTCTGGCTGTCCTTCTCTTCCCATGACTCCACATCACTCTGCTCCATTGCTCACGAATGTTCTATCTTAAGCTATATAAAAACTAGCCTGGTGCTGGAATCCGCCTGCTCGGGGTCTAATTAGACTGAGAAGAGAGAGAGAGGCCTGGAGCTGATTACCTCGCTGAGTCGACCGAAGCCACCCGCCTGCGATCTTGTCGCCCGTCACCCTGCGTGGTTCAATTACGCTGTTTTGCGTGAAAGCCAACGGCGACGTGCAATACAAACATAATGGGTCGGTATCCCATGCACCTTGTGAGCCTGTAGGAAACGCAGCTTCGGGTCTGTAGCTACATATAACCCGCGGAGAAATCAAACTGGAATTTTAAGCAGGCAGTATAAATATATATTATGTCAACATTAATACTGAATAACATTCATGACGCAGCACAGGGAAAGATGCATGAATAAAACCGCGGAGGTGGATTTAAATGAAGTGTTAATGCTTGTAGGAGAATGGGGTGGAATTTTCTGGAACCAAAATCCTGTTTGCGAAGGTATGCACTGCATACAAAAAAAATATCCATTTCGTAGAGTAATAGAGTAATTACGCTGATGTTACAGATAAGTGAGTGGCTATTCTGGTGTTTCAGGGAAGGTTTTAATTAATTATTGTCATTTCAGAAACAACAGCCATGAACTCAGGAGCCTGCTTAGATGATTCCCTTAGGAGGACTTACATGAAACCCCAGAGTGCCGCTTTCGGGAAGCAAGAATCAGGCTGAGGAAGGAGTCGTCAAAGGATGTCAGCATTCCGGGTATCCAGAAATACATGGCGCCCAGTGCAAGGAAGCAATCCCTGTCCCACTGGGTTTCCAGGCAATATCATCACCCCTCCACAATCTGCATAACTCAGGCGATATGTAATTTGATTACAGGCTTTCATTTCAGTTTTCTGTCCCTGTCAAAGTTTAGGTGACAGCGAGCTCGGTGCCTCACCGTGACGTTAATCCGTTATGTTCTTCGCCGCAACTCGGGCAAACGTGAACTTTCCGGAGCTTAGCATGCTGTTTGGCCCAAACACGACAGCCGGTTTGAATCCAGGTTGATGGGGAAGCATGGGAATAGTGCTTGTTGAATACGTGTCTTAGGGCATGGGAATTCACAATGAGGTTTTAAAACGCTGCACACGTACAAATGAGCGTTCATTGAAATTCATTTCTTGCTAGCGTGGCGATGTTGGACTTTCACATGGGGGATGGCGTGCAGCAGGCAAGCTGCTTTTACTGACATGCGGGACCCAATAATGCAACAGGATGAATAATGAAACGGGAAGCGAAGGGAAGGCTGCGGGAAAGAGCACGTGTCCCTCGTCCCTCGCGGCCGGGTGGCGGATCCCTCGAGCGTCTCTCCCCTCGGCGGAAAGTGCGTCTACCTCGCGCTCGTTCTCAGCTTCTGACAGCGGCGAGGTACGCGGCACGGGTCCTGTTTGGCTTTTATCTGATGGGGCCCTGTCTCCTGCAGGCAGCAGGGCTGCCAGAGAGATATGTTGTGCCATGTGGGTATTTATACATTGATTTCCATATATATGTACCTTTTGCCTTGTGTGCTAGTTAAAGTCCATCCATTCATCATCCAGCTGCTAACGCAGTACAAGGCCGTGGGAGTTAAAACATGCGGAAATTTGGCGAGAAAATCTTTTTCCGGGTATGTGACTGAGTGCATTGGAAAATGTTGTAATGTTTGGAAAAGCTGATGATTAGCGAGGAAGAGGATGAACAGCAACATGAGTCGTCATGACAATGAACGTGCCAATGGGGACCCTGAAGACTGAGACAGGATGCCGTCTATATGGCAGCCAGTAAGCACCTGCAACATACTGTAGGTCGGCGAGTGGCAGCCTGTGGGCCAGATCCAGCCCGTCTAGAAGGATATTTGCCCCCCGAGGAGGTTTTACCGTTTCAGTTTTTTGTCAGCCTGCCCTGCCCCCTAATCAACCCATCTGTGGTACAACTGCTAGTTTTCAAATTTCAAAAATTTCAAAAAATACTGTAACGCAATAAAATTCTGGCCGAAAGCGACTCAATTATACTAATGCATGTTTCCATCAAAAAAACTAAAATGCTCAAAAACAGAAAAATCTACCCCTGTAAATATGGCTTCCATGATATCACCAGTTTTCACCTTTGGATTTCAGCACATGCGCTGCATATGCACACGATTCACAGCATGCAATACGTACGTCTCGGCCTACTGAACAAAATGAGCCCACATACAGGCCTATCCATTCGGTCTACCTTCAATGGCCAGGGTTTCCATCCAAGCATCTCCTAACACGGGGATTACTGACCCTCCGTTTTGATGGACCTCTCAGCCAATAACATACATCTCCTTGAAACAGAAATAATGAAATAGCTTGGAATATGATAAATTCAATGAATACCACAAGCCTCAGCCTGTTTTATAGCTATTCAGCACAGTAGCTTCATGGCACTGGTCACTTTGTTGGTGGGGATAGGATACAAAGTCAGGTGACGTGGAAAAGCTGGTTATACGTCACCATTGCTGAACCGATCAAGGCAAGATTTATATCGATTCTTCCCAAGGGTCTGACCTTTCGAAATAAAGTCTCCAAAGTGCTTATAATGCCAAGGGCAACATATGTTAGTACATTGACGAGTGTGAGTTTGTTTACAATTTAAGTTTCTCGTTCTCTGTAAGTAAAACTTTTAGAAACTGGTTTGTGTTTGGTTAGCATCTTGTGACTGTCAGGAATTAAACTAGTTTGGGCATGTTTGTGTAAGTGTTTTATTTCGGGACGGTCCAATTGCTTGTACAAGATAGGGGCTCAGGCTTAGAGGCTACAAAATGTAAGATCGTATCTCACAAAAGCTAGAATTAGTCTGTCAAGTACCAGGGATTGTGACGCCACAACAAGAACAAAACATTTATTTTAATATTCCTTATTTGAAAAATTAAGTAATTTTTTAAAAATAATTAATATTCAAAATACTTAATATTCAAACCAAACTTCTCACAGCAATTTCATGTTTCATGCATCTATAAAACTACACTGGCCTCTTATTAAACACTGTTGAAAAAATTGGCCCATAGTTGAAACTAGGCATCAGCAGGGCATCGATTGTATGGTTCCACCAGCAGGGCAACCCCCTTCCAAACAATCATACTGTCAAGCTAAGGGAAAAACAGAGAGGACACCCTGTACAGGACGCCAGTCCGCCACACACCCTTGTGCAAAGGAGAATTTAGATAGACCAATTCATCTAAAGCCCTTGTTTTTGGAGAATACTTAGGGGAACTCTGCACATAGAGAGGGGGAATGTGCAAACTCCACACACTCAATCACTCATCAAGCCTGGTGACGTGAGCATCTCTCAGAATCACATGAATATTTAACATGTGTCCACCTCTCATTGCCGTAATGATAAATATTAACCTTAATAAAGAATGTGTCCGCACTTATGAAATGGGAAAATACAGAATCAATGTGACAGTGACTGATATCTGTAAGTCTGGCCTTGGGGGGGCGGTGACTTCTGAGATGAAATGTGGGGGGGGGGTAAGATGACATGCGGCAATCACTAGACAGCTCATTTGTGGGGTGGGGGGGGGGCTGTCCCACCCAATGCTGGAGGAGAAAAATGATTTATCATCCCTGCCAAAATGTAAGGTGCGATAAGACAGCTCACAGATGTGGCTCTGGAGGAGCCAGTGTCGCTGTTTGAGTCCTGAGGAAACTTTCCTTTGCATCAAAAGGTAGCAAGTGAGTTTTTTTACTGAGTAATTAGTGGTAACTATTTGCAAGTTGAGTAGGCTGAACTGATTTCTGAATTTAATGCACACCATGCATGACCGGAGGGTCGTGAAATTCAGCAAATCCCGGAAAATATTGCAATGCGTTTGGCTGAGGTAAGCCTGCTATTAAAATGTGTCCCTCAGAGGCTACTCAAAGCCTCAGTCCAAAAAACAGACACCCCTCCCATTTAGTGTGGTGGGGGGAAATGCAGTCATGAAGGCAGCCCCCATCGCTGTACTGAAGGCTTCAAGATTTCAAGTTTATCGTCACGTGTTCAAAGGATCTCAGTGAAATTCTTGTGCTACATTTGCAGGGTGGGGGGGCAGGTGCATGGGGGGGACAACAGGACCAACAGCAGTGCAATACAGGACAATATACTAGCGTAATAACAGACAAGAGTGCAAGGCAAAGGGCCATTTTAGTCGGAGAGAAGAAGCAGAAACTCCCAAGTAGGCAGAAAAAAACATCTAGGGGTCCAAGGTCAACTGATCATGCTATGGGCATGATTTTCAGCTTCAGGAACTGGGCATTTTGTCAAAATCAAAGGGAGAATGGATGGAGCAAAATACAGGGAGATATTATAAGAAAACCTACTTCAGTCTGAAACTGAAACTTGGGAATTAGTTAATATGTCAGCAGGTCGATGATCCTTAGCACAAGACCAAAGCAATACAGGAGTAATCGAAAAACAAAAAGGTGAATGATGCCAAGTCAAAGTCCAGGTCTACGTCCTATTTAGATTCAGTGGCTTTCTTTAGAAAACGCAGTCAAGAAGTGGCATCCAACCAGGCTGAAGGACCTGGGCCAAGTCTGCCATGAAGAATGGGCAAAAATCACTGCAGAACCATGCAAAAAGCTGGGAGCTACTTACCCCAAAACACTTACAGCTGTTATTATAGCAAAAGGTGGCTCTGCCAAATACGAATGTGTTGGAGCTAAATATATGTTCAAGTGAAATTTTTCAAATTTTGTTTGTTTTTCAAAAGGTTTGCTGCTAGGTAACTGATTTGGACATTAGGCCCACCCGTGATGTCACAGTACATGGGCCGTATCCACGATGTCACGGTACATGGGCCGTATCCACGATGTCACGGTACATGGGCCGTATCCATGATGTCACAGTACATGGGCCGTAACCACGATGTCACACTTCCATGGGACTGGACCAGCACTCTAGTTCATAAAATGCCCACCCCGTGCACCATCTGGACATGTGGGTAGGAAAGCAGAGGACATGGGTGTCACAACATGCACAAAGACAAGAGGTACTGTGTCAACTGCAAGTCACTGTATTTGATTTTATCAAGAAAAATACGTGGATCAGCTCCAGGAGCATGAACATGTCACACAGAAGGGCAGTCAACTTGGTCGGTCTTCTGTGATGCTGGATAGAATTGTCCTCACCTCTGAGATGATGCATTTGGAACATGAAATAACTGCTTGATTAAAGACTAACTGCAGCAGTACTGAAAAGATAAAGCAAGACCCCTAAGCAAGTTACATTGCAAACCCTTAGACTCAATGGGCTGCTTTCCATGAGAAACAGAAACCTCATCACATACTTCAAATCCAATGCACACAATTAGGGAGCCTGCAAGCATTCATTTTAAACCCCCAACCTAGTAACAACTCAATCCACACTCTAGGCCAGTGTTTCTGAAACCAGTCCTCGGGACCCCCAGACAGTCCAGGTTTTTTGCTTCCAGCTGGGAGGGAGCAAAAATGTGGACTGTCTGGCAGGGAGCTATGAGGGAGCAAAAACATGGACTATCTCGAGGACCGGGTTGAGAAACACTACTCTAGCCTAAGATTACGATTGAGGAAAAGGACACACTGTTTATTTTAATCTAGTCACTGACCAGAAATAAAACCAAAAATAGAATCACCTGCAACAGAAGAAGAAAAACAAGTAGCGTCCCATGTACTATGGATCAAAGGGAAACAGCGAGAAAATGCGTTCAGCACAATATAAACCCAAGGGGCAAGAAAGTGGTTGTTTCTCTTATCCCAGCAAAGCACAAAAGCCACCATATTTTACTTATTTATTCCCTGTCTCTACATGTGTGGAGTTTCTCCCCGTGATGTCGTAGGGTTTCCTCCAGGCTCCCCAGTTCTCCCTCACAGTCCCAAAACATGCTAAGATAATTTGGAGTTGCGAAATTGTTGGTGTGTGTGCTTCGTAATGGGTAATTCCCTCCTATGTACCCGTAGGTACAGGCTCCAGCCATCCTCGGCCCTGCATAGGACAAACAGTTATGGAAAATGGACATATGATGTACATTTCTCTCAAGGACCCCACTGTGAGATCACTCAGCTGGCCCTGAGATGTGAACCAGTGACCTCAGCATCCTAACCCATTGAGCCGCACATAGCCAATCATAGCCCCATGTGACATCTCCCAGGAAGGGAGTCCAGCTTCCTCACTAAACTCTGAAAGCCCCATGAGGCACCCCAGCTGCTTCTGAAAGCACATTAACCATAGTGACCTGGGCCCAGATCCCGAAGGGAACAGCAGCTATCAAGCAAACGACTTGCAAATCCACTTAAAGCGTCACATTGGTAGCAGACTAATCGCATTGCTGCTTAACAGCAACAGACTTTCACAGCAGCATCCCCTGAAAAGAAACACAGACTACCAGCAATACCTGTCCCAACACCTTCATTACACTAACATGTCAATTACACAATAGGGGCCTTACTCCAGGGTCCTACTGTCCTACTGGTTACATAAAGAACATAAATGTTACAATTATTTAAGAGGCTATGTTTAGTGCTTAATTTGGAAGTCAGAAGGTGCCAGAACACGAAGGGCGTATGAAAGCAGAGGGGTAACAAGCCGGGGGCAGGTTCCGGAATGCGTACAAGATGCGGTGCTGAAAACATGCCATGTATTTTTAAGAATAAATCAAAATTAATAAAGGATGTGAAATTGTGTGAAAATTGGCCTGTAAATTAAAATGCATACTTATTTTATTGTTTTGGTTAACCAGAAATCTGCTGGTTACATGGAAATGTGTAGGAACGCAGACAGAGAGGTTCCGATGCGTTCCGGCAGGATCCAGCACAAATTAAGCACGATGTTGCTGTTCTGAGAAACATAATCAGATATTGCAAATATTGTACTAATATAATCGGAGCCGATCTAAACTATTAGAATCAAAATTCACTTTATTGTCCGGGTACAACTGCATGTAGTAAGAATTTGTTTTTGGCAGTGCTGGTTACATTCACAGACAACATGGAACATAGATGAAGAAAAACATCGATAGCAGAAATAAAATATTAGACTATAATGGTGCAAGCATAGGGGCGGCATGGTGGTGCAGTGGTTAGCACTGTCGCCTCACACCTCTGGGACCCGGGTTCGAGTCTCCGCCTGGGTCACATGTGTGCGGAGTTTGCATGTTCTCCCCATGTCGTCGTGGGGTTTCCTCCGGGTACTCCGGTTTCCCCCCACAGTCCAAAAACATGCTGAGGCTAATTGGAGTTGCTGAATTGCCCATAGGTGTGCATGTGTGAGTGAATGGTGTGTGAGTGTGCCCTGCGATGGGCTGGCCCCCCATCCTGGGTTGTTCCCTGCCTCGTGCCCATTGATTCCGGGATAGGCTCCGGACCCCCCGCGACCCAATAGGATAAGCGGTTTGGAAAATGGATGGATGGATGGATGGTGCAAGCATTAGGAACACCTTATACTGTTGTGAGAAACCTTCCCATCACATCCTACTGCATATAACAGAAAGAAAATAAACCTGATTTGACTCTTTTGCAGGAGGTGGCAACTTGATATTTACCGGTTATGTAAAGATTTATTAAGGAAGCTTGACTTGTGATCACAGTTTCACTGTCTCCTTCCTGTTTGTCTGTAATAATTATTACAACTAAAAATGGTTTCCAGTGAAAGTCCTCAGACTGGCATATTTCCAAAGATGCTAAGCTAACAGGATAACCAAGCCTGTGAATGCCCTCAATCTGAGACGCCAGTTCGCTCACATACTTCCAGTGCTCAGAAGCTCAAAGCCATATTGTTTAATGCAACTTGCTTGTAAAAAATGGTACAATAAGTCAGGTCTATGAAAAGGCTAGAGAGAGGGGAGACTCCGAGCCAGACCATCGAGACAACATACCAGGATGGATGTGCGGCAGCAAGCCTGGATTCTGGGAGACTTTAAATTCAGCCATTAAGTGCAGCTCAGTAACTGCCTGAATCTCAGTTTCCTCTCTCTAACAGGCCCCTCTTTCAATTGGCTCGACTTATTTCTCTCTCCTTCTTTTTCCGGTTTTAAGAGCACTAGTTTTATCGGTGACAGACAAAATAAGGTCCTTGACTTGGGTATTCATTGAGTGACAGTTCACATCTATGACTTATTCTGAGTAAGAAACACAGGGTCCCCGTGCATTTAAACTGCTCTGTGACATTCAGCCTATAGCATTCTTGCAATTTCATACTAATGCCCTATTTGTGTGGCTTCAAATTCATTCATCCATCCGTTTACTTATCAGGATCGGGAGCCAATCACAGGCAGCGTAGCACAAGCCTCGAATGCACCCTGGAAGTGATGCCATCAGTGAATACAGATACTATATGTGTATATACATAGAGCTCGCTCTCAGATAGAAGGAATTATGTGCGATATCGTTTGAAATATTAGATAATCTGGTTTTCATCAGTTTAAGCTTTTCAGGTTTGTGTCTAATATTATTATCCATTCATTTTCTGCTCCTGCACCTGGACATGTGGTCGGTATTGTCCAGGGAAGCCTCACACCTGGCTGGGAATTGGTGCTGATGGGATATCACAGACGGATGGTTATGGGGAACAGGTGGAAGCCTGCATGAGACTGCTCCCAGTAGGGTCAGAAGTACCACTGGAGGGTTTACTGAGGAACGTTTGCTTCTTCCGGTGATTTGATTTGGATTTGATTGATTACTTGGAGTTTTAAAACTTGCATTATTAAACATCCACATGCACATTTCCTGGGGTTGTTGCTTTGAGAGGCAAACTTATTATATTTTAAAGAAAAGACTACAACTGTTGAATATCCTCTGCCTTTGTCCTTTGCCAAGTGCGGTGCCATTGCAACAGCTGCCGGTGCCCAGGATGGCCCACAGGTCCGGCCGGATTCAGGGCTCCCTGTTAACCCTTCCCTTCCTAAATTCATCTCCTGACTGGTGCTTCTCCAACTGTTGGCTGCTGGTTGTCTTCTGGGTTGCTGGTGGCCGTCATGGCCTATTGTGGTATTATGTATAAATTGAGACACAAATTCAAAACAATGCAACTGAAATTAACGTGAGGATGGACTGGTAATTACCATTTCGTAATGGCAGAGAGAGGCATTCTTCGGTGTCGGCAGCACCCCAGAATATATTTTATCACTAATGAGACTGTCTAATTGTCACCCAATACACCTGGCACAAGGAATTCAATACATTTTCACAATGTTAATTTTAGCAATTGTATTATTCCCTATGTAATAATGACAATACCTTGGCATTGGTAAGTTGAAGATGTCTGTCGAATGTTTGAATTTATTTAAAACATCAAGATGACATCAATAATGATAATTTTACATTGCATGGTTTTTAACAGATAGAATCACTTTGGTAGGTCATGCCAGTGTCTCAGAGTGGCAGGAAGCTGGCCAGTCATGTGACAGGTCAGGCTGTGAGCTGACAGAGGAGCTGTTAGCTGCTGAATCAGCTTCAGGTTCCCGAGCTCCTTGAGGTGCTGTTTCCTACATAGTACCGCCTGACTCTTGCTTTGAAGTGGAATAGAGGCATGGGGCTGACTAGTGTGTGCATCGTTTCCTGTGTGGCTGATAATTATGCAGTGTGAACAGGTCTCCATAAAGCACTCAAGGACTCCGACTTGCCAAGTGTAATAAGGAGTAACGGATAGGATTGTTGTTATCCATCACGCTTTACTACGTACAGAGATGTACAGTGAGTGATGTCAGAACTTAATCATCAGCTTCGGAAATGATTAATAGCTATTTCGCAATGCTTCTCTTCCAGAAGTACTATTGATTGGCAGTAGGAATTAAAATATTTTCTTAAAGCAAATTAGTATGCTGTAAACCAAGGGCGTAGATCTGGGTGTGAATAGAAGGGACAGGTTTCTACCAGTACTCTGTTAGTACCGTGTGTATTTAGGAGTGCAGGAAGTTCGGAGCACATTCTGTCCCTAACAATGTTGAAGCCAAACTAACACCCTAAACTAAAAAAAAACTACCATTTCCAGTATGTTTCATGCAAATACCAGGATCACTATGTACATCAACTATGACATGGGGAACTGATGAACTATGACAAATGTACCTGGGGGGCATAAAATATCAAAGTTCATTCCCCAGTCTTTCACACTGAAGGCAGTAACCCAAGGTCCACTGCTGATACAGAAGGGGGCCTTATTCAGGCTCCTTGCATCAATGCGCTACAGAGACACCCTCTTGCTCTAAAGTAATCAAGTAATTTTGACATTTAGAATGGTGTCCCATGCTGGGCTTCCCCTATCCCACTCTGTGTCCGTCCTGGGCTGGGCTGCAGGCGCACTGTGTTGGAGGATGGATGGATAATCTAATCACACTTAAATAGAAAACATTTACAGTATTTGTTTAATATTTAAAAATAAAATTGAGACTATGATAACAATGTATGAATCTTGCACCAATTTCTGTTGAGCAGGCACATCTCTCCCAATTTACTGTATGCTACACGTAGTGAAAAAGCAACAGGCTGTCCTTTTATCAGAAAATTTGATTTCTTTTATAAGTGCTGCCACTGTTGCATTGCATTCACTGAAGTCCTCTGTAATCTTACTAGAAAAATCAATGTGAGCTGATGTTGATGATGCACTCTTCATTCAGCATTCGAAACGGCAAGACACAATACACACGCAAATGTACTGCGTACAGAAAAGGCTTGCAGAAAGAT
Organism: Brienomyrus brachyistius; assembly: GCF_023856365.1. Taxonomy (NCBI): domain Eukaryota; kingdom Metazoa; phylum Chordata; class Actinopteri; order Osteoglossiformes; family Mormyridae; genus Brienomyrus; species Brienomyrus brachyistius. The sequence continues at coordinate 13,463,001 of NC_064549.1, forward strand.
AACCATTTTGAGTCATGCTGTAGAGGTCCATCTTCCAACTGCCCATTCTGGTTGACAGGCTAACAGAAGGGGGAGGGGGAGGGATTCTAAGCAGACTGAGGCCCAGGAGATATTCTGGGTGGGATGTTAGTCAATCACGGGGGTGAAGCACACTCGCTTTTGGAGACACTGATTGGCCTAAATGGAGGACTACAGAATCCATAGCACGCAGAGGGAACCCACAAAATACACGAAGACCATGCAAACTCCACGCACTCAGGGCAGAGGTGTGATTTAAAAACCCAGCCCTGAAAATATGAGGTAGCAATCACACCATCCTAGAACGTAGGTGTTCCACATTTAATATGCCTTTGTAAAGTCAGAGGAGAGCTCTACTGTATGCAGATCCAGCTGATGCCACAATGCATAGCTAATTCAGACTACCTGTAATGTTAAAAAAAAAAAAAAGAAAAACCGGAATTTCATTTGTCTAGAGTTAATTAACACTTAGGGATGCAAGAAGGCAGATGGAAGGTGAGGCTGCTTAAAATAAGATGTCTCTAAGACCTGAAGGAGTTTGCAGCTGAGCCTGACTGAGTCACACAGCAGGGTCCTGGCTTGTGAAACAGACGGAGAACAGAACAACACTTAATTTGTCGGCGGGCCTGTGAAAGGAAGATGCATGCTGGGAAGGCTGCAGTAGGCTGCTGGAAACAAGCTGGGATCTTAGAGGCCCTAATGACGCGAGCTGCACCGCCGGCTGCCCCCCCGCCACCTGCCCCCCCACCACCTGCCCCTCCTCCACCTGCCCCTCCTCCAGCCCCTCTCAGACTTGGCTGCACACGTGAAGCAACTTCCAAGCTGTGCAGCATCACCTTCATGAGCATGGGGCCATAAGCCAGGGCGTTTTCCCAGAATGTTCACTGATATCAGCTCCTTGGTTTAATATGCCAGGAGCTCTCAAAGTCCGGACCATGTTCTGGGTGCGGACCCAACCAGAAGGTTATCCAGACCAATTATATTAATGTACCTTATGAACAAACATGGTTAATATAAAATGGTTTAATGTGGTTTGAACTACAAAAGTACAATGTAGAACCATCAAATCTCCACCCCCCCAAAATGACAGATAGTCGATGCAATCTGTGAGCGTTAAAAAGTTAGCATTTTCGTTATATATTGATGTCTACTTTGAAGGTCATTGTTAATTCATGAAATGCTGTTTTGTTATAAAAAATTGTTCTGGAACTGACTTATAATGAAAATCCGATGATCAAAACGTTTGAGAACCCCTGGTATATACGCTGGCGCTGCACGACATGGACTGGTGTCACGCCCAAGGTACGCCCTGCCTCGTGCCCAGTGCATCCTTGGATTGGCAGACCACCTTGCAGCTGATTAGCCAGTACAGCTTTGCAGTGACCTATCCCACAAAGGCAAGGGGACTTACAGCAAGGGATCTCAGTTCATAGCCTCGCATAATTAATGAATGCAATCATTTGGATGTTGCTCCTCGCAATGTTGCCCAAGGCATCCACACCAGGTTTATTGTCCTACAGGAGATCCATCAAAGGCTTCGCTTTCTTTACACGCTGCAGGAAACCTGGGGTTGTACAGGAGGCACCTTCAGGCTGCCAGACACAATTAGCACTATTTCTGTCTTTTAGTAAATCTGGGAAAGTTACTGCGAGGGGCTGTTCGGGGGAGGGGCTGTTGTTGGAGGACAAGTTCCACTCCTCACCTGTAATCAGCTATAAGGCTTCCCTTTGTGACTGATAGGGACACTGGGAGCAGGACTTTGGCTTTTAGGGGTTTCAGATTTATTTGTTGTTGGTTTAGAAAGCAGCTATTTGAACACTTGCTCGGCTCGCCCACCCCTCCATGGGTGATGAAGATATCCCCCGTTCCTTGCCAATAGGTCTATCAAAGACCCCGAACGCTGTGCCGACAGAAAACTGCACTCCTCTAGAAAGCAGAGGGAGGACCTATCGTGTCACCTGAGGGGCTGTGTGACAGATTGCCCCCGTCTCAGGACGGGAGATGGCTGAGCGGACGGCATGTTCTCTGACCTTGTCCGTGCCACTCTGGTGAAGATGTTTAGTGCTCTGATAAGGAGAGGGCCAGTGACGTCAGACAAAAGGGGGTGGAGTCTTCATGACATTTTGGGGTTTTGCTGCAAAAATAAAAAATATTAACTGGATGGATCGAGGAGAATCGTGGCTCACCGTGTGTGTGGAGTTTGCATGTTCCTCCCCTCTCATAGTCCAAAGATATGGGGTGTTTCTCAATATGCGTACTTCACCATTCTTGTGTTCTTGCATACCCGTTTGACATCATCTTCCATTGCCAAAGACCAGTTCCAATACAAAGAACAGCAGTACAGAGGGCAGTAAAAATCCCCGGATGTCATTGTTGCTCCGCCCCAAATATCAAGGATACATCAGTTGCATTGTCGCCAAATGAGACCAATCCCATGATTCATTGCGCCCCAAGTTCGTTCTTGGGTGGCAAGTTAGCAAGACCGTTCTTGGCAACTACGATCTTTGCGTTCTTGGTATTGAAAAACTCCCATGCAGTTCTCTAAATTCTCTAAAATTGCCTCCAGAACATCTCTAAACTGCTAAGTGTGCCTGCGTCTGTGAGCTCGGCGATGTGCTGGCATCCCATCCGCTGTGTCCCCTGCCACGCGCCTGATGTTTCCGGTAATTCGCTCACCACGAGACCGCACTGGATAAGCGGTTATGGAGGGTGGATGATTAGATTACAGCACATCACGGGGAAAAAAAACAAGTTGATTAATCTTGGAAATGCTTCTGTGGGTCCTGCTGGGAACATGAGCACAAATCTCAAGACAGCTAGATAACAGTCATAAAATTGTCTGTGGCTTGCTAATAATGTTAATGTAATTTCAGCTACTGTACAGGGTTTTCTTTAAGAGTGGCATTACATAAAACAGCCAGTAGGGGGTGTTTCAAGGAGTGTAATAGAGTTAGGCTTCTCTGGACCGGATTATGCTGTAACATGGCATGGACCTGTAAAAAAAAAATTTGCCAAGGGGGGGGGGGGGGGGGGTGTCAAATTGTGTATAAAGATATGGAACAAACCTGATTTTTCTTTTGTGGATTACTGTACTTTACTCTTCAATATAGGATAATACTGTAACATATGGGATGGGTGGCAACTTTGCTGCAGCATTGTGTGACCTGGGGGCCGGGAACCCCGGCTATCGACAGGAGATCATATACAAATTGCTCCCAGATTATTAGTGAAAATATTACTATGGTTTGACAATTCGTGCAAATTTCATTAAATTTGTTGTGATTCTGAATGACGAACTGTGATGAGATCACATGTAATTAATACAGTCTCTAGCAAAACAAAATTACTTGAATGGAAAATGATGATGATTTCCATTGTCAAATGCAGATTGTTGATTTTTCCCAGGTTGATGGTGGATGGCGGCAGCCCCAGATTCAGACAGACAGAGACACAACCCTGCACCGTGAGTGGAGCAAACACAGCCTCATGCAGACAGGACTTTGGTATACAGATAAGATAGACAAATTCATTAACTCAGGGCCGGTGTTCATGGATCATATCACACGTACTATCACTTGTTTGTCCATCATTCAAAAATTGAGAACTCTCCTATTATTTTTCATCCATTGACCTATCCATCCATCCATCCATCCATCCATTCATCCGTCCATCTCTGCTCTTTCTGTTCTGGGATGTTGAGGTCTGGGGCCTATACCAGGGGCTATGGCTGCAAGGCACGGAATAGCCCAGAATGGGGCACCAACCCAGTACAAAGGTGCCCAAAGGAGACCCCATGACAACGTGGGTGGGGAATTTGCAAACTCCACAGACATGGAGCCGGGGCAGAGACTGGGCCCCGGACCCAGAGGTGCACGGCGACAGACCTAACCAGCGTGCCAATACGCAATCTCCATCTTTCATTTAACTTTACGCTTTTTAAAATTCACTTTCAAAAGAAAATCACATTGCATTAAGTAAGAAAGCCGACAATGTACAATAAATATGCCATCGTTCATTTCCTCCATGATGCCAGGCGCAGTTACTCAGAGCTCTCCTGCAGACCCTGGTCATTCAGCATCTAAATAAATGAGCACATTACAGATCTGCGGATCTCCAACATCCTTCACTTTAGGGGGAAGCGAGATAACTTTCTGAACTGAAAACATGCTCTCTATCCTCAGCACCTTAAAGTGTCCCAGCAGGGAAGGCCCTGAGGAGCCACTTCACTGCTATTAGCTGCTAGCACTGCCCCCCCCCTCCCCCCACCACCACCCCCTGCAGCTCCTTGGCAGAAGGAGCCGTCAGCCAATCGCAGCCGCGAAGGGGTCGGCCCGTCTCCCAGCTCCGGAGTGCTGCTCGCTCGCGCATCAGTGTGGAGAAAGTGGAGAATAATCAATGAGAGCTCAGTCTGTTTGCTGCCCTGAGCTGCACCGGGAGAGCGGGACAATTAGCATTAATTAACGGGATTGAGCAACATCGCACCAAAAAAAGGGGAGAAAACAACAAAAGCAAAAGAAAGAGGAGAACGTTTTAAAGGATGTACAGTCAAGTCTGCTTCCTGGTGTTTCCGTGGATGTTTGCCCTAGTCATCCTGTCAGGTAAAGTAACTCCCTTCGCACTGCATTTTTTATGACGCCGATCACAGCACCTTCCTGCTGCGGCCTGCAGGGAGCATAACAGTTAAGGACATAGTCTCACCTTGGGGCTCCTAAAAGTGCTCATGCCGTCGTACCACTGAAAAGAGAAACTTGTTCTGAATTAGTCCAGGAGAACGTTTAGAGGCAATAGCTTTAAACTGCGAGTAATTTTGTATGTTGAAAAAACTAGGCTGCATTAATCGAGTGATGCTGAAATGCATAGCAGCAGCCTGCATGAGATGTGAGGGTCCCTAGATGCCCTGCAATGGGGCTGCTTTGAAGTATCTTCATCAGGTTTAAACATCAGTCCTCAGAAACAGAGTGAAACATACATGACGTGTGCTTCCCTGAGCAGGAGTCATGCAGAAGCCTCTCCAGAATTACATTTCCTCTAAGGTATAAGAGAAATAACCATCGCGTGACCCTTTGTTCAAAAGTTCATTGCTTTGACCCTCGTGCTGAGAGAACCGCCCTTATCCTCGGTGACGATGGAATTACAGTCACGGGAATGCAGCTGCAGTCGTTTTGTTAGTAGATTAGATGAAGAGGAGAAATTTAAGGACATCTTGATAAGCTGAGGTAATTATAAGATAATGAGTCAACTTGTTCCAGGTCACGAGGTGTTTCAGGAGGACTCTGGGCTCCATGTGGATAGATGGATGCCTTTGCTATTCCTATTATTATCATTTATGCTGTGCTGATGAAGCCAAGACTGCTGTCAACTAACTGTCGAGGTCATTAATTAAACAAAGTGCAGAAATGAGGCAAACTGTATAAATGGATCCTATCACTTCCAGGTTAAAGGCTTGAAATGTATGTTGTCTGCTTGGTTAAGGATAGATTATCAGTCAGTGTATCATATATGAACTTATAATTGAACTTTCCTTTGCTTACCATGTTGGCCTCAGTAGTTTTAGACCAAAGAGCTGAAATTCTGTATTGCAAAGTAATATTTACATTGTCACAATGCTATACAGATTCATTTGTTTTATTACACGTACACTGTTTGTAGTCACTTGGGGTCATGATGACAGGGTGGAGTGTAATCACACAAGGGGGGGGGGGGATCAGCACAAAAATTCACGAGCTACTTCTAGATTACTGCAGAGACATCAATGGCATCGGAGCGCGTAGCCGATGTAGAAAACACTCCATCAGAGTGACAGCAGCGGCACTGATGCTCCTGCCTGAAAGTCCTGAGCGATCCCTGGAGTGAGTCTCACACGCAGCAGAGTGCGTTTGCATAAAGTGTGCGTGACACCCCCAAAAAAAGAAGCCGCCTGTCACAGGAAGAACTGAAAGCAGCCAGAAGCCGTCCTCAGTAGTGAGAAGCAGGACCATGTATAAACTCTGAGGTGTGAACTCGGTCTTCCTGAGATTTTAGAGCAGCTGCTTTACGGGGGGGGGGGGGGAGTTCCACAAGGTAGGGTCACTCTGACTGAGCTACAGGCTCTCATACATAATTGTGCAATGACACACATGCTTTGCATTAAACCAACAACCAAATCCCACATATGACTGTTCTGCAGATCCTTTCCGTTCCAAATCAGCCCTGTAGTGTGCTTTTTAACAGCCTCGATCTTCATACTGCATACAAATCATGCTTTAAGCTACTTTGAGCACACTTTACGACGCATTCTAGGATTTGAAAAATGCATCTTAGTGGCTCGGGATGCTGTTATACAGCGCTGAGAACTCATGAGGGAGCCTAAAGCGTTTCATTTCTGACAAACCGCAAAGACAGACTCTTTTTCAAACACCAGAATCAGATTAAATATTTTGAATGTATTTGCCAGTTTTTTTTTTTGCGTTTTTACAGGAATCCTGTTAAATGCCGGTGCTAATACCTCCAAGATTCCCTGCTTCATGCGCTTAAAAAAAAAGTCTTTTCAAAATGAATGGCTGGATTATTCTGTTCATTTTGTGTAAATTTGGCAGTCATTTGTAGCAGTTATAGTGCGTTATTTTAACGGATAAGCATAAATAATGTGTTTATCGTTTTCTAAAGATCCATCAGGCCCTCTGCGTTGTGCTTATACTGGGAGGTGTGGCCATAAGGGTTTCTTAGTGGACCACTGATTACATCTTGGTGCATCATTCGGCAGAGACCTGGGTTCGATCCCCACACCGGCGAGGAGACCCAGTCCTGCCAGCTGGGCCGCTCTCTGTCTCATCGCTCTGTGCTGGTGGCGTCGTCTGGGTCCCCGCAGGCCCGTGGGCGAGATCTGGCGACTAGCGTCCTCCCCCAACTGCTTCGCCTCTCTGGATGAAGGCCGCGGCATGAAAAAAGGCGAGAGGCTGATGGCATGTGTACCGGGGGAGGTGTGGGCTGGTCCTCACCCGTTCGGAGCTGGCGTGGGCCTCTTGGCTTCAAGGGGGAACCTACCATGACAGGTCTGCAGCACACTGGGGAACAACAAAAGAACAGTTTATGCTCTGATGTGGTTTCCTTTTTACAGTTGCTAGTGCCCTAAGTCATGTTTTTGTTAAGTAGGATTTATAAACAGTGCTTGTATAGACGAAGGTGAACCCATATACGTATTCATATCTGAAAATGCTGCTGGAACATTATAAGGTCAAATCCATGCAATCAGAGTTGAATCTAGTTCTTCGACATCTTATAACATAACACAGACCAGATATCTGGTTCACACTTGGGAAATGATGTCGTCTCTGAACAATCAGCCAAAAGCCAATAGGAGACAAGGTTTAACCAACCCGCCATCTATGCATCTTGGAGGTGATTACAAAGATGGCTATCAGTACCAGCTCACCTAGGGACATGCTGGCCTTGTGAGGAGATTATACTTCTGCTCTGGAAATGATAATATGTATCATTAGTCATTATCATAATAATAGATGTAATCATAGTAATCATAATGATATAATTGCAAACTTCCGTGCCTGGAAAGACCTGTGTTTGGGATGTGGGGGTCCCCTGGGATGTGCAGTGTCAGAGGCTGGAAGTTTGGCTTCCCGTTACAAAGCCACGTACGTTAAATATTACCTGTTCTAGCACCTTGAGCACTGGGCTGCTCAGCAATGCAGCATCGCTTCTGCGTGCGAAACTGCAGCTTGCAGCCCCCCCCCCCCCAACCACATGCAGCCTGCCTTACACACCCTGCGACATCCATATCATTCTCCCTCAAAGTGGTTCCTCAAAGAGAACAGTTCCCTCCCACCAAAAAGCAGAACCCTATTCCGATTGGTGAACATTCCATGACCGTGCTTACTGTTTTGTTTCTTCTATTTTCTACTGATTCATCCAAACATAAGTATTCCCTATATAAATTGCACTGCTTTTATGCCTGAAATATAAAAACACATATTGCTATAAAAATCTGTATCAAAGACAAGTTTTGTTGTGCATATGTGTTTACTCTGGTCCTGAAAACTTCTGAGAAGCAGCTTAAAAGCTTATTCTCTCCCAGCAAAAGCAATTTGTATATGCGCTGTTTTGAACAATAATGGCTTCCTGCACTTTCAAAGGCAGCATTGATGCTCCCTGCTACTGTGTCCCAGCAGCGGAGCCACTTTAGGCCTGAACCACCAGACTCATCCATTGTGGGTCCATTTTCTCTCTCGCCTCACACCCCCACACTTTTTCTTTGCTGAAGGATGGAGCGACATCATTTGGTCGTAGGTGAAGGAGATCTTACACTACATAGAGTACAGAGAAGTCTTTCATCCTTCGTGGCAGGATGTAGAATTTGTGGGGTTTTGTGCCAAAAAGGCACAGAAGACCAACTTTATATTGCTGGTTGAGTTTGGAAGTGGTGAGCATCTCCAGCAGTGCTACAGACTTAGTGACACGACCTGATGATTGCACTCCTGATTTCTGTCACTGGATGCCATCTGCCTTCTAAGACAGCCGTCTTAGATCTTACATTGTCCTGTTTTTACTAACATACTGCTTCATCAACATTAAAATAGCGCGAATTAATTGCGAATGAATTTACTCAGAAGGAAAACGTTCACGGTGAACGTTGATGAGAATGAGGAGCATCGGCGTGCTAGAAACTGTCATCTTTTATGCCTTGATTGCACAGGGAATCAGTCTAAGGAGAGAGCACACTGATGACATGAGATTGCTTTTGCCCTACCTGGGCACGTCAAACATCTTAGGAAATTTTGCCTTTCAGATTTGGGGAAGGTGCACTTTTCTTCTCCTGATATCGCCAATGACTCTTCTAAAGACGACATTACCGCGCTGAAATGTTGCTCTGGGTCAGGAGATTTTTTTTTCTTATCTTCAAAGTACTTTTGTGGTGGACTTTTAAACACCTACGGATTTGGACCAATGTGCTGATGCTTAGTTTAAGGGTTCACGTGTGTCTGATGTATGGGGATGATCTTAGATTTATACCAATATCTATATCTGTGTGCGGGGATTATTCTTTTATATATGTGTGCAGGGATGATGCTCAGTATGTGGAATGATCCTCTGTGTTTGTAGGGATGATCCTCTGTGTTTCAGGGATGATCCTCTGTGTTTGTAGGGATGATCCTCTGTGTTTGTGAATGGATGTGCCCTCAGATGGACTGGCATCCCATCCAGGATGTCCCCAGCTTTGTGCCATACGATCCCTGGGACAAAATCTAGACCCCCCCCCCCCCAATATTACCTTGTATAGGGTAAGTGATATGGAAGATGGATGAATGTTTGTAGTGCCCATGACTGATGCTATACTAAGATCCTGTCAAAGTATTTTTATACTCTGCATTAGGTGAGAGGTCAGATTCCTGGAACATCTTTGGTTTTTCATTCACATACTGTAAATGATGTTTGTTGGTTGTGTATAATTATATACCATCGAGATTTTAACACTATTTTATCTCATCTATCAGTCCCAGGAGTGTAGCAAGGAACTTTGGAGCCACTGTAAAATTTACGCCCCCCACATCCGCCAGGGCCCAGGAAAACATAAAGCACCCACCCCCTCCCAGTGACAGCCGTAATCACTTCATTACACATGGACTTGGAGCGGGACTGCTGAGAGGCCTTCTAAACAAGGTGGGCAGGGAGACGCTGTCCCCTTTCAAAGAGCAATGTATAGTGAGCACCCAGAAAACTGGAGTCAAGTGCCAGGGACAGCAGTCACCGAGAAACAGTTGGCATGACAACACGGGAGGGTTTGCGGCAGAACAGACCAGCTTGCAGTGCTACGCAGTCTTACGGTAAAGTTACTGATACAGTAGGTGCATTACAACAGAGTAGCAGGGGATGCCTTTGAAGCTCTGCGATTGAGTAATGCAGCCTCCTGACTATAGGCGGAATCTGAGGTTTTACAGTGAGGGAGCAAAGAACGATATTAGAAAAGAATTTTGCTTATCCTGTGTATCTATCTATAGGGTCCCAACAAACCACTTATGCAAAGGATCAAAGTACTAGCATACAAAATAGTGTAAAGCTGCACTTGCCAATTAATTGCAGTTTTGCCGCAGGTGACTGTGGGGGAGGGGAGGGGGGGGCACTGCCCCCTGCTGCCCCCCCCCCCAAAGTTCACCCATGTTCCTACCAGGGCTGGATTGGGATTCAAAATCAGCCCTGGAGTGGCAAATTTTGCTTAGGGGGAGTCCCCATTAATTTTTCAACTTGGAGAGGGGGGGTTTCATGATAAGTTTTGCCAGCCTACATACCCAGTGATCCACCAGGAAAATGCCAGCTGTGCCAGATTTCCAGTCAGTGAAATGTGCAGGACCTAGATTTATGAGAAACTCTTAGAGTATTTTGTATTTCTGCTCAGTAGTTTATTTAAGCTTGAGTTAATTGAGTTGGTATCATTGCTTTCAAAACTGGTGATGCTTACACTGCCCTGTTTGTTTTAATTCATAAGGAATCTTCTTAAGAAACTATTTATAGTCTGAATGGCTAATTCAATAAATAGGGGATATTAACATGCGATTGCATTCTGCACAATGCTGAAAGCTTAGTGCAAACCGCAGCAGAAATGCACACGAGAAGGAGACCATGCGTGAATGCTTGCAGTGCCCTTTTTTTATTTTTCCTGTACCAGGAAAACGGTGCACTTCTACACAATTTTGAAAGGCAAGTCTTGCGTTTTGCTCTTGCTGGTAAAAAGCAGGAGAACTACCCAACGGGATTTTTCTTATTTTTATACAGATTAATCATTTTAAATGTATAGCGATGCAAGTATTTCCATCTGTTGTCTGACTACTTCGCAGTGCATGTCCTTCGCTTTTACTCGCAAGGTCAAACCAATCATTTCCTTACTTTTCTACTCTGTTGCAATCTGCTGTCATTTGTTTAGTCATACAAAACATCTGAATTATTTATGAAATGACAGCAAGTTTCTCATAATTTTCTCTTATTGTGCCGCCCTGCATCTCTTCCATCAGTTCCACATCCTTCATTAATAGTTTTCCACTGCAGTGTATTTATTTTAATCAGATATTTAATCAGTTTTCATGTATCTGTGCAACTGTGTGTGTCTGTTTCTCAAACATTTACAGCCTGAGAACTTTGTCTTCCATCTTTTTACAAAGCTAAATTTTCACCATATCTTAATTCAGTGTGAGGTTTTTATGTTATTAAAATAACATTCACCTGGTTTTTATAACGACTATTGCCCTTTGATGGACTAGCATCCCGTCCAGGATGTCCTGGCCCTGCCTCATTCCCTGTGCCTTCTGGGATGGGCTCCAGGCTCACTGGCTAACTGATTATGGAAGAAGAAGGGATGTGTTTAAAAATGTATCTCACGTAATTGCATTTAGTGATATCTGTATTTAATGTTTTTTTTAATATTAGTGAAGCAGAAATCATAATATATTTTTACTCTGTGGGTAAAAACAAGCATGCAGCTGATGGTTAGGGAATCAAACCCACAACCCTGTTGGTGTGTTGAGTAAAAGTCATATGATTTGTGAAGATTTTTCATTAGGTTTGATTATGAGGGCACAGTGCTTCAGTCTGAGTCATTGTAACGCAGTTAGAGTCTTGTCGATTTTAGCTTGATAAATCTTGCATGACGGGATGCCACAGATGTTTTCATTAGATCTCATAAACAAATGATGCTTGAGAAGATCTATCGGGGAAGGTAGACCCTCACTTTGACAGATGCAGAATTATTAACGCGCCGGTGTGAGCTGAGAAATCCTGCTCCCATGTTTTCTTCCCCCCTCTGCCACGACACTTCAAAGAGAACCTCAGATCAGCAGATCTCTTCCGAATAAGCGTAACAAGCCATCCTTGGGGGCGTCCTCGTCCTCGGGGAACAGAGGGACATGTTGGTGACGTTTGAAGATCCGGAATTTGAATTTGCCCCAGACGAACGTTGCAGGTTTGTGTGGTCAAGTGGGGTGATCAGCGCTTCTTTGGTGCCGTTAAGTGTAATATCCAGCAAAGAGCCATCTTACAGATGACATGGAAGACGTGCTGCAACCTAAAACTGTGGAGGCTGATTCTTGATCTCAATGGACAAGCATTCAGTGTTGATTACCCTGGTCGAGGCTGCCTGTCAGAGATTACTTAGTTACTGGCTGGGGCTCGACTCTCCATTAGGAAGTTTTATACCAGAGATATCAAAGATATCTAGTTATTTACAGGGGATCCTGACATTTCAGTGTACATAATGTCTGTACACTGTGACCTCCGTATGGGACAGCTAGGGGTCCTGTATGTGGCAATAAATAAGAAGCAGTAAAACAGTGATGTATTTTACTTTGGCCTGATCTTTCATGCCCGTTGTGCTGGTTCTCCTTACCATTAAGCCACAGAATCAAACCCACGAAGTAAAGCAAATATCTCCCAGTGGGGAAACGCGGCTTGTACTCATTACAGCATTTAAGGTATGCACTGTGTCTTTGGGAAGCCTGTTTATTAAACATGGGATTTACAAAGACACCGCCGTCAGAATCAAACAGGCAATATCGAGGCGAATATCTGGGTGATATCGAGTATTATGCTGCGTTATGAGTATTATGGTGGCTGGATGGGTAAAGTAAAAGAGGTTCTTTTAAGAGCCTATGTGTGTGGGATGTAATTCTCATTACGTAAGCAGACCATAACTTTATGGAACCATAGACCAGTTAAAGAGGGAGAAAAGAGTCATGTGACACCTAGATGGGAGAGAAAAAAAGTTAATTGTTTGAGTTATGTACAACCCCAAATCAGAAAAATTTGGGGTAGAATGGAAAATGCAAATAATAATCATAATAAAAAAAAAACACAATGATTCTGAAATTTAGTTTGATTTTAATTTCATTGCAGACAGTTTGAACTTAAGATATTTCAGGTTTTGTCTGGTCAGCTTCATTTCATTCGTTAATGTACATCCATTCCTGCATCTCAGACCTGCAACACATTCCAAAAAAAGTAAAATATTCCCTACTTCGTAATGTCACCATTTCTTCTCACAACACTTCACACACAGACGTTTCGGCGCTGAGGATGCCAAGCGATGAAGCATCTCAGGTGCTATTTTGTCCCGTTCTTCTTGCAAACACGTCTTGAGGTGTGCAGCAATATGAGGTTGTCATTGTCACATTTTACACTTTAAAATTCTCCACACATTTTCTATTGGGGACAAATCAGGGTTGCAGACAGGCCAGTTCAGTATCCACATCCTCTTCTGCAGCCATGCCTTTTTAATGTGTGTGCAATGTGGTTTTGCATGGTCTTGTTGAAAATACCTTAGAATATATTGGGTTCTTACTGTCTGCAGTGAAATAAAAGTCAAATTTCAGACTCTAAGAGTATTTTGACTTGCATTTATTTATTTATTTGTTTATTTATTTAGACTTTTTATTTGCATCTTCCGTACTGTCTCTACATTTTCTGGTTTGGGGTTGTATATCGAAAGGAGGGTTAGGGAAAGAAACAAATAAGAAAAAATTAATGGATCCAGTATAAAGACACCCAGACGTATATCCGTTCATCTTCTACAACTTCTGGCTTGTACAGGGTCAAGGTTAGGCTGAAGCCTATCTAGGATGTATAAGGCACAAGGTAGGCAAACGAGCTGAGCGGGATGCCAGTCCACCACTACCGTCAACAGTGTAAATATATTTACACATCGATTTATATACATCATTTATCCCAAGCTAGATGTTCTGGAGTGTTGTAGTGTTGTGTATATGTATGTATACACACTCGGAAGGTGTTGTGTAGAAGACAAATTTGAGAAGCTCCTCACACTCTCACTTCTTATCAAGATCCTCTGCTCTCGGCAAAAGTGTTTTTGAAACGTCATTTTAGGAAGCGTCCCAGAAAATTAAAATTCCTGACCTTTGCAGCTGTGCACTCATTAATGCCCAGTGTGAATTTATTAGTGTAACATAATTAAAATGTGTTTTCATGTAATTATCATCTTATTAATGTAGCTGTTGGGTACTTATTGATGGGGGGAAGTATGTTTTACTATACAGTACTGTGCAAAAATCTTAGGCAGTTAAAGTAAGTTGTAGTCAATGATTGTACAATTGGTGTAAAACTCCATGTAACTTTTATGTTTATAAAAATCTGTGACTGCAATGAAAAAACTAAAAATACATTTTTTATTTTCCTTGGTTACTTATGGTTATGGTTAGGGCAGGGTGGGGGTTAAGGTTGTCATAGTTAGCATTAGCATTTTTCCCATAGAAATTCTTATTTTTCATTGTCATATGTTAAGCAGTTTTTTTATTCTTAGAAAACAATACACTTACTAACCAGATCAGATTATACTGACACAAAGACTAAGACTGAGAAATTTTTAAATGAGACTTAAACTGTACCTGTTTAAGTGGGCAGTGATATTTCTTCACTGTGTATTCAGGCTGAAGTGAGCAGCGATTAAAAAGACCAGCAGAATTGTCAGGTCTGGAAAGAGCATTTAACTGCGGGGAATAAAGAAGACAGACCTTCAAAGCTGGAAAGTATCCTGGTAGCACATTCTTCTGAGGTGCAAATGGGAAGAGGGTGATTATGTAAGATGGCAGAAAGTGTTCTGATGGAGTAGCATATTTCTCCTGAGGTGTGAACAGGAAGAGAGTGATTATATAAGCTGGCATATAAGTGACTGTGTGGGCAGTGACTCTGTGCGTTTGTTGGTATTGTTACCATCAAAACATGAGGGATCCAGCCCGAATGTTCCATTTTGGCTACATAAACTGTGAGATTTACCAATTGTTGGCTAATGGATATTTAAACAGGGTCAAAGGGAAGTCTTCCTTCCCTGGAACACATATAGGGAAATTGTATTGCAAACATACAGCCATATGTCTAGTGTACAATGTCACAAGGCGAGGGACAAAGGACTCAGGGGCAGATGTGTAGGTGAAATATAAGGGGCTTTATGAAATTGAAAAACATTGGCAAGAATCAAATGAGATCGCTATGGGAACATGTAAAGACATGGGCGACACAGGGGTTTGAGATCAATGCCTAAACTGGGGAACACAAGACTGGGAAGCACGTAAGTTAAATACATGACTAACAAAGGAACAAACAAGAGGCAGCTGGGAGTGCATGACAAGAGATTTAGGAATGGGAGGTCAGACAATGAGTAACAGACGTGGCTTGTCAGGGCCACCACACCAATGAATCACCAGATGGACAACACACCGGGATACAGGACAAAACATTGGACACAACTAGGGGCCCAGAACAGGTCAAAGCAGGACTAGGGATAGCATGGATGATATTCAACATGATATATACCATGACAGGACAGACAGGTGGAGGAACCATAGGGACAAAGACAAAAACACAGGAGAGGACCACAGAGGACACAAACCCGGGTACAAAGGTGAGACAGGGGAATGGAACAGGAACTGAGGCTTGACTAATGGGTACCGCAGGACCGAAGGGCTTCGGAAGGCCAGCAGGTCCCTGTGTTATAAGCTTTTCATGTTTTATTTACTTTATAGCAGTGCTTATGGAGCAATGGAGTTTAAATAATATAAACCCCCATCCATTTTCTATACCTACTTGTCTAATGCAGGGTCATAGGATTATTGCCTCAGTCTTGGTATGCAGGTTCGAGTTGGAATGGTGTAGAGTGTTGGAATCCAGAGTGTCCCTTGCATTGTGCCCAATGCATCCTGTGTGAGGTTCCAGGCTCACCATCACTCTATAGTTTATCTGCAGCCAGAATTTATATCACTTGGAGCTTTTGTTAAAGAGCTTACTGTTTGTTAAATTCTGGCCTTAACTTTACTCGATTTGATTGAACTTCATAACGTAGCTTCACACTTCCCATCCGTAGCGAATTTCAAAATCAATTTTTGCATGCCTGCGTACCGGTGTGGTGGAGGCATCAGCCTACTGACTTGTCTTCTTGGGGAGGTAAACAGACAGATGAGAAAACAAGGGGTCTCCTCTGTTTCCTGGGAGCTCTCGATGGGTCCAGATGTTATAGGGAAAAGACGGCAGGCTGTGTACTAAGAGTCTAATTACCTATATGGCCAGCCAGTCACACAAAGGTCGGGATTTACTGGGAAGTGGAATATAACACAACACAACAAAATTTACGCTGTTTGATGTCAGTCATCGCTTGTTCTCTCTCTGGAGTACAAGGTGGCTCCATGTATCTTCTGTAGGTTTCATGCCACCCAGGGTATCTGGAGTTTGTATGTTGACATGGATTTCCTCTCGCATTTCAAACACATCTACCTTAATCGTATTTCTGTTGCTAAATGCCCTTGCTATGCAGAGGTAGACAGTTAAGGTCTAGTACAAATCCAGACCAAGATTTTGTTTCAGACATCTAGTTGAGTACTCTATGAATCTTTATTCTCAATTGGTTGGTTGAAACAAAATCTTGATCTGGATTTTAGCTTCCTGGACCTGAATTTCCACCTCTGTCAACAATGGATGGGCGCCTTTATCATGAAAGCCTAATTATGGGAGATGGATATACAACCCCATTTCCAAAAAAGTTGGGATGCCACATAAAATGTAAATTAAAAACAGAATGCACCGATCTGCAGATCATATAAACCCATATTGAACTGAAAAAAGAACGACAAGAGAAGAAAGACAACACATCAAATGTTGAAACTGAGAAATTGGATTGTTTTATGATTAAACAAAACACTTGGTTGAATATCTCACAATTAAATAGGTGAATTGGCAACAGGTCAATAAGATGATTGGGTATAAAAAGAGTCTCCCAGTGAGGCAGAATCTCTGCGCAGTGTAGATGGGGAGAAGTTCACCACTCTGTGAAAGACTTAAGAAAATGTTCCTCAACAGAATATTTGGGAATTTCATCATCTATGGTGCATAATATCATTAAAATATTCAGAGAATCTGGAGAAATCTCTGTAGGCAAGGGATAAGGCCAAAAACTAATATTGGATAGCCACGATCTTCGGGTCCTCAGGAGACACTGCATTAAAAACAGACACAATCTTATAGTGAAAATCACTGTATGGGCTCAGGAACACTTCCGAAAACCATTGTCTGTGAACACAGTTTGTTTCTGCATCTAGAAATGCAGGACGAAACTCTACCATGCAGAGAAGAAACAATATCTAAACATAATCGAGAAACGCCGCTGACTTTTCTGGGCCTGAGCCCATTGACGACGGACTGAGGCAAAATGGAAAACGTCCTTGGTCTGACGAATCAAAATTTAAAATTCCTTGTGGAAATCATGGATGCCACGTCCTCCGGGCTAAAGAGCAGAGGGTCCATCCAGCTTGTTATCAGTGGACAGCTCAAAAGCCAGCATCCGTGATGGTATGTGGGTACATTAGGGCCCATGGCTTGGGTAGCTTGCACATCTGGGAAGGCACCATTAATGCTGAACGATATATACAGGTTTTAGAGCAACAAATGCTGCCATCCAGACGACGTCTTTTTCAGAGAAGGCCTTGCATTTTCAGCACAACAATGCAAAATCGCATTCTGCGTTTGTTACATCAGCATGGATCCGTAGTAGAAGAGTCCAGGTGCTAGACTGGGTTGCCTGCAGTTCAAACCCACTGAAAACATTTGCTGCATCATGAAACAAAAAATACAACAAAGAACTGAACTGTTGAGTACTTCATCAGGTAAGAATGGGACAACATTTCACTTTCAAAACTCCCGGAACTGGTCTCCTCAGTTCCCAAAAATTTTAACAGTGTTGTCAAAAGAAGAGGTGATGCAACACAGTGGTAAACCTGCCCATCACAAGTTTTTTGAGACATGTTGCTGGCAGCAAAATCAAATTGGGCATATATTTGTCATAAAAGAATAAAATTTCTGTTTCAACATTTGATATGTTGTCTTTGTTCTATTTTTAATTAAATATAGGTTAATATTATTGGTAAATCATTGTATTATTATTGTAATACCATACATTATTATATATGTAATATTATTATTATTCTGTTTTTATTTACCTTTTACACAGCATTCGGGGTTGTATTACTGTGTGTCAAATACGCAGCTCTGTCATTTGGCAACACTCTGAGGAACTGTTAACAGTGGAAAATCACCGGTTGCAAACATATGACCTTACATCACAAGAGGTCTAACTATACATCTACCTTTTAACTGTTTATCATGGTCAAGACCCCCCCCCCCCCAGACTGGATGCCAGTCCATTGCAGGGCTCATACACACAAAATCATGCTCTATGAGCTCAATAAAGACTTAAAGTAGCCTAATTGCATGGTTTTATGCTGAGCAAAGGTGGGATTTGAACCAGCAGCCCTGGAGGTTTGAGGTCTTTGTGACTCTCCATTAACTAAAGAATCAACTGAGGTATCTTTGCTAGCATGTGTCCAACGCATGCATCCCTTCTGGCGCTGACATTGTTTAAATACCAAATGTACTTGCATCCGTCTGAGCACCCGTGGGTGTGTTGAATTTAAAGTGAGGTGTAGTTAGGTGCGATGTTGCCACATTGCTATACTGAGACGACAGGCAGCGGCCAACGGAAACCTGGTCTGGCACAGTATTACACTGTTATTTTAAAGGCAATGTTCATTATCAATTGCACGCTTTCACTTTGCAAACCAGCAGATCTGTTTCCTCTGCAGAGAAGCAATCTTTTCTACTACCTGGCAGATCTGCCATTATTGCAATCTGTGAAGGTGCAAGCACACCTGGGGGAGGGAATGGGAGACTTAGTACAAGCCCTCTAGACCATGCGCCATAATTTTTTCACTGTTAAACATGTATTTGGCCACGCCCTAAAAGAACTTGGACCATGAGCTTCAGGCGTCTTCCACACAACCACACACAGGTTTTATTAAACACAAAGCTTTTTGGCCTTTTGTCCTCAAGCGAATGTTTTATGTCACTGAAACTCTGTCTAAGCTGAAGATTTTCAGAAACGTCATTTTCAGTGTGGACGTGTAGCCAGGGAAAACAGAGGTTTTCGCTTGTAATGTCAGACTTTGCATGGTTATCTGCTTTGCTTGAGGTTAGACTGTGCGTCTTTCGCTGTTACCATTAGCAGTTTCTGGTTTAGCAGGACTTGCTGATACCCCTAACTGTATGTCTCTGCGCATGGCGAGGGAATCTGCACATGGTGAGGTCATGCAAACTCCTCACAGAGAGTCGGCGGGACTTCAAACACGGGGCCGGGGGGGGGGGGGGGGCGGGGGGCATCGTACCACCAAAAAGTCACAAAAGTCACCCAGAACTATAATAACGAAACTATTAAGCATCAAATTTACATACACAATTACCTCCTTATACATCAAGTGCAGACAGATGGCGCTACGATATTATATTCTATAATGTGGCGGAGGCAGGACAGCAGGGTTCTAATGAGCAAAAGGAATTTACCATAGAAGAGGGAGCAGAATGTGGACGAGGCTCATTTAAGACATTCTAATGCAGCACTTTATCGAAGAAAAACCCTCCAAAGCCCAAATAAAGTCACTTAAGCAAAGTCTTTACACGTCCCAAGAAAGCTTCCTCTCCTCCTCCCAGCTGACCCAGTAAGTTGCCATCAAGGCTATAAAGATATAACCCGGGCCAGCTGGACCTCATTATGGATCTAGTGATCGCTCACCATATAACACAGGGCCTTGTCCAGCCCTGTGCCTTCACCCTTCTCATGTGTTAATACAATGCTCAGCTTGCATAATTCAGTAAAAGTGTAAATGCAAATGTATTGTTTTTTTATAGCAAACATCATTACTTCATTCATTTACAATATACACTACCGTTCAAAAGTTTGGGGTCACTTAGAAATTTCCTCGCTTTCGAAAAAAGCTAATTGATCATTAGAAAACCCTTTTGCAATTATGTTAGCGCACATGAAAATTGTTGTGCTGGTTAAAGAAGCAATAAAACTGGCCGCCTTTGGACTAGCTGAGGATCTGGAGCATCAGCAATCGTGGGTTCGATTACAAGCTCAAAATGGTCAGAAACAAAGAAATTTCTCCTGAACTTTCAGTCTATTCTTGTTCTGAGAAATGAAGGCTATTTCCATGCAAGAAACTGCCAGGAAACTGAAGATCTCCTACAATACTGAATACTCACATCAGATCTCAATGGGAAAAAATCAGGTTGGATATCTACTGTGTTAGGAATGAAAGGAGGCCGCATAGGTCTTCAACTGGCAGCTTCATTAAGTAGTACTCGCAAAAAGACCAGTCTCAACGTCAACAGTGAAGAGGCAACTCCGGGATGCTGGCCTTTTAGGCAGAATTGCAAAGAAAAGGCCATATCTCAGAATGGCCAAAAAGACAAGACAGAGATGGGCAAATGAACACAGACACCAGACAGAGGAAGATTGGAAATAACTGCTATGATGAATCTAAGTTTGAGGTGTTTAGATCATGAAGAAGAACGTTTCTGAGATACAGATCAAATGACAACATGCTGGAGGAGTGCTTGACAACATCTGTTATGCATAGTGGAGGCAGTGTGATGGTCTGGGGCTGCTTTGGTGATGGTAAAGTGGGAGACTTGTACAGGGTAAAAGGGATCTTGAAGAAGGAAGGCTATCAATCCATTTTGCAACACCATGACATACCCTGTGGACGGCGCTTAATTGGAGCCAGTTTCGTACTACAAGAGACCGATGACCCAAACAGCTCCAAACTGTGCAAGAACTATTTAGGGAAGAAGCAGTCAGCTGGTATTCTGTGTATAATGGAGTGACCAGCGCAGTCATCGGATCTCAACTCTACTGAGCTGTTATAGAAGCAACTTGACCGAATGGTATGTAAGAAGTGTCCATTAAGCCAGTCCAACTTGTGGGAGATACTGCCTGAAGCATGAGATGAAATCTCAGAAGATTATCTCAATAAACTGACATCTAGAATGCCCAAGGTCTACTAGGCTGTAATTGCTGCTAATGGATGACTTTGATGAAAGCAAAGTTTGAAGAACACGATTATTATTTTAATTTCAAAAATGATTATTTCTAACTTTGTCAATGAATATTTCCTATTTAAACTCCTTTCATGTGTGTTTTTATGCTAAATAAGGACATTTGTAAGTGACCTCAAACCATTGAACGGTAGAGTATGTATCATGAAACAACCAGTAGTTTTAAGTAAAACATTCATTTCAAGTACAGTAGTAATAAATGTAAACCTAAAACATAGATCTAAAAGAGCTGTTCTGAGTTCAAAAGTTCATTGGCAAGCAATCTCATTTGATGGTTTTTAATTAGTACCGCCGTTGCAGTAACACAATACACAACATTTGTGTTTAATATAGGTTTGAAAGACAATGACTACAATTATAATTAACAGCAAAATGGCATGAACAGAACTGAATGAGTCAGTAAAAAAAATATGATACTAAATAAAAAGAAAATGTCACACAGACATGTGCAGAAAAAGATAATGTACAGATGTGTTAAATATGACTTGTCAGTGGGCTTTTGTTATGAAACCAATACATTTCCAACATTTTTACAGAATCAAGCAAGCGTCCCAAGACTTTCTGAAAACACTGTGTTTCTGTACTCTATGTGAAATTCTGCACTTCTGAGAAGCTGGGAACCCTACATTCACACTCTGCTCTGACTCTCCTCCAGGGCATCTCTTACCAGGTTGTCAGAGTCGTTCAAAAGGTTTCCATTCTATTCCGTTACACACACTGCTCAAAAAAATTAAAGGAGCACTTTTTAATCTGAGTATAGCATCAAGTCAATTAAACTTCTGGGATATCGATTTGAAGGTTTGCTGTGTCTCCCAGCACAGTCTCAAGGGCATGGAGGAGATTCCAAGAGATAGGAAATTACTCTACGAGAGCTGGACAGGGCCGTAGAAGGTCCTTAACCCATCAGCAGGACTGGTGTCTACTCCTTTGTGCAAGGAGGAACAGGATGAGCACTGCTGGAGCCTTACAAAATGACCTCCAGCAGACCACTGGTGTGGACGTATCTGACCAAACAATGAGAAACAGACTTCATGAGGGTGGTCTGAGGGCCCGACGTCCTCTAGCGGGCCCTGTGCTCATTGTGCGACACCGTGGAGCTCAATTGGCATTTGCCATAGAATACCAGAATTGGCAGGTCTGCAAGTGGCACCCTATGCTTTTCTCAGGTGAGAGCAGGCTCACCCTGAGCACATGTGACAGACGTGAAAGGGTCTGGAGAAACCATGGAGAACGTTATTCTGCCTGCAGCATTGTTCAGCATGTTTGGTGGTGGATCAGTGATGGTCTGGGGAGGCACATCCATGGAGGGACGCACAGACCTCTACAGGCTAGACCACGGCACCTTGACTGCCATTAGGTATCAGGATGAAATCCTTGAACCCATTGTCAGACCCTACGCTGGTGCAGTGGGTCTTGTGTTCCTCCTGGTGCACGACAATGCCCGGCCTTATGTGGGAGGGTATGCAGGCAGTTCCTGGAGGATGAAGGAATTGATACCACTGACTGGCCTCCGCGCTTGCCTGACCTAAATCCAATAGACCATCTCTAGGAAATTATGTTTTGGTCCATCTGACACCACCAGGTTGCACCTCAGACTGTCTATAAGCTCAGTGATGCCCTGGTCCAGAACTGGAAGGAGATCCTCCAGGACACCATCCGTCATCTCAATAGGACCATGCCCTGACGTTGTCAGGCATGCATACAAGCATATGGGGGCCATACAAACTACGTACGATTAGAGTACGTAGAGCATGATTTTGAGTTGCTGC
This sequence comes from Brienomyrus brachyistius, assembly GCF_023856365.1. Taxonomy (NCBI): domain Eukaryota; kingdom Metazoa; phylum Chordata; class Actinopteri; order Osteoglossiformes; family Mormyridae; genus Brienomyrus; species Brienomyrus brachyistius. Next base: position 13,485,713 of record NC_064549.1, read on the forward strand.
AATGAAATTTCGGCAAAATGGACTAGCCTTTCGCATCATTTTTTCACTTTGATTTTCAGGGTGTCTTTGAATTCAGCCCTTTGTAGGTTGCTAATTTTCATTTCCATCAAACAATGTGGCATCCTTTCATTCCTAACACATTACCCACATCATACCATCAATACAGAGATCCTGCACGATTTTTTCCCCATTGAGATCTGATTTTCACTTTGATTTTCAAAGTGTTCCTTTAATTTTTTTGAGCAGTGTATCTTTGTCCTGCTAGACAATGGTTCACCGGTATTAATGGGTTGGTAATTTATAATGTATAGAAAATATCTGTCCATTTGCCCAACTTGTCCTTCACTAATCTCATAATGCACAGCAAGTGTTGCAATGGTTTGAAACACACAGATGTTGTTTTGTGTTAGTTCAAGCATTGCAATAACAGAAGCTGTGGGTGAGAGAGGCTCACCTGCTGAGGGGTGTTAATTATACATACCTGTGCTTTCTGCCTCGATTTTATTTCTGTTATCCGTCATTATTTATGAGGCTTCTGTGTTTCTCTAGGTGAAATAAGAGGTCTGTCTGAACCAACTCCACAGCTGTGTGTATAGATAGAGTACTCTATAGAATACTACCACTGGAGTATAGTACTACTACATAGAATACTGTTGCTGAAGTACAGTACTACTACATGGAGTACTGCCACTGGAGTAGAGTACTACTACACAGAGTACTACTGCTGGAGTACAGTACTACTACATGGAGTACTGCCACTGGAGTAGAATACTACTACATGGAGTACTGCCACTGGAGTATAGTACTACTACACAGAGTACTACTGCTGGAGTAGAGTACTACTACATGGAGTACTGCCACTGGAGTAGAGTACTACTACACAGAGTACTACTGCTGGAGTAGAGTACTACTACACAAAGTACTACTGCTGCAGGGCTACATTCAGCCATGGTGCTCTGATGTGTACATACTTCATCTTCAGTCAGGTTTTCTGTTATGTTTGGTGTTCAGTCAAAAGCCAAAACAACATTTGGATGAGGACATTGCCCTTATTACCATCCATCCATGTTCCAGCCGCTTATTCCGGTGATGGTTTCGGGTAAGCCTTGAGCCTATCCCAGCCAGCAAAGGGAACAAGGCAGGGGGACACCCTGGATGGGATGCTCGTCCATCAAAGGGCGCACATTCAGAGTAAAAGCAATTTAGAGACACCTTGGGAGCAAACTGGTTTATCTAGAGGAAATCTGCATGACAAAGTGGCCATTCTGTTCCCTGCACACAACGGGGGCAGGAATCCAGTGCCAAACCCAGAATGTGTTAGGCAATAGTTCTACCTGCTAAATTCCAGGCTAACTATAGCGTAAACCAATTGTTACCACTAGAAAAAAAAAAAAATGTATATATATATATATATATATATCTGGGGGCTGCTGGCATACAGTGTACACTGTGTTTATGTATCATTGACAGCCCTGAATCAAGCACCTAATGATACTGAATTCTTCAGTCTCATTCTATTTACATCAGCAGAATCCTTGGGGAGAAAATGAAACAAATTATGCAGTAATAATATTTTCCACACGAGGTCTCTGTAGCCCCGCTCATCAGTCACATTGACCATACAATCACACCCACCTATCATAAAGCAGGAACATTGGCGCTATGCAAATATTTTAACATTAAACTAATAGTTTGTGAGGGGATAATATTAGACCATCTTTCTGTTTCAGGCTCACTTTTAGCTGAATGAGTAAGAATATCCCAAGGTTGGTGTTTTTCTTTTATGACCTTATGTTCCAGCCCCCATATAACTGCTGCCGTCCCTTAGAAAGACCTACGTTTAATTTTATAATAAAAATTGTAGGACCTTATGGGGTATGAGTGGGTGCTGTTATTATCTCCCACCTCCAGGGTTGAGGATTTGGGGGTGGGATTGCGAACCCCTCCCTGGCTCCTTAGGGTCTGCTGGTTGTCATTGCCTAAAGCCGGGTAGTTTAGGTGACTCTTTGCTGTCCTTGGTATGTGAAAGTAATATGGGGCCTCGAAAATAGACAGGCCTGTTGTTCAGGGCACGACCCACTTCACGCTGTGGCCTTCCTGGGATGGACTCTGAGTCACTGTGGTACTTAATGGAGGTACATAGTGTAGATTCCATTTTTGGTCCAGACGCAGACCAGTGTCCGCCAGTCGGAGACCATTGGTTTTGCTATGCAGTTAGCCTGGGGCTCCGCAGACATTAGTCCTATTTCCCTTACCTCAAACCCCCTGGGTCGGAATGCTTCAGCTCAGCAATACTGGGAACCACAGACTTGCAAATCAGGCTTCAGAATATATTTTATGAAGGTATGAAATAAAACAGGACAATGAAACTCTTCATGAGTTTGACAAAAGGTTACTATATTTGTGTACTTAAAACGTATCTACAAGTCTGTCAACTTAAATTACATTGACTTATTTTCCATTGTGGATTGAAAATATTTTTTCTTGGAATTGTCGGTAAAAAAAATGGTGGTTTTGCAATAGAAATACTTAATCTGAGGGACTGATAGACATAATAAGATTTAAAGTCATGTTTAGGTGTGTTTATAAGCTTCTGGTGTCCTGTTGTGGGTTTTTTGTAATCTGCTGAGTTGTAATCTGCTGCATGGCCCCCTCTCTCCGTCTCCAGGATTAATGTTGTGTGACGAAGATCACAGTGAAGTGACAGGAGGCCAAGAGCAGATTAAACACCTGGCGTTTCAGAAGGCATGGTGATTCTTTTTAAATCACAGGATTTGTAGGAGTACAAACCAGTTGTACTAAAAACATGGTTTGTTTTAATATTTAATGGGTCTAAATAGTATTACACACTTCTCACACACTTTATGATTAAACAAAAACATGAACGTTAACGTCCAACAATATGTGTAAATTGCAATATTTTGTTGAATGATGTCATAAATGGCCATTATAGTTTACAGTTTGTTGCCTCCGCAAGAGATGAAAATGATGAAAATCAGGAGAATGCAGCCAAACCAGATTGAAACATTTAACGAACACCATTTTATTTTACAGAAATAAGTGGAGACTTTTATAGAGAACTGTCATCCATCCATCCATCCATCCATCCATCAGGGGGTTAGGGTTAGGGTTAGGGTTAGGGTTAATCTGGAGTCTATCCCAGGCATCTGAGGACATGAAGCAGGGTTGCACCCTGTATAGGTGCCACTATAGTTATCAATACCTATTATTTTTCGAAAGTTTCAAATTCGTACTTCACCGTGCTGACATGTGTTGTACAGAGAGATCAAGCTTTTGAAATAATAAAGAACATCCTGGTTTGTTTTTTCATGCATTTCTGTGTTGGGCAGAGAATTGCTTTCTCAGCAGCAGCGCAGCTTCGCAGCACCGCAGTCTGCTGCATTGTTTGATATATTCGCATGCCATGTAATTATATAGCAGTTAACACAGCAAAGGCCTCATACTGTCCTGCCACATTCGGATGCTTCTCACGTTACAAGAACAATTATGTTTGTCACTATGGCTAAAAATATGTCGAAAGAAAACTTTTAAATGCTTTGCCGAGTCAAACTCATTATAATTGCGATGCAAGTGTGACCAATGCATTATGATGCACCAATAATTAAGAAAGAACCCAAATTTGTGTAATTATGTATAAGCATAATAAGTGCTTCAGTATTGGGATCCCTGTCACCGCCCTCATTCTCAATCCCTTATGGTGTCCAGGTGTGATTGCTGGTGTGACTGGACACAGGGAACTGGGCACTGACCTACTGCAGCCGTAACAACTGAAGCAGGACTGGCTGTTTGCCCTCATTGTGTGGTCTGACTCAGTACATCCCCATGCCCTTGTAATTACGATGAGGTAATTGGTTTTCCATTTTAATAATGCTTATGGCATATTAATCATAATCATGGTGGATAAATACAACAGCAAAGGCAGCAGCAATAGTAATTTAATTTAGAAATAAATTGCATCGAGTGCTGTCATCAAGTGCCAAATGTGAAATGATAAGTCTCTCCATAAGCAGATATGCCAGAATGAACATCTTTGATTTCAAGCCTGGATTTTAACGGATTTGGGGTCCAGGTGCATATTAACTGGTGGAGCTCCAGTGACAGGAGGATGGGGTGGGCTTGTCAACAAACAGAATGTTCCCCCGAGGCGGAAGTGGCCGGGTCCGTGTCAGGGTCCGACTGGATCATTAGGTCACAGATGCACATTATAATTCATATCAGAGATGGGAGGGAAGCTGATGGACTGGATCGACAAAGGATTTGGGATTTGGTTCAGTTTCTGGTGGAAAGACCACGTGTTTACTGCCTCTAGGGGTGGCTGGGAAAGGGCATATAGGCCAAATGCAAGAACAGACATGCTTGTATTTTTCCATCTATGGGCTAAAGGTCAGACACTTAACATCATACTTCAGACCGGCCATGAATTAAACTAATGGTCTATCAGTTAGCATTTTTATTAGTAACAAGCTGTAGCCTTTTGAGGTAATATTACTAATACCACGTGACAGACCGACATCCTGCCCATAGTGTGCCCCAGGCTTGTGCCCTGTGATGGACTGGCATCCTGTATACAGTGTGCCCCAGGCTTGTGCCCTGTGGTGGACTGGCATCCTACCCATAGTGTGCCCCAGGCTTGTGCCCTGTGATGGACTGGCATCCTGTGTACAGTGTGCCCCAGGATTGTACCCTGTGACGGACTGGCATCCTGTGTACAGTGTGCCCCAGGCTTGTGCCCTGTGACAGACTGGAATCCTGTATACAGTGTGCCCCAGGCTTGTGCCCTGTGACGGACTGGCATCCTACCCATAGTGTGCCCCAGGCTTGTGCCCTGTGATGGACTGGCATCCTGTGTACAGTGTGCCCCAGGCTTGTGCCCTGTGATGGACTGGCATCCTGTGTACAGTGTACCCCAGGATTGTACCCTGTGACGGACTGGCATCCTGTGTACAGTGTGCCCCAGGCTTGTGCCCTGTGACGGACTGGCATCCTGTGTACAGTGTGCCCCAGGCTTGTGCCCTGTGACGGACTGGCATCCTGTGTACAGTGTGCCCCAGGCTTGTGCCCTGTGATGGACTGGCATCCTGTCCACAGTGTGCCCCAGGCTTGTACCCTGTGACAGACTGGCATCCTGTGTACAGTGTGCCCCAGGCTTGTGCCCTGTGATGGACTGGCATCCTGCCCATAGTGTGCCCCAGGCTTGTACCCTGTGACGGACTGGCATCCTGTGTACAGTGTGCCCCAGGCTTGTGCCCTGTGACGGACTGGCATCCTGTGTACAGTGTGCCCCAGGCTTGTGCCCTGTGACGAACTGGCATCCTGTCCACAGTGTGCCCCCGGCTTGTGCCCTGTGATGGACTGGCATCCTGTATACAGTGTGCCCCAGGTTTGTGCCCTGTGACGGACTGGCATCCTGTGTACAGTGTGCCCCAGGCTTGTGCCCTGTGACGAACTGGCATCCTGTGTACAGTGTGCCCCAGGCTTGTGCCCTGTGATGGACTGGCATCCTGTATACAGTGTGCCCTAGGTTTGTGCCCTGTGAGGGACTGGCATCCTGTGTACAGTGTGCCCCAAGCTTGTGCCCTGTGACGGACTGGCATCCTGTATACAGTGTGCCCCAGGCTTGTGCCCTGTGAGAGACTGGCATCCTGTATACAGTGTGCCCCAGGCTTGTGCCCTGTGACGGACTGGCATCCTGTATACAGTGTGCCCCAGGCTTGTGCCCTGTGAGAGACTGGCATCCTGTATACAGTGTGCCCCAGGCTTGTGCCCTGTGAGAGACTGGCATCCTGTATACAGTGTGCCCCAGGCTTGTGCCCTGTGATGGACTGGTATCCTGTGTACAGTGTGCCCCAGGATTGTACCCTGTGACGGACTGGCATCCTGTGTACAGTGTGCCCCAGGCTTGTGCCCTGTGATGGACTGGCATCCTGTCCACAGTGTGCCCCAGGCTTGTACCCTGTGACGGACTGGCATCCTGTGTACAGTGTGCCCCAGGCTTGTGCCTTGTGACGGACTGGCATCCTGTGTACAGTGTGCCCCAGGCTTGTGCCCTGTGACGAACTGGCATCCTGTCCACAGTGTGCCCCCGGCTTGTGCCCTGTGATGGACTGGCATCCTGTATACAGTGTGCCCCAGGTTTGTGCCCTGTGACGGACTGGCATCCTGTGTACAGTGTGCCCCAGGCTTGTGCCCTGTGATGGACTGGCATCCTGTATACAGTGTGCCCTAGGTTTGTGCCCTGTGAGGGACTGGCATCCTGTGTACAGTGTGCCCCAAGCTTGTGCCCTGTGACGGACTGGCATCCTGTATACAGTGTGCCCCAGGCTTGTGCCCTGTGAGAGACTGGCATCCTGTATACAGTGTGCCCCAGGCTTGTGCCCTGTGATGGACTGGCATCCTGTATACAGTGTGCCCCAGGCTTGTGCCCTGTGATGGACTGGCATCCTGTATACAGTGTGCCCCGGGTTTGTGCCCTGTGATGGACTGGCCTGTGACTCTGACCAGGATCAACAGTTAGAATGTGGATGGATGGATACTAATATGTAGAACAGTAACACTTTTAATTAAAATATTATTCATAAGAAGGGTGTGGTGTCATACCTCAGGGTTGTGGGGCTGTGGGTGTGAGTTTGCATGTTGTCTCCATTGACACAACTTTATGACCTTTAATTTAAACGCACAGGATGAACACCTCCCCTACCCCCCCGCCTTGTTTTATATACCTGAGTAATTACTCTCAGGGGAATAGAGGGGTTTGTTCTAAGACCTCACCCCTCCCTCAATGGACACACACCCTTCATGCCATACTCCCACAGTTCTGAGATGTGCGGTCAGTGGATTTGCCGTATCTAAAGAAGCCCAGAGTGCATCCCCTGAAATGTGCCCTGTGCTTCCTTTAAGGCGAATAACCTAATGAATATCAAAAAATTGTTTCACAATTGATTCTTGTTTCTTGAGACATTTCACAAGGATTCAAATCCGGCCTGCTCTCTGAGTCACGATCACGCCAAGTTTACAAGAACAACGGTTTGCTTGTCTGCCTGCTGAAACGACACAAAAATACATCCCCCCCATGCCGCTTGTGCGCCAGAGAGTCACGACGGCTTTTCAATTCATCCCTCAGTGCTTTTTTGGAATATCCGAAGCAGGTCAAAGGTGAACACAACTCATTCAATCATTCTTCTCCGTTCCCAGGTCTTCATGGCCAAGTCAGCAGAAAAAAGTCCCTTAAGATACACAGGATGAAATATCACTTTGGAGCCAGATAATGCAGAGACTAATGACTCAGACTCAAAGGCCGTTGCCACCAAGTCATTCTTATAGCTAGAGGGCTGCTTTGGACTCGCCACTTTACCATGTGACCTTGGTACTACAGCCTGTCATCCAGGATTAACTAATTTCAGCATTTCTGCTCATTTGGGTCCTACCTTGAGGGCCCTTAATTCCCTTCAAAAAGCATTAACATACATGGTACAGTTTCACAGACCCGTTCACAGTTGGGTTGAGTTCTGGACAATAGCTGCTCTTAAGGGAGATTCTCCAAGTCAGATCATGTACTACAATCAACAAGCACATTCTAATAATTATAATCCAACCCGAGCTGCCTGTTCAAAACGGTGTCCTTTCTTCCTTGTGCATGAGAGCCTGGCTCAGATCCCAGCCTCTCTGCCTTAGTCGCTGAGGTGTCAGCTTGCTTACATTCGACACAGAGGAGGCGTTTAAGTGCACATTACAAGCCTGTAGAAATTGTCACCGTTCATTTTTAATGTCTGCAAAGCTGCCGTGTTTACAATGGTTTGACAGGATGATTAAAATGTGCAGTCTGCACACGTTTGCCTCTGAAGATGACTTATGGAGAGAGACATGTGGGTGTTCTTTGTGTTTACTTTGATTTAAATGTAATTCTGTGGTCCTTCTGTATTTTCATCCATATGCACAAGTTTGCCCATGAAATGTATTTATATTTCTTCTGTTTATCTGTCTGGTCTATATCAAATTCATTTAATTCTCTTGAACTAATTTGCAGTATTTGGTACATTTGGACACAACCCAACGCAAAAACAGTAGCAGTCAGATGTGTATATAACACAAGCAACAAGAACACAGTAACTTAGATTAAAAAATGCTTCTTACAGTCATATATAACCCAGTGTCAATAAGGGGAGCATCTGGAAACATTTATAGTATCTGGACTCTTCATTCCCTGAGCCCCCTCAGAAAGGGCGCTTTATGCATTTCAAAAGGCTGGCAATAATGATGGAGAACGAGCAGCTATAATGTTGGAAACATTTGGAGATCAGGTGGCACGGTGGTGCACTGCCTTTCACTGTTGCCTCACACCTCCAGGATTTAAATCCCACCCCTGATCTGCATGTGTTGAGTTGGCATGTCTCTTGGAGTCCAAAAACATTCAGTTAGGAAAAATGGAGTCTCTAAAGTGTCCTATGATGGACCAGCATCCCGTCCAGGGTGTCCCCCGCCTTGTGCCCTGTGACGGACCAGCATCCCGTCCAGGGTGTCCCCTGCCATGTGCCCAGTGACGGACCAGCATCCCGTCCAGGGTGTCCCCTGCCATGTGCCCAGTGTCGGACCAGCATTCCGTCCAGGGTGTCCCCTGCCTTGTGCCCTGTGACGGACCAGCATCCCGTCCAGGGTGTCCCCTGCCATGTGCCCAGTGTCGGACCAGCATCCCGTCCAGGGTGTCCCCTGCCATGTGCCCAGTGTCAGACCAGCATCCCGTCCAGGGTGTCCCCTGCCATGTGCCCAGTGACGGACCAGCATCCCGTCCAGGGTGTCCCCCGCCTTGTGCCCGGTGTCGGACCAGCATTCCGTCCAAGGTGTCCCCTGCCATGTGCCCAGTGACGGACCAGCATCCCGTCCAGGGTGTCCCCCGCCTTGTGCCCGGTGTCGGACCAGCATCCCGTCCAGGGTGTCCCCCGCCTTGTGCCCGGTGTCGGACCAGCATCCCGTCCAGGGTGTCCCCTGCCATGTGCCCAGTGTTGGACCAGCATCCCGTCCAGGGTGTCCCCTGCCATGTGCCCTGTGACGGACCAGCATCCCGTCCAGGGTGTCTCTGCCTCGTGATTCCTGAGATAGGCCCCAGGCTTATAGTGACCCGGTACTGGATGAAAATTTATAAGATGGATGGAAGATCTTATGGAATTACAAATCACCAAAGACACTATGCCTTGCTCTTTTCTATTATGCTGCCCATGTTATACTGTTTCACACCATTATATTTAGCAAATTTTATTCTTTCACTTTACTGAGGGAGAAAATAGAGTTCAGGACAAGCTGCATGTTATTCCTGTCTATCACCTACATGGCTGCTGCAACCTTCATCTGTTTGCAGTATGAAGTTTCAGTTCAGGGAATTGAGACCAGCTCATCCTGCTCATCATTATATGGCATCATCCAAGTCCCTCACGGTGTCGTCTTCTGAAAATATGGCTTGTAATATCCCAGCTAACAGTAAACATCCACAGACCCACAGGGAATATTCCCTAGATGTCATATGGTTGCTGCATGAAGGTTTAAACATAACATTCAATAAATATTCAGAGTATTTTTTTCACCGGGCAGCACATGCACCTATTGTAAGTTTACTTGTCTTGGCTGAAACTTTCACATGAAGTAACTTAAAAATGTGTCTGTTTATGCAGTTGGATATTTTAGGTTCACATTAACCCCCTGGCTTAAATATACAGAAGCAGGTGGACCCCTGGGATTTGACCCAGCAACCCCGACAAGGTTCAGATCTTTTTGACTTAAGGAGAATGTTGCTGAAATAAAGAGAAAATGAAATGAATTCTCTCTGGCTTAAACTTTATATAACTTCATTAGTTACATAGCCAAAAAAATTTGGATTGGATATTCCCTTTTGCCCTCTCAGACATATTTACATAAATTGCGTAAATATTAACTTTCCGAGAGGTGGAAAGGGGAACAGGATCAGAGGCATGAAACTTCAGAGTTACTCCGGTAAGGAATTGCCACATTTAATCGATCTCCTGGTTAGTTTACAAGAAAACATCGTTATATGTTAAATATAACGACACAGAAAATCGAATGATGGATTCGGTGTATTCAAAATGAGTCTGACCTTTCTGACACAGACTTAAAACCCTACTTAAATCCACTAAGGCATTCTTAAGCGCTATTAAATATAAATATAGCTCATTTCTGACCTCGCTTTTCCCCAGAGACACTGAAGATTTTTCATTATTCCAAGAACTATGAATACTGTAAAAATATTCCATGGTAAGACACCAGAGTAACAGCACTGTCTTTAGGGTCTTGGTTTAAAGGATTACAGCTTGTCAGCTGTGACCTTGCCCAGGCTCACCACACACAGCCTAACACAACCGAAGACCTTGCTTATCTCTTTGAAAGAGTACTTCTGGTATAGGCTGTTGCTGTCATAGATCATATTGTTTCATGTACACTATATGTCACAGTCAAACATGCCTTTCATAGACGCATATACTGTACCAGCTCTCAGCAACCTTCAAGACAGCCCCAGTCCTGCATCATTAACAGCAGGCTGATCCTACCCTCACATAAACCACATATGAGTCGAGCGCGCCTCTCATAGACACATATACCAGCTCTTAGCAATTTACAAAACAGCCCCAGTCCTGCATCATTAACACCAGGCTGGTCCCAGTCCAAGTGGGGGACTAGGAGAGCAACAACCCCTCTGCAACCACTACAGAAGCTGTATTATTAAACAGGTGCTTTGAAGTCAAAATGCATTATTATTTATTTGATCTTTGACTGCCTTCATTTTGATAATCCAATGGGAGAATAGTATATGCAAAGATTGCTAATTGAATTTAATTTCTATACTGAATATACAGTCAGTAAATTCTTTTTTGATGTCATTGCAGCATGATTATGCATGTGATTAATCACAATTAAAAAAATAATCGCTTAACAGTCCTATTTATCTCAGCTCATCTGGTCGCTTCTTCACTTACAGGGCCACCCCAACCCTTTTTTGGGGCGTTAATCAAAATTGGAATTGTAGCCCATTGCTGGATTAAATTTGCCAGGGAGGGGGTACACTGCAGAGAGCGCGAATGCTTATAGTGGTGCCCTGATATCATGTAGCTGTTCTGTGGCAAGACTGTATAGGGTTAGTGCATTTCTAAGGGTCGCAACTTGCCAGCTACTTTCACCCTCAGAAGGTGGCACCCTAGAAGGGTGATCGCGCATGTGTGTCAGTTCCTGACATAAGTGTGCAGGTGCCCCATGGCACCCAGGCCTGAACTGGCCAACTGGAGTTTTCCCAGTGGCTTAGCCTGCCTTCCTGAGCAGACCTTTAAATATTTGGATGGTGAAACAAACTAGATGTTTTTGTGCAAATTGTGCACGCATTACGATCCTTCCCCATGCTTCTTATTTCACTACAGATATAGGCACCATGTATGGTTTTGCTAAATAGCTTATTAGTGAGTGTTACTTTATCTATTGGTATATAAACAATTTTCATCTTAAATCAATATCAACTGTGTAACATCATCATTAATTTATTCATTTGCATAATGTGGCCACCCAGTCAAGAATATAGCTTTGCAGTGATCTCATACTGATCTCATGGGTTATCTTATAAGGGGGTCCTGTACCTATCTTTGCCTATTGGGCATCCAAATCACTAAATCCATCTCTGGGTACAGTATTATGTCATAGGTGATGTCAGTGATGTTAGACAGGTGATATCATGATGTGATGTCATTGTGTGACGTTAGAAATATATGACATTGAGGTGATATCTAATATATATCATATTCTGACTGGACAGTACCGGTCCAAGCTGATGTGATGCCTTAATAAAGCTTCACCGCCAGCGCCCCCTGTCTGAGGCAAAGTGAAACGAGCTGGCAAGTGTAAGTATTGGTCTCTGCAGGATACAGTAGTGGGTGTGTCGACAGATTAGTGGGTGTGTCGACAGATTAGTGGGCGTGTCGACAGATTAGTGGGTGTGTCAAAATGTGGGCGTGTCAACAGAAAGTAGGAGGTGGAACCACGCATGTAATTTACTTTGGGCTTTCAGGAGATAAATAAAAAAGCATAGGAAATGTTTTACGCTATATGATTATATATGAAAAAAATCATTTAATTATTGATATTTGTTCATTATAGTTATTGTGTAACCCAGTTGCCCAATAGCCTCGGGGAACCCCGGACAATCCATGTTTTTGCTTCCTCTCAGCTCCCAGCACATCTGTACCAAGTATTCAGTGTTCCTGATTGGCTGGGAGCTGGGAGGGAGGAAAAACATAGACTGTCCGGGGTTCCCCAAGGAGTGGCTTGGGAAACACTGGTCTAACCTATAGGTTTGGTAAAAGTCTCTTTCCGAAATAACATTTATTGACACCATTTTGGGCCAATATAAATAACGTTTGGCACTGTTCTACTGCACAAGTCAGCTTTACATAAACCCACCCTACTATTCACCCATTAACCTGCAGTCACTCACATCCTGGCGAGTTGTCGCCCCCCTCGGAAGTTTTGCACCCTCTGCAGTAGACTATGTCACCTATATGATTGACCGGCCCTCAATCTACTCTATATCATATTTTTAACAAACATGTAGATACCATGTAAACCACAAGCATACTAATTCCAGTGGTATTACGAATAAAAAGTAAATTTAAACTTTAATTCATTCTGATGCTATATACTGTACAGTATGTGGTGTTAAATTTCAGGAAATGAAATTTAAATTAAATAAAATGACCCAGTCATTGTCAACAAATTGCATATATTAATATCTTTTATTGATATACGACTTCCAGTGGCATAGATATATCTTGTCTGAGTTGCCGGGTTGACGACCATTTTAGCACGCTTCACCGGTGTTTTAAAGGGGAGGAGCAGCCGGGATGCTGCGCGGAGTCCATCGGCACCAAGGATAGGAATGTTACTAACGCGCTTCTCCTCACTGCATTTTACTGAGCTACATACTTATATAATATGCATGTGTGCAATTTTAAGATTCTCTGTGTGAACTCCCGCTTGATTCTGTTAACTTTACGCTGACCGAATTGGTTTCGAAACATTAATATTTTCATAGAGAAGTACGCTCGGGAGGAGCCGCCTGCACATTTCGGAGTTTTCAACGGAAAAATAAAAAATATTATTCAAAAGTCAACGAAGACTGCATTTTCAATTTCAAAAGAGATGTTTTGTGTTGCTTTTTCCCCCTTTCTCGAAATTTAACTATTAAAAATAACTATGGACAATGAATTATGATATACTGGATATTTAAACCTATAAGACTGTTAAACTGATATATGTGAATCAATTAATCAGTCGCGCAGCAATTCACGCTTCCTGAAATTCTGATTTCATAAACTTTTGGGCTGAGCCGAAGGATTTCTCCGTCGTTGGCCGGGGATGGCTTTGCACGGGTGTTTCTTGCTGCGCCGGAGGTACCTCGCCGGGATAGCGCTAAGGCTGCTGTTTCTTCTGCCTGCAGGAGCTCCGGCTCAGAGCGGGGAGTCGTCTTTCTCCAAACCCATGGACAACGTCACCGTCAGGCAGGGCGACAGTGCCGTTTTAAAGTAGGTTTCTGTAACGCATCATTTCCAGCTGTCATCATTCAGTGCCATTTTCGTGACGTTTTGAACATATGCCATTGAAATTATTTCTTTCTATATGTCAGGTGTTCTGTTTGATATTGCTTCCCCTCCCTTTCCCAAAAAGGTATCTTACCTGGCCACGTTTTCAATGCCGCAGTCTCCGAAAGCCGCAAAAAATAATTAGGATACCTAATATTTCGATGATTTTGTTCTTCAAGCATAATGTATTATTCACAGTATAGCCTAAACCTAAAGGAAATATTAAAATATTAAATTATTTAGCGTTAACTTAGTCTTATGATCAAATGTTGCAGTAATACTAGAAAACAATTTATGAGGACATGAAGAGAGTCTGTGTGAGACTAGGGTGGGGTTTGTGTTTTTGCATTTTTTTTTGGAACTCATTTGTTTGACACAAGATATATGAGTAACCCTGAACAGGTCAGGAGAGTTTTGTGATATATAGTACGAAGAATGAAGACTGCGATCTGTAGATGCAAGAGTAGTTATGATGTCTGTGGCCGGCAGGAGCAAACATTGGTCTATGCTTGGTGGCCTGGTAGAACAAAGACTGGTCTGTGCTCTGTGCTGTACAGGGCAAATGCAGGTCTGTGGTCTGCCTGCCACAGCAAAGTGAGCTGTGTGATTTGCAGGAGCAGACACTGATTTGGGGTCTTCAGGAGTAAAGACCTTTTACAGTGACCATAGAGAATTGGTCCCTGGTTCCTTAAGGAAGCAAAAGAGACATATATTTTTATTAATAAACCACAAGTTGGATGAGGGCTGGGCTGTTACAGTGTTGCATTAACCTCATTATTTAGTGGGAAAATCATTAAGATTAAACACTTCTACTTTAAGCTCTGTTTCCTTCTGTGATTCCTTAGAATTCGCAGTCAGGTTAAACTTTGTTTTGGACAGTGGTGCACTTTGGATATGATTCAAGAAGCGACTAACTGCAAATGTCTGTAAATGTGGGTGTGACCATGTGTTTCTGTGCAGACTCTTAATTTGAAAATTTAAGCAACAATATGAGCAATTGCCAGATGGAACAGCTGGCGCTGGAAAAAATAGGTCATGAATATATTTATTATTCATTTCTGTAAACGTTTGTTTTACAATAGGGGATTCATATCATATTTGGAAAGTTCTACTGCTAAAGTTTCATGAGATGTTTTCACCAAACAGTCAACTCACCTTATCTTAAAAAAACAACCAGAATGCAGGCACTACGAACAACTGAGGGAATACGTTTACATTTTAAGTGCCATAGTTAGACGTCCGACAGAGCAGACAGATGGCAAATTCAAATTTCGTAAAGCAGAGGTGATTTAAAAACGCAGTCAAACATTTGATTTGGTACCCAGACTGGAAAATTACTCTATAGCTATGGCATAATGAGTTTCCCCTTTCATCCCAAACATTGCAAAATGATCCATATTAAATTTACCTCCTCTGTCAACATCTTGTCAATTGTGCTGATTCGTACAGTACAATACTGTAAAGATCAAAACATTTCTTGCTTATTGATTTACTTATAATTAAAGAATAATTCAACCTGCTTTTACAGAATGTCTCTGTGTCTGTCTGTACTGTAAATGTGGTTAATTGTATCAAGACCAATCTCTATAGCATAATCTTTGCATGTAAGTTCAGTGCTCAGGTTTATTAACGACCTAGATCTCTGAATCTACAAAATTTCAGCCCTTCACATAAAGAAATAAAAGAGAAACCAATTTTGTGACGACAAACGGATTAGCATTTCTTGCTTAGTTTTGCTTGTGTAACTAGGTAAAACTGAGAAATGTAATCTCAAAAGCCTCTAGTTTATTAGTGTAACAAGAGTTTGGTTCATCTAAATGCTCATCTAAAATGCAGAATAGCTTTTTTCTTTTTCGTGACCAAATTGCTTAATGTCTGAATGAGTAACGCTCATTGATGTATGTGTCTGAGAGTGAGGGATGTGTTTCGTATGGTGGGTGATCTAGAGGAAGCAGTTTACCTAACTATATGTTTTTGGACTGCAGGAAGAAACCAAAGCCCCTGGAGATATCCAAATAAGCATGGGAAGAACTGTTCTAATCCCTAACCCTTACCGCTAACCATAACCCCTAACCCTAACGCCACACATGCACACAGCTGGGAGTCAAACCCTGACCTCTGGTGGTGGGAGGCTGCATTGCAACCGACAGGGCCATCCAAGAATGAGGAGTATGCAGCTTTAAAATGAAAAAGAACAGCTTGTCTCTGTGAATCATCCTCTAAATACTCCTGACAAACACCTCCTACTTGCCAATAGTAATCAGCGAATAAAAATTTCAGTCAAGGATGGAATCTGTGAATTAGTCAATGGTTCAACACATTATGTGCATCCAGGTTTAATAAGACTGTGTATCAATAAGTACATACTAAATGTATAAGGAATTTGTAAAATTATTTAGTCAGGTCAGGTCAGCCTGGGGTGCCTGCACTGGTACTGCGAGTTGCAGGGCCCACCAGTTATTTAGACATTAACAATAATAATTATAAAAGCAACTGCACGGTATTTGGTAGCAAAATGATGTCTGATGCATAACCTGTAGATTAACCTGTCTTTATATAAACACATGAATGACACTTTTCTTTGTCAGGCTGTCCTGAATTGCTTTGTTATCTTCAGTTTGAAAGCGGTGCATAGGACATTGTGTCACTCACTACCACAACCAGCAAGCTGCCTGGAATGCTATGCCACATGTGTCTCCTTTCTGGGTGGGGATCTGCTCACAGCAGCAGCCGCTTGGAGACCCAACGTCCTGCTTCCAGCACTCAAGAGCCACCTGGGCTTGTACAGCCATCGTCCTCTTTAGTGGGACACCACTAAATGCTTTTCATTATGTAGGTTTGTCCACTTTAACAAAGGCTTTGAAATGTATCGCTCCTAGATGTTCTTAAAGAATTATTTCATTTTGCGTTGTAGGGAATCATGAGATGATTATGCTTATGAAATCTGACTTGATTTCGCTGGTAGTTGAGCTGTAGTGTTGAGTTGCCTGGAGGTTCATTTGGTTGGACAGCATCTGCTGCAGATGCTAGATGGAGGACTGAAGCCTCCTGATTTGCGGGACAGGGAGCAATTGGAGTGAACTGGTTTTGGTGGGAATATAGTGTCTCATTCCAAGTTGCAGCATTTCTGGAATTGAATGTTTGTGTTAAATAACAGAATTGCCAGGCTGGTTTACTGAACAAACAGATATTATCACTATGGCTTTCCCAGCCTTAACGTCATAAATGTTGTATAAGCATTATGTTTCAGTAACTATTATTAATATTCGTCTTTGCACTTGAACTATTTAACCATCAATCCCTCCACCCACCCACTCACCCTCCCATTCATCTTCATTGCACTTGGATTAGAAGCAAGTAAATTGTCTAGTAGCTACACATTACAGTTCTAGGTTACAGAATGGCAAGTACAAGAAGCCACAAAAAGACAGTAGGATAAAGACATTTTTGCTCAAAGCGAAAATTTCATATACTTTTAATATTCGTTAATTACTCAGAATTAATTTGCTGTTGGACATAAATTAATAAATGTATGTACATTAGGAAATATATGTAAAATATAAAATAGTAAATATGTTTTGCAAAACACAGGCAAAGACTGCAACCATTTTACTGAAATTATCTTTGTATCCACCCCCCCACCCCCCCCCATTTCCTCCCTAGATGCATCACAGAAACCAAGGTGTCGAGGGTGGCGTGGCTGAATCGCACCACCATCCTGTTTGCCGGCCAAGAGAAGTGGTCCTTGGACCCCCGTGTGGTTCTCCTGAACGACACACCTGTCACGGAGTACAGTATCCGAATCCGCAACGTGGATGTGCACGACGAAGGTCCCTATGTTTGCTCCATCCTCACCAACAGGAAGCCCAAGTCGTCAAGGGTACACCTCATAGTACAAGGTCAGTGTCCACCCAACACCCCTCTGCCTTTATGGAGGCTGGAAGTGACTAAGCAAGGGCTCATTGTATATCAAACATACTCAACTAAAATACACATATGAATGACATTAGCACTTGCATAAGGTTCCAAAACTCTAAAAGTCTATTTTCCCAGCATAAACCCTACAGCTCCATACGACCTTTGGCTGAACAAAGTCATTCTGCCAAAAAACCAAAATAAACCTGGTGATAGAATGAATTAATCTGGTATGAACAACATGCGGCAGTTCTAAATGTTTTTCTTTATCTTACCATTCTGGTCACACTGAACTCTTTCAAAGGATGATTCACCAGCACAGGCTCTGTGGCCTCACAGCATCTGCGTTCTCTAGTCCCTGCGTCTTTTGTCGCCGTTGGCTCTTTTTAGAATCACCTACTATAGGTTCCTATTTTAAAATATTTTTTGGTGGTATCTTCTTGACAGTTGGAGTGGTATAAAGTTTCTGTTTTTAGTGATTTCTTTTGTGTGATTCATTGTTGTTGAAAGAAATCAATGTGTAATCAAGGGAACTGGGAAAACACAGGTGATTTTATTTAGGGTCGTGTAACATGGGCCTCTGCAGTGTGTCACTTTAGCCAGCGGCAAGGAGACCCAAAGAGAGTCCAATCTGACCTTTGCTAGGTCTGGAGGCTTAGATAGCTGGCTTCCTCCAACTTGCATCACTTTCCAGCGGCATCTTTTATCATCTGGACGCCTGCAGGGCTGCGGGTGGAACTGAGCTCTCTTCCAAGCAGTTCATGATGCTCGAGGAAGCTTGGAGCCCCCAGGAAGTGGGCGGCTGACAGCGCACTCATCAAAGGAGGAAGTGTGCTGGTTTGCATCCTCCCTGTGTGTGCTGAGGGGGAGATGGGTGTTATGCGTTATTTGGCCGATACGTAATTTGGCGAAAAATTATGCAATTAAAAAAACAGCGTGAGATATCAGTTTTCACATTATTTAGCATCGTGCTTTTTGTCCCGTAGTTCCTGCAAGGATCGTAAACGTATCCAAAGATATGACAGTGAATGAAGGCAGCAACGTCAGGCTCGTATGTCTGGCTACCGGGAGACCAGAGCCCAGCATCACATGGAGGCACCGTTTAATGCGAGGTAAGAGGAGCATGCTCGCATACCAAGACTGCTTTCTTCTGCATTTGGTATAGATTTGGCGCATTTTCCACTGCGATTTGCCTGAAACATTATCCCAGAAGCTAAGTGAGCTGGAAATGTTATAGCGGTGAAGCTGGCCGCCCCGGGCGTCCTGGCCAGGTGAGGTCGACCACGAGGCAGGAGGGTCTCGTCTCTGCCCTCTGCCTCTAGGTAGATCTGAGTAGGGAGTGCTGGGGAGCGAGAGCCTCTGCAGGATGACAAGCGCTTGGCTGTGTGCTGTACCAACAGCGCTAATGAGAGACGACTGACGGTCAAATGCAAACCCACTATGCCCGAGAAACAGTAAATGTGTTTAAATGTGTTTTGTGTTTAGAAAAGTGAGTGCAATGCTGAAAGAGAACAATTCATATTGTTAGACAGATATTTACGGTAGTGATATACACTTTGTAGCTTTTCTTAGCTGTTTTGCTGTAGTACAGCTGCAGGAATCATGCTGTATAATCAAAGAATATTTAAATGTTTAAAAACCAGCTTCTGTCCATCTGGCCCAAGATCTTTTCCCTAATAGGCAGCAGCAATACAAATATACATCCATCCATCCATCCATCCATCCATCCATTTTCCAAAGAGCTTGTCCTACTGGGTCGCGGGGGGTCCGGAGCCTATCCCAGAAGCAATGGGCACGAGGCAGGGAACAACCCAGGATGGGGGGCCAGCCCATCACAGGGCACACTCACACACCATTCACTCACACATGCACTCCTACGGGCAATTTAGCAAGTCCAATTAGCCTCAGCATGTTTTTGGACTGTGGGGGGAAATCCCACGACGACACGGGGAGAACATGCAAACTCCGCACACATGTGACCCAGGCGGAGACTCGAACCCGGCTCCCAGAGGTGTGAGGCAACAGTGCTAACCACTGCACCACCATGCCGCCTCTACAAATATACAGTACCAGTCAAAAGTTTGGATACACCAAGCCGGTTACAAAGGAGAGTGATAGTGTCACATCACATGACCTGGACACCTGACCTAAACACAGTAGAAATAATTTTTAAGTAATTTGATCAGACAGTGAGTGGAAAGCGGCCAATGAGTACTTAGCATTTATGTGGGGTAAAAGCATCCCAGGACGCCACCTCATGAAGCTGGTGTAGAGGAGAAAATAAGGTCAGCCAGACCCTGGAGCAATTGAGGTTAAAGGCCTTGCTCAAGGGCCCAGTGATGGGATCACTTTGGGATTTGAACCAACAACCTCCCGAGTCCCAACCCACTGATCTGCCCCTCCCCCCAAATTATATTTTATTTTATAGTTTTGATGTCTTTATTATTATACTAAAATATAGAGAATAGTCCAAATAAACCTTTCTGTGGGTAGGTGTATCCAAACCTTTGACAGGTACTGTATTGTATATCCATCATCCATGCCTGCTTACTCAGTACAAGCTCATGCTGAACCTAGAGTGTATTCCAAGGCAGGGACACCCAGAACAGGATGCCAGTCCCTCACGGGGCACACATACAGTACTGTCATTCTTCATCACACACCATGAACACTTTAGACCAACCACATGTTTGATCTGTGGAAGTACTGGGAGGAAACCCAAAGTTACATGGGAATCTAACTGCAAACCCAAGAGCAGAGTTTCCCAGTCCAGTCCTCAGGGACCCACAGTCGGTCCATGTTTTTGTTCCCTCTAAGCTTCCTGCCAGACGGTCCACATTTTTGCTCCCTACAGCTTCTGGTAGCAAGAATGTCAACTGTGTGTGGGTCCCTGGGGACCAGATTGGGAAACACTGCTCTAGAGGTATAAGGCCAAAGTCCTGGTCACTGTGCCAGTTAAAAATATTGACATACTGTGCAGTACTGGGCAACAGACTGGCAGCCAAAGAAAATGATGTTTAATGATCTTTACGTTGGTGTAAAACTCTGCTATTATCCCTGTTAAACTGTGTCAGCTTGGCCATTTCAAAACCTCTGCCAAAATCCCCCCATTATTTCTAGGAACTATGCAGTATTTGAAAATATTTCTACCAGTTTTCACTGTGTTAATTTGTATATGTTCTAATGTTAAATTGTGCACTTACTACCCAGATAAACAGCTTTAAATATTTCTTTTAGCTGCCTAAGATTTTGCACAGTACTGTATATGAAAAATAATTTTTATAGAATGTATAATACAAAATATAACAATATTTATGCTCACGAATGATGTGTTAAAGGGCAATTTTCCCTCCTAATAATCAAAAATTCGTTGTTATTTTAAT
This sequence comes from Brienomyrus brachyistius, assembly GCF_023856365.1. Lineage (NCBI taxonomy): Eukaryota > Metazoa > Chordata > Actinopteri > Osteoglossiformes > Mormyridae > Brienomyrus > Brienomyrus brachyistius. Next base: position 13,506,654 of record NC_064549.1, read on the forward strand.
TGCTGTTTTTCTTGGTTGCACACTAAAGAAGTTCTTACTCCCGAGCCAGTCAATGATCTGAATGTAGACATGCCAGGCTAATTAACACCCTCATTAGAGAGATGCGCGTTTGCTAAAAGCCTCGAAGGATTCTCTGTCTGTGCCATGGGGGGCGACCAGCAGTTAAAGGACACATTAGTGAAAGTGGGATGGTGGTCTCTCTGTTATGCTGCACGCTTGTTTTCTCTGGGCTGGTGGAAGGTGTGATCAGGTCATTATGCGGCGTTTTGGTCACTGACTGGGTGGAAATAATAATTTGAAAAATTCTGTTTATTGGCCAGGTGCAACTGCATGTACTAGGAATTTGTTTTTGCAAAATCGGTGCATACATTGACAGACGATATAGAACATCCATCTTCTGTAACAGCTTGTCCTATTCAGGGTTACAGGGGGTGCAGAGCCTATTCTGGAGGCTACGGGTGCAAGGCAGGGAACAACCCAGGATGGGGTCCTAACCCATCACAGGGTACACTCACACACCATTCACAAATTGGTAACGCCAGTTAACCTCAGTATGTTTTAGGACTGTGGGGGGAAACCGCAGTACCCCAGGGAAACCCTACAACAACATGGGGAATCCCAGGTGACATACATCACACCCAGAGGTGTGAGGTTACAGTGATAACCACCGTGCCCCCCCCCCCCCCCCCCAACATAGAACATGAGTTAAGGAAAAGAGTATAAGTAGAAACAAAATGATATAATTAAAAAAAAGCACATGCACAAAGCTCCCCCCATCGTCTGAGCCGGTTGTGTCATTCTGTTGTTGAATATATTTCTTCTCAGAATTGTCTTAATTACTGCTGCTCACATGCTACATTTTCATTCCTGTTCTTTTTCAATATGCAAAAATGATTCATCACTGTGCGACAGACTTTCCAGATAAATCACCTGTGCCGAACGAGTCCCGCGCGAGTCTGTTTCATTTGCGCGGTGTCACCTGTGAGAGGATGCAAATTGGCCTACAGACCGAGCACCGCTTTGTTCGATCCAGGCTGTGGCCTTGCATAATCTGGATTCTCCCTCGTTGGCGCCAATTACTGTTTCCACAAATCTCAGCAAGAACGGAGGCTGCAGAATAATAACTAGCTGGGTTTCGCGACACTTGTTTAACATTTTCAGTCTACCCCAGTTGTACCTCAAAGCTAAGACCTAAAAGCCATAGTAGAAAAGGAGAAAAAATACTCATGAATTAAAGGACAGATAAAAACATTCAATTAGCCAGTGACTGAACAGTGACATCAGCCTCCCCTGCTGATGCCTTGATGAGCCAGTTCCCATGATTCACTGCAGTCCAATGCTCCTATAAAAGTGACCAATGAAATGTACTGCTCTGAAATCATCATTAAATTGTTTGAATGAGCGTGCAGACCAGACATCCCACCTCTCCCAGACAGTTTTCCATCCCCAACCAGTCGGCACCAGCCCCCTTTCCTGCACCCCCCCCCCCCCCCCCCCCCCACAGGCGTTTTGTAATTTGTAATACCACCATACTATTATATCATGTTATGTAGTATTTTAACGGCATTTAAAGGCAGATCTATTCTAGTTTGGGTGGCAATTATGTATGGCAATTAGAATTGTGTATATGAACTTGGATATCCTGTTTGATCAGCAGATAACTTATTTACTTTGTATATTTGCCATAATCTTTTCTGCTTCTATGAAAAAGGATGTTTAGGAAAGGCTATGGGTTAAAAACATACTTTTAGAATGTCAGAGTTCATTTGTTCATCAGTGTTTTTGCCTCTAGCATGAATTTTAATGTACCCATGAAAAATTTATATTGTCTTTTTATTCCAGGAAACAAATTCCTGTCTGAAGGCGAATACATCGAGATCACAGCGATCACCAAAGAACAATCTGGAATTTACGAGTGCACCTCCAGCAATGACATTTCAGCTCCTGACATGAGAACAGTGCACATCACAGTCAATTGTAAGCTCAAGATTGACGATAATTCACGTTAATCATACATCATGGTTTGTAATGAGTGTGCCGGATCAGTGCTGCAGGAAGTGTAGGGAATCATCTCTGACTGGACCTTTAGCACTGTCTTCATTGGCATTAGCGTTCAGTACCAGGCCATGGACTTTGAGTATGCTGCCATCTTGGATGTTTAAAATGACCGGATTTTATGCAGCATAAAAGTTCATGATGCAGTTACCCTGATTTAAAAAGTGTGCATTGGATAAAATTAGGGATGAACTCAGGATACTGTTTCTTTCACTGCACCATATTAAATTGCATAGCATCATATTCTTTTGCAACATATCGCATTGAATTGCATTTTGCTAACTCAAATCATAAAAAATTGTACTGCATCGCAATAGGGGTGAATTATATCCTATCGCATTAGTAGTTGCTTCCTATGTATCTATTATGAATCGGGCCATTGTCAGTGTATTGAGAGATGTGTTCTGAACTGGCATCAGTGACAGAGATGGAAATCCCTAAAGGATATTGTTTTATCAGTCTTCTATTTTTAACTGAAAGAAAAATATTGATACAGTACACTATGAGTGAGGATTCCTATGATTATAATTCCAATGAAGTGTCTGTGATTAAATTTTTACTTGTGAATGACGTCACATAGATGATAAAAATATGAAACCAGAAACAACTAAATCACCCCAAAGATCAATGTATTATATTTAAATGATCAAAACTGATTGGCTTATTTTTAGGCCCCGCCATTCATTATGATTGGTTTGAGTTCTGATCTGTCTGATTAGCTTGACCTTATTTTTAGGCCCCGCCCTTCATTATGATTGGTTTAATTGAGTGTAATGTGGCCTGTAGATCCACCATCCATCCTTAGCACCAGGGCCACTGGAGCCGCCAGGGGGCAGCAGGGCGTTCTGCAGTGTGAAGCCTCAGCAATCCCGGGGGCGGAGTTCCAGTGGTACCGAGAAGGTCGCAGGCAAGTATGGGCCGAAGGGGACATGGATGTGGGCCTTTGGTTAGTCTGATCTGAAACTACAGTATATTGACAGGACAAAAACTTCATTTATTATGATCAGAGCATAATGGATAATGCTTAAGATATGGGTTTAAGATTAACTAACATGCCACATGCTTATATGTAATAAATTATGAGAGAAAGCTCTCCTTTAAATAATGCCAAGAGGAAGGAGAGCTCTGTAAATATGCATGTGATGCATATGTCCAGGTATAGTGAATTTGTATTATGTCCTTAATTCATATAAAAATTTGTGATTAGTTTTTATGATGGCTCAATGGGAAGTGCTGTGTGTGTGTGTGTGTGTGTGTGTGTGTGTTTGCATGTTCTTCTCATGTTTTATCTCAGTACTCTGGTTTTCCTCTGTAGTCCATAGACACGTAGTTGGTGAAATTTCCTTCAGAGTCGATGGCTGTAGTTGTCCTGTGATGGACTGGCATCCTGTACAGGGTGTCCCTCTATCTTATGATCTATACTGCCGGGCATAGTTAATATATAATGAGCTATTGGAAACCCTGAGCACTTACAGTTTAGTCCTTTTAGACGTAATATGTTTTTACTCTGTGTGACTTTTTTTCAGGATCCTCAGTGGATTGAATGGGGCAAAGATAGAAAACATGGGTAAAAAATCCAGGCTAGTCTTCTTCAACGTTTCTGAGGAGCATTACGGCAACTACACCTGCGTGGCCACAAATGTGATGGGAAACACTAATGCTAGCATGATACTACATGGTAAGTATTACTTCATATTATTGCTTATGAGGGTTTTACTTACACAAAAATGTTCTGAGGGCAGAAGGAAAAGCTATTGGTTCTGAGAGATAGCCAATCAGATTGTAGAGGAGATGGGTCAAAGCAACTAGAGGAGGTCAGACCAACAATCAGATGTCTGAGTTTTGCCTCCTCTAGTTACTTGGACCCACCTCCTCTACAATTTGATTGGGTATCTCTCAAAACCAATCAGTTTTCATTCTGCCCTCAGAACATTTTGAGGTAAGTAAAAGTGCCACAAGCCATATTATTATTACTGCTATGTAACAGCCTATACAAATAGATCTTATTAAATGGGATCTATTCAACCCTTTCCATTAATTCCTTGTGCATTTTTTGTCTTTTAAAAATCTCCCATGAGTTAATGTTTACAACTGCATTTGCAATCATTTGCATGTTACACTAAAATTGTCAAGCGTCTGAAATTAACATTCATCCATTCATCAACCTACAGTACCAGTCCTCCATGACTCCTCATCCAGTAAAGGGTCCTGTGTTGTGGAACTAACAGTTCTACAAAATTAACTGTTTTTTTTCCTGTGACATTTTTTTTGAATGGGAGGGATTACTCATTGTATGTAATGGGCTTTTGCGTCCCTCAAAACATGTAGAGTATCAAGCAGGGTCAAACATGGAAGAATGAATCAGCTTTCGCTTTGTCAGTGTCCCCTAACCATAGAACTGGTTTCCAGTATAACAGATTCTCTCGGAAATTTCTAGGACCAGGTGCTGTTCGCGACGTGAGTGGGGCATGCCTAACCAAGCACTCCTCCCTGTGCCTGCTATGGACTGCAGCTTTTCTGCTTGCCGCCCCCTTTTGAAAGAACTGTGAACTGCATCCAGCAAAGGGGCCGTTAAGGTCCAGGCAGCCATATGAAAACAAGCTACACAAACCAGTTCAGTGTCTGGTTCAGTCTTTGAATTTTTTCTTTTTGTGATCTGACAGGGATAAAGGTGCAGCAGTATCTTGGCATTTAAATTGCATTACTGAGAACAGCATTAAAGATGGTGTATGGTGTAAGTTTTTTGTATGTAAATCCATAGTACATATTATGAGACTTTAGTCATATTGTATATTATCCACAGTCAACACCCATTTTGACAGTTTTTTATTTTCACTGGGGTTTTTAATATGTAGATGAATTGTTTATTTAAATTATGTCTGGAGGTGCTCCGTATGTATCGGAGGTGTTATTTCAGTATTTGAAATTGTATGTTAACTTTATAAGTTGCTGTTCACTTTTTGGTTTTTACAAACTTCTAGAGATATTTTGTGTCTTCGCGCTGTTTTGTTTGAATTTTAATGTAACAGAAACATTAAAATTATGTTGAATATGGGTGATTTCGGTAACGGCACAATTGAAAATGTATGACTAGTGGATTCACCAATGAGTCTAAGAAATATTTGAACAGTTTCTTGCATCACATTCCATATTCAAGGGATTATTGGTATTTAAAACAAAAACATGTAATTAAGGAAGAGGAAATGCCATGTATAAAACAAAAGTCTAGTTAAAAAACTAGGTCATAAAACATATAGAGTGCAAACAGCTTGTGTAGTAATAGTGAAAAGCTGATACTGCAACAACAAGAATATACTTTTCATGGATATGCGTTACTTAAAGTATGCTGCTCTCTTCAGTTACTCATAGAGGTGTTTCATTCTGATTCATCACTGATCACAATGCACAGCTGTAGATCACTCACTTTCTAGTCTCATTCTGTATGGACTGAAATGGAAATAAAAATGTTAGGACTGTAAGGTTCAGTGTGATTATGGTTTCTGTTGAGGTTGAGTATTTATGAGTGTATGTGAGAGTATACAGTACAGTGCGACAAGGTGCATCTGAGTATGGGGCAGAATGAGCAGGAGTTAACAGCACTGCACTGTGTTATTTAGGAAAATAAATATCGTGAGAGAAATGCAGAAATCCTGATGAACAACCTTAAACCAAAACTGCAAAGTGTGAACCACATTTTCCTATTTTCAACCCAACGGAGATTGTTCAGATTTCAACAAAATCTTTCACCAGTGAAGTAGTATAGCCTAGATAAAACTGTCACTGTTAATCTCCATAGTGACCTTGTATGATGTCAGCAGTCCTGCTTAATATGTAATAAATACCAGTAATGCATATGTAACATGTAACGGTTCCTCCAGGGAGAATGGCAAACAGATACAAATGTCATGGAGGGGGTGGGGGGTTAAGGAACAGGGTGACACCAGAGAAGGGGTAGAATACAGAGAAAAGATGGGAACAGAGAGGGGGAGCCCAGCGGGACCGTCGGCCATGTAGGAATTAACGCCGCAGCCAGAGTCGGATGTATTTACTGCAAAAACGAAAACAAACATAGTAGCTCACCAGGTGTCAACTGACTACCCTGAAAAGTAAAAAACACAAATTATACCCTGTATTCTTATACATGTTGAATTCCTGCACATGAGATATCAGTTAAATACTTTACAGGGCTCACATTATTTGCAAGTTTTTTATAGAGGTAAAGTCAGATGGCCGTCCATAAGGGGAATTTTACAGATTTACAGGAACTCTGCAATCGTGGGTTTATACTGTAAATGTCGATTACACCAAATAGTAAGTCTAAATTACATGGAATAGTGAAGATAGATTTCACTGTAGAGTGATTCTAGATTATAATGAGCATTGAATTTAGGCTATATTGGGTAGTGAGTATAGTTTACACTGAATATTGAGGATAGATTACACTGTACAGTGAGGCTAAAGGAAGCTCTGACTCGTCCAATTATCAAATAGAAAAATATATATGTGAAATCAGAGATTATTTAAATATTGTTTTACAGGGCATTTGAGTAATTTTATTTGTTATTGGTTTTAATTGTATTAATACGAAATTGGCCAAACAAGTTTGCAATGATTTTTGCTATATAAGTATGCGTTACAAATGTTCTAAAAACCATTTAAATGAGTTATGTTACACGTAGACCTAACCACACTGTAAATGTGACCATCCGCACAAACAAAAACCAAGCCATCCAGCTGACCTCCAGCTTCTCACAACCTCAGAGCCGAGGCCTCAGGCTTATTTACAGACATAATTAATTCAACTATTGAATTATTTAAATTGCTTAGTGAAGTGATATCCTGTTTGTGATGGTCTGCCACCAGCATTACCCAGACAAAGTTAAGGTGTAAAGTTTTATTTACATAATGAATAGACTGTATTTTAAATATGACAATGCTATACTGCTGGAATTCATTTTCTCTAGTATTTCAATAAAATGGCAATTGCTTCGAATTTTCCCGAGCAGCCAGTCTGTGAGAGCTGGTCTATCATCCTCAACCCTAACATTATATAGTCTATGTTCCAGGGGCACCTAACCTGTCAGTCGATTTCGGTGGGATTCCAGGTAAAAAATGATTGGATTATTATTGGTGACCAACTGGTTCATTGGTGGAAAAATTCCCCCCAAATTCCCAGGCTGCATGTTGCAAGTCCATCCCTGGATTCAGTAAAAAACAACCTGTAGCATAACCAGTGCTCTACGAATTCTTCTGTGTATAAGAGACATCACCCAGGTAGATATATCTGTGTTTGAAAATGATCATAAAAAAGTATATTAAAATTTTAAACCATTGCCGATGTGATGTGACATAGTAATGTTTACACTTTATAGAAAATACACATTCCCATCTTGACATCAAAATATAAAAACAAAGTTTAATAAGTTATTATTTTGCATTGTTTTCTGAAACATGTCACACTTTAATTCAACCCCATCACAGTCATTTTCTAAATCATCTATTCATGTTTAGCACAATATTCTATATTTTATCATCATATTCTGGCATGACCTCTCAGCTTAGATATCTAAACACATTATAGTAAATAAACACATATTATAATTAAATTAAAAAAATAGAGAGAGAAAATGTCAAGCACTACCCACTACAGGTTACTAGTCTAATCTGTAGTATATCTTGGGACATTAAAAGTTCTTAAATGGCACCGAATCTGTAGAATTACCCACCTACTCCCCGTCTGTCTGGAGGGATCTGCACCATCCAGACCTCAAACCCCCTCGTAGATTAAGCTGTCTTGCTGTGTTCCGCTTAAGACGTGTGTTCGATGTCTTTATATGTACCAAAGTAGAATAAAAGCGTCTTTATGCTTGAATAAGTGAAAGGCTTGCGTGATCAAATATCATTATGATAATGTATTGCGGTCTTTTCAGTCATTATGCTTGTTTCATTATAGTCCCTTTATAATGACGTGCTTACCATGGATACAGGATCGGCAGCCTTTGGTCCTGTAAATTAAGATCGATATTTATAAACTATATGACGAGATTAGAGCGTTCGGCTCGTGGAGGTTTATCCTCAAACAGATAATCAAATGTCAACATGTGTTGCAGGAAAAAAAGTTCCGTGTTCATTCACAGTAATGGTTCTGATAATTACTCTCATTATTGTTGCATTTAGTGAATGTATTAAAATATAACAAATATGGCTAAAGACATATTACAGGAAATACCTTTATGTTAGATTAATTGGGCTACAAATATACCTTTTAACATTATTAGCTTTTTGGAGTGAAACGGCTTCATATTTTCGGCCAGCACTCAGCGGCTTATTTCCGAAAAATTTCTGCATGGCACCTTCCAAGGGGAAAAGGGACGTTTGAAGGAAAGCGGTTGTCACGTCATTAATCACACTGCTGCCTGCCCTCCAAGGACAAAGCGCAAACACTTTCCTCTCGCCTTCTGTCATGGCATTTTGTCTTGCCTTTGGATATACATCTAATTCCGAATATGTAAATGGCGCAAACTCTATCGATAGTCCAGCCTCGTTCATATTCCGTTCCAAAGTTAAAGAGACAGGTATATAACGGAGGCACGGTACATTAAATGGAAACTTCAGCACGGAAATATTTAATGCAAGTGACCTAAAAAAAATGAAATGCTCTTTAAATTCACAGGCAAAATCTATACTGGTGTTGCTCGTCATTTGAATGCTCACTCACTACTGACAAAACGAAACTAGTTTTGCAGGGAAAATAAATGCTTTGAACGATTTTGAAAGAGCCTGATATATTTCAGTTTGCTTTTCTATAGCCTCATACCAAAAGAGATAATTAGTGCACAGATGCACTAATTGTTGCATGTAAACACTGCGACCACGGGGCATCCGTCAGATTGGCAGCCAGAACGTTTGCTTGGTAGGATTCCAGTAGGTGAAGGCTTTACTGTCAACAATTATTTACTCAAGGAATTACGAGGAAGTCGGCAATCTGCGCTCTGCAAGTATAAATTGGATAGTACACATTAGTCAGCCCCTTGCAGCACTTTACAACTGAGGCGAGTTTAAGTCCGTTCTGACCTCTCCAGGAGTCGAGTAAGGATGCATCAAGACTGCTAACAAGCCGAATGTTCTTCCTGTGGTTAAAACTCCTACCACAACGTTTTCAGTTTACTGTAGGCCAGAGCGAGCAGTATGTTGGCTCCCAAACAGAGGTGTTGCAGTATTCTAGTTTAATCTATTACGGACAAATGTGTGGGCTCATTTTTCTGTGTCTAGCACAAATAACATCTTGAAATATTTCAAAGCTATAGGAAGCATGTCTAAGATATGGAGTTAAATAATAGACGAGCCTCCGTTTCAAAATGAAACAAAGGCTTCTATCCGACTCCAGAAAACGAAGCCCTCAGAGGTAAAGCCTGGTAAGGAAACATTTTTCCTATTGTCACTTTTTCGTGACAGAATTTTTTTTTCTCAACTTAATTATTGCTGGTTTCTAGATCTTTACTTTTTTTCTAAAATCCTCTTTATGTTAGCTGAATACATCTTTTCTTTTGCTGCCTTGGCAAGAGGTGAGTCAGTTCTACATCAACCACCTGCAGACTGACTTGTGCCTAGTTATACAATGCTGTTCAGTGTACCAGCATCTCTAAGCCATCTTTTAAACACTGCGGAGTGGACATTTGACATAGAGTCACAGGCAGAAGCCCGTTAGACTAGCCTAATGCATATCAACAATGCCAAGGACCAATATGAACAAAGAGCAGGAAACACACCAAGTCATACTTCTTGTGAGGAACAGGTGGAACAAATCAAAGCATGACTAGACCCAGTCACCTGACTCTATCCCTTCATACAATAGCTTATTATTAGCAGTATGCAGGCTGCGGTCTATTTTAGAAGCTTAATAGCAGTGGAGAACATTAACACAAGCCCGTGGAAGTGCCTGGTATAAATTCCAGGCAATTATGTTGATAGCGAGGCTCAATTTAACATCCAGTGTTCTTCTGCAATCAGAAATTGCACAGTACTAAACTGATTTAAGGTTGTAAGTGCAGTTGAGGGTGACTGATGGAGCGAGTGTCTTTAAGACAAAAACAGTAATATAGCATTTTGAGAGAAATAGGCCCAAACAACTCCAGCCTATTTTTGGCTCATGGGAGTTTTCAGTTTCAGATTGCAAAGGAGGCGGGACCAACTGATCAAATGTCTTGGTCCCGTCTCCTCCCATTGCCTCCTCTACAATCTGATTGGTTATCTCTCTGAACCAATCATTTTTCAATCTGCCCTCAGAACACTTTTGTGTGGGTAAAACTTCCACGAGTCTATTTTTGTCTTGATTTGACATAATTATCTACGCTCCCTACAATCTGGCAATCCTGGAGGGAATGAAATAACATGGTGTTCACATGCATCAGTAATAATACATGTTATACCGGGATCTGCGGTACAGGGTCATGGGACAGCCTGAAGTCTATTCCAGTCAGGGTAGGGTACCAGCCAGGGGGACACTCCAGTCCATCACAGGTCACTCACACACAAACAGGTATTTCCCTTGGTCTGTGTTGGAGGGCCGATTAGAAAATATAGGTTTTCCTGAATAGCACTGTCCCCTGTACCAGAAACGCAGGCACCGTGGGTGGGAAATCACCCAGATGTGTACTCATCTGGTTATCCAACCTGTGGTGGAAATCTGGACCTTCTGTGCCTGTATTTGGTCAACAGAATTGGCAGATTCGTTTTATTGGGAAAGAGCTTTCAACCTCCTGCAACTGATTGAAATTAAGCCACCGTCTGTTCCTCTCAATGTGTGATGTAGGATATTGACAGCCAGACTAAAGTATCTGAAAATGTCTTGGTAAACTACAATGTAAAGTAGGTATAAGTGTCCTGAAACAGTAATACTCAACATCTCTATTACAGGGATTAGACACCAGCCACACATAAGCAATCTATCAAGTATTCTTGGACGCAGGACAAAATTTTAACATGAAGATCAACATGTTTTGTAACAAATTATTGCAAATGCACACAATTTTAACAGCATGAAAACCTTGTGATTAAGTACTCAGGTGGGAAGAATGCCTGCATAATTACCAAGTGATTTTTAAAATATCATCTAACACTAGACTCTAATTTATACATAAGAATATTGCATTATACTACTGTTTCTCGCACACTGATCAAGATAAATGTTACATTTAAAAAAGACACAGAACCAAAGCAGGCATTGTGTGTGTGTTTTTTTATTTGGAATGAAACAAATATGTTAACCCATTACAGAATATTACTAGAAGGACATCTCAACGGTGTATATAGTAAACCACCTGCAATGTATTATGCACATTCATTTTTATTTATTCACTGATGCTTGTTTGGTTGCATATTAGTTTGTTTTCATTTTGGGGACCTTTGTGTTGGGATTTATCTATGCAATGCTTCTAGACAAACAAAACATTCCCTTATTCAACAAACAAACATATGCACCAAAATGTGACATGCAAAATTTACCATATACACCAACAAGTAATATTTTACTTAGAACACACTAGGACTGTTCACTCCTACAGGCAACACATGTGGCCGCCTAGGGTACCGACTTGCCCACAATTTCAGTTTGCCTCAAACGGGAAGGGGGTGCAGCACTGATGATTGCCTGGGATGCCGCATTGGCTAAGGCTGGTACTGCTTGTAACATCAAGATTATTTACTGGAGATTTTAACAGATTCAGAATAATTAAATAAATGACTTCAGTGTTAATAAATCCATTTTTTTTTTTTGCATATTGCCACAATTTAGTGCATAAATTCAATGCATTTAGGTTTACATGAAACCAAAATCTGTACAGTACAGTTCATCATTGTAACCATGGTTTTGGTGAACAGGCCACAGCTTTTGAAGGTGGAACTTTAGCAGCTGAAAGGCAATTTTAGCAGCATCAGACAACAACATAGACTGAAGACTATGATGACAAAGTATGAATCATTAATAGTTTCTTCCATCATCAATTTCTTTATATTATATATTAGCATCATCCAAGGAGTGCTTTCCGATCACAAAATGATAATCAGATGCCTTGCTCAGTTACTCTGTGAAACTGAGCAATCATTACTTAGCAATTAAAACGAACTCCTTTTAGTAAGATGTGCATAACACAATCTCTTACGTATGTCATATAAGCAAACATAAATAAACACTAGATTTAGTACCAAAAAAGCAAGAAGAATTGAAGGTTTAAATCAAATATTAATCAGTAAACACCAAATATTACTGACAAATGCTCACCATCAAAATGGTCAACGTCAAGATATTATTCGGCATTGATGTAATTCCACAAAAGTATACTCAGTAATGACACAATCAGTCCAAAAGAAACATATTAGCAGATCATAACTTGATATTAGATTGCCAAAAAAATCATTGCTAATAAATATTACTTTTGTGCTTGAAGACATAATTCTACAGTCTATAAGAATAACACATCACACCAAAGCTGGCATCCTTCTGGCCAAGGACGACATCAAAACTTCAGCAAGACCTGAGCGAGGACGATGATGAGTAAACTGCTGAGGGAATATTCCATCATGGTGCCTGCGCTCCTTTCCTGCACTGACATGAGCCCTGCAAAGGAGAGTGGACACTCAAGAAGAGCTGTGGCCATTATTAAAGGGGCACCACTGCCCCTGTCCACTGTCGTTATCGCGGTAACCCACCAACACAATAGCCACTGTGTTTATCACACAAAATCGGAACAGATGATGTTCTTATCACGGTAACATATCCACTTATTACAAACACCCATCAGTTGCGTATCCTATCAAACACAACAGCTTTAATGCACAAACAACCAAGTTTCTTTACTGAAAAGACTATTAACACAATATCTTTCAAGCTATGTTTTATTTTTTAGTATCAATTGTAGTATTTTAGTAGCAGTGACTTCTAAGTAATGACAGCTTCGGGTTAGAAAGCAGCCAGTAACCCTTGACCGGTTGAGGGTCTTGGTTAAGGACCCAACGGTGATGATTACTCTGCTGGCCATAGGATTTGAAACCACAACCTACTAGACACAGGAACAGATCTGTAGCTCACTGAGACACATACTGTCCCCAGCATGACAACTCAATGGATTCATCATGAGCCTCAATGATGATTCTAACACATAACTGCACACCTAATGTTGCATGGAATCAGAGAAGCTGACCGGAAATACAAATCGTAGCTTTAAATAATGTTTAGAGACTGCAGTCTCACATTTAGGACAGATGTACTAATATGATTTTATGTGTTTTATATGGTAAAGATAATGATATGACACAAAAAAAGAAAATACGATTAATGTCTTTATATAGAATACTACTACATTTAGAATTTACTTAAAAAAAAAAATCTTAACTTTAATCATGGTTTCCGTAATGTAATAAAAGTAAACAGCATATTTTCAGCATGAAAATTTTTGCATTCACTTATCCCCTAGCACAAACTTAACTGAAACTGAAATTTCTGTTATCAACTATTATCTGTTAGCGAAAGACATCATCATCAGATGCTCTGATTTGTTTCTTAAATCGCATATCTCCTGAAGACATACTTAATATGCCAGGCAGACTGAGATCTTGGGTTAACGTCACGTGAAGGAAGTACTAATTCTTAAAGAACATCCACAGAGACGCATGAAACACAGTAAAATAAAAATGAAGAATGGATACTTACATGAAGATTCTGTTACAAATGCCAGCAAAATTCAGCCAGATTATGTTGAGGTTTTAAATATCAAAAGAAAAAAATATATGTTAATATAAATGCATTTACCTTTTCTGAAACACACACACACACACACACAGATTACATAATAGCAAAAATGGCAGCAACTTGTGATTTTGACCCATTTACTGTGAATCACGTACATCACATATGGTCCCCCTAATGTCAACCATGGACCCCCCCCCCCCCACCCAATCTTACATATGATTTTATGTATTCAAGGGCCCCTGATAATTGCTGAGCCCTCTGAATCTGACTTTGCAACAGTACCGATTCCCCTCTGACTCCCCTATGTGTGTATACCGCACACACAGTCACACACACACGCACGCACACACACACGTACACACACAGACACACACGTACATACACATACACACACTCACGCACGCACACACACACGTACACACACACACACGTACACACACACACACGCACACACACACAGGCCCACACAGACACACACACGCACGCATAGAGTACAGGCCAAAAGTTTGGACACACCTCATTCAATGTGTTGTCTTTATTTTCATGACCATTTGTAGATTCTCACTGAAGGCATCAAAACTATGAATGAACACATGTGGAGTTATGTACTTAACAAAAAAAGGTGACATAACTGAAAACATGTTTTATATTCTAGTTTCTTCAAAATAGCCACCCTTTGCTCTGATTACTGCTTTTCACACTCTTGGCATTGTCTCGATGAGCTTCAAGAGGTAGTCACCTGAAATGGTTTTCCAACAGTCTTGAAGGAGTTCCCAGAGGTGTTTAGCAAGTGTGCAAAGCAGTAATCAGAGCAAAGGGTGGCTATTTTTAAGAAACTAGAATATAAAACATGTTTTCAGTTATGTCACCTTTTTTTGTTAAGTACATAACTCCACATGTGTTCATTCATAGTTTTGATGCCTTCAGTGAGAATCTACCAATGTAAATGGTCATGAAAATAAAGACAACACATTGAATGAGAAGGTGTGTCCAAACTTTTGGCCTGTACTGTACATATAAATATATGTGTGTGTGATTATATTTATGGTACAGCTTGTGTTAAACATGCATTTTTCATGAGTAATACAACACACACTGCACATGCACGTGTCTATGGAGGCAGCACTGTGTGTGTATAGATTGTACTGCTTTTGTCAAATGGCCACGCATCGAAGTGGGTAGTACAAAGTGTATCACACGTGTGCATATTTATGCATCCAGAACTGCATGCTCACTAACCTTGTAAAACAGAGCGTTTGGTAGCTTCTATAGTAAAGAACACATAAAATGAAGCAAAATAATATATAACATATCCTACACTCAGTGAGAACTCGCAGACTTTGGAGTAGAAATACACGTGAACCAGAAAGGCGAAGTGCTGTCCTCCAGTTTAACATTACTCATCATTTACCAATATGTTAATAAGTTGCATGATTTCCGGCAATCTGATTCAACGATGAAAATCTTATGTAACATTAAATACTTCAAATTAAAATCTACATACTTGTTAAAATATTTTGGTACCACTTTACAATAAGACGCCCTTTTGCCACTAGTAAATGGTAGTAACTCATTAATAAAAAGAAAACTGTTTAAAATTGTATATTAATAATTTACAAAGTGTTACAACCTAATTAATAACCAGATTATAAACCATTCATAAACTCTTTATATGGGTAGCCTTATTGTAAAGTGCCACCAATATTTTTGTATATATTTTTCTGGTCACACTTTACTTGAGAGGATATGAATAATGTAAAAAGTGTAGTACATACTTTAGTAGTACATGCTTACTTGCATGAATTAACCAATAACTAAGTGTTATATACATAACGATCCCCTGCTTGTTCATCATTAATCAGTCATGACAGTTCATGTATTCCATTCATACACTATATGAATGAACAGTTAACTACTTAGTTAATAATGGTAAGACTTCACGAGAGGGCAAAATTACTTAACTCATTTACTACTGAAGAACAAATCATGAACTAGTATAGGCTTCCCTATGAAATACATGAATTGATAATTGATTGATTATGAATGAACGTGGGATTAGTACTTAAACACTTAGTTAATGGTTAATTAATGCATTAAGTAAGCATGTACTAATACATTATTAATGTCCCCTCAAGTGAAGTTGCCATTTTGTCTTATTATTGTAAATGAGGAAGATTTATCAACCATATGTAGGGTTTATAATCCTCCTGTTTATTCTCCTTGTGTAAAAAAACAGTAATGAAAATATATTGCATATATTGTACATACAGTAAGCCATAGCAATATTGCAAACAGAAGTTGGATTCTGAGGAGTTTCAAAGATAATAATCCTTACTTACCATAGAGAACCATGCTTGCATTTGCAATACCAAGGTTGTTTTTGGCAACACATGAATAGTTTCCGTAATTATCCTCTGACACGTTGAAGAAGATCAGCTTTGAAAGTTTGCCCTGGCTTTCTACCTCGGAGTTGTAAGAGCCGCTCACCACCCTGCAAAGTGATTGATTAAGGGTTCACATCACATGGGACGCCTTTTATTCTGACCAAAAGCATAAAAATGTCATAATCAAGGAAAAGACCATATTAGTAAAAGATCATTGTATAATTTGATCAGGAGTTAAGAAGATTGACTATAGCTGGATGAGTTCCCATGGTTACCTTTCGTTATCTTTGTACCACTCAAAATTTGCCGCAGGTTCAGCCTCCGCTTCACAACCAAGGACAGCCTGCTGGCCAACGGGCACACCAACATTCTTGACCTCCATCAGGGTAGGAGGATCTGCAGCCAGCAGTGAGGGAATGTAATGACCATTGGATATTAATACTGAAACAATTGACATATTGATAATAATTTATATTTAGTTAATATAGACATAAACAGAAACACTGATTAACTCACAGTTGACTTTTAACTGCAAAGTTTTTGCATCTGTAGACACATCATTCATTGCTGAGCACTCATATGTTCCAGCTCTGTGCCTGGAAATATCTTTGATTTCCAAGTATCCATCGTCGGAAACAAGGGAATAAGCTGAGAAGGCAAAGACAAAGATTGAGGATAAGTCATGTTACATGCAAACCGTCAATTTTTATGCTCATGATTAAATGAACTCCTTACATTTCTTAAGGTCTTGATGTGGATTATGAACTTATGTGGCAGTATTTCTTCACTGCCAGGGGTCTTCCAGATTAAAAGAATGAAAAACTATGAAAATATAAACCTTTTATATTATGATGACAGTGAAAACTGTAACGATTTGGAGCATTATCTATATATGGGCTACAGAAGATGATCGTGGATGATTAACTAGTCCTAAATAAATCCTCCCCACCATCTTTGTTCCAGTTGATGATGGGTTGCTATGTCCTGTCATAATCAAGAGCCTTTCATAGCTGCTTATCTAGTACAGGGCCACAGTTACCTAGGGCTGGCCAATATATATCAATAAAATATCATATCGTGATTATGAACATTCATGTCGTCATCAATTTCAATATTATGAGCACTGAGATACAACTTTGTTGATAAACTTGTTTTCTTGAATAGTCATAATGCATTATTTGTACACAGATTCTAAAAAAGTTTTGAGTCACTTTTTGGCGTAATTTTTCATTATACCTGTCACATGCTCTATAACAATTAGTAAAATAATTTGGTCACTATAATCAGAAAACCTCAAAATCACCTGCCATATTTTATTTCCTACATATGAATTCTGGAATATTGTAATTATTATCAATATTGTGAAAATCATGATATTACTTTTATGGCATATCGGCCAAACCTGCAGTGAACCTGAAACCTATCCCAGAATGCAGCTGGTGTCGCAGTCCATTACGGAGGACATGCTCACGAACATCCTCATGCTGCTAGCAATTTACAATCAGCAATTCACCTAACTGTACAGCTATGGATTCTGGGAGGAAACTGAAGCAACAGTAATATTTGCAGGTTCAGCAAATTGAGTAAAGTTTACATTCGTAGAAGGAAACCTGAGGAGAAACATATACAGAGCACTTAGTGTAAAATGCCTTTCAGGCTTGAGCTCACGTCTGGATTTACTGTCAAGCTCTTGCCAAAAACGGGACAAAGAATCCAAAATATCAGCTTTAAAAATCATCACTCGCACCTATTAGCGGTTTAGGCAAGAGGAAGGGAACCTTTTAGCTGTCAGAACTGAAGTATGGACATACTTGTCTTCTTCTACACGTCCCTGGGCGTTGACTGTGGGAGGACCAGAGCGGTATACTCTGCATACTAAGCTTGGACTGGCCGTGCGAGGCCGATCCGGGGAGTCACGAGGCCAGCCATCAAAGTCACCGCAGGGCGGTGATGGATCAGACAAGCTCAGGGAGCGAAGGCTTGGGATACTTTTATTTCCCCACAGGGGAGCCGGGGTGGGCCCGGCCCACCCAATCTTGATCTTAATTCACCCTAAGGCTCAGCCAATAGCAACCAACACAGATTTTTTTTATCAGTTTATTTTCTTTTCTAAGCTGTAAGGACCACAGGACTCAACCTAACACATTTTGGTTTTGGCTAAATAATTTTAAAAATATATGAGTTATATCGTATTTAAAATAACCACGACAAAGAAATTTACTTTCATGCCTCGAAAACTCTCTTTGCTGTATATCTCCACGAAACCATGGGGAAAATCTCTGAAAATTAGCGAGATATCATCTGCTAGCCATGCGGTAAACTGGCTGGAAGCACACCCTGCTCCGCCCTGTGGGGACATGTAAAAGGTCAGTGTTACATTTAATGCTGCCTTAAGAGGTACCCCATGCGCCCCTACTCTTACAGACAACTCCCCCAGCCAATTCTTGCTGCCAGTTCCCCCAGCCAACCCAGGGCATACTGTGCCCCACCCTAGATCTGAAGTTGGGTGCACCACTGCAGTTAAAAAGGTATCCCACAGAAATATCTAGGTCAAATCCCAATAAACCCCAAACAATGCAGAGTCTATTCTAGGAAAAGAATTCAGCTTAATAGCATCTGTATGATTGTACATCCTTTCTGCCAGAAACACTTAGCTTATTTTTCTAATGTGTCTTTGTTTGATGCCAAGACTCTTTAATTTCCAATATTACAGCCAATAATGGGAAGCTGATTAGATCCCTAACTGTTATCCCAATGTTCCAAAGGAGCGACCCTGACTTGCCATGTTTAATGCGCCCTTTCTGGTACCATCTGCCTGTTATCCTTTCCTCAGTAAATGGGGCCAGAGAACGGACCCTCGACATGAAAGCAGGTGTTGTTTCAGCTGGAAGAGAATCTAAATATTTACATATCCATTGCACAGATGAGGGACAAAAAAAATCTCCGGCAGTCTGAACTGTAAGATGGTGAGGGTAGCTGAGAGTGGGGAAAAGCACAAGCCCAACGCGGGGGTCAGTGTCTTATCCATGTCCAAACTGATGCCTTTTGTCAAGCTTGTCTTTTGTGCACCAATCCCATTTTTTTGGCTTGTCTCTGAGAAGGGATAATATAAAAACTCTGGTAGGGAATTATTATTATTATTATTATTATTATTATTGCTGTTGTTGTTGTTTTATAATTTCCTTAAGGCTATTCCTCTACTGATTGTGATTTAATATAATAAAAAATAACAAATAATAAAATTAAAACTACAAAATGCATTAACTCTCCAAATATTTTTCATCCTACTTTTGTTTTTTGTTTACAAATGTACCGATATTCCTACATTTAGCTACCCTTCTTCCCTCGTTCTTTTCTCTTTATGTCCTTTGCATCTGGAATGAATGCAGAGCGTAAACAGAAAGGATTTCTGTGATTTGCGATCATCACCATTAGTAGTAGCATCATTACGTTTGTTACTATTATTATGGGTATTATTGTGCCACTTAATGATGTTTGTAGTGATGTTTGATGTTTCGTTTTTGAAAAGAACTGAAAAATGTTGATCACAAACAAAACAACTTTCCCCACTGTCCACAGAGAAGCCTTACCCTTACAGTCCCTAAACAAATAACAACCAACTCGTCATGCACCTTTTGCTCATGGTAATTCAGATTTCAGTAAAATGCATCGAAAATGCTTTCGACTGTTAACAGACTTTAAGGAAGTGAGGCAAAGGAGAGTGGCTCAGAACATGTGTGTGACCGGGAGAGGAGAAAGCCCGCCGTCTCGACACGTACCTGTGGGTGACACTCGTTTCCAGCTTATGACGGGTTCAGGATTTCCGCTAGCGGAACACATCAGACTGACGTCAGAGCCCTCCATCAGTGCCACGTCCTCCGTTAAAAATGTGATCTTGGGAGGGACTTGAGGGGAGGGAAAAAGGAGAAGAAGCAATACTCTACATCACCAAATTAGTAACAGATCAGAGAGATGCTTTACTTCATGGTGGCCAATGAGAGCTTTGCTGAACCATGTATATCCTGTGAATGCTTTATATAAAACACCTGTGCATAATACAGTCAGGATCATAAATATCTGGACAGAGACAAAGTTTTTCAATTTTTATGTTCTGTTCATTACCACAATAAATTTTAAAAGAAACAAGTCAGATGCAGTTGAAATGCAGACTTTCAGCTTTAATTCAGTTGGTAAAACAAAAACATTGTATAAAAATACGGGGAACTAAAGTAATTTTTCTACACAATCCCCTCCTATCAGGGGCTCATAAGTAATTGTACAAATTAATATAACTGCAAATAAAATGTTCAATTTTTAATACTTAGTTCAAAACCCTTTGCAGGCAATGACTGCCTGAAGTCTTGAACTCATGGACATGAGCAGACGCTGGGTTTCCTCCTTTTTAATGCTCTGCCAGGCCTTTACTGCAGCAGCTTTCAGTTGCTGTTTCAGTTGCTCACTCTGTGTAACACAGCGGTGTTCTAACATCTCAACACTACTTTCATAATCTGAATCCAGCACTTCATCGACTGATTTTTGGCTTCATATTTCTCTGACAAGCAGATATGGAAAAGAGATGTCTGGATTGATGTTTGTTGTATTTCATGTTTCAGTTCACCAGGTTTCCATTTAGGTTGTGTGGCGTTCCAGAGCAAATCTAGATGTTCCACACTGGTGTTGGAGACTTACAGTAGCAGGAGATGTCGTGAGATTTCATGTGGAATAAAGGTGAGGGGGTATGACGCACCTTGAACAATAACGTAGACCATTGTCTTCCGCATCCCACGGGGGGTCTGTGACACACAGACATACTGACCATCCTCTTGAATGCCCACGTCATTGATCCTGATGACAAACTCGCTCCTGCTCAGCAGCTCCAGGCTAACTCTCCGGTCGGCCGTCCACTTGGTCTCTCCCGTATACAGGAGATTTGTGCGGTTCAGCCAGGCTGAGAGAGTGACCTCGTCATCCTGTGGGCACCTGGAGAACAACGGCAGAGACACACGTTTGTGTTATATCTTCAGCGATAATATTCATGAATTGAGAAGACAATTAGGGATGTTGAAAAACTTCTCTGGGGCAGGAATGCACAGGTATGTAAGGTGAACCACAATTGGTACATAAACTTCATTCTAAGAATCTCAGAAAAACTTTTTGATCAAAAGTAACCTCACAAGGACCAATACAATAGGAAGAAACAGGATTTTATCATCACAATTACAAACCGCAATGCAGTTTTAAATTGTTTTCATTAAAAAAAGGTTCAAACTAATTTTCATAAATTTGTCATCAGCAAATAAAAGTGAAAAATCCCATATGAATTGTATTCCCAAGAGGACACAAAGATCACAAAATCTAACAAAGCAAACAGGAGCTGGCATGGGCTGGCATCGTATTTCCTTTTTATTGCTGTCCCTGAAATACTGGCATCACTGCCAGTGTGTCTGCCCTTGTATCAGTAGACTAGCCTTAGCCTCTGTCTAACTGGGCTTGTCTTTAAATCACAAAGCCCACCTCATCATCTATATCACTGCCAAAGTGCACCTACAGAACAGATTTTTGTCTTTCCATAAAACTGAGAAACAGTGAAATGGAGCCAGAGTTCTAAGCAGTTGGCATGACTACGCTCCAGGGAGACTGGATCAGACTCCCCAGCCTAGCACAGGTTAATGCTGTCAATCATGTCGCATTAAAACAGTCCATGGCAGTGTTTCCCAATCCGGTCCTCGGGGACTCGCAGACAGTCCACTTTTTTGCTCCCTCCTAACCCGTAGATCCGGAGTTCAACAGGGTACGACATCAGCTCAACTGTTAAGACACTCACTTGGGAATACGTGTGTGAGTATGAAGCAAAAACTGCATTATCGTTCTGAACTACAAATGGGATAATTTGACTTAATTTGACAAATATGCCGAATGTCTTTTACACCAAGAACAAGAAACACCACAAAATGACCATGGAACATGTCCTTCAGGTCTGGTGATCCTGTGGCCCGAAGCAATGATGGGCAACTAGCGTCCAGCCGGGCGTTTCTGGCCGCCTTCACTCTGTTTTCCATATTAAAAGTATGTTTTGCAAATGAACGAAAGAGAAACACTTTGGAATAAACATGCTGGCTGACCACTAGGAGGCACTGGAAACAGTTACCCAGAGAAATGTAGAACACTAAGAGCGAGCTTAATATCTTTTTGAAATATATATCCGGTACAAATAACGTGTTCTTTTCCAAACTGACTGCCATCCGATCATTACTGACAAATGTCTGTACCTGTCTTCAGAGTTTCTTTTCATTTTATGTTGTGCATTATATTGTTTGTCTTTTAATCTATCTTGGTTAAATGTTATTCACCATTATCATCCGTTCAGTCGAGTACAACTCTCGGTCGCTCTATGGATCAATGCTTTCCATGTCTTCTGATCCATTGCGAATTCTTTCAGTTCTGCAATGCTCACTACAGTGTCATCGGTGATGGTATCTAGCCAGTGAGTTCCTGGTCAATCCTCTTCCTCTTTTGCAACATCCTTCTCCAGTGATTTGCTTTGCATGACATGACCAGAAGAGCTTTTATTTTGTTATATTAGCCTCTAATGAGAGTTTTGGTTGAATGTGTTCCAGAACTGATTGGTTAAAAGTTCATAATTATCCAGCTCAATATTAAGTACTGCCCAAGCCCACTTAGATGGTTTGTTTACTTTGCATTTTTCATGTTTTTCGTGTTTAGTCTTTCTCCCTTCCATGCATTTTAAAAGTTTGCTGCAATGTTTTCTAGCACACATAGTTTCGCTTTGTATGATAGTCATGTCATTCAGACCGTGGTATATGGAATTTTGCAGGAATTTTTGAGTAATATGTTAATTCGTTGTTAACATATAGGCTTACACATGCCTATGCATTTGTGTTATTTTATGCTAATTTTATAACATCATAACAATTTTATATTGCTTATACATTATGTGCTGAGCCAATGCTGGAGTGGCTAATCAGAATACAGACAGCACACCCCCCCACCAACTCGATAAAACTGATTAAACCCATCATAGTTACTACTACATTTTATGTCCCAACTAGGGCTGCTCTGTCCCAGGCCAGTTTACACACAACAAATCCATAACCATTTCCATGACACTAAAGACGCACTAAAACAGGGATCACCAACGTGGTGCCCGCGGGCACCAGGATGCCCCCGAGAACCACATGAGTCACTCGTGGACTTGTTCTAAAAATAGCACAACTCACTACTGAGCAGCATATAAAATTTTATGTTATCCTGTTGCTATTCTTCTTTAATCACATTTGCATTTATATAGATTTGAAAATGACAGTATCTAAAAAAAGAATTTAAAACATGTTTATTATACATGAAGTTTAGATAAGTTTAGGAGGGCGTTTCAATCTGGTAGCCCTTCGTATGGCTCAGTACCTGTGAAGTACCTCTCAGTTTCAAAAAGGTTGGTGACCCCTGCACTAAAACATGTACAATACGTGGCAAGGTATGAAGGCCTTCACAGATTACAAGTCCTACTCACACACCATGGATTGTGATACCTGTCTCCATGACAGGCTCAACCCTGGCCAGTTTAATGTGGCACAGAAGAAGCCCCTCCAAACGCTGAAAAGACACTCCACCTACATACAGCAGACGTAAGGAGCACCCAGTGTAACGAGAACCTCAGTAAGGTGGCTGGTCCTGACAATATCTTAGGTAGGTTTCTCACGGACTGTACTCATGAACCGAGAGGTGTTCTGACAGACATCCTTAACGCCACATTCAGACAAGCATTTATCCTTGAGTGCTTTAAAACCACTACAATCATACAGTGCCTAAGAAGACAACTGCTTCAGTGCTTAATGACTATCGATCCGTAGCTCTCACTTCTGCTGTAATGAAGTGCTTTGAATGAACCTCCCTGCCTCCTCCAATCCATGCCAGTTTGTATGCTGCTCCAACTGATCTACCATAACCTAGACCCTACACACCAAACTGAAACACCAGGACAATAAAAACGAAGAACGCAAGAATGTTGATCATCGATCTCTGCTTGCCATTCAGCACAATAAAACCTGAACGACTTCTCCAAAAGCTATCCCAGCTTGGCCTGAAAACATCATTATGTAACTTGATCCTGGACTTTCTGATAGAGAGACCCCTGTCTATCAGGTTGATGACATCATTTCTGAACACAGGAACTCCCCAAGGTTGCTACCTTAGCCCCCAACCATTCACATTCCTGGCATCCGACCACCTCTAATCACATCAAGTATGCAGACAACACCACCACTATTGGCCTTATGAGTGAAGGAGATTAGCCTGCATGCAGACAGAAGGCAATAAAGCTGATGGAACAGTGCATGGCCCACAATTTGCTGCTAAACATTGTGGACTTCAGAAGAACCTAGGTGGAGTAAAACACTGTACATCACTGGCTCTGGTTCTGGGTGTGCACCTAACTGAGGAACTCCCCTGGAACCAGCATGTAACCTCCCTGACCAAGAAGGTGTCCTATGGCGCTTGAAACAGGCGAGACTGCCATCTCTCATCCTGTCCATCTCCTACAGAGGCACCATCAAAGTGGTCCATGCAAACTGCATCACCAACTGGTCCTGCAAAATGTCAGACTACCAGTCCCTCCAGCCGGTCATCAAAATTGCGGAGAAGATTGCTAGGACCGCTCTGCCATTATTTATTGCACATTCTTTTCATTCGATTCCATACCAGATTTGCACATTGGCTCCCACCAATCAGGTGTATTTCTTTCGTCTATGTATTATGATATGGCCATGTCTTAAAATGTCATATCGTGACAAAAGAGCATTAATGATATTTCACCTCAGTGTGTGACTCCATGCATCATGTCTGAAGTTGACGATAAAAGATCGTTTGACATGTTCATCCTTTCTCATCCAGGCCACAAATCAGCAATTATGTGGAGTGAATAGATAATAAGCTATAAGTTGCACAGGAAAGAGGGTCTTCAGATTAGGGTAGATACTGGCAGAGTTAATCAGCAGCCTCACAGGACCTGTTTAATAAGAACAGGACATGACCACGTTCAGTGGCGCATATTACTCAGTGGATCACTGAAACTGTCATTCTGTTTAGAGGAAAACAGTGTTGCAATGCATTTTATTCAGGACTGATACATACATACAGTAAGGTATTCAGAGGTGGGTAGTTCATGTTCAGAGAGTAAAAGTCCAGAGCAAGATTTTGTTTTGACCAACCAGTTAAGTATAAAGAGTCACAGTCACACAATACTCGGCTGGTTGGTTGAAAGAAAATGGACTTTATCTGGACTTTTACTTTCCTGACGTGAACTACTCACCTCTGAAGATATTCAGTCACAGAGATGTTGAAATGTTGAGATATTCATCTATCTGCCCATCTTCCATCTGCTTTTCCAGTGCAGGGTGACAGGGTTCCTAGAGCCCTTTCTGAGAAGCATGGGGCAGGAACACCTTGGATACGATGCCAATTTGTTCAGATGATCAATCTCAGAGAAAAGAATTAAGTTTCAGATGTCTGGTCGTCGACAAAATCTAATATTGCACAAAATAGAATAAAAACAAGCCTTTTTAAGATAAAATCAAGGGGATGAAAGTCGGGGGAGCTGTATTTTTGATAGGCCAATTTGCTGACGTCGACAAATCGCTGACTGTGAAGCACCTGCAGGATGATGCTGTCTCCCCTGCTGTTGTTCACGGGTGACTTACTACCCTGGGGCTTTATCTGTGAACAGCTGGAGCCACTGAAATTGGAACGATATGATGCTACACAGGGGCAGGAAACCACACGCCACATGCAGTTATCAGAATAAAAATAGAAACCCCACCAATGAACTGGCATTGTGAGCTCAGTCATGAGGAGTTTCTGGGAGAGAAATCCATTGCATCGCTGAATGAACACAGTATCCATCCAAGCATCTTCCAAGGTCTTGTCCTGGAGTCCATCCCAGGTAGCACAAGGCACAAGGCAGGGGTTGACCTGGATGGGATACCAGCCCAATGCAGGGTGCGCACACACACACACACACACACACACACACACACACACACACACACACGTTTGTAATTATATCTGTGTGGGGACTCTCCATTTATTTCTATGGGGAAAATCCTAATCCCAACATGACACTCTTGACCCTCACCCAGCCTCAACCTCAAATAACCAAACAAAATACAGGACTTTTGACAACTTTATAGTTTTGATTGCATTCTCAGATTTTTTTATCAAATTGAGTTTTTCCTTGAGGAGAACGAAAAAAAAATCCATGCGGTATTAAATAAATTTGTTTTTGTCACACTGTGGGGACATTTGGTCCCTGCAGTGTAATAAATAAGTTTATAAACTCCCCCCTACACACAAACACACACAAACACACACACACACACACACACACACACACACACACACACACACACACACTAGATGTCAGAGGACAGACAGGAGAGCAGAGGATGGATTTTACACAGACGTCAAGACAGACGATATTTTATATTAACTCTCTTTCTCCGTTATGTCTGTTAAGGAGGAAAATAAGCGGGTGAGAAGAAAAGCAGGGCAGCTGTGAGACACACAGTCACACTCTCAGGCGTGAGCCCAGATGTTTATGCGTCAGACTCCCGCATTAACATCGAAGAGGGACATTTTAAAATGCACGCAAAATGTATCTATTTTCTTTAAATGTAATGCTATACCTGTACAAAAAAAATTATTAAATGTCTGTGAAAACTGCACTAAAGCTGCTTAAGTGCAAATCTCTAAGACAGGTGAGCAACAGTAGCTCTATATAGTGAGTGTAACCGAAATGATGAGACACGGACAATAATGATCCATGGGCGACCTCTGCAGGACATTGCCAGTACTACATTCAGTGAAGATCTTTTTCCTAA
Organism: Brienomyrus brachyistius; assembly: GCF_023856365.1. Taxonomy (NCBI): domain Eukaryota; kingdom Metazoa; phylum Chordata; class Actinopteri; order Osteoglossiformes; family Mormyridae; genus Brienomyrus; species Brienomyrus brachyistius. The sequence continues at coordinate 13,533,731 of NC_064549.1, forward strand.
ATATTATAACACATCGCTGCAGAAAATTAATGATTCACCATACAATTTATATTATTTACACTGTAATCTACCCATGAAGGTGAACTGATTAGTATTTTGTATCTCGGGTTAATCTAATTTCATATTAAGTTACTTAGCATAGATTCAGATGGGCACAATGCGATTGCGCGGTAATTACGCAAACAAATACACAAAAGAATAATTCAGCAGCAAGCGATCAGACTGTGTCACAAACCTGAGGAAGACGGTCTCCCCTTGGCGCACTGTGATATTCGCCAGAACTCCACCCAGATGAGAGTCCCCGTAGCTATCAACTGGCAATCCTGGGTAGGTTTGGGAGAGAGTTGGAGCAGGCAGCTTTAGTATCAGAACAACCATGCACCCATCGTGCTGAAGTAAGAATTCTCTCAATGAAATGAATAAAATGCATCTATTGACATGAGCAGAACCTAAATTCACAAGTAGATGTTCAACATGGAGAATGCTAACTTTTTTTATCATAGAAAATCCCCCTATAGGTAGGATTGTTCCTACTGAAGTGAAACTAACAATTTTCTTTTTTTCTGACTTCACCAGCAAATAGGAAAAACACCAAATGTTATTATGTGGCATTATTTTGCACCATTAAGATATTTAAGATGGCCAGGAGGAGCAAGTAAACTGGGATGCTGACCCAGTCAGCCACACCCAGTACAAATATCCAAATTAAGAATAAATGATAAACAACGAGATGAGGATGTCAAGGCTCCGCCCACCTTCCCTATTGCCTTTGCCCATTACCTTTTACCTACTGAGTATTGCCTTTTTCCCATTGCATATTACCTGTTACCTGGCTCTTTTGGCCTTGCTCTGTGCAGTTGTGCTCACTGTCCTTGCCTCTCCTGTTAGCTTGGTGTTTTTGTTATGCCTAGCTGGTGTAATACTGCTAGTTTCAGTTTTGCCTTTGGAATTTGTTTGTGTTTGAGTTGCAGTTCCTCTATCTGCTTTTCTGTGTTCTTGAGCCTTGTCATTGTTCCCTTGATCAAACCCCTGCACCACCGCACCGGTACTCCTGACCCCCCTCTTCGCTGTAACGGAGGAAGAGCACAGTGAAGAGCAGTAACACTCAGATACATTACTAGTCACAAAGATGCACAGTGCAGTAATACATCAGTGGACCAATTATGGATACGGTTCCCTGCGAGTTTGATTCTGTATATTGAGCTGCACACAGAACTGGAGTATTTCTGCCCAAGGGAAGCAAAAATGCCGATATATACTAATGGCTCCTAGCAACTCCAGCATGTTATCATTTATGGAAAGTGAGCTGGTGGTTATCTGCCTGGTCCTCAAACTCCATTTCATCTGAATTAATGTTTTTTCCACAAGCTAAATTGACATCTTAGTAGCTTTAATTACATTCATTCAATTGCCTAAAATTTTACCTAATAGCCAGCATAGTTAGCATAATAAAATGGAATTCAACACATAATAGGAACTTTAGATATGGCAGAACATGTGTGTCAATGTGTCTTGTGGATGTGCAGAAATCTTGAGAAAATGCAAGCGATCAGCAGCCAGTTTAGGGAAGCCAGATGAAGTGTAATGTGTCCTCGCTTCAGGAGACATGCTGTCAAGGGTCAAAGGTTAAATGTCAGGAAGGATTTCCGTGTAATATCAAGCTGCACTGGAGCAAAAGGAAATTCGTTGAGTGTACATGGTATGAGGTTACATGGTATGCACTACCACTTCATCCCACCTCCCAAACATTATATATCTTGGTCAGAGTCATGGAGATGGGGGGCTGGAGCCTACCTCAGGCAGCACAGGGCACAAGGCTGGGGGCACCCTACCTATCAATCATAGGGCACAGACATGAATACACTCACACAAGCAATCATACTCTCTGGGCAATTTAGAGACTCCAAAATGGACACTGGACCATTAGTATATTCCCTTAGAACAGTGTTTCTCAGTCCAGTCCTCTGGGACCTACAGTCGGTCCATGTTTTTGCTCCCTCTAAGCTCCCTACCAGACAGTCCACATTTATGCTCCCTCCCAGCTCCTGGCAAAAGTGCGGACTGCCTGTGGGTCACCTAAACCAGACTGCGAACAGATGAGATGTAGCAGTATACCAGCGAAGTGAAGGTCTCTGGTCACTGAGCGGCTCCCACAGCATGAGGCTGCGTTAAATGACAGAATGGTGATGCCCAGCCAGCTCTCATTACAAAGGGCAAGGCAGACATTCATACAAGCAAACTGTGACCTGCTGCCAGCGTCAGCGGCGCCGACTCTAAATGGGCCAATTGTCTTTGGGATTTCAGACGCATGGCGCCCACAGAAAGGAGCGAATGCTGCCTGTGTTCAGGAGGATCACGAGGTTCATGTCATTATGTACACACACGCACTTGGGGCACACCGTCGTCCTCCCGGATTTAACTGTATTACTATTATTTTACCCTTTAGGCTTTCCCACCATATGCCAAATTCGTCCTGACCCCATTTAAAAAATCAAACAATGCTATACATTTTAATCCTATACAATCGCAATATCACATACGTCAGGGGTCACATGATTTATGGTCACATGATTGCTGTGCAGTTGTATTGCATTCCTGCCTATCCAGTTCCTATAACTGCTCATCCAGTGCAGGGTCACAGTGAGCCTGGAGCTTATCACAAGAAGTGCAGGAGATGGCTTTGATAGGTTATTATATGTTCAGTACAATGACACACTGTTTTGCTATTTTCTGGTCATTAATAAATACTAAGACACCAAATAAATAGCATGAAACTGAACATAAACTAATAGTTGCACTAAGCCCTACCATAGTGGGAAAATAAACGTGGTGGATTGGACCTGAAAATTTTAAGCCTGGATCACTCTCAGTCCACCACAGTGCATTCACTCTCACACCTAAGAGTGTAGGTTTGGTTTCAACACAGACTGGAACTAAATCAGCCCTGAACCCCCCACCACGTAAAACAGGCACAGTACTCCTATCATATTGGTAGGACATGACTCTGCCAACATGTCCCTACTGTTCATATCTATTCCCTTGCTCACAAGTAATCCCACTCAGAGACACCAGTTCATCTAACTTCATGCTTTTTGTTTGAGGGAGGAAGAAAACTTCTGGGAACAACCCAAGGAAACAGGCAAACTCCACAGCAGAGCCAGGGCTGAGAATCGAATCCACAACTGCAATCAGGTTCTCTGAAGGGAAAGCAACCTGCATATTAACAGCATAGAAGTACCACGAAGAATGAAACAGGTTACGTCATTCAAATGGAACAGAAATCTGAAGGTTAATGGGCTTCGCTCTCTGTAGGTACATCCTTTTCATTCTCTCAATGAAATGAATAAAATGCATCTATTGACATGAGAAGAACCTAAATTCCCAAGTTCAACATGCTAACTGTGAAACCTGGTTACAGTTAATGCTAGTTACAATGTCATTTGGCAGCTGGGGAAAATTATGGTTTACCTTACACCAGCACTGGAAAGAGAGCAGTTAAGACCAAGACTCTGTGGCTCGGCTCTGTGTTATACCAAGCTCGGATATGATGTTGGAAACACAACCAATGTGCTAACGCTTTACAGATGACATCATCTGATTGTGTGCATGAGCGGAATGAAGCAGAAACTGCATCTACAGGCTAAGGTGCTTTTGCCAGGAAATTAACCGCAGGTTTGAAAAAGAATTACGGCTTTTAGGGGTGTCGATTGTTACAATTATGAAACTCAATTCTGTAGTATCGAAGACAGGATTCAGAAAGGATTTTACTCATGATTGTTATCACGCAGTCTTATTTTTGAATTTTTGTTTAATAATTTTTACATTGTAAAAAATATGTCTTAGGTTTTGTTAATTCAGACATGTCAACACATCGGCTTTGGTTTACAACTGGTCCTCAATGTGCTTGTGTTTGCAGTTTTAATAATAAATCATTTCCATATAAATTCTGTTTTCCTGCTGTACCGAAATTGCACAACCGTGAACCCGAAACCGAGGATTGTACTGAACCATGAATTTTGTGTACTGCTACAATTCTAGTACAAAACTGTTTAAACTGCAAAGTGGTAGACACTGGGCATGGTGTTTCAAAATGACAGGATAGGGAGAAAAGGCACAAGGAAAGTTCCTTTTTCTTTTAGAAATCACTCGCTGGACAAATGAAAAGCGAACCAGCCGAGATTAGCCTCAAAGTAGCTTTTGAAAGTCTGTCGTAGGACATATTTTGAGATCGCAATCGGAAGGACATGTTAAAGCTCATTGTTCTCAGCTGAATAAAGAATCACAGAAGCAGCCATCTGTGGGCTGAGACATTCCAGCCAGCATGGGACCAAAATTTCACTACTGCTCTTTGTCGAGGGGAATTTCACAATCAATCATTACTTATGTTTCAAAATAAGTAAATAAATAAAGCGTTTGCTTTTCCGGACCTTTTGTGAAGATGCGATGTAGCTGAGCCTGTTATTTACTATCCTCTATTGCAGCATCTTCCATGCATCTCCACAGCTGGACACATGGTGACTCAAGCTGATGTAGTTACCTTTGGTGTGTCACCTTTGGTGCACCCAGGTGAAAAGCTGACTGCTGATTGTCCTTTACGTGAGTGAAACACAACACCTCAGGATTTCCAATGACACAAGTGTAAAAAGAAATTGAACAATATCAGGAAGGTTATTTCGAGTTCACATTATCCAGATGGATGGAACAAAAACAGTTTACGCAGTACAGGGTTACAGAGAACCTGGAGCCTGTCCCACAGATGGATGGGATGCCGATCCATCGCTAGGCACGCATGCACACCCACGCTGACCCCAAAATCTCCAGTTTGCCTAACTGTGTTAGTGGATTCCAGAAGGAAACCCAAGCCAAACAAGGGGAACATGTAAACCCCACTCACGCACACCAGGGGGCAGGATTTGAAACGCAGACACTGGAGGCGAGAGATGACAGGTTGAGCCACTGAGCCTCTTCAGTATGAGCTGGCTACCTCTTTGTATGGCTTTGCTACCTTGCAATGCTGCGTCTCCCTGTCAGAGTACGTAGTCCTGCTCAGCCTTGGCTGAAGTGGCTGCTATTTGGACAGTGAGAGGATACATTTATGTTCATAAACATCTCTCCTTTACACACCGTCTACTGGTAGAAAATGTACTACATGGCTACCATACTTAAACCTGAAACAAAAGACAGGTAAACATAAAATGTCATCTTCTACTCTGTAGTGCTTTTCCATTCTGCATTGTCCAACAGCACAGCGCACATTGCAGTCCTTTTTAAAACCAATGCAACTCCCATAAGTCATGGTGTCATACTAACTAATCTTGCAAAGGATACAATGCCAGGTTTAAGACGTGCAATAAAGAATGTGCTTGTGCACTTTGATAGATTTACCAGTAAGCTGGTTTATGGTGACATTTAATAAATTATGCACATGTATATGTTAATGTGTGGGTACTTAGCTGTCTCTTTCTCACACTTTCATACCTGCTTTTCATGATAACTATGTAGAAAGTACATTAGGTGATTGGGTTCACTAATTCCATTCTTCGGGGGACAGTAAGAGTATTAAGGGCTTAGACTGGATACATAATCTAATTACTGTCATGATCCAGAAGAAACAATAGCCATTTTTGGCCAGTTTATTTTTGTTTTAGCATATAGACACCTTCTGCAATTTAGGAGAGATACAACTGAAAAGGTCAATCCATCAATCAGTCAATTTTTTAGTATATATTTTTTAAATATATTTCCTCAGGTCAATCGTCCAATGTGATTTTCATATTTGTTTAATGAAGGTGGAAAGAATATAGTGTGAGACATACGTAATAAAGAATATGGTATTAAGTACATGTAACATGAAGAATATAGTGAGAGATGACCATTAACTTATGTGACAGTTTCTCATGAATCGTAGGATGACATCAAGTGACCTTCCAAAGGAGTGGGAAACATTAAGTGTAGGTGTGAAGTGCACTGCTAGGACAGTTCAAATCAGACTCCTAGAAGTAGGACTGAAGTCCCATAAAGCAAGGAAGAAACCCTTCATTAATGATGAACAAGGAACAACCAGGCTGCAGTATGCAAAAAAATATATATATTTATACAGAGTAAACCAAAAATTATGCGGTGGTCTCTAAAGTTTTTTCCAGAGCTGTATGTAACATAAGGAACATATTTTGAGACGTGTACAGTATCACACAGTGAACAGCACTGATGCCTTACAGCTCCACAGTTATGGGATCAAACCCCATTTCTTCTCAGTATGTGGAGTGTGCATGTGCTTGCTGCCGCACAAGATCCCTCCTACGGTTTGTTTTTAACCTCCGAGACAATGATCACTTATACAAGATGCATAATTACAGCTGCGGGGGCTCTGTTTCCTGTGCTTTGAATACCTCCTCCCAGTGCAGTACTGTATCCTACACATTTTTTATGCTTTAACTTTGGATATAATGTCCCTTTGTACATAATGTCTGAATGTATGCTCAAAAATGTAACTATATCTATATTATACACAGACAAAGAAGATATGGGAAATTACAAATCGAGTGTAGAGGCAAGAATGCATTACAGGCTCTGCCCATTAAACTGACTGCAAATGGATTAGGTTTCTGCTCGTTCAAGGATGGTCGATGACAGTAGGACTTTCTTGATCTCATTTTTGATTGTGCTAAGGTGCACGTCTACGTTCCATATTTTGTGAATTTAAAGTAGAATGGCCTTCTGACAAAAAAACTACATTTTATGACTGATGTAATATCAGTCTATATATAGTAGTATAATATAGTAGTGCTAAATGATACAATAAACCCAATCAATAATCACCTATCCACCTTCCAAGCTTTTATCTTGGGCAGTGTCACCCGTACCTCCTCCCAGTTCACGCTGGAAGGCATGCTAGATCATCATACGGGACGCACTATAGGCAACTTGGAGACACCAATAGGCCTAGTTACATGTCATAGAATTGCAGCTGGATATCCACACAATGGGGAGAAAACAAGCAAACTTCACATATGCAGAGGAAGGATTCAAACACTGGAAGCAGAAGGCGTACAGCACCAATGCCACCTAACACAACGTTGTGCCACCCAAGCAAACAGCAACCATCCGTCAAATGCAAACAGAGAAAGCAGCTAGACTGCTTACACGATGGGCTCCACAACCAGCATCAAACTACTCATTTAAGCTATTTATATTTTTATAGCATATTTAATCAATATATATAATTATATTACATAATATTTGAGAGAAAGATGGATCCTGCTGCCAGTGAGTTTAACTGATATGTAACTGATGCTTTTTCTCTTTCTTTTTCACCATCCGTATCCCCACGTTTACCATGTCCTGCGTGAGCGCGGACCGGGGAATCGGGAAGCAGGAGCGGGGACGCGAGAACGCGGGGATAGCACGCGAGGTTAACGAGGGGGCGTGGCACACAGGAGGCTCGGACGAGTGGGGCATGACACATATTGTATTCTGACATGGGCGTAGAAATTAATCATTTTAATAATTTATTCATTTCACTGCATTAATATTTATGTGACAAATACAAAATGCATGAAATGTAGACTTTAAGGCAATTTAAGGCATTCCAACAGTAACACAATTAAGTCTATCTTCATTGTATAGGGTTACTGATCCGTGGCTGTATACAAAAGGTGAGGGTTCAAATCCTACGGCACTGATGGGCCCTGGAGCGAAGCCCTTAACTGCCAACTGCTGCGGGTGAGGTGAATGCTGGCTGATCCTGCTCTCTGAACCGTGCCAGTATGTCACTTTGCCCAAACGTTTCCGCTAAATAAGTAAACGCTCTAAAATTATACGTGATGCAATGGACGAAGATACACAGAAATTTCGCCTTCTGTTTGAATTAATGGGGGGTTTTCTTCCACTTGCGTTAGGACGAACCCAAATATTTTGATGTGACAGCTGACTGATACGTTTATGCGCGTTTGCTTTGCTCAGCCTGGGCATGCGGTGTAACACACCTCTGCAAAACCAGTATTGGGGAGTAACCAGTTACAGATAATGACGTTGCATTGTGAAATTACGTAATAAATGTAACTGTAATCCATCACAATTACTGAGAAAAAACATGCAATTAAATTAGTTATTAATTGTTAGTGGTCATAGAGAGTTACATCCAAATATATTCTTTTAAGTAAAAAAGCTTATACGTAGAATTTATATATATATATATATATGGTACTATCCTTTGCAACAATTTGTCATGCGGAAACGCCTTCTTTTGGCATTTTGGCAGACAAAGCCATTGATGTGAGGGTCATCTGATAGTTCCTTTTTCAGCAACATATGTGCATTGGAGCGGTGGAAATACAATTACTGTACTTTATGCTGAAGGGAAAAGACAGCCAGACCGCAGAGTGCAATGTATGTACTGTAGGGCTAGTGCTGATTTTCTTAAGTGTGAACATAGTAACTTTTATACAAAATTAGATGTTTTCAGACCTGTATTTTTTCTAAAGTTTGGTTAATTACTACTTCAAACTTATGTTTGCTCCACTGCGTCATGACCCGACCGTCTGCTCCTTCCGTGTGCCACGCCCTCTCGTTAACCTAGTGTGGAATCCCCGTGTCATCAGCTGTTTAGAGTTGTTTTTCCATTAGTCTAGTGTATTTAAGTCCGCGTCTAAGGTTTCTTCCGGAGTCCTGTCATTGTATCGTTGTGGAGATTCTGTTCTGTATGCCTCTCCGCGTGCCCATTAAAACCATATTCCCCCGATCCTTCATTGTTCTCGCCTGTTTCCCCGGTCCGTGCCCAGCAAGTCATAACACATTATGTATTTGGTACTGGAGACTTATGCATACTTTTTGAATAGAAATAGTAAATTGAAGCATGCAGTGATTTTTAATAATTGATTATTATATTTAATTTGGCAACAGACTGCACAATTTGCACTTTAAAAATATTTCTGTTCATTTTTGTGAAAGTTGTTATTGAATAAAACTAAGAATCAGACTTGTGTAAAGCCTATTGGGGGTGGATTCATCCTGTAGCAAAGCAGAATGGCTTTTGTTTGAGCAACAAGATCATGTTTTCCCATTCTTAACATACTCAAACAATGCAACTACAATGCTAAATGCAGATAATTTGCCATGTTAATTGAAATGCATTGATACAAATGTATCATTTAATGCTTAGTAGTTGATAAAAGGGAAAAATATCAGATTGGTATCAGAATTGCCCAAAATTTTAATATTAGTATCTGGATCGTACAAGAAGAAAAAATGGTATTGAGCCATCTCTACCTATTACATTTCAGAAGATATCATGCCAACACTGTGCATTACAGGACATCAGACTGATGCTATAATATACAAGGCCTCGAAGAGATCATTGGTTGCTGAGTACGGAACCAAAGATCGTGCTTTGGTAGTGGTGCATGAGTGGAAATATTCCAATAGGCAAACCCTGAACGATATGCATGCCAGAGCGTCATCAGTGATGAACGTTAAGTGTTAAGCAAGCTGAAGGTTAATCTAATCTAAGATCTGCTTACCTTTGGCTTACAGGCAGACGAAGCACAGGGGAGGAAAGCTGTAATTCACAAGTCCCTGCTTCAGTCTCCTACCTTTGCAAGTGGCCTGGGATTAAACTCATACAGTCTGATGAAGTAAATCATCCCAACTGATGTGGTCAAGTAACGGCTTTGCATATGAAGAGATAATAGATTCATTTTTTTTCTTAATTATTCATTACAGAGAAGAGTGTAAATGTAGTTTGCAGATTTTAAACTGTCACGTGCAATCCAAAAGTAGTTCTAAGAGTTCAGTTAAACATGTGACATTCTCAATTCACACTCCTGAGTCAGAATAGATGTTTAAATAAGCAGAACCTTCTACAGTACTGATACATTACTACTGATGAATACCTTATGCATAATTCACTGGAATATCTCTGTCAGTACACATCACATATGCAGCAACTCTAACACATTTATAAATCATGAAGACTATGGCAGACATTACCTCATGTACTACGTTATATTTATTTATTTAGCATATGTTTTTGTCCAAACTGATGCATAATTAAGAAATTAGGGTTAGCATGTCCCCAGAGATATTAGGGTTAAAGGCCCATCTTAGGGGCCAGACAATGAAATCATTCTAACAACCACGGGATTTGAACATGCAACTTTCCAATCCTTGGCAAAGGTTCCAAACCCACTCTGCAACACTCTGCCCCAGATGCTATAAGTGGCGAGTTAAATAAACCAAGCATTTTGTAAACTTAAAACGTTTTTCCCCATCCGGTTTCTTTTGACCAATACATGGTTGGTCTGACAACAGTAAAAGGATTCTGGGAAAAATTATGCACTTGCCATAAGCAATTACATTTGGCACTAGAAGCTTATTTCAAGTAGTAGGATTAAAGTGTTGGATTCAAATGAAGTCATGAGTGGTGTATACAGAAAATTCTAAAGCTCAAAACAAGCAATTTAAATATGTTTTAAACCAGAAGAACTTTCATCACCACCCTGAGATGTCAACAAATCTTTAAGTTTAGCAGAAGCCTGGCTTAAATAGAAAGCTGATGTGTCAACATCCCGAAAAACAAAGAAAAATCCACTTGAGTCCGTCTAGCTCCTTGAGTTATTTGTTTTTTTAATTTAGTAACATAATATATTTTTTTCAAGCAGTGTTAAATGAAGCTTCACCCCCCCCCCCCCCCCCCCATCTGGAAAACTTCTCCTCGAGGCCAAGTCGCATATGTACAGAAAAAGTGACATTGGCTGGCTACATCCATGCCCCCCAGAACATGCCTCTGGTTTCAAACTAGTACTATTGTCTCACAAATCCAGGGTTGGGAGCCCAAGTACCTCAACCCTGTACATGGAGTTTGCATGTTCACCCAGTGTCTTGCAGGTTTTCTCCTGCAGTCCAAGACATGCAACTAGACTAATTGGTGCCCCTAAATTGCCTGCAGTGTATCTGCCTGTGAATGACTGGCATCCCCTTCGAGGTGCACTCCAGGATCATGCTGCCTGGGATTGGAGATTTTGGCTAGAATAAGAGGCTGTCAAACGAGTCTGTCTCGAGCAAAAGCAAAGCAAGTTCAGAATATTTTTAACCTCAAATTGCATTCGAGAATAAAGTAAAACATTTGTTGTGAGACGATTAAGGATAATTTAACTAAGCTTTTTTTTTATTTACCTCAGGATAAACTCGATAGAAGCCAATACAAATATTATGAAAGGAGAGTCACTGTTCTTTGATATACGACTCTTTTATCGGTTACCTCTACTCTAGTCCCACATCGGGCTACAAGATCCCTGTCATCATAACAGCCTACAGACCGACCAAAAAGCCCGCCCCTGCAGAACCGGATAGGGAGTTACGGGCTAACCTGACATTTCGACATATCACTTAGTTTATTATGGTAAAGCCATCAGAAATTATACGCGAAGATGCAAACTGAAACCAAACGTCACAGAAACAGCCAACTTACTCATCAGCATATAATTTTTTACATATTAATTACTTAATTCTAGAATTTCTATCCCTTTAAATTATTTAATTCTATAAACATTCACAATTTATTTCTCACGCTGTTGAATCGAAGATATTGAATCATATGTTAATAGGCAAGTTTAGTTTACTTTTGACATGGTGAACTTTCACTGAAGGCCGTTCTTGCTGTTACTTAATTATTAGTTATTACTGACTTTTCTGACAAACGCCGACTGCTAACACAATTAGAAGCAAAGCAAAATTAAATAAAAAATGCTGCGCGGGCATAATATATAGTAGCATAATAGTAATAATAATTATTATTATCATAATCGCACGCCTTATGTCCCTTATAATAAGGATGACACCGGAATCTCGTTGTAACATTTACCACAGTAAAACTAACAAATCAAGTAAACAAGTCACTTTTACTTTACAATATACAACTCAAATGAACATCGCAAAGACCAACCTTCTAACTGTTGACAATTTTCCTTTTTTATATACTAAATATATTTAGTATATAAAAATATACCATACACATTTATATATTACACCCGAAAAATGTAGCAATGAATAATATTTAAAGGTCGTGTACCTTGCTGAGTTACCAGACTGACGACTCCGATGAAGATGACACAGCGGGAAGTGATCATGGTTGTTCAGATTGAAGACACTTTCAGCTCGCGTGCAGCCTAGGGAATGGAGTGCTTTCCGCGTCCCAGTTCCCTTTGATACTCTCCCTGCTGTCAGACAAGCCTCCTTCTAGTTTAATCAGGCTGTCTATTGGTCGCAAGTTACTCATTGTTCATAGGCGATTTCTAGGACGCAGGTGTCCAGATGTTTATATGGGATGTTTTTTTTTTTTTTTTTTTTTTTTTTTATAAATGAACACGCATCAACAGGTCTTTTGTTGAGGGCTTGGAATCCGAAACTGAAAGAAGCATCGCTTCCCTGGACAAACCCGTTAATACTACAATGACCATGCGGTCTTACCTTGCGTTTGCCCTGCCAGTAAAGAGAACCGCTCTTCCTTGCGTGACGATGAGCACACAGTTAATTCCATAAAGGTGACGTCGAGGACTCCATCCATTGCAAGCAGAAAGGTAACACACAAGGTCGACTGGAGGACAGACATTAAGCACCTACAAGGCTAAGTGATAACGGGGAATATATTCATCAGTCACAAATGAGGAGGGGCTGCTTCAAAGAATCTGTGAATGTATCAGCAGTGTAAAACAATTTCACTCCTCTACCAATTATTTAATATTTTCCACAATCACCGGTGTTTGAATTAAGTCTGTCAGTACTCACTGGCATACAGTACCAAAAGCCCTTTTTTTCCTTTAGAGTTCTGACACCTCTCAATATTTTAATCTACTGAATAACAAGGGGAGTACCAGCATCTGGTGCTGAATATCAATGGGAGTACTGGAACTTGGTACTAAATAACAAGGGGAGAACTGGTACCTGGTGCTGAAGAACAAGAGAAATACCTGCACCCGGTACTGAATAACAAGGGGAGTACCGGTACCTGGTACTGCGTAACAAGAGGAGTACTGGTACCTGGTACTGAAAAACAAGGGGAGGACCTCCACTTGGTGCTGAATAACAAGGGGAGTATCGGCATCTGGTACCGAATAACAAGGAGAGTACTGGCACCTGGTGCTGAATAACGAGGGGAGTACTGGCATCTGGTACTAAATAACAAGGGGAGAACTGGCACCTGGTGCTGAAGAACAAGAGAAATACCTACACCCGGTACTGAATAACAAGGGGAGTACCGGTACCTGGTACTGAAAAACAAGGGGAGGACCTCCACTTGGTGCTGAATAACAAGGGGAGTATCGGCATCTGGTACTGAATAATAAGGGCGTACTGGCCCCTGGTGCCGAATAACAAGGGGAGTACCGGCATCTGGTGCCGAATAACAAGGAGAGTACTGGCCCCTGGTGCCGAATAACAAGGGGAGTACCGGCATCTGGTGCCGAATAACAAGGAGAGTACTGGCACCTGGTGCCGAATAACAAAAGGAGTACCGGCATCTGGTACCGAATAACAAGGAAAGTACTGGAACCTGGTACCGAATAACAAGGAGAGTACTGCCCCCTGGTGCCGAATAACAAGGGGAGTACCGGCATCTGGTGCCGAATAACAAGGAGAGTACTGGCACCTGGTGCTGAATAACAAGGGTAGTACTGGCATCTGGTGCCGAATAACAAGGGGAGTACTGGCACCTGGTGCTGAATAGCAAGGGGAGTACCGGCATCTGGTACCAAATAATAATGAGAGTACTGGCACCTGGTACCGAATAACAAGAGGAGTACTGGCACCTGGTGCTGAATAACAAGGGGAGTACTGGCATCTGGTACCGAATAACAAGGAAAGTACTGGCACCTGGTGCTGAATAGCAAGGGGAGTACCGGCATCTGGTATCAAATAATAAGGAGAGTACTGGCACCTACACTAAGCACTGACAATCACTGATGCATGCTGCTTTTGTCTAATTCTGTACTTTATAAAATACAATACAGTTTAATATGTAGTCATCATGTGAAAATGTATTTGCTCAGGGAGTAATCAAATAAATCAAAATAAAAATATTACCTGATTGATGAAAATTAACATATCACAATAGCGTAAAAAAGTATACTTACTGTAATGCAAAAAAAAATGGGAAAATTACATCATTGAGTATTTGTATTTCGGCTGTCAAAGTAGCATTAAATTTCTTAGTTTTTCTCATGAAAAATGTATGTGAGCATTAAGTATTAAGTATTGTTGTTTCATCCAATGAACTTCTATTAATAGGAATTGAATTTCTTGTGGTTTTGCAAATGCAAAATTTATGTGACCATAAATTTTTGTGCAAAGCGTTATACATACAAGAAAGATGAAATGGAAAATATAGTGTATTGTTGTGTTGGTCATGATAGCCTGATCGTTAATCTGTTATCCAAAGTGGGTTGATTTCAATGGAAAAGTAACATAGAGGGATATCTCTGCTATTAAAGCTGAAGTTTAGTTGACTGTGAAGAAACATATGGCAGATGTCTATAATATGGAGGCAAAAGGCTCCACTTCAATTAACATACTGAACAAATCTTTTAGTTAGGGGTGGGAAGACAGGTCTATCAGTAGTTGTTCATTGGGCAAAAAAAACACATTATTTTCGTTTTATACATGAGTAACAGTAAATCCATGCAAAAATGTCTAATATTCACCAAACAGTTCATTAAAGGGCTTTCTTGGAAAGGTTTTCTATTGCAGAAAATACATGACATGCGATTTCAGTGTGTGTCTCTATAAACTAGCATCTTTTGCATTTTTCAGTTCTTGAAACTGAGTCTAAATCAGCTGCTACAGCAAAACACTGATTAACATTAACCAGGGGTGGGTTTCCTGAAGCCTTCTTAATGCTACATCATTCGTAAGTTTTATGTAAAAAGATAAAACTTACAAGCGACGTAACGTTAAGAAGGCTTTTGGAAACACCCAAGAAAACAAACAAAGCTTGTAGTTGGGCCAACTTATAAGCTGTTAACGAAGCGCTGTGTAGTAAAGGATTACATGTAATCTTAATTATGTAACCTGATTACAAAAATGAACTATACTTGTAATTATATTACATTTACTTTTTCAGGATTACTATTTTTAATTAGACCTAAGCACACATGAATAAACCTATTAAATCAGTTTCCCTGTAGCCTAGGGATGGCACCAGAACTGATGCTTACAATATTTTTTCGTACTAAAACTGCGACGGTACACCATATAAGCCTGCAGGTGTTCTGGCCATGTGAGCCAGGCGGAGACTTGAACCTGCGTCCCAGAGGTGTGAGGCAACAGTGCTAACCACTGCACCACCATGCCGCCCCACAACTCATACCATTTGTATTAATTAATTAACAATTTCTTACATTGTGTATGTTACTGACTCACATCACTATACGGTATAGGTCTTTAGGGTTGCACCTCAACAGATGTTACACTTTGGGTAAGATGTATATTACATATTCAAAATCAAACAGCACATCTTACACTTAGATAGGCGTGGCCATTAGTTTTTGGCAATGCCAATTAAAATTGAACACCTGGGTGCGACACATTTTGGTTGGCGTGGCTTATCCCAATTGATCTGCTCTCCCGAATTGATAATGTACACATTAATTCAGTCTTATAATGTAGAAAGGCAGAGCACAAAGAGCTTGCTAACAGACCAGAAAGATCGGATAAGGGCCACAGAGGAATGTGTTAAACAAAGAAAGAACCTCTGAAAGTTAGGACACACTAAGATACCTGGTTACACTATTTAATTTTCAAGATTCTTCTGGTATAACCATGAGAACATATATGCAGGGGTAGCTATACATATTTATTTATCCAAACTTATGTAAGTGTTCAAGTGTGAGGGGTAAAATAGGTGATACTCCGTGAACATGGTTATAAGGGTCGCACACAACACTAAGATTGTTTAAGGACACACACAAACATAACCTATCTGGATATTGAGACTAGCAATGATGAATAAACAAACATACAGGGTATACAAAAGCTGAACTTATAAGAAACTTTCTTTGGGACGTTGGGTGAGTCCGTGGTATGTAAGGCAGGATATATGGGGAGGGGGTTGCGTGCCAAGTCGAAGGACTCCTATCCTTGAGGTCCACTCTGCTGTCCATAGGTCCCTATATATTTGGGCCATAAAAGTTGGAATGCTGGCCTCCCTTGTTATCTGTGTCTATCTGTGTGTGGGTGCATGTGTGGGGTCACTGACCCCCTTTTGTGCCCAGGCCAACGAGTACCTCTCATACCAGGGTAGGCCTTGTCTCAGGCAAGCTGCAATCTCAGCCCTTGTCGTATGCACGTGTATGATCCTACAGGAGTTTATGTTTAAGTACATGTTGACAGTCCCTCACTGGGCCCTTCCTCTCTCACACACATTTACATGTGGGTTAGACACACCTGTCTTTCTCAGGACTCATTGCATCTTATTGTTAATCGGTGACGGTTCTACCGTCACGGTACCTTTATCAGACAGCACATACGTGTAGTGTATCCAGCTCAATCTGAAGTTTTCAGATCTTGCAAAATTAAAAGACAACACTCTGTAACATGTTCTTAGAGTTTATTTAGAAATCTATTATATTAATAACAATAATCTTTATAAATAAAATGCAAGCAAAAACAAAATCAGAGAAATACAGCTCAATAAAGAAATAATGAATGAAACTAGCTCAAAAACATTAAAATATAAAAGATTATAGTTACAAAAATATATGCTAGTATAAAATTAATATTGTATTTTTTCATGAATGTATTTTTATTAAGTAACGTCTTTAAAGGACTCCTCTAGGATCTTCCCTGGATCCACCTGGAACAGGGGCTCCACCCCAATTTCCTGTCTCCCTTTGTCCTGGGAGATGGGCACGTGTACAGTGAACTGAGGAACCTGCTGGACACTTGATGCACCCCTGATCAGGTGTGTCTGGTTGGACCCAGAGGTCTCCCATGTACGGAAGCTCGGGTCCTGGCATGTGTCCAGTGAACTGAGGAACATGCTGGACACTTGATGCACCCCTGATCAGGTGTGTCTGGTTGGACCCAGAAGTCTCCCATGTACGGAAGCTCGGGTCCTGGCATGTGTCCAGTGAATTGGGTTCAGACTGCGCCCACTTGTGCAGTTTTTCTTGGACATCGGATACATGAGAGTTTGTCTCCCGGGCCGCTACTCAGCTCCCTCCTAATGAAGCCCCTGATATTCCTGGCAGTTTCCTGAATATCAGAAAGGAAGACTGGAAGAAGCCTGGTAGGGTTCTTTTTAGCAGCTTTCTGACCTATTAAAAACAATAAAGAGGCGGTTATGAAGTCAAACATCTCTGTGTCCTTGGCTTTAACCATTGGAAGTCGGCTACTCACTGCTCGAGTTTGCTGTGTTAGCCAACTAGCTAGTAAACTATACACACAAATCACAAACTTCATAATATGACATGCAAATCCCAAACCAACTCATTAAATCAATCTACACTACCTACATTCTGTTATGCCAAATTTCACTTATAACGACCTGAATTAAAAATTTAGGTAATGCAGTACCTATTTAGATACCCAATTAGAAAAACCTAATTAGGTATCTAAATAGGTACCTAATTAGAATTTCCACACCTGTATAACGTCAGACCTTATATTAGTAGAACATCTCTCATTCGAGTCTCATTAAATCTGTTATTGCAAGTTACTTTTACTTAAAACTTAAAATACACTTCTACTAACACAATTAATTTGATTATAACTATTAACATTTTTTGAAGGTTTTATACTGTACAACTGTATGGATAACAATGTCATAAAATGAAACAAATATACCAAACAGACTATAGGTAATTTCTAACTTACAAGAAGAGGGTCATGGGGGAAACAACAGTCAAACATATGTACAACTTGTGAACTTGATCAAAAATCTTTCAGGAAAACATTTCTCGGAATAACATAGAAAGGAAATACTCTAACGTACAAGGAGAAAGGCAATCCCTGCAATTGCTAGATTCGTAGCTATGAGGAAAGCTGTCTTCATGGGAGACACTGGATATTCTGGTCTGATTTTTTTTACATACTCGATGAACCCCCTCTACACAAGAGACAGAGAGAGGATAAATACCTTGGGCTGGCAGGTTGAAATATTAAGACAGACATTTCAGGAACAAGATTTTGAAAAAGATGTCGGTGTAATAAATTAATCCTGAATTCCTTTACAGGAAACTACATAAAATAAGCAGTTTTTGATTACAAAATTACATGCACCTACCCAGCCTCCATTTTCAACCATCCATTCTTCTTTTTCTGTCAGTAGGACTTCTGTCAAAATCTCCGCCAGCCGTCTACTGCAGGCAACATCATCTTCGCCAGTAGACATCTTGACGGCCAGTATTCCCGTGAAGGTAAAGAGGCTGACAATTTGGCCCCAGCTCATCGCTTCCCTTCCAACCACCTCCATCATCACACTCCTGAGTTGGGTCCAGGTGTTAAAGCCACTGCTGTCCAAGAAAAACTGCACAAGAGGGCGCAGTCTGAACCCATAAATTTTTTCAACATCCTTCCCCAGGTATCGCATGGCTTTCGCCGCTTCACTGGGAGGTGCCTTCTTGATTCCAAGGCAGAAATCCATATAATCATTTGCCACCATCAGAGTTTCCTCCTGTAAGGTAGTGGCCATGTTCACTGAAAAGAGAGAACAAGAAACACTGCTATGCTTTGGATACTCAGCGACTGGATAATTAACGGCTCTCAGAATACAACAATAAAACCATATTTTTGGTGAAAGTAAGCAAACTTTCACGTTAAATTTCTTCATGACGCCAAGGAGATGCAATTTTGAGAGGGACACAGGTATAAAAATATATAAGAACAATATACATTACATTAATATGCCGACTCCATGACACCATCCATGCTATCACATATACATAGAGACCATAACAATTCAAGTACCTTCCCCCTGCTCTGGCGTTCTCCTGAACCGCCGGTAGAGATACGCTGTCCCTGCGGCAGCAGCCACCACGCCAGTTGCACACGCAAACTTGAAGACTCCCATGCTCTTACTCAAGACGAAATGAGCATGAGCTCCCGCCCCGCACTATATATAAGCGTCTCCGTTACCATGGTGATTGTGACGTAAATTCTGCGTTCTAAAACCACGTGAACAAAAAAGGCAATTTACGTCACACCGTCCCGCCCACTGGAAGCAAAGATCGTTATCTGACATGTTGGTGCATTTCGCGCATGGTCAGGACACACCGTGGGTATTAGCGATGGGCGAATAGCTCAGGACATTTCATCTAAAAGATTCGTTGTGAGTCATTCACCAACTCCTTCAGTGGCAATTCTTGTTTGCCTAAAATTGCTCTGAAACACCTGTTTTCCGATATGTCAACGAAAAAATAGCCTAATTTGCTCACTTGGCTGGCGTGAGATTTAAATTCCAGTTAAGTCTCCACACGCATTACACGTAGGTAACATTTTTTGTAAGGTTTGCAAACTACCCCCACGTTTTGATGTAGCTAATTTTAGGTTTATAATGGAACGATAAATATTTGTAATTTGTATTGGAATCTGTATGATTTCTTGCGTGAGCTTGATTCTGAAAGCGTCATCGGATACATGAGAGTTTGCAATCCTGAATAAGTCGTCAGAAGTATATATATATTGAATTATACTCGGTCTCTTAACATTGTACCTTAGATTCTCACGTCTGTTAAAAACACAAACCTAGCAGCTTATCATAGTCAGCTAACGAGTCCAAACGCTAACAGTGGTCAAATCGTTTTTAAAGGTGAAAAATTGTATCTCTAAAATCCAAATATGAAACAAAATTTGAGTCACCTACATTATGACTGCTTTGCGAAATGTCTTACCAAATGTCCCGTCTAATTATAGAACTTTTTAGGTTTAAAAAAATAAAAGTCTCACTTGCCGAATACAGATGAGTTATCGATCCTCACGAGAGAAAAAGGTGTAGCTTCGAGCCTCTCTCGCTCCCGCCTAAACAATGCTACGTTAAGCAATATTAAATTTAAGTACTGTACCACCAGTTTCTTTTGAATATATATGTATATATTCGTAACGTTTGTTTTATACTTGTGTAATACGAACGAGTTTCTCTTGAAATTCTTTCCCGACTGTCGACGGCAGATACAACGTTTTTAGAACGAGACAATGTGTCTAAATAAGCCAGCATTGGATTGCAAGCAAAACATCGTAAAATACAATCTAAAAATTACATAATTACATAAGCACTTTAAAAATCCCACAGTTAATTTGTTCATTACTCGTATATAAATACTATAGACACAAACAACCTAGGCCATATGATTTTGGCAGACTTTTAAGCGCACTCGATTAGCAAAAATGGCATACAAAAACTTACTGTTTCATTTCATTTCCAAAGTTTCAACGGTTTCACCTTTTGTTTTTGTAGATTTGCCGATATTTAGAGTTCTCTGTGAAGCCTGAAACGCCGACACTCTCGATCGGCAGCCAGACTCTATACGCGAATACATTTAATATACAGGTTTATAGAAGCAGCAGTTTTTTGCGGTGCTGAATTAACAATTTTGTTGTGCTGTTACACTGAATTTTGAAAGGGAGTTTTAAGGGAGAGAGAGAATAATGTGATCTCTATGGGAGTTCGTTTGTTTTTCTTAATTTGATATACTATAAATAAATCAGTTCATTAGTGGAAAATGATCAGCGTTTTTCATTATATCATAACTCAGAGAGCTAAGGACAAGAAAACTGCAGCTGGCCTGACCCAGGACAAGACAGACCCTACTTGGTACATTAACAAAATAAATGAGGTTTCACTACTGCCATAGTTTTAACTGTTAATTAAACTCACAACTCTTATGTCACAGATCATTGCGTTTATATTTCATTTTTAGAACAAAGGGTATGCCTGTGTCATAAAGGATTATTTTGCCTTCTCCTTTAAAGGCTATCCCCAGTTTTTTGATAAAGTAAGTGTATAATGAAGATATGTTCAAGTTGGGGTGCTGTGTGTCCAACTGATAGGCCAATCTATATTTTATATGCACATAAAACTTCACTTCTCTCCGATCAAGTCTCTTAGGTTCATTCAGTCTGCCTGATGTGGTTCAGACATAACTAGGTTCCAACAGGAGGGTGAAGCCCAAAACACACCTACTGTATAAAGGTTTCCCTCATTAAAAATATACTGAGGACCCTATTTTACCGATACATGGTCACAACAGATGCACATGGCCTGATGCACATGCCAGGCGCATGGTCCAAAAGGGTTGTACTAAGTCTTGTAATTAGTCATGGGTGTGTTTGGGGTGTAACATGCCATTAACCAATCAAAGTGTGATCTCCCATTTCATTTAAGAGCCAGGTGTGTTTTTACCTTGGCCAATTGCTATTATAATGGTGGATTTGCCAGGCTCAGTTATATGAAAATGAAAGTACACCCACTTTCAACTGTTAGGTTTCACATATCAGAACATAATAAGAAATCATGTGGTCTTAAAATTCGGTAAATATAACCTTAGATGAACAACAACACATAACATATAACACCGTGTCATGATTTATTGAACAAAAATTAAGCCAAACTGTAGAAGCCATGTGTGAAAAACTGCTATTTTGCCAGGCACTGCTAATCAAATGCACTTGATTAATTGATCATCAGCATGTGAATGATAATTTATATTTATTAGTAATGCTTTTTCTTTTAAATACATTTTTCATTATAACAAAACTATGAACAATGTAGCCCAATTTGGCTGGGAAAAGTCCATTTCTCAGGAGTCGTATTTTTCAAAAGTGTTAATAAAGAAAAACCATCTGAGAATCTAATGAATGGCACATTCTTTTATAGAAACATTCACAGAAATGAACCATCAAGTCAGTTTTAGACTTTTTTGGATAATACGAGTTTTATTCAATGTAACAATCCAGGACAGATAATGCACGTTTCAAATAATATGTCCCATCTAGCAAACTGATGTTCCGGGCAGGTTCTTGAAGATCATGAATGAAGACTGGAAGAAGCCTGGTTTGTTTTTTTTTTTTAGTAGATATCTGACCTATTACAAACAATAAAGAGGCGGTTATGAAGTCAAAAATCTCTGTCCTTCGCTTCAACCACTGGAAGTTGGCTACTCACTGCTCGAGTTTGCTGTGTTAGCCAACTAGCTAGTAAACTATACACACAAATCACAAACTTCATAATATGACATGCAAATCCCAAACCAAATCATGAAATCAATCTACACTACCTACATTCTGTTATGCCAAATTTCACTTATAACGACCTGAATTAAAAATTTAGGTAATGCAGTACCTATTTAGATACCCAATTAGAAAAACCTAATTAGGTATCTAAATAGGTACCTAATTAGAAAGTGCCATCTTGATTAACAAAATTTCCACACCTGTTTAACGTCAGACGTTAAATTAGTAGAACATTTCTCATTCGAGTCTCATTAAATCTGTTATTGCAAGTTACTTTTACTTAAAACTTAAAATACACTTCTACTAACACAATTAATTTGATTATAACTATTAACATTTTTTTTAAGGTTTTTTACTGTACAACTGTACGGATAACAATGTCATAAAATGAAACAAATATACTAAATAGGCTATAGGTAATTTCTAACTTTTAAGAAGAGGGTCATGGGGGAAGCAACAGTCAAACTTATATACAACTTGTGAACTTGATGAAAAATCTTTCAGGAAAACATTTCTCTGAATAACATAGAAAGGAAATACTCTAACGTACAAGGAGAACGGCAATCCCTGCGATTGCTAGATTTGCAGCTACGAGCAAAGCTGTCTTCATGGGTGAGACTGGATATTCTGGTCTAATTTTGTGCACGTAGTCAATGAACCCGCTCTATACAAAAGACAGAGAGAGGATAAATACCTTGGGCTGGCAGGTTGAAATATCAAGACAGACATTTCAGGAACAAAATTTTGAAAAAGATGTCTTGGTGTAAGAAATTAATCCTGAATTCCTTTACAGGAAACTACATAAAAGAAGCAGTTTTTGATTACAAAATTACATGCACCTACCCAGCCTCCATTTTGGACCATCCATTCTTCTTTTTCCGTCAGAAGTACTTCTGTCAAAAGTTCCGCCAGCCGTCTACTGCAGGCAACATCATCTTCGCCAGTAGACAACTGAACGGTCAGTATTCCCGTGAAGGAAAAGAGGCTAACAATTTGGCCCCAGCTCATCCCTTCCCTTCCAACCACCTCCAGCATCACACTCCTGAGTTTGGTGTTACATCCACTGCTGTCCAAGAATAACTGTACAAGAGGGCGCAGTCTGAACCCGTAGATTTTCTCCACATCCTTTCCCAGGTATCGCATGGCTTTTGCTGCTTCGCTTGGAGGTGCCTTCATTCCAATGCAAAGGTCCATATAATCATTTGCCACTATGAGAGTTTCCTCCTGTAATGAAGTGGCCATGTTCACTGAAAAGAGAGAACAAGAAACACTGCTATGCTTTGGATACTCAGCGATTGAATAAATAACGGCTGTCAGAAATACAATAATAAAGCCATAAAAACATATTTTGGTGAAAATAAGCAAAATACTTCTTCACGACTCACAATGAGGTGTAAATTTGATATGGTGTTCTCATCTTCTTATCTGAGACAACATGAGAATCGTCTTCTAGCCTGTGATATTCATACTGTATGCATCTCCATTACCATAGTGATTGTGACGCGTTGATTCTGAAAGTTTTCAATAACGTCATAAACACTTGTAATTAACATCGCACTGTACTGCCCACAGGACGCAAAGATCGTCATCCGCCCTGTAAGTCAATATCTCGCCTGGTCGAAATACTCTGCATGTATTGTCTCTGGTTAATGAGGTCAAACGAAACTATGTAGCAATGAAGTAGGGATGTGCAATTTGACGATATTAAATCGTGAATGATTAAAATGTCTACATGATCTGCCTGAAGTGGTTGGAGCAAAATGGAGGCAATAAGAAAGCTACTTATTGTTTTACTGTATTTTTCATTCTGCCACGCCAAAACGCATTTGTAGCGTTAACTTACTTTTTTGTAATCCTTTGCTCAAACTTCAGGTAGCTGACCAGCTACATATGAAATATTGGAACAAAAATCTATCAATGCTTTTTTCACATCACACCATGCAATAACAATCTCCTCAACAGTCAAAACATTTCAGAGATTTGCAATGACATGCTACATAAAATTTACTACTTTCAAAATAATTTGACTTTCACAGTGGAGCTATCCATTACTTCGGCCATGATTGTTGTAATGACACGTCCCCAGTTCGGGAAATCGGGGCTTAAAGAAAATCCTGAGTTTCTCACTGGTAAATACGACTTCGTAGTGGCGTTTGTGTGTTCTCATCTTGTATTTCCGATTCTTTCGACATGACTTGAAGGCAGGGATACATGCATCTAAAGTTGTTTTGTCAACCAAATCTGTTTCGACACACCAATAAACCAGCAACAGCAAATATTAGGTAGTGCCTTGAATTTCTTCCTCTCTCCCTTTCGTGTTCTCATCTAAACATGCAATGCGCAACACTCATTGACTGTATCCAAATTCAGGGGCTGCATCCTTCTAAGGCCTACATTCAAAGACCA
Organism: Brienomyrus brachyistius; assembly: GCF_023856365.1. NCBI lineage: Eukaryota > Metazoa > Chordata > Actinopteri > Osteoglossiformes > Mormyridae > Brienomyrus > Brienomyrus brachyistius. Next base: position 13,558,355 of record NC_064549.1, read on the forward strand.
AATGCATCACATCTTGACAGCTCCTTCAAATGTGGTCTAGAAATGCGTCCTCTTTTAGGTGAGCTGTGAAACATCTGCACGATGAATTCTTCCCAGCCCAACATATCCCAAGATTCATTGCACAGAGGTACTGTAAAGTGAATCAAGGCTAAGGGCAGGAACAGCTGGTGATGCAAATAGGAAATTTATCTGTAAGCCAGACCTGTCATGACCTACCCCGCCTGATTCTCCTGTCTCCTCCCAGGCCTGCCTCTAACAAGCCACGTCTGGTCCTCGTTTGTCCCTCTCGTTCCTGCCATTCTGACGATCACACCCAGCTGCCTCTTGTCTGTTCTCTCGTTACTCCAGTTTTTTAGTGCTTCCCAGTCTAGTGATCTGCAGGTTCGTCATTGAAGTCATGTTGCCACTGTTACTTGTGTCCTAGCCTCCCCTTTTGATTCCTCATGATCCCATTTGTTTATCTGTTCAGTTTCTGTAATATACTCCCTTTTTTTGCCAATGTTTGCTCCCGTGTCCTCCGTTCCACCTGCACATAACAAGACTGTCCCTGTTCGACCTTCAAAGAATGCAGCCTACAAAGGGTACACCTTCGTAGTCTTTTACCAAATACAGTCCCTGAATTTGGACACAGCCATTCAATATTTGGTAACAGAGCAGCATGGATGTCGTTGAGGAGTTGGTCACTAAAAAGAATTTGACATTGGTAATATGCATAGATGATGCAATTACATCACCTTTATCTACAGATTTAATTTGAAAGAAGACTAAATAATGGGGTGTCCTAATTTTTTCACGCGACAGTAGATATCCATAATATTAATTTTTACGAGTAACAATTCAGTTCTTACTAGGCAAAATAATGATTCATACTAGTCACAGTTGAATTGAGGGCTCCAGACTGCAACCAAAATGGTTACATATACAGCCTTTTATTGGCAGTGTGCCCCTTAAAATTTCTTTAGGATGGTTTCTTCCTACACGGGTATTGGGTCATTGTGCAGGGTTGCCAACTCTCACACATCTGACGTGACACTCACTCTTTCAAACTGACAGTCACGCAGGAAGTTGAACATTTGCTACACTTACATACATGTAAATGTACTTGCAGTCTAGTCTCCATTTGAAAACCTCCCTCCAAATCATCACTCCAAAATAAATAAAATACAACTGTGGAAAAATTAAGAGACCACCGTCTATTTAAAAAAATCTGTGCTTTAAAAGCATGGTTTAATCCCGGTTCTGCTGGTAGAAGGCTACAGGGCAGTTTTTTTCCAGGTTCCAGGTTTACTAAGACAGTAGTACATAAGAACAATGTGAAACAGATGACAGTGGGAATGACCAGAAACCAGCCAGGTAAAGGGCAGAAGTGTCTTTCTGAGGGCAGAGATGACCGCCAACTTATGCAAGTTTCTCATGACCTAATGAGACCCATAAACATGCAGGAGTACATTTCCCAAAAGCTTGCTAACTCCATTAGCATCTAACATAGTTGGAACCATGCAATTGTGATGCAAGTATTACTCAAAACCACAGTTAGACTATCAAAGTAATTACAGTGGTAACTTCCATCTTGTTCGGTTGTGAAATGAAGTGCTACAAATTGAGCATGGTTGTAAAATATGCAGTAAAGTTTAATGGCATGTGTGAATGTGCCTCTGCTGCCACCTGCGCAGCCCGAGCAGCTGCCCCTGCCTGCGGCTCCAGTGCCCGAGGCGCTCCCTCTGCCTGCAGCTCCCGCCCCCACGCCCGAGGCGCTCCCTCTGCCTGCAGCTCCCACGCCCGAGGCGCTCCCTCTGCCTGCAGCTCCCACGCCCGAGGCGCTCCCTCTGCCTGCAGCTCCCGCAACCACACCCGAGGCGCTCTCTCTGCCTGCAGTTCCTGCGCCTACGCCCAAGGCGCTCCCACTGCCTGTTCCAGTGACTGTTACCCCAGTTACTCCCGTTTCTGACCCCTCTCCAGTCCCTTCTACCCCAGTCCCCGAGGAGGTCCCGGAGGACCCCACCGTCGCTCCTCCCTCCTCGGAGGTGGAGGAGCTTGAATGGGACCGCTCAGGGACCCTCTTAGTGACTCCTCTGCCCTCGCCCTGGCGAGCTCGACCCCCACCATGGGTCCTTATGTCTGTGTCCCGTAAGGGGAGAGGACACAGACGCAGGGCTGGGGTCCCACCCGCCCTGCCCCCTGGCTAGCCCTCCCTTGCCTGCGCTGGGGCTCGGACGGCGCCTGCGGGTCCCCCCGGATAGTTGACCGCCGGATGGCTTTTGCCATGTAAAGCACTCTGCTGTGCATTTCACAACTATATGTTCATAAAGTTATGGTATTTATTTAGTGCTATAAAAGGTATAAGAAAAAAATGAAATAAAAAAATAAGACCTTTGCAAATGAAATTCAGTACTTTGTAAATGATATTCAATCGTTTTAAGGCCTTAATTCAAGAATATTAAATTCAGTGTTCTTCAAATCCTTTAAATACTTTGAAGACCCCATGGACACCCTGAGGGGAGGGCAGTAATATTCTGAGAAATTAGCTCAGAATTTCCAAGATTAAGACCTCTTACCCTGCCCCGTCCTTAATTGACCCATCTGCGGTACTGCTGCTAGTTTCCAAATTTCAATAAGAAATATCCTAGCAAAAAAAAAAAATTATAGCCAAAAACAACATAATTATATTAATACACAAGTTTCCAACCACTAAAAAACATTATCCAGACAAAGTTGCTTAAATAAAAATATTAATAACATTTCTTAGCATTTGAATACGATCTCTAGGGGGATGGTGCACTTCCTGTTTGTTTATATGAATAACATGACACTCATCATATGCTGATTGCAGCATTCGTATGTCTGAAAGGGTCCAAAAACAGATATTTGTCATAGGCCTGTAGTCTAAAGAAAAGCTAAAATGGTCAAAAATAGAAAAAAAAGAATATGTAAATCTGGCTTCTGTAACATCATCAGTTTTCACTAGTGTTGTCAAGTCTCATTAAACAAACAAGCAACCTCACCCCTGAAAATAAGCCCGTAATAAGACATAATAAGATAAGAATAAGCCCGTAATAAGATAAGAAATAAAGTCCAAAAATAAACCTGATATACATGACCACCTGGAACATAGTCTCTCCTTTGTTTGCCATATTATACTTGTTATTTGTAAATATGACACTCATACAACAGTAGCTGAAATACTGGAGGCATGGTTTTAAGCTTTAATTTATCATTTCCTTTTGTTAGTGACAGTAAATAGCTCCTTATGGCTTGCCATCAACTAAATATGGTCCTTTGTAGCACATTTCACCCAAGTTATTGGACATTTAACTCATAAGTATCAATACACAAATAAGAGAAAGTGAAATCCAAAATTATGTGATACTTACGAAATACTTATGTGATACACACTGCAGTGAACCCTGGAAAGGTAGTTCAAAAAGGCGCCCCGGCTTCCCACGCGGCAGTCACTCACTCGCGAGCGGGTCTGGTCAACAGGGAAATTATGTAAGCGACCCGGGCGCGATCTGAGGGAAATGCAGAAGGTTGTAACCCGAAAATCAGGGAACACTGCGATTAAAAGGAGCGACCGGTTCCTGGGTCGCCAGTATACTGTGGAGGTGGGGTCAGGCGGGGTTCACTGATCGGGGTGACAGTGGAAGGACGAATCAAAAGGACATGCAGTACCTTAGTCACTAGTATGTAGGGCTACAACGATTTATCGAGTAACAAGAATAACTCGATTACAAAAAAATCCTCGATGCTTTGTGTAATCCTACTTAGTGATCACTGTGTTTCACTCGGAGGATTATTGCTGTCGCACAGTGTGCTTACGCTGCATTAAGTGTAACAGGTTTGATTTAATGGCGCAATGGAGGAAGACAGGGGAATTAGCGAGGGAAGTCAGCGAAAAAGACGTATAACGTCTAAAGTTTGAGACCATTTCAAACAAAAGAAAAGCGAAAATACTGTACGGTGTGTCCATTGTAAATTCGAATTAGCTTACCACAATAGCACAACCTTAAGGCCACTTAAAAAATGGTTCTCGTCCCCTCCCGACCCGCCGAAACGCCTCCAACCCGAATTTTTTTTTTTTTTTTATTTCGCAAAAATCGCATGGTCGCCCAAGAATGACGAAATTTCAATTACCGCGCATTCCACATCGACGATTGTCGATTCGGAACCACTCGGGAACCCTCGGCGCAGATGCCGTTTTCCAGCCATTTTGTTTACACTTACTTTGAGTGGGGAAATTCTCGGATGTTTTAGGTCTTTTTCTCCATGCCATGGCCTTTGTGGTGGCCAGTATCGCTCAGGATGGGAGAGGGGTGCTCCTGAAGGACTGGTACGGTGTCAAGATCGGCCACGATGTCTCGCTAGCCGATTTTTACGCTGCATTCAGTGATGGTGTGTACGACAACATTCGGCTACCGGACAGGGCCCGACTGTCATTGGTCAGAGTTCGTGTTGGTGAGTTAGCAATGTTTTTATGAAATCATAACTTTATTTAGATCATTCATCAATTATGAGATGTATCATTCGACATGATGGCAGAGGATCAGGATGGGATGCTTTTTTAAGTAAATATGAAGCCGATGATTGATAATTTTTTTCGGACCATCTTTAAGTCATCCCTGCATTTTCTGGGTCAATCTTGATCACGTGATATTCTCTGACGATCTCATTGAAAAACCCATTCCAAGACGTGGGTCATAGGGCTTGAATCAGACGTGAATCGTTGTAGTGTGTGTATGTTGAGACTTTCTCAAAGACCTTTGAAGGAATAGTTCATGGACAGTGTGAACAGGGTTTCGTGATGTGATTTGGGCCAGTGCAGTTAAATTCCTATTGTCTTGAAAATACTAGCTTCAATCTAGTTTTCTCAAAATTGTGTAATCCTAGTCTTGGAATGGTTTCATGAACCTAAATTTTCTCTACCTGAGATGGGCTGGTGAAAAGATTTAAATCTGTGGAAGTGATGTGGTACATGTTCTTAAGTACTTGTTTGTAGAGTTACATTTCCTCGTTCAACCATTCAGGTTCCTGTATTTTGTAAATTCCTTGTGTTTTAACATGTTTTAATACACTTTCTAGATATATATTTTACAATCTTGGCTGTTCATTCAGAATGGGAATGACAAACAGAATATTGGTTTCAAATAGTATAATTTTTATATTCACGAATGACACATCAGCATAAAGTATCCAAATCCATAGCTGGGAAGGCATTTATGAGATACACATGGATCTAAGGAATTTACATTCTTGCATTTTCTTACATTTAAAATATTTGAAACGCAACAAACTGGAAGAACTGAAGAGGCGTACTAAGTAGGTCTGCTCTCTTCGGTATGTATTTTCAAATATGTATTTTCTTACATATTTGAAAGTCCAAACAGTCAATCAAAATTTGTAAAAAAAAAAATAATAATAAAAAAAATCCCTCTCCCCCTACCCACCCCCTCCAAAAAAAAGGACGAGAAGCAATTTTTTTCTTTTAAGTGGCCTAATGATTCAACGTCTCAACGGAAAGCGTCCAGTCGACAAAGCGGAACCAGTACAGTCGACAAAGCGGAACCAGTAAACGCGAGCATATGGGCATATGTGTGAATAAAAAAAGTATAACGAGATTCACCCCAAGCAGCCCCTATTTTTCCTCAATAAAAACACTGATAACACAACAGCAGTGAAAATGATGCTGTCGTAGTTAACACGGAGCTGGAGCCTGTCTATAAACTAACAGCAAAGAGACTTCAACATCTCTGTAATGGAACACTCAGGTGGAGTGAAGGAAAACAACAGCAGTGTTTGTAATCGCTACTAAACCTTTACTGGTAAAGAGCTGGCGAGAGTCCTTAACCAAACCAGCTCAGTTCAACAAGCTGAAGGGTGAAGAAAAGCGATGTTTTTAGCTGCTCCCATCCAACGCCGTTTGTCTCCCACAGCAGCAAACCTACAGTAAAGCTGTACAAGTTGAAATAGAGGCTATTTGAATGCAGATAAACTGTTAGCTTAGTTTGTTTGACACAATGTTTAAATTTGGTAACAGCAGGCTTACAGCAGCAGTCACACTTTGTCGCAATGATACCTGCAGTATGCAGGGATGAGTCTAAATGGGAGCATGGGGTGTACTAGATCTATTTCAAGGCTTTAGTGATATTATTCTGCAGATTTAGATTATTATGAATAATATTACATAAGTATAATATAAATTATGTATTATAAATATAATACAAAAAATACCCACCCCCCCTCCCCCAACAGCCTTTGGCCAGTGAAACTCTGAGACACTGAATTATCCAACCGCCACATACTGTATGCTCCTTTAAAGGCTTACACATACACTCATTCTCTAACACACTTAAACACACACTCTCACTCACCTTCACTTACACACAAATGAACATACACACAGCATTCCTACCTCACCCAGGAGATACAATTATGTCAGAACTTTTTTTATGCCTCCTATAAATGTACAAGAACACAGAGAGTAAAGGCCATTTTAATATGCCTTAGTTTAAGATATATGTATACCTTTTTTCAGTAATTTAATTTAACATCATTTTATTTATTTTTGCATTTAAGAAAGTGTTTTCATTTAAAAAGCAAAACAAATATGTATAAATGCACTAAAAGGGTTTAGTTCTTTTATCAGTTGTATGGAGTTCAATCATTAAAAATGTTCCTAAGATGGAAACCCATGAATTATTCATTTTAAGAATAGTTACGATTGCTCTTTAACAAGACAAAAGTATTTCTTATCTGATTATTCGATTAATTGATGGAATAATCGATAAAATACTCGATTAACCAAAATAATCGATAGCTGCAGCCCTACTAGTATGTCAGGCCGACATTAAAAGACTCCAGTGAATCTCCGATCACCGTGAGCGCAGACCAGGGTTTCCACTCTTTTTAAGGAATCATTTTCCAGGACATTTCCAGGAGCTTTTTCTGGAAATTCATGACAGGATCTGGTCATACAGTCATGCACTTTAGTCACTGGCTTAATGCCATTTTCATTTCTCTTTGATTATGCAGGGACTTAGTGTCACCGATATGCTAAATTACAACACCACAAAGGCAACACCAATTAATGCATTGACGTATAATGGAGATGTTTCACCTCTTTTTGCACACTGTTTTAAACTGCAAAACTCTTTTAAAGAAATAAATGTCACTTGGATTGTGGAAAACTGTCCAAACACTGGCATATACTGAGCAATTCCATAATGTTCAGTATAGAGCTGTTGATCACGCCATGAAATAGGCTACCATAGTGACCTAATTTCAGTAAAAGTTACTTGCATATTACATTTTATGCCATTGTATGTATCAAATAAATTTATGTTTAATGTTTGTATTAAACAAAACTACATAAAGCCAATTTATTGCCTGTATCAAGTGTATGAAGTGTATGAATTGTTGCACTTTCTCAACAGTGTTTGGATAGATAGTATAGCTTGGGTCCTTATTGAGCTAGTATCGGAAAAATTCATCGCAGCGTCTTGAAGCACTTATGTAAGTTGCTCTGGCTAAGGACGTCTGCCAAATACTGTAAATGTAAATGAAGCCTATAACACTAATATGTGCAACAACTGGTACGCGACAAAACTGAAAGTCAGAGTTAACTTTCAACTGGTAGCTTCGCTGGGAATACAGCAAGTGTAGAATTTGCATAGGTCAATGACAAAGATTATAATGAAGAACTTATCTTCGTGGGAAAAGAAGCTAAATACATCCATTTTAAATCATGATAGCCTTGCCGTCAATTCCTGAATTGAAAACTTGGTTAAACTAGAAAGAATACTATTAACAAAGGATGACAAAACTGTCAGTTGCATCATATGCACTGTGGTCATGTGTCTTTTCATAGTCCTGAGCACTCACTATACATTTAGTTTATATGACACTTTCTTTAACATTAAAAAGAATGTAGTAGAAGCATTCCGGGCGCTACTCAACTCCCTCCTAGGAAAATGCCGGGGGGCGTGGCAGGGGAACCCCATGTGACGTCATAGGGGCTTCCTCTGGGCGATCCATGACATGTACATTTCAAGTAGTATGTCCCGTCTGGCAAACTGATGTTCCTGGTAGTTTCTTGAAGATCAAGAATGAAGACTGGAAGAAGCCAGGGAGGGTTCTTTTTAGCAGATATCTGATCTATTAAAAACAATAAAGAGGCAGTTATGGGTGGGTTTCCTGAGGCCTTCTTAACGCTGCATCGTTCGTAAGCTCTATGTTAAAAGATAAAACTTATGAGCGACGTAACGTTAAGAAGGCTTTGGGAAACACCCAAGAAAAACAAAGCCTGTAGTTGGGCCTCCTTATAAGTTGTTAACGAAGCGCTGTGTAGTAAAGGATTACATGTAATCTTAATTATGTAACCTGATTACAAAAATGAACTATACTTGTAATTATATTACATTTACTTTTTCAGGATTACTAGTTTTAAAGATTACATTTTTAATTAGACCTAAGCACACATGAATAAACCTATTAAATCAGTGTCCCTGTAGCCTAGGGATGGCACCAGAACTGATGCTTACAATATCTTTTCATACCAAAACTCTGAAAATGCGACGGTACAGCATATAAGTCTGCAGGTGTTCTGGCCATTCCCTACATGCTGAAGAAGGACGTCCGCAAGCACAGGAAAAACTACACGTGTTAATGTCATTTTAGCTTGATATTGATAAGATTGCAGGTAATTAATAATTTAATAAGATGCCAGTTAGAGCTAAATGCATACAATGCAAACACACTTGAAAAATATTTGTAAATGGATTTTATTGATATAAATATCAGCTGTATATGACCGATTTAATGAGCCACAAATAAGATGTAATAGGAGTCTATGAAAAATTGTTGCATTACTAGCACATTTTCCAAACTGCTTATCCACCTAGGTCACGGGGGGTCCGGAGCCTATCCCGGAAGCAATGGGCACGAGGCAGGGAACAACCCAGGATGGGGGGCCAGCCCATCACAGGGCACACTCACACACCATTCACTCACACATGAACTCCTATGGGCAATTTAGTAACTCCAATTAGCTTCAGCATGTTTTTGGACTGTGGGGGGAAACCGGAGTATGACATGGGAAGAACATGCAAACTCCACACAGATGTGACCCAGGCGGAGACTCGAACCTACGTCCCAGAGGTGTGAGGCAACAGTGCTAACCACTGCACCACCATGCCGCCCCACAACTCATACCATTTGTATTAATTAATTAACAATTTCTTACATTGTGTATGTTACTGACTCACATCACTATACGGTATAGGTGTTTAGGGTTGTACCTCAACAGATGTTACACTTTGGGTAAGATGTACAGACATTACATTACATATTCACAATAAAACAGCACATCTTATCCTTAGATAAGCGTGGCCATTAGTTTGCCGCAATGCCAATTAAAATTGAACACCTGGGTGCGACACATTTTGGTTGGCGTGGCTTATCCCAATTGATCTGCTCACCCGAATTGATAATGTACACATTAATTCAGTCTTATAATGTAAAATGGCAGAGCACAAAGAGCTTGCTAACAGACCAGAAAGATCGGATAAGGGCCACAGAGGAATGTGTTAAACAAAGAAAGAAAGAACCTCTGAAAGTTAGGACACACTAAGATACCTGGTTACACTATTTAATTTTCAAGATTCTTCTGGTATAACCATGAGAACATATATGCAGGGGTAGCTATACATATTTATTTATCCAAACTTATATAAGTGTTCAAGTGTGAGGGGTAAAATAGGTGATACTCCGTGAACATGGTTATAAGGGTCGCACACAACACTAAGATTGTTTAAGGACACACACAAACATAACCTATCTGGATATTGAGACTAGCAATGATGAATAAACAAACATACAGGGTATACAAAAGCTGAACTTAAAAGAAACTTTCTTTGGGACGTTGGGTGAGTCCGTGGTATGTAAGGCAGGATATATGGGGAGGGGGTTGTGTGCCAATTCGAAGGACTCCTATCCTTGAGGTCCACTCTGCTGTCCATAGGTCCCTATATCTTTGGGCCATAAAAGTTGGAATGCTGGCCTCCCTTGTAATCTGTGTCTATCTGTGTGTGGGTGCATGTGTGGGGTCACTGACCCCCCTTTTGTGCCCAGGCCAACGAGTACCTTTCATACCAGGCTAGGCCTTGTCTCAGGCAACCTGGAATCTCAGCTCTGTCGTATCTGTGTGTATGATCCTACAGGAGTTTATGTTTAAGTACATGTTGACAGTCCCTCACTGGGCCCTTCCTCTCTCACACACATTCACATGTGGGTTAGACACACCTGTCTTTCTCAGGACTCATTGCATCTTATTGTTAATCGGTGACGGTTCTAGGGTCACGGTACCTTCATCAGACAGCACATACGTGTAGTGTATCCAGCTCAATCTGAAGTTTTCAGATCTTGCAAAATTAAAAGACACTCTGTAATATGTTCTTAGAGTTTATTTAGAAATCTATTATATTTAATAACAATAATCTTTATAAATAAAATGCAAGCAAAAACAAAATCAGAGAAATACAGCTCAAATAAATAATGAATGAAACTAGCTCAAATACATTAAAATATAAAAGATTAAAGTTCCAAAAATATATGCTAGTATAAAATTAATATTGTATTTTTTCATGAATATATTTTTATTAAGTAACGTCTTTAAAGGACTCCTCTAGGATCTTCCCTGGATCCACCTGGAACAGGGGCTTCACCCCAATTTCCTGTCTCCCTTTGTCCTGGGAGATGGGGACGTGTACAGTGAACTGAGGAACCTGCTGGACACTTGATGTATCCCTGATCAGGTTTGTCTGACTGGACCCAGAGGTCTCCCAGGTACAGAAGCTCGGGTCCTGGCATGTGTCCAGTGAATTGGACCCCCCCGTCCCCCGGGCCGCTACTCAGCTCCCTCCTAATGAAACCCCTGATGTTCCTGGCAGTTTCCTGAAGATCAGAAAGGAAGACTGGAAGAAGCCTGGTAGGGTTCTTTTTAGCAGCTTTCTGACCTATTAAAAACAATAAAGAGGCGGTTATGAAGTCAAACATCTCTGTGTCCTTGGCTTTAACCATTGGAAGTCAGCTACTCACTGCTCGAGTTTGCTGTGTCAGCCAACTAGCTAGTAAACTATACACACAAATCACAAACTTCATAATATGACATGCAAATCCCAAACCAAATCTTTAAATCAATCTACACTACCTACATTCTGTTATGCCAAATTTCACTTACAACGACGTGAATTAACAATTTAGGTAATGCAGTACCTATTTAGATACCCAATTAGAAAAACCTAATTAGGTATCTAAATAGGTACCTAATTAGAATTTCCACACCTGTATAACGTCAGACCTTATATTAGTAGAACATTTCTCATTCGAGTCTCATTAAATCTGTTATTGCAAGTTACTTTTACTTAAAACTTAAAATACACTTCTACTAACACAATTAATTTGATTATAACTATTAACATTTTTTTGAAGGTTTTTTACTGTACCACTGTACGGATAACAATGTCATAAAATGAAACAAATACACCAAACAGACTATAGGTAATTTCTAACTTAAACATTTCTCGGAATAACATAGAAAGGAAATACTCTAACGTACAAGGAGGAAGGCAATACCTGCAATTGCTATATTTGTAGTAATGAGGAAAGCTGTCTTCATGGGTGAGACTGGATATTCTGGTCTGATTTTCTGAACATACTTGATGAACCCCCTCTACACAAGAGACAGAGAGAGGATAAATACCTTGGGCTGGCAGGCTGAAATATCAAGACAGAACATTTCAGCAACAAAAGTTTAAAAAAGATGTCTTGGTGTAATAAATTAACCCTGAATTCCTTTACAGGAAACTACATAAAATAAGCAGTTTTTGAGTACAAACTTACCTACCCAGCCTCCATTTTGAACCATCCATTCTTCTTTTTCTCCAATTAGTACTTCTGTCAAAATCTCCGCCAGCCGTCTACTGCAGGCGACATCTTCTTCACCGGTAGACAACTGAACGGCCAGTATTCCCGTGAAGGAAAAGAGGCTGACAATTTGGCCCCAGCTCATCCCTTCCCTTCCAACCACCTCCAGCATCACACTCCTGAGTTTGGACCATGTATCAAAGCCACTGCTGTTCAAGAAAAACTGCACAAGAGGGCGCAGTCTGAACCCATAGATTCTCTCCACATCCTTTCCCAGGTATCGCATGACTTTCGCGGCTTCATTGGGAGGTGCCTTCTTGATTCCAATGCAGAAATCCATATAGTCATTTGCCACTATGAGAGTTTCTTCCTGCAATGAAGTGGCCATGTTCACTGAAAAGAGAGAACAAGAAACACTGCTATGCTTTGGATACTCAGCGACTGGATAATTAACGGCTCTCAGAATACAACAATAAAACCATATTTTTGGTGAAAGTAAGCAAACTTTCACGTTAAATTTCTTCATGGCGCCAAGGAGATGCCATGAATGAAGACTGGAAGAAGCCTGGTTGGGTTTTTTTTTAGTAGATGTCTGACCTATTACAAACAATAAAGAGGCGGTTATGAAGTCAAAAATCTCTGTCCTTCGCTTCAACCACTGGAAGTTGGCTACTCACTGCTCGAGTTTGCTGTGTTAGCCAACTAGCTAGTAAACTATACACACAAATCACAAACTTCATAATATGACATGCAAATCCCAAACCAAATCATGAAATCAATCTACACTACCTACATTCTGTTATGCCAAATTTCACTTATAACGACCTGAATTAAAAATTTAGGTAATGCAGTACCTATTTAGATACCCAATTAGAAAAACCTAATTAGGTATCTAAATAGGTACCTAATTAGAAAGTGCCATCTTGATTAACAAAATTTCCACACCTGTTTAACGTCAGATGTTATATTAGTAGAACATTTCTCATTCGAGTCTCATTAAATCTGTTATTGCAAGTTACTTTTACTTAAAATACACTTCTACTAACACAATTAATTTGGTCATGGGGGAAGCAACAGTCAAACATATGTACAACTTGTGAACTTGATCAAAAATCTTTCAGGAAAACACTTCTCAGAATAACATAGAAAGGAAATACTCTAACGTACAAGGAGAACGGCAATCCCTGCAATTGCTACATTTGCAGCTACGAGCAAAGCTGTCTTCATGGGTGAGACTGGATACAATAAAATAAAACCATATTTTTGGTGAAAGTAAGCAAACTTTCACGTTAAATTTCTTCATGACGCCAAGGAGATTCAATTTTGAGAGGGACACAGATATAAAAATATATAACAACAATATACATTACATTAATATGCCGACTCCATGACACCATCCATGCTATTACATATACATAGAGACCATAACAATTCAAGTACCTTCCCCCTGCTCTGGCGTTCTCCTGAACCGCCGGTAGAGATACGCTGTCCCTGCGGCAGCAGCCACCACGCCAGTTGCACACGCAAACTTGAAGACTCCCATGCTCTTACTCAAGACGAAATGAGCATGAGCTCCCGCCCCGCACTATATATAAGCGTCTCCGTTACCATGGTGATTGTGACGTAAATTCTGCGTTCTCAAACCACGTGAACAAAAAAGGCAATTTACGTCGCACCGTCCCGCCCACTGGATGCAAAGATCGTTATCTGACATGTTGGTGCATTTCGCGCATGGTCAGGACACACCGTGGGTATTAGAGATGGGCAAATAGTTCAGGACATTTCATCTAAAAGATTCATTGTGAGTCATTCACCAACTCCTTCAGTTGCAATTCTTGTTTGCCTAAAATTGCTCTGAAACACCTGTTTTCCGATGTCAACGAAAAAATTGCCTAATTTGCTCACTTGGCTGGCGTGAGATTTTAAATTCCAGTTAAGTCTCCACACGCATTACACGTAGGTAACATTTTTTTGTAAGGTTTGCAAACTACCCCCACGTTTTGATGTAGCTAATTTTAGGTTTATAATGGAATGATAAAGATGGGGTGTTCCCATCTTCTTATCCGAGACAACATGAGAATCATCTTCTAGCCTGTGATATTCATACTGTATGCATCTCCATTACCATAGTGATTGTGACGCGTTGATTCTGAAAGTTCTCAATAACGTCATAAACACTGACGTTTACATCACACTGTACTGCCCACAGGAAGTAAAGATCGTCATCCGCCCTGTATGTGAATATCTCACCTGGTCGAAATACTCTGCATGTATTGTCTCTGGTTAATGAGGTCAAACGAAACTATGTAGCAATGAAGTAGGGATGTGCGATTTGACGATATTAAATCGTGAATGATTAAAATGTCCACATGATCTGCCTTTACAGAGATATTGCTAGTATCATTCTACAGTGCACATTCTATCAGTTGCAGTCTATGGCTCTCATACTGCCTTCAAGTCCTGCTGAAAAGATCCGACTAGGGAGATGGGAAATTGTAATTACGACATGATGACGTGTTGAAGTAGTTGGAGCAAAATGGAGGCGATAAGAAAGCTACTTATTGTTTTACTGTATTTTTCATTCCGCCAATGCCAAAACGCATTTGTAGCATTAACTTACTTTTTTGTAATCCTTTGCTCAAACTTCAGGTAGCTGACCAGCTACATATGAAATATTGGAACAAAAACCTATCAATGCTTTTTTCACGTCACACCATTTAATAACAATCTCCTCAACATTCAAAACATTTCAGAGATTTGCAATGACATGCTACATAAAATTTACTACTTTCAAAATAATTTGACTTTCACAGTGGAGCTATCCATTACTTTGGCCATGATTGTTGTAATGACACGTCCCCAGTTTGGGAACTCGGGGCTTAAAGAAAATCCTGAGTTTCTCACTGGTAAATACGATTTCGTAGTGGCATTTGTGTGTTCTTTTATTTATCATTTCCTCTTATTAGTGTAGACAGTAAATAGCTCCTTATGGCTTGCCATCAACTAAATATGGTCCTTTGTAGCACAGTTCACCCAAGTTATTGGACATTGAACTCATAAGTATCAATACAGAAATAAGAGAAAGTGAAATCCAAAATCATGTGATACTTATGTGATACACACTGCAGTGAACCCTGGAAAGGTAGTTCAAAAAGGCGCCCCGGCTTCCCACGCGGCAGTCACTCACTCGCGAGCGGGTCTGGTCAACAGGGAAATTATGTAAGCGACCCGGGCGCGATCTGAGGGAAATGCAGAAGGTTGTAACCCGAAAATCAGGGAACACTGCGACTAAAAGGAGGGACCGGCTCCTGGGTCGCCAGTATACTGTGGAGGTGGGGTCAGGCGGGGTTCACTGATCGGGGTGACAGTGGAAGGACGAATCAAAAGGACATGCAGTACCTTAGTCACTAGTATGTAGGGCTACAACGATTTATCGAGTAACAAGAATAACTCGATTACAAAAAAATCCTCGATGCAAATTCTTTGCTTCGATGCTTTGTGTAATCCTACTTAGTGATCACTGTGTTTCACTCGGAGGATTATTGCTGTCGCACAGTGTGCTTACGCTGCATTACGTGTAACAGGTTTGATTTGATAGCGCAATGGAGGAAGACAGGGGAAATAGCGAGGGAAATCAGCGAAAAAGACGTAAAATGTCTAAAGTTTGGGACCATTTCAAATAAAAGAAAAGCGAAAATGCTGTACGGTGTGTCCATTGTAAATCCAAATTAGCTTACCACAATAGCATAACGTTAATGATTCAACGTCTCAACGGAAAGCATCCAGTCGACAAAGCGGAACCAGTACATGGTAAACGCGAGCGCTTCACTCACATCTGCGGCTAAAATAAACCTGCGATAGAAACGTATTTATGGGCATATGTGTGAATAAAAAAAGTATAACGAGATTCACCCCAAGCAGCCCCTATTTTTCCTCAATAAAAACACTGATAACACAACAGCAGTGAAAATGATGCTGTCGTAGTTAACACGGAGCTGGAGCCTGTCTATAAACTAACAGCAAAGAGACTTCAACATCTCTGTAATGGAACACTCAGGTGGAGTGAAGGAAAACAACAGCAGTGTTTGTAATCGCTACTAAACCTTTACTGGTAAAGAGCTGGCGAGAGTCCTTAACCAAACCAGCTCAGTTCAACAAGCTGAAGGGTGAAGAAAAGCGATGTTTTTAGCTGCTCCCATCCAACGCCGTTTGTCTCCCACAGCAGCAAAGCTACAGTAAAGCTGTACAAGTTAAAATAGAGGCTATTTGAATGCAGATAAGCTTAGTTTGACACAATATTTAAATTTGGCAACTTGCAGCAGGCTTACAGCTGCAGTCACACTTTGTCGCAATGATACCTGCAGCATGCAGGGTTGAGTCTAAATGGGAGCATGGGGTGTACTAGATCTATTTCAAGGCTTTAGTGATATTATTCTGCAGATTTAGATTATTATGAATAATATTACATAATTATAATATAAATACAATATTATAAATATAACACAAAAAATACCCCCCCCCAACAGCCTTTGGCCAGTGAAACTCTGAGACACTGAATTATCCAACCGCCACATACTGTATGCTCCTTTAAAGGCTTACACACACACTCATTCTCTAACACACTTAAACACACACTCTCACTCACCTTCACTTACACACAAATGAACATGCACACAGCATTCCTACCTCATCCAGGAGATACAATCATGTCAGATCATGTCTTTTTTTTATGCCTCCTATAAATGAACACAGAGAGTAAAGGCCATTTAAATTTATGCCTTAGTTTAAGATATATGTATACCTTTTTTCAGTAATTTTATTTGACATTTTATTTATTTTTGCATTTTAAAAAGCAAAACAAATATGTACATAAATGCACTAAAAGGGTTTAGTTCTTTTGTCAGTTGTATGGAGTTCAATCATTAAAAATGTTCCTAAGATGGAAACCCATGAATTATTCATTTTAAGAATAGTTACGATTGCTCTTTAATAAGACAAAAGTATTTCTTATCCGATTATTCGATGGAATAATCGATAGAATACTCGATTAACCAAAATAATCGATAGCTGCAGCCCTACTAGTATGTCAGGCTGACATTAAAAGACTCCAGTGAATCTCCGATCACCGTGAGCGCAGACCAGGGTTTCCACTCTTTTTAAGGAATCATTTTCCAGGACATTTCCAGGAGCTTTTTCTGGAAATTCATGACAGGATCTGGTCATACAGTCATACACTTTAGTCACTGGCTTAATGCCATTTTCATTTCTCTTTGATTATGCAGGAACTTAGTGTCACCGATATGCTAAATTACATAAAGGCAACACCAATTAATGCATTGACGTATAATGGAGATGTTTCATCTCTTTTTGTTGCACACTGTTTTAAACTGCAAAACTCTTTTAAAGAAATAAATGTCACTTGGATTGTGGAAAACTGTCCAAACACTGGCATATACTGAGCAATTCCATAATGTTCAGTATAGAGCTGTTGATCACGCCATGAAATAGGCTACCATAGTGACCTAATTTCAGTAAAAGTTACTTGCATATTACATTTTATGCCATTGCATGTATCAAATAAATTTATGTGCAATGTTTGTATTAAACAAAACTACATAAAGCCAATTTATTGCCTGTATCAAGTGTATGAAGTGTATGAATTGTTGCACTTTCTCAACAGTGTTCGGATAGATAGTATAGCTTGGGTCCTTATTGAGCTAGTATCGGAAAAATCCATCGCAGCGTCTTGAAGCACTTATGTAAGTTGCTCGGGCTAAGGGCGTCTGCCAAATACTGTAAATGTAAATGAGGCCTATAACACTAATATATGCAACAACTGGTACGCGACAAAACTGAAAGTCAGAGTTAACTTTCAACTGGTAGCTTCGCTGGGAATACAGCAAGTGTAGAATTTGCATAGGTCAATGACAAAGATTATAATGAAGAACTTATCTTTGTGGGAAAAGAAGCTAAATACATCCATTTTAAATCATCATAGCCTTGCCATCAATTCCTGAGTTGAAAACTTGGTTAAACTAGAAAGAATACTATTAACAAAGGATAACAAAACTGTCAGTTGCATCATATGCACTGTGTCTTTTCATAGTCCTGACATGATCCATGACATGTACATTTCAAGTAGTATGTCCCGTCTGGCAAACTGATGTTCCTGGTAGTTTCTTGAAGATCAAGAATGAAGACTGGAAGAAGCCAGGGAGGGTTCTTTTTAGCAGATATCTGATCTATTAAAAACAATAAAGAGGCAGTTATGGGTGGGTTTCCTGAGGCCTTCTTAACGCTGCATCGTTCGTAAGCTCTATGTTAAAAGATAAAACTTATGAGCGACGTAACGTTAAGAAGGCTTTGGGAAACACCCAAGAAAAACAAAGCCTGTAGTTGGGCCTCCTTATAAGTTGTTAACGAAGCGCTGTGTAGTAAAGGATTACATGTAATCTTAATTATGTAACCTGATTACAAAAATGAACTATACTTGTAATTATATTACATTTACTTTTTCAGGATTACTAGTTTTAAAGATTACATTTTTAATTAGACCTAAGCACACATGAATAAACCTATTAAATCAGTGTCCCTGTAGCCTAGGGATGGCACCAGAATTGATGCTTAAAATATCTTTTCATACCAAAACTCTGAAAATGCGACGGTACAGCATATAAGTCTGCAGGTGTTCTGGCCATTCCCTACATGCTGAAGAGGGACGTCCGCAAGCACAGGAAAAACTACACGTGTTAATGTCATTTTAGCTTGATATTGATAAGATTGCAGGTAATTAATAATTTAATAAGATGCCAGTTAGAGCTAAATGCATACAATGCAAACACACTTGAAAAATATTTGTAAATGGATTTTATTGATATAAATATCAGCTGTATATGACCGATTTAATGAGCCACAAATAAGATGTAATAGGAGTCTATGAAAAATTGTTGCATTACTAGCACATTTTCCAAACTGCTTATCCACCTAGGTCACGGGGGGTCCGGAGCCTATCCCGGAAGCAATGGGCACGAGGCAGGGAACAACCCAGGATGGGGGGCCAGCCCATCACAGGGCACACTCACACACCATTCACTCACACATGAACTCCTATGGTCAATTTAGTAACTCCAATTAGCTTCAGCATGTTTTTGGACTGTGGGGGGAAACTGGAGTATGACATGGGAAGAACATGCAAACTCCACACAGATGTGACCCAGGCGGAGACTCGAACCTACGTCCCAGAGGTGTGAGGCAACAGTGCTAACCACTGCACCACCATGCCGCCCCACAACTCATACCATTTGTATTAATTAATTAACAATTTCTTACATTGTGTATGTTACTGACTCACATCACTATACGGTATAGGTGTTTAGGGTTGTACCTCAACAGATGTTACACTTTGGGTAAGATGTACAGACATTACATTACATATTCACAATAAATCAGCAAATCTTATCCTTAGATAAGCATGGCCATTAGTTTGCTGCAATGCCAATTAAAATTGAACACCTGGGTGCGACACATTTTGGTTGGCGTGGCTTATCCCAATTGATCTGCTCACCCGAATTGATAATGTACACATTAATTCAGTCTTATAATGTAAAATGGCAGAGCACAAAGAGCTTGCTAACAGACCAGAAAGATCGGATAAGGGCCACAGAGGAATGTGTTAAACAAAGAAAGAAAGAACCTCTGAAAGTTAGGACACACTAAGATACCTGGTTACACTATTTAATTTTCAAGATTCTTCTGGTATAACCATGAGAACATATATGCAGGGGTAGCTATACATATTTATTTATCCAAACTTATATAAGTGTTCAAGTGTGAGGGGGAAAATAGGTGATACTCCGTGAACATGGTTATAAGGGTCGCACACAACACTAAGATTGTTTAAGGACACACACAAACATAACCTATCTGGATATTGAGACTAGCAATGATGAATAAACAAACATACAGGGTATACAAAAGCTGAACTTAAAAGAAACTTTCTTTGGGACGTTGGGTGAGTCCGTGGTATGTAAGGCAGGATATATGGGGAGGGGGTTGTGTGCCAATTCGAAGGACTCCTATCCTTGAGGTCCACTCTGCTGTCCATAGGTCCCTATATCTTTGGGCCATAAAAGTTGGAATGCTGGCCTCCCTTGTAATCTGTGTCTATCTGTGTGTGGGTGCATGTGTGGGGTCACTGACCCCCCTTTTGTGCCCAGGCCAACGAGTACCTTTCATACCAGGCTAGGCCTTGTCTCAGGCAACCTGGAATCTCAGCTCTGTCGTATCTGTGTGTATGATCCTACAGGAGTTTATGTTTAAGTACATGTTGACAGTCCCTCACTGGGCCCTTCCTCTCTCACACACATTCACATGTGGGTTAGACACACCTGTCTTTCTCAGGACTCATTGCATCTTATTGTTAATCGGTGACGGTTCTAGGGTCACGGTACCTTCATCAGACAGCACATACGTGTAGTGTATCCAGCTCAATCTGAAGTTTTCAGATCTTGCAAAATTAAAAGACAACACTCTGTAATATGTTCTTAGAGTTTATTTAGAAATCTATTATATTTAATAACAATAATCTTTATAAATAAAATGCAAGCAAAAACAAAATCAGAGAAATACAGCTCAAATAAATAATGAATGAAACTAGCTCAAATACATTAAAATATAAAAGACTAAAAGATTAAAGTTCCAAAAATATATGCTAGTATAAAATTAATAAAAATATATTCATGAAAAAATACAATATTAAGTAACGTCTTTAAAGGACTCCTCTAGGATCTTCCCTGGATTCACCTGGAACAGGGGCTTCACCCCAATTTCCTGTCTCCCTTTGTCCTGGGAGATGGGGACGTGTACAGTGAACTGAGGAACCTGCTGGACACTTGATGTATCCCTGATCAGGTGTGTCTGACTGGACCCAGAGGTCTCCCAGGTACAGAAGCTCGGGTCCTGGCATGTGTCCAGTGAATTGGACCCCCCCGTCCCCCTACTCAGCTCCCTCCTAATGAAACCCCTGATGTTCCTGGCAGTTTCCTGAAGATCAGAAAGGAAGACTGGAAGAAGCCTGGTAGGGTTCTTTTTAGCAGCTTTCTGACCTATTAAAAACAATAAAGAGGCGGTTATGAAGTCAAACATCTCTGTGTCCTTGGCTTTAACCATTGGAAGTCAGCTACCCACTGCTCGAGTTTGCTGTGTCAGCCAACTAGCTAGTAAACTATACACACAAATCACAAACTTCATAATATGACATGCAAATCCCAAACCAAATCTTTAAATCAATCTACACTACCTACACTCTGTTATGCCAAATTTCACTTACAACGACGTGAATTAACAATTTAGGTAATGCAGTACCTATTTAGATACCCAATTAGAAAAGCCTAATTAGGTATCTAAATAGGTAGCTAATTAGAAAGTGCCATCTTGATTAACAAAATTTCCACACATATTTAACGTCAGACGTTATATTAGTAGAACATTTCTCATTCGAGTCTCATTAAATCTGTTATTGCAAGTTACTTTTACTTAAAATACACTTCTACTAACACAATTAATTTGGTCATGGGGGAAGCAACAGTCAAACATATGTACAACTTGTGAACTTGATCAAAAATCTTTCAGGAAAACATTTCTCGGAATAACATAGAAAGGAAATACTCTAACGTACAAGGAGAACGGCAATCCCTGCGATTGCTACATTTGCAGCTACGAGCAAAGCTGTCTTCATGGGTGAGACTGGATATTCTGGTCTAATTTTGTGCACGTAGTCAATGAACCCGCTCTATACAAAAGACAGAGAGAGGATAAATACCTTGGGCTGGCAGGTTGAAATATTAAGACAGACATTTCAGGAACAAGATTTTGAAAAAGATGTCTTGGTGTAATAAATTAATCCTGAATTCCTTTACAGGAAACTACATAAAATAAGCAGTTTTTGATTACAAAATTACATGCACCTACCCAGCCTCCATTTTGGACCATCCATTCTTCTTTTTCCGTCAGAAGTACTTCTGTCAAAAGTTCCGCCAGCCGTCTACTGCAGGCAACATCATCTTCGCCAGTAGACAACTGGACGGCCAGTATTCCCGTGAAGGAAAAGAGGCTGACAATTTGGCCCCAGCTCATCGCTTCCCTTCCAATCACCTCCATCATCACACTCCTGAGTTGGGTCCAGGTGTTAATGCCACTGCTGTCCAAGAGAAATTGCACAAGTGGGCGCAGTCTGAACCCATAGATTCTTTCAACATCCTTTCCCAGGTATCTCATGGCTTTGGCGGCTTCGCTGGGAGGTGCCTTCTTGATTCCAATGCAGAAATCCATATAGTCATTTGCCACTATGAGAGTTTCTTCCTGCAATGAAGTGGCCATGTTCACTGAAAAGAGAGAACAAGAATCACTGCTATGCTTTGGATACTCAGCGACTGGATAATTAACGGCTGTCAGAATACAACAATAAAACCATATTTTTGGTGAAAGTAAGCAAACTTTCACGTTAAATTTCTTCATGACGCCAAGGAGATTCAATTTTGATAGGGACACAGATATAAAAATATATAACAACAATATACATTACATTAATATGCCGACTCCATGACACCATCCATGCTATCACATATACATAGAGACCATAACAATTCAAGTACCTTCCCCCTGCTCTGGCATTCTCCTGAACCGCCGGTAGAGAATGAGCATGAGCTCCCGCCCCGCACTATATATAAGCGTCTCCGTTACCATGGTGATTGTGACGTAAATTCTGCGTTCTCAAACCACGTGAACAAAAAAGGCAATTTACGTCGCACCGTCCCGCCCACTGGAAGCAAAGATCGTTATCTGACATGTTGATGCATTCGCGCATGGTCAGGATACACCGTGGGTATTAGAGATGGGCAAATAGTTCAGGACATTTCATCTAAAAGATTCATTGTGAGTCATTCACCAACTCCTTCAGTTGCCATTCTTGTTTGCCTAAAATTGCTCTGAAACACCTGTTTTCCGATATGTCAACGAAAAAATAGCCTAATTTGCTCACTTGGCTGGAGTGAGATTTAAATTCCAGTTAAGTCTCCACACGAATTACACGTAGGTAACATTTTTTGTAAGGTTTGCAAACTACCCCCACGTTTTGATGTAGCTAATTTTAGGTTTATAATGGAACGATAAATATTTGTAATTTGTATTGGAATCTGTATGATTTCTTGCGTGAGCTTGAGTCTGAAAGCGTCATCGGATACACGAGAGTTTGCAATCCTGAATAAGTCATGTCAGAAATATATATATATTTTGAATTATACTCGGTCTCTTAACATTGTACCTTAGATTCTCATGTCTGTTAAAAACACAAACCTAGCAGCTTATCATAGTCAGCTAACGAGTCCAAACGCTAACAGTGGTCAAATCGTTTTTAAAGGTGAAAAATTGTATCTCTAAAATCCAAATATGAAACAAAATTTGAGTCACCTACATTATGACTGCTTTGCGAAATGTCTTACCAAATGTCCCGTCTAATTATAGAACTTTTTAGGTTTAAAAAAAATAAAAGTCTCACTTGCCGAATACAGATGAGTTATCGATCCTCACGAGAGAAAAAGGTGTAGCTTCGAGCCTCTCTCGCTCCCGCCTAAACAATGCTACGTTAAGCAATTTTAAATTTAATTATACTACGGGGCGGTTGAATGCTTGAATCTGATTGGCTGACGAACGTTCTGAGGTGTGCAATTATTTTCAGATAACCGCACGGCGAACGTAGTTCCAGGTAGCTCTCTTGACCGCATTACAGTTCCATATCACTTCGCATAGTTAACTGTAATAACGGAAATTAGCATACAGTACCTATACAGCACGCAGGACTAACAAAAACAACAACATGACAGACGATTTTCCGAAAGTAAATTTTAATATTTACGGTGAATATGAAACTTTCAACAACTGGGCTGCAGCAGTATTAGTTAGCCTAGTGTACCAACTTAAAGGCTACACATGACATTTCTCACTAGCGAGGTAATAACAGCGCTGCATCTTAAAGCAGACTTACAGTTTAGAGACGGTGCTTCAGAACACTGTTGAGGGACACACAAAGGTAGCCTAATTCATACAAGCTCTCTCTCTCTCTCTGTTTCTCTTCCTCTGTCTCTCTCGCTCTCTTTCTAATAACTTCATTATTAACTGCATTAGTCTGCTATCAACGGCTCAAGCCTCCATTGCCATCTTTAAAATGACGTTTTGGAACTAGCAAAAGAGTCGTTGGATGAGATGCGGAAGAAATAATCCTACTCACAATAGCGATTTAAGTAGAAAAACCGGACGAATCCCTTGAAATATATCATCTGATCGATGTCTTGCGGTGTGGCAACCGTAGTATAAGCGGAATAATTCCGCTTCGCGTCGTGGCCGCATTACCACCTCGGGTGTGCATTATTTTCTAATAATTCAACGGCCCGTCGTCAATTATTCCTTACGTACTGTACTACCAGTTTCTTTTGAATATATACGTATATATTCGTAACGTTTGTTTTATACTTATGTAATACGAACGAGTTTCTCTTGAAATTCTTTCCCGACTGTCGACGGCAGATACAACGTTTTTAGAACGAGACAACGTGTCTAAATAAGCCAGCATTGGATTGCAAGCAAAACATCGTAAAATACAATCTAAAAATTAAAAATAATTCTTATTACTCGTCACTTACATAAGCACTTTAAAAATCCCACAGTTAATTTGTTCATTACTCGTGTATAAATACTTTTTTTGCTCACTTGGCTGGCGTGAGATTTTAAATTCCAGTTAAGTCTCCACACGCGTTACACGTAGGTAACATTTTTTTGTAAGGTTTGCAAACTACCCCCACGTTTTGATGTAGCTAATTTTAGGTTTATAATGGAACGATAAATATTTGTAATTTGTATTGGAATCTGTATGATTTCTTGCGTGAGCTTGAGTCTGAAAGCGTCATCGGATACACGAGAGTTTGCAATCCTGAATAAGTCATGTCAGAAATATATATATATTTTGAATCATACTCGGTCTCTTAACATTGAACCTTAGATTCTCATGTCTGTTAAAAACACAAACCTAGCAGCTTATCATAGTCAGCTAACGAGTCCAAACGCTAACAAACCGTGGTCAAATCGTTTTTAAAGGTGAAAAATTGTATCTCTAAAATCCAAATATGAAACAAAATTTGAGTCACCTACATTATGACTGCTTTGCGAAATGTCTTACCAAATGTCCCGTCTAATTATAGAACTTTTTAGGTTTAAAAAAATAAAAGTCTCACTTGCCGAATACAGATGAGTTATCGATCCTCACGAGAGAAAAAGGTGTAGCTTCGAGCCTCTCTCGCTCCCGCCTAAACAATGCTACGTTAAGCAATATTAAA
The DNA here is from genome assembly GCF_023856365.1 of Brienomyrus brachyistius. NCBI lineage: Eukaryota > Metazoa > Chordata > Actinopteri > Osteoglossiformes > Mormyridae > Brienomyrus > Brienomyrus brachyistius. The sequence continues at coordinate 13,583,656 of NC_064549.1, forward strand.
TTTAAGTACTGTACCACCAGTTTCTTTTGAATATATACGTATATATTCGTAACGTTTGTTTTATACTTATGTAATACGAACGAGTTTCTCTTGAAATTCTTTCCCGACTGTCGACGGCAGATACAACGTTTTTAGAACGAGACAACGTGTCTAAATAAGCCAGCATTGGATTGCAAGCAAAACATCGTAAAATACAATCTAAAAATTAAAAATAATTCTTATTACTCGTCACTTACATAAGCACTTTAAAAATCCCACAGTTAATTTGTTCATTACTCGTGTATAAATACTATAGACACAAACAACCTAGGCCATATGATTTTGGCAGACTTTTAAGCGCACTCGATTAGCAAAAATGGCATACAAAAACTTACTGTTTCATTTCATTTCCAAAGTTTCAACGGTTTCACCTTTTGTTTTTGTAGATTTGCCGATATTTAGAGTTCTCTGTGAAGCCTGAAACGCCGACACTCTCGATCGGCAGCCAGACTCTATACGCGAATACATTTAATATACAGGTTTATAGAAGCAGCAGTTTTTTGCGGTGCTGAATTAACAATTTTGTTGTGCTGTTACACTGAATTTTGAAAGGGAGTTTTAAGGGAGAGAGAGAATAATGTGATCTCTATGGGAGTTCGTTTGTTTTTCTTAATTTGATATACTATAAATAAATCAGTTCATTAGTGGAAAATGATCAGCGTTTTTCATTATATCATAACTCAGAGAGCTAAGGACAAGAAAACTGCAGCTGGCCTGACCCAGGACAAGACAGACCCTACTTGGTACATTAACAAAATAAATGAGGTTTCACTACTGCCATAGTTTTAACTGTTAATTAAACTCACAACTCTTATGTCACAGATCATTGCGTTTATATTTCATTTTTAGAACAAAGGGTATGCCTGTGTCATAAAGGATTATTTTGCCTTCTCCTTTAAAGGCTATCCCCAGTTTTTTGATAAAGTAAGTGTATAATGAAGATATGTTCAAGTTCGGGTGCTGTGTGTCCAACTGATAGGCCAATCTATATTTTATATGTACATAAAACTTCACTTCTCTCCGATCAAGTCTCTTAGGTTTATTCAGTCTGCCTGATGTGGTTCAGACATAACTAGGTTCTAACAGGAGGGTGAAGCCCAAAACACACCTACTGTATAAAGGTTTCCCTCATTAAAAATATACTGAGGACCCTATTTTACCGATACATGGTCACAACAGATGCACATGGCCTGATGCACATGCCAGGTGCATGGTCCAAAAGGGTTGTACTAAGTCTTGTAATTAGTCATGGGTGTGTTTGGGGTGTAACATGCCATTAACCAATCAAAGTGTGATCTCCCATTTCATTTAAGAGCCAGGTGTGTTTTTACCTTGGCCAATTGCTATTATAATGGTGGATTTGCCAGGCTCAGTTATATGAAAATGAAAGTACACCCACTTTCAACTGTTAGGTTTCACATATCAGAACATAATAAGAAATCATGTGGTCTTAAAATTCGGTAAATATAACCTCAGATGAACAACAACACATAACATATAACACCGTGTCATGATTTATTGAACAAAAATTAAGCCAAACTGTAGAAGCCATGTGTGAAAAACTGCTATTTTGCCAGGCACTGCTAATCAAATGCACTTGATTAATTGATCATCAGCAAGCGTGATGTGAATGATAATTTATATTTATTAGTAATGCTTTTTCTTTTAAATACATTTTTCATTATAACAAGTCTATGAACAATGTAGTCCAGTTTGGCTGGGAAAAGTCCATTTCTCAGGAGTCGTATTTTTCAAAAGTGTTAATAAAGAAAAACCATCTGAGAATCTAATGAATGGCACATTCTTTTATAGAAACATTCACAGAAATGAACCATCAAGTCAGTTTTAGAGTTTTTTGGATAATACGAGTTTTATTCAATGTAACAATCCAGGACAGATAATGCACGTTTCAAATAATATGTCCCATCTAGGAAACTGATGTTCCGGGCAGGTTCTTGAAGATCATGAATGAAGACTGGAAGAAGCCTGGTTGGTTTTTTTTTTTAGTAGATATCTGACCTATTACAAACAATAAAGAGGCGGTTATGAAGTCAAAAATCTCTGTCCTTCGCTTCAACCACTGGAAGTTGGCTACTCACTGCTCGAGTTTGCTGTGTTAGCCAACTAGCTAGTAAACTATACACACAAATCACAAACTTCATAATATGACATGCAAATCCCAAACCAACTCATTAAATCAATCTACACTACCTACATTCTGTTATGCCAAATTTCACTTATAACGACCTGAATTAAAAATTTAGGTAATGCAGTATGTATTTAGATACCCAATTAGAAAAACCTAATTAGGTATCTAAATAGGTAGCTAATTAGAAAGTGCCATCTTGATTAACAAAATTTCCACACCTGTTTAACGTCAGACGTTATATTAGTAGAATATTTCTCATTCGAGTCTCATTAAATCTGTTATTGCAAGTTACTTAAAACTTAAAATACACGTCTACTAACACAATTAATTTGATTATAACTATTAACATTTTTTTGAAGATTTTTTACTGTACCACTGTACGGATAACAATGTCATAAAATGAAACAAATATACCAAACAGACTATAGGTAATTTCTAACTTAAACATTTCTCTGAATAACATAGAAAGGAAATACTCTAACGTACAAGGAGGAAGGCAATACCTGCAATTGCTATATTTGTAGTAATGAGGAAAGCTGTCTTCATGGGTGAGACTGGATATTCTGGTCTGATTTTCTGAACATACTTGATGAACCCCCTCTACACAAGAGACAGAGAGAGGATAAATACCTTGGGCTGGCAGGCTGAAATATCAAGACAGAACATTTCAGGAACAAAATTTTAAAAAAAGATGTCTTGGTGTAATAAATTAACCCTGAATTCCTTTACAGGACACTACATAAAATAAGCAGTTTTTGATTACAAAATTACATGCACCTACCCAGCCTCCATTTTGAACCATCCATTCTTCTTTTTCTCCAATTAGTACTTCTGTCAAAATCTCCGCCAGCCGTCTACTGCAGGCGACATCTTCTTCACCGGTATACAACTGAACGGCCAGTATTCCCGTGAAGGAAAAGAGGCTGACAATTTGGCCCCAGCTCATCCCTTCCCTTCCAACCACCTCCAGCATCACACTCCTGAGTTTGGACCATGTATCAAAGCCACTGCTGTTCAAGAAAAACTGCACAAGAGGGCGCAGTCTGAACCCATAGATTCTCTCCACATCCTTTCCCAGGTATCGCATGGCTTTGGCGGCTTCGCTGGGAGGTGCCTTCTTGATTCCAATGCAGAAATCCATATAGTCATTTGCCACTATGAGAGTTTCTTCCTGCAATGAAGTGGCCATGTTCACTGAAAAGAGAGAACAAGAAACACTGCTATGCTTTGGATACTCAGCGACTGGATAATTAACGGCTCTCAGAATACAACAATAAAACCATATTTTTGGTGAAAGTAAGCAAACTTTCACGTTAAATTTCTTCATGGCGCCAAGGAGATGCCATGAATGAAGACTGGAAGAAGCCTGGTTGGGTTTTTTTTTAGTAGATGTCTGACCTATTACAAACAATAAAGAGGCGGTTATGAAGTCAAAAATCTCTGTGTCCTTCGCTTCAACCATTGGAAGTCGGCTACTCACTGCTCGAGTTTGCTGTGTTAGCCAACTAGCTAGTAAACTATACACACAAATCACAAACTTCATAATATGACATGCAAATCCCAAACCAACTCATTAAATCAATCTACACTACCTACATTCTGTTATGCCAAATTTCACTTATAACGACCTGAATTAAAAATTTAGGTAATGCAGTATGTATTTAGATACCCAATTAGAAAAACCTAATTAGGTATCTAAATAGGTAGCTAATTAGAAATTGCCATCTTGATTAACAAAATTTCCACACCTGTTTAACGTCAGATGTTATATTAGTAGAACATTTCTCATTCGAGTCTCATTAAATCTGTTATTGCAAGTTACTTTTACTTAAAATACACTTCTACTAACACAATTAATTTGGTCATGGGGGAAGCAACAGTCAAACATATGTACAACTTGTGAACTTGATCAAAAATCCTTCAGGAAAACACTTCTCGGAATAACATAGAAAGGAAATACTCTAACGTACAAGGAGAACGGCAATCCCTGCAATTGCTACATTTGCAGCTACGAGCAAAGCTGTCTTCATGGGTGAGACTGGATATTCAGGTCTAATTTTGTGCACGTAGTCAATGAACCCGCTCTATACAAAAGACAGAGAGAGGATAAATACCTTGGGCTGGCAGGTTGAAATATTAAGACAGACATTTCAGGAACAAGATTTTGAAAAAGATGTCGGTGTAATAAATTAATCCTGAATTCCTTTACAGGAAACTACATAAAATAAGCAGTTTTTGATTACAAAATTACATGCACCTACCCAGCCTCCATTTTGGACCATCCATTCTTCTTTTTCCGTCAGTAGTACTTCCGTCAAAAGTTCCGCCAGCCGTCTACTGCAGGCAACATCATCTTCGCCAGTAGACAACTGGACGGCCAGTATTCCCGTGAAGGAAAAGAGGCTGACTATTTGGCCCCAGCTCATCGCTTCCCTTCCAATCACCTCCAGCATCACCCAGAGTTGGGTCCAGATGTTAAAGCCACTGCTGTCCAAGAAAAACTGCACAAGTGGGTGCAGTCTGAACCCATAGATTCTCTCCACATCCTTTCCCAGGTATCTCATGGCTTTGGCGGCTTCGCTGGGAGGTGCCTTCTTGATTCCAATGCAGAAATCCATATAGTCATTTGCCACTATGAGAGTTTCTTCCTGCAATGAAGTGGCCATGTTCACTGAAAAGAGAGAACAAGAAACACTGCTATGCTTTGGATACTCAGCGACTGGATAATTAACGGCTCTCAGAATACAACAATCAAACCATATTTTTGGTGAAAGTAAGCAAACTTTCACGTTAAATTTCTTCATGGCGCCAAGGAGATGCCATGAATGAAGACTGGAAGAAGCCTGGTTGGGTTTTTTTTTAGTAGATGTCTGACCTATTACAAACAATAAAGAGGCGGTTATGAAGTCAAAAATCTCTGTGTCCTTCGCTTCAACCATTGGAAGTCGGCTACTCACTGCTCGAGTTTGCTGTGTTAGCCAACTAGCTAGTAAACTATACACACAAATCACAAACTTCATAATATGACATGCAAATCCCAAACCAACTCATTAAATCAATCTACACTACCTACATTCTGCTTTGCCAAATTTCACTTATAACGACCTGAATTAAAAATTTAGGTAATGCAGTACCTATTTAGATACCCAATTAGAAAAACCTAATTAGGTATCTAAATAGGTAGCTAATTAGAAAGTGCCATCTTGATTAACAAAATTTCCACACCTGTTTAACGTCAGATGTTATATTAGTAGAACATTTCTCATTCGAGTCTCATTAAATCTGTTATTGCAAGTTACTTTTACTTAAAATACACTTCTACTAACACAATTAATTTGGTCATGGGGGAAGCAACAGTCAAACATATGTACAACTTGTGAACTTGATCAAAAATCTTTCAGGAAAACACTTCTCGGAATAACATAGAAAGGAAATACTCTAACGTACAAGGAGAACGGCAATCCCTGCAATTGCTACATTTGCAGCTACGAGCAAAGCTGTCTTCATGGGTGAGACTGGATATTCAGGTCTAATTTTGTGCACGTAGTCAATGAACCCGCTCTATACAAAAGACAGAGAGAGGATAAATACCTTGGGCTGGCAGGTTGAAATATTAAGACAGACATTTCAGGAACAAGATTTTGAAAAAGATGTCGGTGTAATAAATTAATCCTGAATTCCTTTACAGGAAACTACATAAAATAAGCAGTTTTTGATTACAAAATTACATGCACCTACCCAGCCTCCATTTTGGACCATCCATTCTTCTTTTTCCGTCAGTAGTACTTCCGTCAAAAGTTCCGCCAGCCGTCTACTGCAGGCAACATCATCTTCGCCAGTAGACAACTGGACGGCCAGTATTCCCGTGAAGGAAAAGAGGCTGACTATTTGGCCCCAGCTCATCGCTTCCCTTCCAATCACCTCCAGCATCACCCAGAGTTGGGTCCAGATGTTAAAGCCACTGCTGTCCAAGAAAAACTGCACAAGTGGGTGCAGTCTGAACCCATAGATTCTCTCCACATCCTTTCCCAGGTATCTCATGGCTTTGGCGGCTTCGCTGGGAGGTGCCTTCTTGATTCCAATGCAGAAATCCATATAGTCATTTGCCACTATGAGAGTTTCTTCCTGCAATGAAGTGGCCATGTTCACTGAAAAGAGAGAACAAGAAACACTGCTATGCTTTGGATACTCAGCGACTGGATAATTAACGGCTCTCAGAATACAACAATCAAACCATATTTTTGGTGAAAGTAAGCAAACTTTCACGTTAAATTTCTTCATGGCGCCAAGGAGATGCCATGAATGAAGACTGGAAGAAGCCTGGTTGGGTTTTTTTTTAGTAGATGTCTGACCTATTACAAACAATAAAGAGGCGGTTATGAAGTCAAAAATCTCTGTGTCCTTCGCTTCAACCATTGGAAGTCGGCTACTCACTGCTCGAGTTTGCTGTGTTAGCCAACTAGCTAGTAAACTATACACACAAATCACAAACTTCATAATATGACATGCAAATCCCAAGCCAACTCATTAAATCAATCTACACTACCTACATTCTGTTATGCCAAATTTCACTTATAACGACCTGAATTAAAAATTTAGGTAATGCAGTACCTATTTAGATACCCAATTAGAAAAACCTAATTAAGTATCTAAATAGGTAGCTAATTTGAAAGTGCCATCTTGATTAACAAAATTTCCACACCTGTTTAACGTCAGATGTTATATTAGTAGAACATTTCTCATTCGAGTCTCATTAAATCTGTTATTGCAAGTTACTTTTACTTAAAATACACTTCTACTAACACAATTAATTTGGTCATGGGGGAAGCAACAGTCAAACATATGTACAACTTGTGAACTTGATCAAAAATCTTTCAGGAAAACATTTCTCGGAATAACATAGAAAGGAAATACTCTAACGTACAAGGAGAACGGCAATCCCTGCAATTGCTACATTTGCAGCTACGAGCAAAGCTGTCTTCATGGGTGAGACTGGATATTCAGGTCTAATTTTGTGCACGTAGTCAATGAACCCGCTCTATACAAAAGACAGAGAGAGGATAAATACCTTGGGCTGGCAGGTTGAAATATTAAGACAGACATTTCAGGAACAAGATTTTGAAAAAGATGTCGGTGTAATAAATTAATCCTGAATTCCTTTACAGGAAACTACATAAAATAAGCAGTTTTTGATTACAAAATTACATGCACCTACCCAGCCTCCATTTTGGACCATCCATTCTTCTTTTTCCATCAGTAGTACTTCCGTCAAAAGTTCCGCCAGCCGTCTACTGCAGGCAACATCATCTTCGCCAGTAGACAACTGGACGGCCAGTATTCCCGTGAAGGAAAAGAGGCTGACTATTTGGCCCCAGCTCATCGCTTCCCTTCCAATCACCTCCAGCATCACCCAGAGTTGGGTCCAGATGTTAAAGCCACTGCTGTCCAAGAAAAACTGCACAAGTGGGCGCAGTCTGAACCCATAGATTCTCTCCACATCCTTTCCCAGGTATCTCATGGCTTTGGCGGCTTCGCTGGGAGGTGCCTTCTTGATTCCAATGCAGAAATCCATATAGTCATTTGCCACTATGAGAGTTTCTTCCTGCAATGAAGTGGCCATGTTCACTGAAAAGAGAGAACAAGAAACACTGCTATGCTTTGGATACTCAGCGACTGGATAATTAACGGCTCTCAGAATACAACAATAAAACCATATTTTTGGTGAAAGTAAGCAAACTTTCACGTTAAATTTCTTCATGGCGCCAAGGAGATGCCATGAATGAAGACTGGAAGAAGCCTGGTTGGGTTTTTTTTTAGTAGATGTCTGACCTATTACAAACAATAAAGAGGCGGTTATGAAGTCAAAAATCTCTGTGTCCTTCGCTTCAACCATTGGAAGTCGGCTACTCACTGCTCGAGTTTGCTGTGTTAGCCAACTAGCTAGTAAACTATACACACAAATCACAAACTTCATAATATGACATGCAAATCCCAAGCCAACTCATTAAATCAATCTACACTACCTACATTCTGTTATGCCAAATTTCACTTATAACGACCTGAATTAAAAATTTAGGTAATGCAGTACCTATTTAGATACCCAATTAGAAAAACCTAATTAAGTATCTAAATAGGTAGCTAATTTGAAAGTGCCATCTTGATTAACAAAATTTCCACACCTGTTTAACGTCAGATGTTATATTAGTAGAACATTTCTCATTCGAGTCTCATTAAATCTGTTATTGCAAGTTACTTTTACTTAAAATACACTTCTACTAACACAATTAATTTGGTCATGGGGGAAGCAACAGTCAAACATATGTACAACTTGTGAACTTGATCAAAAATCTTTCAGGAAAACATTTCTCGGAATAACATAGAAAGGAAATACTCTAACGTACAAGGAGAACGGCAATCCCTGCAATTGCTACATTTGCAGCTACGAGCAAAGCTGTCTTCATGGGTGAGACTGGATATTCAGGTCTAATTTTGTGCACGTAGTCAATGAACCCGCTCTATACAAAAGACAGAGAGAGGATAAATACCTTGGGCTGGCAGGTTGAAATATTAAGACAGACATTTCAGGAACAAGATTTTGAAAAAGATGTCGGTGTAATAAATTAATCCTGAATTCCTTTACAGGAAACTACATAAAATAAGCAGTTTTTGATTACAAAATTACATGCACCTACCCAGCCTCCATTTTGGACCATCCATTCTTCTTTTTCCGTCAGTAGTACTTCCGTCAAAAGTTCCGCCAGCCGTCTACTGCAGGCAACATCATCTTCGCCAGTAGACAACTGGACGGCCAGTATTCCCGTGAAGGAAAAGAGGCTGACTATTTGGCCCCAGCTCATCGCTTCCCTTCCAATCACCTCCAGCATCACCCAGAGTTGGGTCCAGATGTTAAAGCCACTGCTGTCCAAGAAAAACTGCACAAGTGGGCGCAGTCTGAACCCATAGATTCTCTCCACATCCTTTCCCAGGTATCTCATGGCTTTGGCGGCTTCGCTGGGAGGTGCCTTCTTGATTCCAATGCAGAAATCCATATAGTCATTTGCCACTATGAGAGTTTCTTCCTGCAATGAAGTGGCCATGTTCACTGAAAAGAGAGAACAAGAAACACTGCTATGCTTTGGATACTCAGCGACTGGATAATTAACGGCTCTCAGAATACAACAATAAAACCATATTTTTGGTGAAAGTAAGCAAACTTTCACGTTAAATTTCTTCATGGCGCCAAGGAGATGCCATGAATGAAGACTGGAAGAAGCCTGGTTGGGTTTTTTTTTAGTAGATGTCTGACCTATTACAAACAATAAAGAGGCGGTTATGAAGTCAAAAATCTCTGTGTCCTTCGCTTCAACCATTGGAAGTCGGCTACTCACTGCTCGAGTTTGCTGTGTTAGCCAACTAGCTAGTAAACTATACACACAAATCACAAACTTCATAATATGACATGCAAATCCCAAGCCAACTCATTAAATCAATCTACACTACCTACATTCTGTTATGCCAAATTTCACTTATAACGACCTGAATTAAAAATTTAGGTAATGCAGTACCTATTTAGATACCCAATTAGAAAAACCTAATTAAGTATCTAAATAGGTAGCTAATTTGAAAGTGCCATCTTGATTAACAAAATTTCCACACCTGTTTAACGTCAGATGTTATATTAGTAGAACATTTCTCATTCGAGTCTCATTAAATCTGTTATTGCAAGTTACTTTTACTTAAAATACACTTCTACTAACACAATTAATTTGGTCATGGGGGAAGCAACAGTCAAACATATGTACAACTTGTGAACTTGATCAAAAATCTTTCAGGAAAACATTTCTCGGAATAACATAGAAAGGAAATACTCTAACGTACAAGGAGAACGGCAATCCCTGCAATTGCTACATTTGCAGCTACGAGCAAAGCTGTCTTCATGGGTGAGACTGGATATTCAGGTCTAATTTTGTGCACGTAGTCAATGAACCCGCTCTATACAAAAGACAGAGAGAGGATAAATACCTTGGGCTGGCAGGTTGAAATATTAAGACAGACATTTCAGGAACAAGATTTTGAAAAAGATGTCGGTGTAATAAATTAATCCTGAATTCCTTTACAGGAAACTACATAAAATAAGCAGTTTTTGATTACAAAATTACATGCACCTACCCAGCCTCCATTTTGGACCATCCATTCTTCTTTTTCCGTCAGTAGTACTTCCGTCAAAAGTTCCGCCAGCCGTCTACTGCAGGCAACATCATCTTCGCCAGTAGACAACTGGACGGCCAGTATTCCCGTGAAGGAAAAGAGGCTGACTATTTGGCCCCAGCTCATCGCTTCCCTTCCAATCACCTCCAGCATCACCCAGAGTTGGGTCCAGATGTTAAAGCCACTGCTGTCCAAGAAAAACTGCACAAGTGGGCGCAGTCTGAACCCATAGATTCTCTCCACATCCTTTCCCAGGTATCTCATGGCTTTGGCGGCTTCGCTGGGAGGTGCCTTCTTGATTCCAATGCAGAAATCCATATAGTCATTTGCCACTATGAGAGTTTCTTCTTGCAATGAAGTGGCCATGTTCACTGAAAAGAGAGAACAAGAAACACTGCTATGCTTTGGATACTCAGCGACTGGATAATTAACGGCTCTCAGAATACAACAATAAAACCATATTTTTGGTGAAAGTAAGCAAACTTTCACGTTAAATTTCTTCATGGCGCCAAGGAGATGCCATGAATGAAGACTGGAAGAAGCCTGGTTGGGTTTTTTTTTAGTAGATGTCTGACCTATTACAAACAATAAAGAGGCGGTTATGAAGTCAAAAATCTCTGTGTCCTTCGCTTCAACCATTGGACGTCGGCTACTCACTGCTCGAGTTTGCTGTGTTAGCCAACTAGCTAGTAAACTATACACACAAATCACAAACTTCATAATATGACATGCAAATCCCAAACCAACTCATTAAATCAATCTACACTACCTACATTCTGCTTTGCCAAATTTCACTTATAACGACCTGAATTAAAAATTTAGGTAATGCAGTACCTATTTAGATACCCAATTAGAAAAACCTAATTAGGTATCTAAATAGGTAGCTAATTAGAAAGTGCCATCTTGATTAACAAAATTTCCACACCTGTTTAACGTCAGATGTTATATTAGTAGAACATTTCTCATTCGAGTCTCATTAAATCTGTTATTGCAAGTTACTTTTACTTAAAATACACTTCTACTAACACAATTAATTTGGTCATGGGGGAAGCAACAGTCAAACATATGTACAACTTGTGAACTTGATCAAAAATCTTTCAGGAAAACACTTCTCGGAATAACAGAAAGGAAATACTCTAACGTACAAGGAGAACGGCAATCCCTGCAATTGCTACATTTGCAGCTACGAGCAAAGCTGTCTTCATGGGTGAGACTGGATATTCAGGTCTAATTTTGTGCACGTAGTCAATGAACCCGCTCTATACAAAAGACAGAGAGAGGATAAATACCTTGGGCTGGCAGGTTGAAATATTAAGACAGACATTTCAGGAACAAGATTTTGAAAAAGATGTCGGTGTAATAAATTAATCCTGAATTCCTTTACAGGAAACTACATAAAATAAGCAGTTTTTGATTGCAAAATTACATGCACCTACCCAGCCTCCATTTTGGACCATCCATTCTTCTTTTTCCGTCAGTAGTACTTCCGTCAAAAGTTCCGCCAGCCGTCTACTGCAGGCAACATCATCTTCGCCAGTAGACAACTGGACGGCCAGTATTCCCGTGAAGGAAAAGAGGCTGACTATTTGGCCCCAGCTCATCGCTTCCCTTCCAATCACCTGCAGCATCACCCAGAGTTGGGTCCAGATGTTAAAGCCACTGCTGTCCAAGAAAAACTGCACAAGTGGGCGCAGTCTGAACCCATAGATTCTCTCCACATCCTTTCCCAGGTATCTCATGGCTTTGGCGGCTTCGCTGGGAGGTGCCTTCTTGATTCCAATGCAGAAATCCATATAGTCATTTGCCACTATGAGAGTTTCTTCTTGCAATGAAGTGGCCATGTTCACTGAAAAGAGAGAACAAGAAACACTGCTATGCTTTGGATACTCAGCGACTGGATAATTAACGGCTCTCAGAATACAACAATAAAACCATATTTTTGGTGAAAGTAAGCAAACTTTCACGTTAAATTTCTTCATGGCGCCAAGGAGATGCCATGAATGAAGACTGGAAGAAGCCTGGTTGGGTTTTTTTTTAGTAGATGTCTGACCTATTACAAACAATAAAGAGGCGGTTATGAAGTCAAAAATCTCTGTGTCCTTCGCTTCAACCATTGGAAGTCGGCTACTCACTGCTCGAGTTTGCTGTGTTAGCCAACTAGCTAGTAAACTATACACACAAATCACAAACTTCATAATATGACATGCAAATCCCAAACCAACTCATTAAATCAATCTACACTACCTACATTCTGCTTTGCCAAATTTCACTTATAACGACCTGAATTAAAAATTTAGGTAATGCAGTACCTATTTAGATACCCAATTAGAAAAACCTAATTAGGTATCTAAATAGGTAGCTAATTAGAAAGTGCCATCTTGATTAACAAAATTTCCACACCTGTTTAACGTCAGATGTTATATTAGTAGAACATTTCTCATTCGAGTCTCATTAAATCTGTTATTGCAAGTTACTTTTACTTAAAATACACTTCTACTAACACAATTAATTTGGTCATGGGGGAAGCAACAGTCAAACATATGTACAACTTGTGAACTTGATCAAAAATCTTTCAGGAAAACACTTCTCGGAATAACATAGAAAGGAAATACTCTAACGTACAAGGAGAACGGCAATCCCTGCAATTGCTACATTTGCAGCTACGAGCAAAGCTGTCTTCATGGGTGAGACTGGATATTCAGGTCTAATTTTGTGCACGTAGTCAATGAACCCGCTCTATACAAAAGACAGAGAGAGGATAAATACCTTGGGCTGGCAGGTTGAAATATTAAGACAGACATTTCAGGAACAAGATTTTGAAAAAGATGTCGGTGTAATAAATTAATCCTGAATTCCTTTACAGGAAACTACATAAAAGAAGCAGTTTTTGATTACAAAATTACATGCACCTACCCAGCCTCCATTTTGGACCATCCATTCTTCTTTTTCCGTCAGTAGTACTTCCGTCAAAAGTTCCGCCAGCCGTCTACTGCAGGCAACATCATCTTCGCCAGTAGACAACTGGACGGCCAGTATTCCCGTGAAGGAAAAGAGGCTGACTATTTGGCCCCAGCTCATCGCTTCCCTTCCAATCACCTCCAGCATCACCCAGAGTTGGGTCCAGATGTTAAAGCCACTGCTGTCCAAGAAAAACTGCACAAGTGGGCGCAGTCTGAACCCATAGATTCTCTCCACATCCTTTCCCAGGTATCTCATGGCTTTGGCGGCTTCGCTGGGAGGTGCCTTCTTGATTCCAATGCAGAAATCCATATAGTCATTTGCCACTATGAGAGTTTCTTCTTGCAATGAAGTGGCCATGTTCACTGAAAAGAGAGAACAAGAAACACTGCTATGCTTTGAATACTCAGCGACTGGATAATTAACGGCTGTCAGAATACAACAATAAAACCATATTTTTGGTGAAAGTAAGCAAACTTTCACGTTAAATTTCTTCATGACGCCAAGGAGATTCAATTTTGAGAGGGACACAGATATAAAAATATATAACAACAATATACATTACATTAATATGCCGACTCCATCATAGCGCCATCCATGCTATTACATATACATAGAGACCATAACAATTCAAGTACCTTCCCCCTGCTCTGGCGTTCTCCTGAACCGCCGGTAGAGATACGCTGTCCCTGCGGCAGCAGCCACCACGCCAGTTGCACACGCAAACTTGAAGACTCCCATGCTCTTACTCAAGACGAAATGAGCATGAGCTCCCGCCCCGCACTATATATAAGCGTCTCCGTTACCATGGTGATTGTGACGTAAATTCTGCGTTCTCAAACCACGTGAACAAAAAAGGCAATTTACGTCGCACCGTCCCGCCCACTGGAAGCAAAGATCGTTATCTGACATGTTGGTGCATTTCGCGCATGGTCAGGACACACCGTGGGTATTAGAGATGGGCGAATAGTTCAGGACATTTCATCTAAAAGATTCATTGTGAGTCATTCACCAACTCCTTCAGTTGCAATTCTTGTTTGCCTAAAATTGCTCTGAAACACCTGTTTTCCGATGTCAACGAAAAAATTGCCTAATTTGCTCACTTGGCTGGCGTGAGATTTTAAATTCCAGTTAAGTCTCCACACGCATTACACGTAGGTAACATTTTTTTGTAAGGTTTGCAAACTACCCCCACGTTTTGATGTAGCTAATTTTAGGTTTATAATGGAACGATAAAGATGGGGTGTTCCCATCTTCTTATCCGAGACAACATGAGAATCGTCTTCTAGCCTGTGATATTCATACTGTATGCATCTCCATTACCATAGTGATTGTGACGCGTTGATTCTGAAAGTTCTCAATAACGTCATAAACACTGACGTTTACATCACACTGTACTGCCCACAGGAAGTAAAGATCGTCATCCGCCCTGTATGTGAATATCTCACCTGGTCGAAATACTCTGCATGTATTGTCTCTGGTTAATGAGGTCAAACGAAACTATGTAGCAATGAAGTAGGGATGTGCGATTTGACGATATTAAATCGTGAATGATTAAAATGTCCACATGATCTGCCTTTACAGAGATATTGCTAGTATCATTCTACAGTGCACATTCTATCAGTTGCAGTTCTATGGCTCTCATACTGCCTTCAAGTCCTGCTGAAAAGATCCGACTAGGGAGATGGGAAATTGTAATTACGACATGATGACGTGTTGAAGTAGTTGGAGCAAAATGGAGGCGATAAGAAAGCTACTTATTGTTTTACTGTATTTTTCATTCCGCCAATGCCAAAACGCATTTGTAGCATTAACTTACTTTTTTGTAATCCTTTGCTCAAACTTCAGGTAGCTGACCAGCTGCATATGAAATATTGGAACAAAAACCTATCAATGCTTTTTTCACGTCACACCATTTAATAACAATCTCCTCAACATTCAAAACATTTCAGAGATTTGCAATGACATGCTACATAAAATTTACTACTTTCAAAATAATTTGACTTTCACAGTGGAGCTATCCATTACTTTGGCCATGATTGTTGTAATGACACGTCCCCAGTTTGGGAACTCGGGGCTTAAAGAAAATCCTGAGTTTCTCACTGGTAAATACGACTTCGTAGTGGCGTTTGTGTGTTCTCATGTTGTATTTCCGATTTTTTCGACATGACTTGAAGGCAGGGATACATGCATCTAAAGTTGTTTTGTCAACCAAACCTGTTTCGACACACCAATAAAACAGCAAACATTAGGTAGTGCCTTGAATTTCTTCCTCTCTCCCTTTCGTGTTCTCATCTAAACATGCAATGCGCAACACTCATTGACTGTATCCAAATTCAGGGGCTGCATCCTTCTAAGGCCTACATTCAAAGACCAAATGCATCACATCTTGACAGCTCCTTCAAATGTGGTCTAGAAATGCGTCCTATTTTGGGTGAGCTGTAAAACATCTGCCCGATGAATTCTTCCCAGCCAAACATATCCCAAGATTCATTGCACAGAGGTACTGTAAAGTGAATCAAGGTTAAGGGCAGGAACAGCTGGTGATGCAAATAGGAAATGTATCTGTAAGCCAGACCTGTCATGACCTACCCCGCCTGATTCTCCTGTCTCCTCCCAGGCCTGCCTCTAACAAGCCACGTCTGGTCCTCGTTTGTCCCTCTCGTTCCTGCCATTCTGACGATCACACCCAGCTGCCTCTTGTCTGTTCTCTCGTTACTCCAGTTTTTTAGTACTTCCCAGTCTAGTGATCTGCAGTTTCGTCATTGAAGTCATGTTGCCACTGTTACTTGTGTCCTAGCCTCCCTCCCCTTTTGATTCATCATGATCCCATTTGTTTATCTATTCAGTTTCTGTAATAGACTCCCTTTTTTTTGCCAATGTCTGCTCCCGTGTCCTCCGTTCCACCTGCACATAACAAGACTGTCCCATTTGAAAATGCTTTCTGTTCGACCTTCAAAGAATGCAGCCTACAAAGGCTACACCTTCGTAGTCCTTTACCAAATACAGTCCCTGAATTTGGACACAGCCATTCAATATTTGGTAACAGAGCAGCATGGATGTCGTTGAGGAGTTGGTCACTAAAAAGAATTTGACATTGGTAATATGCATAGATGATGCAATTACATCACCTTTATCTACAGATTTAATTTGAAAGAAGATTTAATACTGATTTGTTGGTATGTCTTAATACAGAAGTAAATAATGGGGTGTCCTAATTTTTTCACATGACAGTAGATATCCATAATATGAATTTTTACGAGTAACAATTCAGTTCTTACTAGGCAAAATAATGATTCATACTAGTCACAGTTGAATTGAGGGCTCCAGACTGCAACCCAAATGGTTACATATACAACCTTTTATTGGCAGTGTGCCACTTAAAATTTCTTTAGGACGGTTTGTTCCTACACGGGTATTGGGTCAGTGTGCAGGGTTGCCAACTCTCACACATCTGACGTGACACTCACTCTTTCAAACTAACACTCACTCAGGAAGTTGAAAATTAGCTGCACTTACATACATGTAAATGTACTTGCAGTCTAGTCTCCATTTGAAAACTTCCCTCCAGATCTCACTCCAAAATAAATTAAATACAACGGTGGAAAAATTAAGAGACCACCGTCTATTTAAAAAAATCTGTGCTTTAAAATCATGGTTTAATCCCGGATCTGCTGGTAGAAGGCTACAGGGCAGTTTTTTTCCAGGTTCCAGGTTTACTAAGACAGTAGTACATAAGAAAAATGTGAAACAGAAGACACCGGGAATGACCAGAAACCAGCCAGGTAAAGGGCAGAAGTGTCTTTCTGAGGGCAGAGATGACCGCCAACTTATGCAAGTTTCTCATGACCTAATGAGACCCATAAACATGCAGGAGTACATTTCCCAAAAGCTTGCTAACTCCATTAGCATCTAACATAGTTGGAACCATGCAATTGTGATGCAAGTATTACTCAAAACCACAGTTAGACTATCAAAGTAATTACAGTGGTAACTTCCATCTTGTTCGGTTGTGAAATGAAGTGGTACAAATTGAGCATGGTTGTAAAATATGCAGTAAAGTTTAATCGCATGTGTGAACGTGCCAAGTACAAATCGGCCAGGTGGTATGGATCGGGTAGTTGACCGCCGGATGTTGCCATGTAAAGCACTATGCTGTGCATTTCACAACTATATATTTATAAAGTTATGGCATTTATTTAGTGCTATAAAAAGGTATAAGAAAAAAATAAGACCTTTGCAAATGAAATTCAGTACTTTGTAAATGATATTCAATCGTTTTAAGGCCTTAATTCAAGAATATTAAATTCAGTGCTCTTTAAATCCTTTAAATACTTTGAAGACCCCATGGACACCCTGAGGGGAGGGCAGTAATATTCTGAGAAATTAGCTCAGAATTTCCAAGATTAAGACCTCTTACCCTGCCCCGTCCCTAATTGACCCATCTGCAGTACTGCTGCTAGTTTCCAAATTTCAAAAATTTCAATAAGAAACATCCTAGCAAAAAAAAAATTATAGCCAAAAACAACATAATTATATTAATACACAAGTTTCCAACCACTAAAAAACATTATCCAGACAAAGTCGCTTAAATAAAAATATTAATAACATTTCTTAGCATTTAAATATGATCTCTAGGGCAATGGTGCACTTCCTGTTTGTTTATATGAATAACATGACACTCATCATATGCTGATTGCAGCATTCGTATCCCTGAAAGGGTCCAAAAACAGATATTCGTCATAGGCCTGTAGTCTAAAGAAAAGCTAAAATGGTCAAAAACAGAAAAAAAGAATATGTAAATCTGGCTTCTGTAACATCATCAGTTTTCACCAGTGTTGTCAAGTCTCATTAAACAAACAAGCAACCTCACCCCTGAAGATAAGCCCGTAATAAGACTATTGTGCAAAGTAAAATGGAGAAATAAAGTCCAAAAATAAACCTAATATGCATGACCACCTGGAACACAGTCTCTCCTTTGTTTGCCATATTATACTTGTTATTTGTAAATATGACACTCATACAACAGTAGCTGAAATACTGGAGGCATGGTTTTAAGTTTTAATTTATCATTTCCTTTTATTGGTGTGACAGTAAATAGCTCCTTATGGCTTGCCATCAACTAAATATGGTCCTTTGTAGCACAGTTCACCCAAGTTATTGGACATTGAACTCATAAGTATCAATACAGAAATAAGAGAAAGTGAAATCCAAAATCATGTGATACTTATGTGATACACACTGCAGTGAACCCTGGAAAGGTAGTTCAAAAAGGCGCCCCGGCTTCCCACGCGGCAGTCAGTCACTCGCGAGCGGGTCTGGTCAACAGGGAAATTATGTAAGCGACCCGGGCGCGATCTGAGGGAAATGCAGAAGGTTGTAACCCGAAAACCAGGGAACACTGAGACTAAAAGGAGCGACCGGTTCCTGGGTCGCCAGTATACTGTGGAGGTGGGGTCAGGCGGGGTTCACTGATCGGGGTGACAGTGGAAGGACGAATCAAAAGGACATGCAGTACCTTAGTCACTAGTATGTAGGGCTACAACGATTTATCGAGTAACAAGAATAACTCGATTACAAAAAAATCCTCGATGCTTTGCGTAATCCTACTTAGTGATCACTGTGTTTCACTCGGAGGATTATTGCTGTCGCACAGTGTGCTTACGCTGCATTACGTGTAACAGGTTTGATTTGATAGCGCAATGGAGGAAGACAGGGGAAATAGCGAGGGAAATCAGCGAAAAAGACGTAAAATGTCTAAAGTTTGGGACCATTTCAAATAAAAGAAAAGCGAAAATGCTGTACGGTGTGTCCATTGTAAATCCAAATCAGCTTACCACAATAGCACAACGTTAATGATTCAACATCTCAACGGAAAGCATCCAGTCGACAAAGCGGAACCAGTACATGGTAAACGCGAGCACTTCACTCACATCTGCGATAGAAACGTATTTATGGGCATATGTGTGAATAAAAAAAGTATAACGAGATTCAGCCCAAGCAGCCCCTATTTTTCCTCAATAAAAACACTAATAACACAACAGCAGTGAAAATGACGCTGTCGTAGTTAACACGGAGCTGAAGCCTGTCTATAAACTAACAGCAAAGAGACTTCAACATCTCTGTAATGGAACACTCAGGTGGAGTGAAGGAAAACAACAGCAGTGTTTGTAATCGCTACTAAACCTTTACTGGTAAAGAGCTGGCGAGAGTCCTTAACCAAACCAGCTCAGTTCAACAAGCTGAAGGGTGAAGAAAAGCGATGTTTTTAGCTGCTCCCATCCAACGCCGTTTGTCTCCCACAGCAGCAAAGCTACAGTAAAGCTGTACAAGTTAAAATAGAGGCTATTTGAATGCAGATAAGCTTAGTTTGACACAATATTTAAATTTGGCAACTTGCAGCAGGCTTACAGCTGCAGTCACACTTTGTCGCAATGATACCTGCAGCATGCAGGGTTGAGTCTAAATGGGAGCATGGGGTGTACTAGATCTATTTCAAGGCTTTAGTGATATTATTCTGCAGATTTAGATTATTATGAATAATATTACATAATTATAATATAAATACAATATTATAAATATAACACAAAAAATACCCCCCCAACAGCCTTTGACCAGTGAAACTCTGAGACACTGAATTATCCAACCGCCACATACTGTATGCTCCTTTAAAGGCTTACACACACACTCTCACTCACCTTCACTTACACACAAATGAACATGCACACAGCATTCCTACCTCATCCAGGAGATACAATCATGTCAGATCATGTCTTTTTTCTATGCCTCCTATAAATGAACACAGAGAGTAAAGGCCATTTTAATATGCCTTAGTTTAAGATATATGTATACCTTTTTTCAGTAATTTAATTTAACATCATTTTATTTATTTTTGCATTTAAGAAAGTGTTTTCATTTAAAAAGCAAAACAAATATGTATAAATGCACTAAAAGGGTTTAGTTCTTTTATCAGTTGTATGGAGTTCAATCATTAAAAATGTTCCTAACCCTCTATGGCATGGTGTAACCCTCAGGCAACAAACCACTTTTTTGGCCCACACACTGCCCCTTTAAATTTTTTCCAAAAAAACATCACAGTAAAAGTCTGATGACAAGTCTGTAACCACTAAAATTTGAGGTGGGCGTGGGTTTGACCTATCGTCTGGGGGTGGAACAGTCCTTTTTGCAACCATAGCCGGCTTGGACACACTGCTAGCAAAAGGTAAGATACATTTCACTTTTTAACATGTTAAAATGTAAATAATTTTGTATAAATAATATCTGTGATGTGCATGAATATGTGAAGAAGCCTATTTAATTGATTAAAGGCACTTTTTGTCTTTATTTATATACTAAAACGGTAGTCTTTCATTTGTTGCCACAGGGCAACATTGCGCAGTTAGACCACTTTCGTTTTAACAATAACATGCTCATGGATGGAGATGTGTAGGGATGCATAGTTATCACCATAATCAATTTTTTTGATGTACTATCTACTATTATTCACAGGAAATGGATGCAAGGACATTTTATGGGTGTAAGGAACATGATCGAATCCCAATGTCTGAGAAGCTGGCTGTAGATGAGCAGATGGTCCCCTTCAAGGGAAGAAATAGACTCAAGCAATACCTGCCATCAAAACCAAAGAAATGGGGCTACAAGATACTCATCTTAGCTGGCTCTGATGGTGTCCCACACAATTTTGAGATTTATACAGGGAGAGCTGTGCAACCCCCTGAGCTGCCAGATGTAGGAGCAAGTAGTACGTGAGTGGGATGTAGGACGTGGATCTTTTGAACAGAAGACGGCTAAGGTTGGAGAAACCACCTTGCATGTTGTGAAGTGGTATGATAACCGTTCAGTCAGTCTTCTCAGTAATTACATTGGAGCACACCCAGTCACCAAGGTTGATAGGTGGGATGGCAAGCAAAAAAAAATCATTCAAGTCCCCTGTCCTGCTGTGGTGAGAGAGTACAATAAGAATATGGGTGGGGTGGATCTGCTGGACTCTCTCATTGCACTGTACCGCAACAAAATCAGATCGAAGAAGTGGTACCACCGGCTGATGTTCCACCTTATCGACATGACCATCGTGACTGCCTGGCTGCTCTACAAGAGAGACTGCAGCAGTGCTGGGATGAGAAAAGACGAACAGATGAAGCTTTACACGTTTAAGTCATATATTGCAGAAAGCTTGTGCAAAAGTGGCAAGAATCTGGAACGTAAGAGAGGTCGTCCCAGTTCCACAATTGCTGGGGAGTATGAAGAAAAGAGGAGAAGAGGACCCGCTACACCTATTCCAGTCCCTGATGTGAGTCTGGATGCCACAGCCCACTGGATGGTCATGGATGAAAAGAAAGGGAGATGCAAGGTACCCGGATGCAAAGGTAGACCTAAAGCCAAGTGCCAAAAATGTGGCGTGCATCTGTGTTTCACATCCACCAGCAACTGCTTCCTGAGGTTCCATACAGAATAATATAGACTGTGCTTTGTAGGGTTGGAGAAACACTGATTCAGTCTTTACCCCACAGGAACATACATTCAGAAACACAAACATACACTGTAGCTAATCTCCAACACACAGATTGATAAACCATCCACTGATGATTGTTGAAATAAAACTTGTTGAAATTGTTGTTGTCGTTGAAATAAAACTTTTTAAATTAATTTATTGCTTGTTTGCTTCTCATTCAACTTATTATATAATATACAAAACCTTGGCGTTTTAGTACCCTTGAAGCATCTTGTTGCCCTGAGACAACAGACCAAAATCTGGTGGGGGGGGGCTGGGGGGGACACATTTTATGATTAATATTTTATCAAGGACCCCCAAGCTCCCTAAAACTAGAGTAAAATATTTTTTTCCTCCTAAAATAAAAATTCATGCCATAGAGGGCTAAGATGGAAACCCATGAATTATTCATTTTAAGAATAGTTACGATTGCTCTTTAATAAGACAAAAGTATTTCTTATCTGATTATTCGATTAATTGATGGAATAATCGATAGAATACTCGATTAACCAAAATAATCGATAGCTGCAGCCCTACTAGTATGTCAGGCCGACATTAAAAGACTCCAGTGAATCTCCGATCACCGTGAGCGCAGACCAGGGTTTCCACTCTTTTTAAGGAATCATTTTCCAGGACATTTCCAGGAGCTTTTTCTGGAAATTCATGACAGGATCTGGTCATACAGTCATGCACTTTAGTCACTGGCTTAATGCCATTTTCATTTCTCTTTGATTATGCAGGGACTTAGTGTCACCGATATGCTAAATTACATAAAGGCAACACCAATTAATGCATTGACGTATAATGGAGATGTTTCACCTCTTTTTGTTGCACACTGTTTTAAACTGCAAAACTCTTTTAAAGAAATAAATGTCACTTGGATTGTGGAAAACTGTCCAAACACTGGCATATACTGAGCAATTCCATAATGTTCAGTATAGAGCTGTTGATCACGCCATGAAATAGGCTACCATAGTGACCTAATTTCAGTAAAAGTTACTTGCATATTACATTTTATGCCATTGCATGTATCAAATAAATTTATGTGCAATGTTTGTATTAAACAAAACTACATAAAGCCAATTTATTGCCTGTATCAAGTGTATGAAGTGTATGAATTGTTGCACTTTCTCAACAGTGTTCGGATAGATAGTATAGCTTGGGTCCTTATTGAGCTAGTATCGGAAAAATTCATCGCAGCGTCTTGAAGCACTTATGTAAGTTGCTCGGGCTAAGGGCGTCTGCCAAATACTGTAAATGTAAATGAGGCCTATAACACTAATATATGCAACAACTGGTACGCGACAAAACTGAAAGTCAGAGTTAACTTTCAACTGGTAGCTTCGCTGGGAATACAGCAAGTGTAGAATTTGCATAGGTCAATGACAAAGATTATAATGAAGAACTTATCTTTGTGGGAAAAGAAGCTAAATACATCCATTTTAAATCATCATAGCCTTGCCATCAATTCCTGAGTTGAAAACTTGGTTAAACTAGAAAGAATACTATTAACAAAGGATGACAAAACTGTCAGTTGCATCATATGCACTGTGTCTTTTCATAGTCCTGACATGATCCATGACATGTACATTTCAAGTAGTATGTCCCGTCTGGCAAACTGATGTTCCTGGTAGTTTCTTGAAGATCAAGAATGAAGACTGGAAGAAGCCAGGGAGGGTTCTTTTTAGCAGATATCTGATCTATTAAAAACAATAAAGAGGCGGTTATGGGTGGGTTTCCTGAGGCCTTCTTAATGCTGCATCGTTCGTAAGCTCTATGTTAAAAGATAAAACTTATGAGCGACGTAACGTTAAGAAGGCTTTGGGAAACACCCAAGAAAAACAAAGCCTGTAGTTGGGCCTCCTTATAAGTTGTTAACGAAGCGCTGTGTAGTAAAGGATTACATGTAATCTTAATTATGTAACCTGATTACAAAAATGAACTATACTTGTAATTATATTACATTTACTTTTTCAGGATTACTAGTTTTAAAGATTACATTTTTAATTAGACCTAAGCACACATGAATAAACCTATTAAATCAGTGTCCCTGTAGCCTAGGGATGGCACCAGAACTGATGCTTACAATATCTTTTCATACCAAAACTCTGAAAATGCGACGGTACAGCATATAAGTCTGCAGGTGTTCTGGCCATTCCCTACATGCTGAAGAAGGACGTCCGCAAGCACAGGAAAAACTACACGTGTTAATGTCATTTTAGCTTGATATTGATAAGATTGCAGGTAATTAATAATTTAATAAGATGCCAGTTAGAGCTAAATGCATACAATGCAAACACACTTGAAAAATATTTGTAAATGGATTTTATTGATATAAATATCAGCTGTATATGACCGATTTAATGAGCCACAAATAAGATGTAATAGGAGTCTATGAAAAATTGTTGCATTACTAGCACATTTTCCAAACTGCTTATCCACCTAGGTCACGGGGGGTCCGGAGCCTATCCCGGAAGCAATGGGCACGAGGCAGGGAACAACCCAGGATGGGGGGCCAGCCCATCACAGGGCACACTCACACACCATTCACTCACACATGAACTCCTATGGGCAATTTAGTAACTCCAATTAGCTTCAGCATGTTTTTGGACTGTGGGGGGAAACCGGAGTATGACATGGGAAGAACATGCAAACTCCACACAGATGTGACCCAGGCGGAGACTCGAACCTACGTCCCAGAGGTGTGAGGCAACAGTGCTAACCACTGCACCACCATGCCGCCCCACAACTCATACCATTTGTATTAATTAATTAACAATTTCTTACATTGTGTATGTTACTGACTCACATCACTATACGGTATAGGTGTTTAGGGTTGTACCTCAACAGATGTTACACTTTGGGTAAGATGTACAGACATTACATTACATATTCACAATAAAACAGCACATCTTATCCTTAGATAAGCGTGGCCATTAGTTTGCCGCAATGCCAATTAAAATTGAACACCTGGGTGCGACACATTTTGGTTGGCGTGGCTTATCCCAATTGATCTGCTCACCCGAATTGATAATGTACACATTAATTCAGTCTTATAATGTAAAATGGCAGAGCACAAAGAGCTTGCTAACAGACCAGAAAGATCGGATAAGGGCCACAGAGGAATGTGTTAAACAAAGAAAGAAAGAACCTCTGAAAGTTAGGACACACTAAGATACCTGGTTACACTATTTAATTTTCAAGATTCTTCTGGTATAACCATGAGAACATATATGCAGGGGTAGCTATACATATTTATTTATCCAAACTTATATAAGTGTTCAAGTGTGAGGGGGAAAATAGGTGATACTCCGTGAACATGGTTATAAGGGTCGCACACAACACTAAGATTGTTTAAGGACACACACAAACATAACCTATCTGGATATTGAGACTAGCAATGATGAATAAACAAACATACAGGGTATACAAAAGCTGAACTTAAAAGAAACTTTCTTTGGGACGTTGGGTGAGTCCGTGGTATGTAAGGCAGGATATATGGGGAGGGGGTTGTGTGCCAATTCGAAGGACTCCTATCCTTGAGGTCCACTCTGCTGTCCATAGGTCCCTATATCTTTGGGCCATAAAAGTTGGAATGCTGGCCTCCCTTGTAATCTGTGTCTATCTGTGTGTGGGTGCATGTGTGGGGTCACTGACCCCCCTTTTGTGCCCAGGCCAACGAGTACCTTTCATACCAGGCTAGGCCTTGTCTCAGGCAACCTGGAATCTCAGCTCTGTCGTATCTGTGTGTATGATCCTACAGGAGTTTATGTTTAAGTACATGTTGACAGTCCCTCACTGGGCCCTTCCTCTCTCACACACATTCACATGTGGGTTAGACACACCTGTCTTTCTCAGGACTCATTGCATCTTATTGTTAATCGGTGACGGTTCTAGGGTCACGGGACCTTCATCAGACAGCACATACGTGTAGTGTATCCAGCTCAATCTGAAGTTTTCAGATCTTGCAAAATTAAAAGACAACACTCTGTAATATGTTCTTAGAGTTTATTTAGAAATCTATTATATTAATAACAATAATCTTTATAAATAAAATGCAAGCAAAAACAAAATCAGAGAAATACAGCTCAAATAAATAATGAATGCTACTAGCTCAAATACATTAAAATATAAAAGACTAAAAGATTAAAGTTACAAAAATATAGGCTAGTATAAAATTAATATTGTATTTTTTCATGAATGTATTTTTATTAAGTAACGTCTTTAAAAGACTCCTCTAGGATCTTCCCTGGATCCACCTGGAACATGGGCTCCACCCCAATTTCCTGTCTCCCTTTGTCCTGGGAGATGGGGACGTGTACAGTGAACCGAGGAACCTGCTGGACACTTGATGCACCCCTGATCAGGTGTGTCTGGTTGGACCCAGAAGTCTCCCATGTACGGAAGCTCGGGTCCTGGCATGTGTCCAGTGAATTGGGTTCAGACTGCGCCCACTTGTGCAGTTTTTCTTGGACATCGGATACATGAGAGTTTGTCCCCCGGGCCGCTACTCAGCTCCCTCCTAATGAAGCCCCTGATATTCCTGGCAGTTTCCTGAATATCAGAAAGGAAGACTGGAAGAAGCCTGGTAGGGTTCTTTTTAGCAGCTTTCTGACCTATTAAAAACAATAAAGAGGCGGTTATGAAGTCAAACATCTCTGTGTCCTTGGCTTTAACCATTGGAAGTCGGCTACTCACTGCTCGAGTTTGCTGTGTTAGCCAACTAGCTAGTAAACTATACACACAAATCACAAACTTCATAATATGACATGCAAATCCCAAACCAACTCATTAAATCAATCTACACTACCTACATTCTGTTATGCCAAATTTCACTTATAACGACCTGAATTAAAAATTTAGGTAATGCAGTACCTATTTAGATACCCAATTAGAAAAACCTAATTAGGTATCTAAATAGGTACCTAATTAGAATTTCCACACCTGTATAACGTCAGACCTTATATTAGTAGAACATCTCTCATTCGAGTCTCATTAAATCTGTTATTGCAAGTTACTTTTACTTAAAACTTAAAATACACTTCTACTAACACAATTAATTTGATTATAACTATTAACATTTTTTGAAGGTTTTATACTGTACAACTGTATGGATAACAATGTCATAAAATGAAACAAATATACCAAACAGACTATAGGTAATTTCTAACTTACAAGAAGAGGGTCATGGGGGAAACAACAGTCAAACATATGTACAACTTGTGAACTTGATCAAAAATCTTTCAGGAAAACATTTCTCGGAATAACATAGAAAGGAAATACTCTAACGTACAAGGAGAAAGGCAATCCCTGCAATTGCTAGATTCGTAGCTATGAGGAAAGCTGTCTTCATGGGAGACACTGGATATTCTGGTCTGATTTTTTTCACATACTCGATGAACCCCCTCTACACAAGAGACAGAGAGAGGATAAATACCTTGGGCTGGCAGGCTGAAATATTAAGACAGACATTTCAGGAACAAGATTTTGAAAAAGATGTCGGTGTAATAAATTAATCCTGAATTCCTTTACAGGAAACTACATAAAATAAGCAGTTTTTGATTACAAAATTACATGCACCTACCCAGCCTCCATTTTCAACCATCCATTCTTCTTTTTCTGTCAGTAGGACTTCTGTCAAAATCTCCGCCAGCCGTCTACTGCAGGCAACATCATCTTCGCCAGTAGACATCTTGACGGCCAGTATTCCCGTGAAGGTAAAGAGGCTGACAATTTGGCCCCAGCTCATCGCTTCCCTTCCAACCACCTCCATCATCACACTCCTGAGTTGGGTCCAGGTGTTAAAGCCACTGCTGTCCAAGAAAAACTGCACAAGAGGGCGCAGTCTGAACCCATAAATTTTTTCAACATCCTTCCCCAGGTATCGCATGGCTTTCGCCGCTTCGCTGGGAGGTGCCTTCTTGATTCCAAGGCAGAAATCCATATAATCATTTGCCACCATCAGAGTTTCCTCCTGTAAGGTAGTGGCCATGTTCACTGAAAAGAGAGAACAAGAAACACTGCTATGCTTTGGATACTCAGCGACTGGATAATTAACGGCTCTCAGAATACAACAATAAAACCATATTTTTGGTGAAAGTAAGCAAACTTTCACGTTAAATTTCTTCATGACGCCAAGGAGATGCAATTTTGAGAGGGACACAGGTATAAAAATATATAAGAACAATATACATTACATTAATATGCCGACTCCATGACACCATCCATGCTATCACATATACATAGAGACCATAACAATTCAAGTACCTTCCCCCTGCTCTGGCGTTCTCCTGAACCGCCGGTAGAGATACGCTGTCCCTGCGGCAGCAGCCACCACGCCAGTTGCACACGCAAACTTGAAGACTCCCATGCTCTTACTCAAGACGAAATGAGCATGAGCTCCCGCCCCGCACTATATATAAGCGTCTCCGTTACCATGGTGATTGTGACGTAAATTCTGCGTTCTAAAACCACGTGAACAAAAAAGGCAATTTACGTCACACCGTCCCGCCCACTGGAAGCAAAGATCGTTATCTGACATGTTGGTGCATTTCGCGCATGGTCAGGACACACCGTGGGTATTAGCGATGGGCGAATAGCTCAGGACATTTCATCTAAAAGATTCGTTGTGAGTCATTCACCAACTCCTTCAGTGGCAATTCTTGTTTGCCTAAAATTGCTCTGAAACACCTGTTTTCCGATATGTCAACGAAAAAATAGCCTAATTTGCTCACTTGGCTGGCGTGAGATTTAAATTCCAGTTAAGTCTCCACACGCATTACACGTAGGTAACATTTTTTGTAAGGTTTGCAAACTACCCCCACGTTTTGATGTAGCTAATTTTAGGTTTATAATGGAACGATAAATATTTGTAATTTGTATTGGAATCTGTATGATTTCTTGCGTGAGCTTGATTCTGAAAGCGTCATCGGATACATGAGAGTTTGCAATCCTGAATAAGTCGTCAGAAGTATATATATATTGAATTATACTCGGTCTCTTAACATTGTACCTTAGATTCTCACGTCTGTTAAAAACACAAACCTAGCAGCTTATCATAGTCAGCTAACGAGTCCAAACGCTAACAGTGGTCAAATCGTTTTTAAAGGTGAAAAATTGTATCTCTAAAATCCAAATATGAAACAAAATTTGAGTCACCTACATTATGACTGCTTTGCGAAATGTCTTACCAAATGTCCCGTCTAATTATAGAACTTTTTAGGTTTAAAAAAATAAAAGTCTCACTTGCCGAATACAGATGAGTTATCGATCCTCACGAGAGAAAAAGGTGTAGCTTCGAGCCTCTCTCGCTCCCGCCTAAACAATGCTACGTTAAGCAATATTAAATTTAAGTACTGTACCACCAGTTTCTTTTGAATATATATGTATATATTCGTAACGTTTGTTTTATACTTGTGTAATACGAACGAGTTTCTCTTGAAATTCTTTCCCGACTGTCGACGGCAGATACAACGTTTTTAGAACGAGACAATGTGTCTAAATAAGCCAGCATTGGATTGCAAGCAAAACATCGTAAAATACAATCTAAAAATTAAAAATAATTCTTATTACTCGTCACTTACATAAGCACTTTAAAAATCCCACAGTTAATTTGTTCATTACTCGTATATAAATACTATAGACACAAACAACCTAGGCCATATGATTTTGGCAGACTTTTAAGCGCACTCGATTAGCAAAAATGGCATACAAAAACTTACTGTTTCATTTCATTTCCAAAGTTTCAACGGTTTCACCTTTTGTTTTTGTAGATTTGCCGATATTTAGAGTTCTCTGTGAAGCCTGAAACGCCGACACTCTCGATCGGCAGCCAGACTCTATACGCGAATACATTTAATATACAGTTTTATAGAAGCAGCAGTTTTTTGCGGTGCTGAATTAACAATTTTGTTGTGCTGTTACACTGAATTTTGAAAGGGAGTTTTAAGGGAGAGAGAGAATAATGTGATCTCTATGGGAGTTCGTTTGTTTTTCTTAATTTGATATACTATAAATAAATCAGTTCATTAGTGGAAAATGATCAGCGTTTTTCATTATATCATAACTCAGAGAGCTAAGGACAAGAAAACTGCAGCTGGCCTGACCCAGGACAAGACAGACCCTACTTGGTACATTAACAAAATAAATGAGGTTTCACTACTGCCATAGTTTTAACTGTTAATTAAACTCACAACTCTTATGTCACAGATCATTGCGTTTATATTTCATTTTTAGAACAAAGGGTATGCCTGTGTCATAAAGGATTATTTTGCCTTCTCCTTTAAAGGCTATCCCCAGTTTTTTGATAAAGTAAGTGTATAATGAAGATATGTTCAAGTTGGGGTGCTGTGTGTCCAACTGATAGGCCAATCTATATTTTATATGCACATAAAACTTCACTTCTCTCCGATCAAGTCTCTTAGGTTCATTCAGTCTGCCTGATGTGGTTCAGACATAACTAGGTTCTAACAGGAGGGTGAAGCCCAAAACACACCTACTGTATAAAGGTTTCCCTCATTAAAAATATACTGAGGACCCTATTTTACCGATACATGGTCACAACAGATGCACATGGCCTGATGCACATGCCAGGCGCATGGTCCAAAAGGGTTGTACTAAGTCTTGTAATTAGTCATGGGTGTGTTTGGGGTGTAACATGCCATTAACCAATCAAAGTGTGATCTCCCATTTCATTTAAGAGCCAGGTGTGTTTTTACCTTGGCCAATTGCTATTATAATGGTGGATTTGCCAGGCTCAGTTATATGAAAATGAAAGTACACCCACTTTCAACTGTTAGGTTTCACATATCAGAACATAATAAGAAATCATGTGGTCTTAAAATTCGGTAAATATAACCTTAGATGAACAACAACACATAACATATAACACCGTGTCATGATTTATTGAACAAAAATTAAGCCAAACTGTAGAAGCCATGTGTGAAAAACTGCTATTTTGCCAGGCACTGCTAATCAAATGCACTTGATTAATTGATCATCAGCAAGCGTGATGTGAATGATAATTTATATTTATTAGTAATGCTTTTTCTTTTAAATACATTTTTCATTATAACAAAACTATGAACAATGTAGCCCAATTTGGCTGGGAAAAGTCCATTTCTCAGGAGTCGTATTTTTCAAAAGTGTTAATAAAGAAAAACCATCTGAGAATCTAATGAATGGCACATTCTTTTATAGAAACATTCACAGAAATGAACCATCAAGTCAGTTTTAGACTTTTTTGGATAATACAAGTTTTATTCAATGTAACAATCCAGGACAGATAATGCACGTTTCAAATAATATGTCCCATCTAGCAAACTGATGTTCCGGGCAGGTTCTTGAAGATCATGAATGAAGACTGGAAGAAGCCTGGTTTGTTTTTTTTTTTTAGTAGATATCTGACCTATTACAAACAATAAAGAGGCGGTTATGAAGTCAAAAATCTCTGTCCTTCGCTTCAACCACTGGAAGTTGGCTACTCACTGCTCGAGTTTGCTGTGTTAGCCAACTAGCTAGTAAACTATACACACAAATCACAAACTTCATAATATGACATGCAAATCCCAAACCAAATCATGAAATCAATCTACACTACCTACATTCTGTTATGCCAAATTTCACTTATAACGACCTGAATTAAAAATTTAGGTAATGCAGTACCTATTTAGATACCCAATTAGAAAAACCTAATTAGGTATCTAAATAGGTAGCTAATTAGAAAGTGCCATCTTGATTAACAAAATTTCCACACCTGTTTAACGTCAGACGTTAAATTAGTAGAACATTTCTCATTCGAGTCTCATTAAATCTGTTATTGCAAGTTACTTTTACTTAAAACTTAAAATACACTTCTACTAACACAATTAATTTGATTATAACTATTAACATTTTTTTTAAGGTTTTTTACTGTACAACTGTACGGATAACAATGTCATAAAATGAAACAAATATACTAAATAGGCTATAGGTAATTTCTAACTTTTAAGAAGAGGGTCATGGGGGAAGCAACAGTCAAACTTATATACAACTTGTGAACTTGATGAAAAATCTTTCAGGAAAACATTTCTCTGAATAACATAGAAAGGAAATACTCTAACGTACAAGGAGAACGGCAATCCCTGCGATTGCTAGATTTGCAGCTACGAGCAAAGCTGTCTTCATGGGTGAGACTGGATATTCTGGTCTAATTTTGTGCACGTAGTCAATGAACCCGCTCTATACAAAAGACAGAGAGAGGATAAATACCTTGGGCTGGCAGGTTGAAATATCAAGACAGACATTTCAGGAACAAAATTTTGAAAAAGATGTCTTGGTGTAAGAAATTAATCCTGAATTCCTTTACAGGAAACTACATAAAAGAAGCAGTTTTTGATTACAAAATTACATGCACCTACCCAGCCTCCATTTTGGACCATCCATTCTTCTTTTTCCGTCAGAAGTACTTCTGTCAAAAGTTCCGCCAGCCGTCTACTGCAGGCAACATCATCTTCGCCAGTAGACAACTGAACGGTCAGTATTCCCGTGAAGGAAAAGAGGCTAACAATTTGGCCCCAGCTCATCCCTTCCCTTCCAACCACCTCCAGCATCACACTCCTGAGTTTGGTGTTACATCCACTGCTGTCCAAGAATAACTGTACAAGAGGGCGCAGTCTGAACCCGTAGATTTTCTCCACATCCTTTCCCAGGTATCGCATGGCTTTTGCTGCTTCGCTTGGAGGTGCCTTCATTCCAATGCAAAGGTCCATATAATCATTTGCCACTATGAGAGTTTCCTCCTGTAATGAAGTGGCCATGTTCACTGAAAAGAGAGAACAAGAAACACTGCTATGCTTTGGATACTCAGCGATTGAATAAATAACGGCTGTCAGAAATACAATAATAAAGCCATAAAAACATATTTTGGTGAAAATAAGCAAAATACTTCTTCACGACTCACAATGAGGTGTAAATTTGATATGGTGTTCTCATCTTCTTATCTGAGACAACATGAGAATCGTCTTCTAGCCTGTGATATTCATACTGTATGCATCTCCATTACCATAGTGATTGTGACGCGTTGATTCTGAAAGTTTTCAATAACGTCATAAACACTTGTAATTAACATCGCACTGTACTGCCCACAGGACGCAAAGATCGTCATCCGCCCTGTAAGTCAATATCTCGCCTGGTCGAAATACTCTGCATGTATTGTCTCTGGTTAATGAGGTCAAACGAAACTATGTAGCAATGAAGTAGGGATGTGCAATTTGACGATATTAAATCGTGAATGATTAAAATGTCTACATGATCTGCCTGAAGTGGTTGGAGCAAAATGGAGGCAATAAGAAAGCTACTTATTGTTTTACTGTATTTTTCATTCTGCCACGCCAAAACGCATTTGTAGCGTTAACTTACTTTTTTGTAATCCTTTGCTCAAACTTCAGGTAGCTGACCAGCTACATATGAAATATTGGAACAAAAATCTATCAATGCTTTTTTCACATCACACCATGCAATAACAATCTCCTCAACAGTCAAAACATTTCAGAGATTTGCAATGACATGCTACATAAAATTTACTACTTTCAAAATAATTTGACTTTCACAGTGGAGCTATCCATTACTTCGGCCATGATTGTTGTAATGACACGTCCCCAGTTCGGGAAATCGGGGCTTAAAGAAAATCCTGAGTTTCTCACTGGTAAATACGACTTCGTAGTGGCGTTTGTGTGTTCTCATCTTGTATTTCCGATTCTTTCGACATGACTTGAAGGCAGGGATACATGCATCTAAAGTTGTTTTGTCAACCAAATCTGTTTCGACACACCAATAAACCAGCAACAGCAAATATTAGGTAGTGCCTTGAATTTCTTCCTCTCTCCCTTTCGTGTTCTCATCTAAACATGCAATGCGCAACACTCATTGACTGTATCCAAATTCAGGGGCTGCATCCTTCTAAGGCCTACATTCAAAGACCAAATGCATCACATCTTGACAGCTCCTTCAAATGTGGTCTAGAAATGCGTCCTCTTTTAGGTGAGCTGTGAAACATCTGCACGATGAATTCTTCCCAGCCCAACATATCCCAAGATTCATTGCACAGAGGTACTGTAAAGTGAATCAAGGCTAAGGGCAGGAACAGCTGGTGATGCAAATAGGAAATTTATCTGTAAGCCAGACCTGTCATGACCTACCCCGCCTGATTCTCCTGTCTCCTCCCAGGCCTGCCTCTAACAAGCCACGTCTGGTCCTCGTTTGTCCCTCTCGTTCCTGCCATTCTGACGATCACACCCAGCTGCCTCTTGTCTGTTCTCTCGTTACTCCAGTTTTTTAGTGCTTCCCAGTCTAGTGATCTGCAGGTTCGTCATTGAAGTCATGTTGCCACTGTTACTTGTGTCCTAGCCTCCCCTTTTGATTCCTCATGATCCCATTTGTTTATCTGTTCAGTTTCTGTAATATACTCCCTTTTTTTGCCAATGTTTGCTCCCGTGTCCTCCGTTCCACCTGCACATAACAAGACTGTCCCTGTTCGACCTTCAAAGAATGCAGCCTACAAAGGGTACACCTTCGTAGTCTTTTACCAAATACAGTCCCTGAATTTGGACACAGCCATTCAATATTTGGTAACAGAGCAGCATGGATGTCGTTGAGGAGTTGGTCACTAAAAAGAATTTGACATTGGTAATATGCATAGATGATGCAATTACATCACCTTTATCTACAGATTTAATTTGAAAGAAGACTAAATAATGGGGTGTCCTAATTTTTTCACGCGACAGTAGATATCCATAATATTAATTTTTACGAGTAACAATTCAGTTCTTACTAGGCAAAATAATGATTCATACTAGTCACAGTTGAATTGAGGGCTCCAGACTGCAACCAAAATGGTTACATATACAGCCTTTTATTGGCAGTGTGCCCCTTAAAATTTCTTTAGGATGGTTTCTTCCTACACGGGTATTGGGTCATTGTGCAGGGTTGCCAACTCTCACACATCTGACGTGACACTCACTCTTTCAAACTGACAGTCACGCAGGAAGTTGAACATTTGCTACACTTACATACATGTAAATGTACTTGCAGTCTAGTCTCCATTTGAAAACCTCCCTCCAAATCATCACTCCAAAATAAATAAAATACAACTGTGGAAAAATTAAGAGACCACCGTCTATTTAAAAAAATCTGTGCTTTAAAAGCATGGTTTAATCCCGGTTCTGCTGGTAGAAGGCTACAGGGCAGTTTTTTTCCAGGTTCCAGGTTTACTAAGACAGTAGTACATAAGAACAATGTGAAACAGATGACAGTGGGAATGACCAGAAACCAGCCAGGTAAAGGGCAGAAGTGTCTTTCTGAGGGCAGAGATGACCGCCAACTTATGCAAGTTTCTCATGACCTAATGAGACCCATAAACATGCAGGAGTACATTTCCCAAAAGCTTGCTAACTCCATTAGCATCTAACATAGTTGGAACCATGCAATTGTGATGCAAGTATTACTCAAAACCACAGTTAGACTATCAAAGTAATTACAGTGGTAACTTCCATCTTGTTCGGTTGTGAAATGAAGTGCTACAAATTGAGCATGGTTGTAAAATATGCAGTAAAGTTTAATGGCATGTGTGAATGTGCCTCTGCTGCCACCTGCGCAGCCCGAGCAGCTGCCCCTGCCTGCGGCTCCAGTGCCCGAGGCGCTCCCTCTGCCTGCAGCTCCCGCCCCCACGCCCGAGGCGCTCCCTCTGCCTGCAGCTCCCACGCCCGAGGCGCTCCCTCTGCCTGCAGCTCCCACGCCCGAGGCGCTCCCTCTGCCTGCAGCTCCCGCAACCACACCCGAGGCGCTCTCTCTGCCTGCAGTTCCTGCGCCTACGCCCAAGGCGCTCCCACTGCCTGTTCCAGTGACTGTTACCCCAGTTACTCCCGTTTCTGACCCCTCTCCAGTCCCTTCTACCCCAGTCCCCGAGGAGGTCCCGGAGGACCCCACCGTCGCTCCTCCCTCCTCGGAGGTGGAGGAGCTTGAATGGGACCGCTCAGGGACCCTCTTAGTGACTCCTCTGCCCTCGCCCTGGCGAGCTCGACCCCCACCATGGGCCCTTATGTCTGTGTCCCGTAAGGGGAGAGGACACAGACGCAGGGCTGGGGTCCCACCCGCCCTGCCCCCTGGCTAGCCCTCCCTTGCCTGCGCTGGGGCTCGGACGGCGCCTGCGGGTCCCCCCGGATAGTTGACCGCCGGATGGCTTTTGCCATGTAAAGCACTCTGCTGTGCATTTCACAACTATATGTTCATAAAGTTATGGTATTTATTTAGTGCTATAAAAGGTATAAGAAAAAAATGAAATAAAAAAATAAGACCTTTGCAAATGAAATTCAGTACTTTGTAAATGATATTCAATCGTTTTAAGGCCTTAATTCAAGAATATTAAATTCAGTGTTCTTCAAATCCTTTAAATACTTTGAAGACCCCATGGACACCCTGAGGGGAGGGCAGTAATATTCTGAGAAATTAGCTCAGAATTTCCAAGATTAAGACCTCTTACCCTGCCCCGTCCTTAATTGACCCATCTGCGGTACTGCTGCTAGTTTCCAAATTTCAATAAGAAATATCCTAGCAAAAAAAAAAATTATAGCCAAAAACAACATAATTATATTAATACACAAGTTTCCAACCACTAAAAAACATTATCCAGACAAAGTTGCTTAAATAAAAATATTAATAACATTTCTTAGCATTTGAATACGATCTCTAGGGGGATGGTGCACTTCCTGTTTGTTTATATGAATAACATGACACTCATCATATGCTGATTGCAGCATTCGTATGTCTGAAAGGGTCCAAAAACAGATATTTGTCATAGGCCTGTAGTCTAAAGAAAAGCTAAAATGGTCAAAAATAGAAAAAAAAGAATATGTAAATCTGGCTTCTGTAACATCATCAGTTTTCACTAGTGTTGTCAAGTCTCATTAAACAAACAAGCAACCTCACCCCTGAAAATAAGCCCGTAATAAGACATAATAAGATAAGAATAAGCCCGTAATAAGATAAGAAATAAAGTCCAAAAATAAACCTGATATACATGACCACCTGGAACATAGTCTCTCCTTTGTTTGCCATATTATACTTGTTATTTGTAAATATGACACTCATACAACAGTAGCTGAAATACTGGAGGCATGGTTTTAAGCTTTAATTTATCATTTCCTTTTGTTAGTGACAGTAAATAGCTCCTTATGGCTTGCCATCAACTAAATATGGTCCTTTGTAGCACATTTCACCCAAGTTATTGGACATTTAACTCATAAGTATCAATACACAAATAAGAGAAAGTGAAATCCAAAATTATGTGATACTTACGAAATACTTATGTGATACACACTGCAGTGAACCCTGGAAAGGTAGTTCAAAAAGGCGCCCCGGCTTCCCACGCGGCAGTCACTCACTCGCGAGCGGGTCTGGTCAACAGGGAAATTATGTAAGCGACCCGGGCGCGATCTGAGGGAAATGCAGAAGGTTGTAACCCGAAAATCAGGGAACACTGCGATTAAAAGGAGCGACCGGTTCCTGGGTCGCCAGTATACTGTGGAGGTGGGGTCAGGCGGGGTTCACTGATCGGGGTGACAGTGGAAGGACGAATCAAAAGGACATGCAGTACCTTAGTCACTAGTATGTAGGGCTACAACGATTTATCGAGTAACAAGAATAACTCGATTACAAAAAAATCCTCGATGCTTTGTGTAATCCTACTTAGTGATCACTGTGTTTCACTCGGAGGATTATTGCTGTCGCACAGTGTGCTTACGCTGCATTAAGTGTAACAGGTTTGATTTAATGGCGCAATGGAGGAAGACAGGGGAATTAGCGAGGGAAGTCAGCGAAAAAGACGTATAACGTCTAAAGTTTGAGACCATTTCAAACAAAAGAAAAGCGAAAATACTGTACGGTGTGTCCATTGTAAATTCGAATTAGCTTACCACAATAGCACAACCTTAAGGCCACTTAAAAAATGGTTCTCGTCCCCTCCCGACCCGCCGAAACGCCTTCAACCCGAATTTTTTTTTTTTTTTTATTTCGCAAAAATCGCATGGTCGCCCAAGAATGACGAAATTTCAATTACCGCGCATTCCACATCGACGATTGTCGATTCGGAACCACTCGGGAACCCTCGGCGCAGATGCCGTTTTCCAGCCATTTTGTTTACACTTACTTTGAGTGGGGAAATTCTCGGATGTTTTAGGTCTTTTTCTCCATGCCATGGCCTTTGTGGTGGCCAGTATCGCTCAGGATGGGAGAGGGGTGCTCCTGAAGGACTGGTACGGTGTCAAGATCGGCCACGATGTCTCGCTAGCCGATTTTTACGCTGCATTCAGTGATGGTGTGTACGACAACATTCGGCTACCGGACAGGGCCCGACTGTCATTGGTCAGAGTTCGTGTTGGTGAGTTAGCAATGTTTTTATGAAATCATAACTTTATTTAGATCATTCATCAATTATGAGATGTATCATTCGACATGATGGCAGAGGATCAGGATGGGATGCTTTTTTAAGTAAATATGAAGCCGATGATTGATAATTTTTTTCGGACCATCTTTAAGTCATCCCTGCATTTTCTGGGTCAATCTTGATCACGTGATATTCTCTGACGATCTCATTGAAAAACCCATTCCAAGACGTGGGTCATAGGGCTTGAATCAGACGTGAATCGTTGTAGTGTGTGTATGTTGAGACTTTCTCAAAGACCTTTGAAGGAATAGTTCATGGACAGTGTGAACAGGGTTTCGTGATGTGATTTGGGCCAGTGCAGTTAAATTCCTATTGTCTTGAAAATACTAGCTTCAATCTAGTTTTCTCAAAATTGTGTAATCCTAGTCTTGGAATGGTTTCATGAACCTAAATTTTCTCTACCTGAGATGGGCTGGTGAAAAGATTTAAATCTGTGGAAGTGATGTGGTACATGTTCTTAAGTACTTGTTTGTAGAGTTACATTTCCTCGTTCAACCATTCAGGTTCCTGTATTTTGTAAATTCCTTGTGTTTTAACATGTTTTAATACACTTTCTAGATATATATTTTACAATCTTGGCTGTTCATTCAGAATGGGAATGACAAACAGAATATTGGTTTCAAATAGTATAATTTTTATATTCACGAATGACACATCAGCATAAAGTATCCAAATCCATAGCTGGGAAGGCATTTATGAGATACACATGGATCTAAGGAATTTACATTCTTGCATTTTCTTACATTTAAAATATTTGAAACGCAACAAACTGGAAGAACTGAAGAGGCGTACTAAGTAGGTCTGCTCTCTTCGGTATGTATTTTCAAATATGTATTTTCTTACATATTTGAAAGTCCAAACAGTCAATCAAAATTTGTAAAAAAAAAAATAATAATAAAAAAAATCCCTCTCCCCCTACCCACCCCCTCCAAAAAAAAGGACGAGAAGCAATTTTTTTCTTTTAAGTGGCCTAATGATTCAACGTCTCAACGGAAAGCGTCCAGTCGACAAAGCGGAACCAGTACAGTCGACAAAGCGGAACCAGTAAACGCGAGCATATGGGCATATGTGTGAATAAAAAAAGTATAACGAGATTCACCCCAAGCAGCCCCTATTTTTCCTCAATAAAAACACTGATAACACAACAGCAGTGAAAATGATGCTGTCGTAGTTAACACGGAGCTGGAGCCTGTCTATAAACTAACAGCAAAGAGACTTCAACATCTCTGTAATGGAACACTCAGGTGGAGTGAAGGAAAACAACAGCAGTGTTTGTAATCGCTACTAAACCTTTACTGGTAAAGAGCTGGCGAGAGTCCTTAACCAAACCAGCTCAGTTCAACAAGCTGAAGGGTGAAGAAAAGCGATGTTTTTAGCTGCTCCCATCCAACGCCGTTTGTCTCCCACAGCAGCAAACCTACAGTAAAGCTGTACAAGTTGAAATAGAGGCTATTTGAATGCAGATAAACTGTTAGCTTAGTTTGTTTGACACAATGTTTAAATTTGGTAACAGCAGGCTTACAGCAGCAGTCACACTTTGTCGCAATGATACCTGCAGTATGCAGGGATGAGTCTAAATGGGAGCATGGGGTGTACTAGATCTATTTCAAGGCTTTAGTGATATTATTCTGCAGATTTAGATTATTATGAATAATATTACATAAGTATAATATAAATTATGTATTATAAATATAATACAAAAAATACCCACCCCCCCTCCCCCAACAGCCTTTGGCCAGTGAAACTCTGAGACACTGAATTATCCAACCGCCACATACTGTATGCTCCTTTAAAGGCTTACACATACACTCATTCTCTAACACACTTAAACACACACTCTCACTCACCTTCACTTACACACAAATGAACATACACACAGCATTCCT
The DNA here is from genome assembly GCF_023856365.1 of Brienomyrus brachyistius. NCBI lineage: Eukaryota > Metazoa > Chordata > Actinopteri > Osteoglossiformes > Mormyridae > Brienomyrus > Brienomyrus brachyistius. The sequence continues at coordinate 13,623,885 of NC_064549.1, forward strand.
ACCTCACCCAGGAGATACAATTATGTCAGAACTTTTTTTATGCCTCCTATAAATGTACAAGAACACAGAGAGTAAAGGCCATTTTAATATGCCTTAGTTTAAGATATATGTATACCTTTTTTCAGTAATTTAATTTAACATCATTTTATTTATTTTTGCATTTAAGAAAGTGTTTTCATTTAAAAAGCAAAACAAATATGTATAAATGCACTAAAAGGGTTTAGTTCTTTTATCAGTTGTATGGAGTTCAATCATTAAAAATGTTCCTAAGATGGAAACCCATGAATTATTCATTTTAAGAATAGTTACGATTGCTCTTTAACAAGACAAAAGTATTTCTTATCTGATTATTCGATTAATTGATGGAATAATCGATAAAATACTCGATTAACCAAAATAATCGATAGCTGCAGCCCTACTAGTATGTCAGGCCGACATTAAAAGACTCCAGTGAATCTCCGATCACCGTGAGCGCAGACCAGGGTTTCCACTCTTTTTAAGGAATCATTTTCCAGGACATTTCCAGGAGCTTTTTCTGGAAATTCATGACAGGATCTGGTCATACAGTCATGCACTTTAGTCACTGGCTTAATGCCATTTTCATTTCTCTTTGATTATGCAGGGACTTAGTGTCACCGATATGCTAAATTACATAAAGGCAACACCAATTAATGCATTGACGTATAATGGAGATGTTTCACCTCTTTTTGCACACTGTTTTAAACTGCAAAACTCTTTTAAAGAAATAAATGTCACTTGGATTGTGGAAAACTGTCCAAACACTGGCATATACTGAGCAATTCCATAATGTTCAGTATAGAGCTGTTGATCACGTCATGAAATAGGCTACCATAGTGACCTAATTTCAGTAAAAGTTACTTGCATATTACATTTTATGCCATTGTATGTATCAAATAAATTTATGTTTAATGTTTGTATTAAACAAAACTACATAAAGCCAATTTATTGCCTGTATCAAGTGTATGAAGTGTATGAATTGTTGCACTTTCTCAACAGTGTTTGGATAGATAGTATAGCTTGGGTCCTTATTGAGCTAGTATCGGAAAAATTCATCGCAGCGTCTTGAAGCACTTATGTAAGTTGCTCTGGCTAAGGACGTCTGCCAAATACTGTAAATGTAAATGAAGCCTATAACACTAATATGTGCAACAACTGGTACGCGACAAAACTGAAAGTCAGAGTTAACTTTCAACTGGTAGCTTCGCTGGGAATACAGCAAGTGTAGAATTTGCATAGGTCAATGACAAAGATTATAATGAAGAACTTATCTTCGTGGGAAAAGAAGCTAAATACATCCATTTTAAATCATGATAGCCTTGCCGTCAATTCCTGAATTGAAAACTTGGTTAAACTAGAAAGAATACTATTAACAAAGGATGACAAAACTGTCAGTTGCATCATATGCACTGTGGTCATGTGTCTTTTCATAGTCCTGAGCACTCACTATACATTTAGTTTATATGACACTTTCTTTAACATTAAAAAGAATGTAGTAGAAGCATTCCGGCCGCTACTCAACTCCCTCCTAGGAAAATGCCGGGGGGCGTGGCAGGGGAACCCCATGTGACGTCATAGGGGCTTCCTCTGGGCGATCCATGACATGTACATTTCAAGTAGTATGTCCCGTCTGGCAAACTGATGTTCCTGGTAGTTTCTTGAAGATCAAGAATGAAGACTGGAAGAAGCCAGGGAGGGTTCTTTTTAGCAGATATCTGATCTATTAAAAACAATAAAGAGGCAGTTATGGGTGGGTTTCCTGAGGCCTTCTTAACGCTGCATCGTTCGTAAGCTCTATGTTAAAAGATAAAACTTATGAGCGACGTAACGTTAAGAAGGCTTTGGGAAACACCCAAGAAAAACAAAGCCTGTAGTTGGGCCTCCTTATAAGTTGTTAACGAAGCGCTGTGTAGTAAAGGATTACATGTAATCTTAATTATGTAACCTGATTACAAAAATGAACTATACTTGTAATTATATTACATTTACTTTTTCAGGATTACTAGTTTTAAAGATTACATTTTTAATTAGACCTAAGCACACATGAATAAACCTATTAAATCAGTGTCCCTGTAGCCTAGGGATGGCACCAGAACTGATGCTTACAATATCTTTTCATACCAAAACTCTGAAAATGCGACGGTACAGCATATAAGTCTGCAGGTGTTCTGGCCATTCCCTACATGCTGAAGAAGGACGTCCGCAAGCACAGGAAAAACTACACGTGTTAATGTCATTTTAGCTTGATATTGATAAGATTGCAGGTAATTAATAATTTAATAAGATGCCAGTTAGAGCTAAATGCATACAATGCAAACACACTTGAAAAATATTTGTAAATGGATTTTATTGATATAAATATCAGCTGTATATGACCGATTTAATGAGCCACAAATAAGATGTAATAGGAGTCTATGAAAAATTGTTGCATTACTAGCACATTTTCCAAACTGCTTATCCACCTAGGTCACGGGGGGTCCGGAGCCTATCCCGGAAGCAATGGGCACGAGGCAGGGAACAACCCAGGATGGGGGGCCAGCCCATCACAGGGCACACTCACACACCATTCACTCACACATGAACTCCTATGGGCAATTTAGTAACTCCAATTAGCTTCAGCATGTTTTTGGACTGTGGGGGGAAACCGGAGTATGACATGGGAAGAACATGCAAACTCCACACAGATGTGACCCAGGCGGAGACTCGAACCTACGTCCCAGAGGTGTGAGGCAACAGTGCTAACCACTGCACCACCATGCCGCCCCACAACTCATACCATTTGTATTAATTAATTAACAATTTCTTACATTGTGTATGTTACTGACTCACATCACTATACGGTATAGGTGTTTAGGGTTGTACCTCAACAGATGTTACACTTTGGGTAAGATGTACAGACATTACATTACATATTCACAATAAAACAGCACATCTTATCCTTAGATAAGCGTGGCCATTAGTTTGCCGCAATGCCAATTAAAATTGAACACCTGGGTGCGACACATTTTGGTTGGCGTGGCTTATCCCAATTGATCTGCTCACCCGAATTGATAATGTACACATTAATTCAGTCTTATAATGTAAAATGGCAGAGCACAAAGAGCTTGCTAACAGACCAGAAAGATCGGATAAGGGCCACAGAGGAATGTGTTAAACAAAGAAAGAAAGAACCTCTGAAAGTTAGGACACACTAAGATACCTGGTTACACTATTTAATTTTCAAGATTCTTCTGGTATAACCATGAGAACATATATGCAGGGGTAGCTATACATATTTATTTATCCAAACTTATATAAGTGTTCAAGTGTGAGGGGTAAAATAGGTGATACTCCGTGAACATGGTTATAAGGGTCGCACACAACACTAAGATTGTTTAAGGACACACACAAACATAACCTATCTGGATATTGAGACTAGCAATGATGAATAAACAAACATACAGGGTATACAAAAGCTGAACTTAAAAGAAACTTTCTTTGGGACGTTGGGTGAGTCCGTGGTATGTAAGGCAGGATATATGGGGAGGGGGTTGTGTGCCAATTCGAAGGACTCCTATCCTTGAGGTCCACTCTGCTGTCCATAGGTCCCTATATCTTTGGGCCATAAAAGTTGGAATGCTGGCCTCCCTTGTAATCTGTGTCTATCTGTGTGTGGGTGCATGTGTGGGGTCACTGACCCCCCTTTTGTGCCCAGGCCAACGAGTACCTTTCATACCAGGCTAGGCCTTGTCTCAGGCAACCTGGAATCTCAGCTCTGTCGTATCTGTGTGTATGATCCTACAGGAGTTTATGTTTAAGTACATGTTGACAGTCCCTCACTGGGCCCTTCCTCTCTCACACACATTCACATGTGGGTTAGACACACCTGTCTTTCTCAGGACTCATTGCATCTTATTGTTAATCGGTGACGGTTCTAGGGTCACGGTACCTTCATCAGACAGCACATACGTGTAGTGTATCCAGCTCAATCTGAAGTTTTCAGATCTTGCAAAATTAAAAGACACTCTGTAATATGTTCTTAGAGTTTATTTAGAAATCTATTATATTTAATAACAATAATCTTTATAAATAAAATGCAAGCAAAAACAAAATCAGAGAAATACAGCTCAAATAAATAATGAATGAAACTAGCTCAAATACATTAAAATATAAAAGATTAAAGTTCCAAAAATATATGCTAGTATAAAATTAATATTGTATTTTTTCATGAATATATTTTTATTAAGTAACGTCTTTAAAGGACTCCTCTAGGATCTTCCCTGGATCCACCTGGAACAGGGGCTTCACCCCAATTTCCTGTCTCCCTTTGTCCTGGGAGATGGGGACGTGTACAGTGAACTGAGGAACCTGCTGGACACTTGATGTATCCCTGATCAGGTTTGTCTGACTGGACCCAGAGGTCTCCCAGGTACAGAAGCTCGGGTCCTGGCATGTGTCCAGTGAATTGGACCCCCCCGTCCCCCGGGCCGCTACTCAGCTCCCTCCTAATGAAACCCCTGATGTTCCTGGCAGTTTCCTGAAGATCAGAAAGGAAGACTGGAAGAAGCCTGGTAGGGTTCTTTTTAGCAGCTTTCTGACCTATTAAAAACAATAAAGAGGCGGTTATGAAGTCAAACATCTCTGTGTCCTTGGCTTTAACCATTGGAAGTCAGCTACTCACTGCTCGAGTTTGCTGTGTCAGCCAACTAGCTAGTAAACTATACACACAAATCACAAACTTCATAATATGACATGCAAATCCCAAACCAAATCTTTAAATCAATCTACACTACCTACATTCTGTTATGCCAAATTTCACTTACAACGACGTGAATTAACAATTTAGGTAATGCAGTACCTATTTAGATACCCAATTAGAAAAACCTAATTAGGTATCTAAATAGGTACCTAATTAGAATTTCCACACCTGTATAACGTCAGACCTTATATTAGTAGAACATTTCTCATTCGAGTCTCATTAAATCTGTTATTGCAAGTTACTTTTACTTAAAACTTAAAATACACTTCTACTAACACAATTAATTTGATTATAACTATTAACATTTTTTTGAAGGTTTTTTACTGTACCACTGTACGGATAACAATGTCATAAAATGAAACAAATACACCAAACAGACTATAGGTAATTTCTAACTTAAACATTTCTCTGAATAACATAGAAAGGAAATACTCTAACGTACAAGGAGGAAGGCAATACCTGCAATTGCTATATTTGTAGTAATGAGGAAAGCTGTCTTCATGGGTGAGACTGGATATTCTGGTCTGATTTTCTGAACATACTTGATGAACCTCCTCTACACAAGAGACAGAGAGAGGATAAATACCTTGGGCTGGCAGGCTGAAATATCAAGACAGAACATTTCAGGAACAAAATTTTAAAAAAAGATGTCGGTGTAATAAATTAACCCTGAATTCCTTTACAGGAAACTACATAAAATAAGCAGTTTTTGAGTACAAAATTACCTACCCAGCCTCCATTTTGAACCATCCATTCTTCTTTTTCTCCAATTAGTACTTCTGTCAAAATCTCCACCAGCCGTCTACTGCAGGCGACATCTTCTTCACCGGTAGACAACTGAACGGCCAGTATTCCCGTGAAGGAAAAGAGGCTGACAATTTGGCCCCAGCTCATCCCTTCCCTTCCAACCACCTCCAGCATCACACTCCTGAGTTTGGACCATGTATCAAAGCCACTGCTGTTCAAGAAAAACTGCACAAGAGGGCGCAGTCTGAACCCATAGATTCTCTCCACATCCTTTCCCAGGTATCGCATGACTTTCGCGGCTTCATTGGGAGGTGCCTTCTTGATTCCAATGCAGAAATCCATATAGTCATTTGCCACTATGAGAGTTTCTTCCTGCAATGAAGTGGCCATGTTCACTGAAAAGAGAGAACAAGAAACACTGCTATGCTTTGGATACTCAGCGACTGGATAATTAACGGCTCTCAGAATACAACAATAAAACCATATTTTTGGTGAAAGTAAGCAAACTTTCACGTTAAATTTCTTCATGGCGCCAAGGAGATGCCATGAATGAAGACTGGAAGAAGCCTGGTTGGGTTTTTTTTTAGTAGATGTCTGACCTATTACAAACAATAAAGAGGCGGTTATGAAGTCAAAAATCTCTGTGTCCTTCGCTTCAACCATTGGAAGTCGGCTACTCACTGCTCGAGTTTGCTGTGTTAGCCAACTAGCTAGTAAACTATACACACAAATCACAAACTTCATAATATGACATGCAAATCCCAAACCAACTCATTAAATCAATCTACACTACCTACATTCTGCTTTGCCAAATTTCACTTATAACGACCTGAATTAAAAATTTAGGTAATGCAGTACCTATTTAGATACCCAATTAGAAAAACCTAATTAGGTATCTAAATAGGTAGCTAATTAGAAAGTGCCATCTTGATTAACAAAATTTCCACACCTGTTTAACGTCAGATGTTATATTAGTAGAACATTTCTCATTCGAGTCTCATTAAATCTGTTATTGCAAGTTACTTTTACTTAAAATACACTTCTACTAACACAATTAATTTGGTCATGGGGGAAGCAACAGTCAAACATATGTACAACTTGTGAACTTGATCAAAAATCTTTCAGGAAAACACTTCTCAGAATAACATAGAAAGGAAATACTCTAACGTACAAGGAGAACGGCAATCCCTGCAATTGCTACATTTGCAGCTACGAGCAAAGCTGTCTTCATGGGTGAGACTGGATACAATAAAATAAAACCATATTTTTGGTGAAAGTAAGCAAACTTTCACGTTAAATTTCTTCATGACGCCAAGGAGATTCAATTTTGAGAGGGACACAGATATAAAAATATATAACAACAATATACATTACATTAATATGCCGACTCCATGACACCATCCATGCTATTACATATACATAGAGACCATAACAATTCAAGTACCTTCCCCCTGCTCTGGCGTTCTCCTGAACCGCCGGTAGAGATACGCTGTCCCTGCGGCAGCAGCCACCACGCCAGTTGCACACGCAAACTTGAAGACTCCCATGCTCTTACTCAAGACGAAATGAGCATGAGCTCCCGCCCCGCACTATATATAAGCGTCTCCGTTACCATGGTGATTGTGACGTAAATTCTGCGTTCTCAAACCACGTGAACAAAAAAGGCAATTTACGTCGCACCGTCCCGCCCACTGGATGCAAAGATCGTTATCTGACATGTTGGTGCATTTCGCGCATGGTCAGGACACACCGTGGGTATTAGAGATGGGCAAATAGTTCAGGACATTTCATCTAAAAGATTCATTGTGAGTCATTCACCAACTCCTTCAGTTGCAATTCTTGTTTGCCTAAAATTGCTCTGAAACACCTGTTTTCCGATGTCAACGAAAAAATTGCCTAATTTGCTCACTTGGCTGGCGTGAGATTTTAAATTCCAGTTAAGTCTCCACACGCATTACACGTAGGTAACATTTTTTTGTAAGGTTTGCAAACTACCCCCACGTTTTGATGTAGCTAATTTTAGGTTTATAATGGAATGATAAAGATGGGGTGTTCCCATCTTCTTATCCGAGACAACATGAGAATCATCTTCTAGCCTGTGATATTCATACTGTATGCATCTCCATTACCATAGTGATTGTGACGCGTTGATTCTGAAAGTTCTCAATAACGTCATAAACACTGACGTTTACATCACACTGTACTGCCCACAGGAAGTAAAGATCGTCATCCGCCCTGTATGTGAATATCTCACCTGGTCGAAATACTCTGCATGTATTGTCTCTGGTTAATGAGGTCAAACGAAACTATGTAGCAATGAAGTAGGGATGTGCGATTTGACGATATTAAATCGTGAATGATTAAAATGTCCACATGATCTGCCTTTACAGAGATATTGCTAGTATCATTCTACAGTGCACATTCTATCAGTTGCAGTTCTATGGCTCTCATACTGCCTTCAAGTCCTGCTGAAAAGATCCGACCAGGGAGATGGGAAATTGTAATTACGACATGATGACGTGTTGAAGTAGTTGGAGCAAAATGGAGGCGATAAGAAAGCTACTTATTGTTTTACTGTATTTTTCATTCCGCCAATGCCAAAACGCATTTGTAGCATTAACTTACTTTTTTGTAATCCTTTGCTCAAACTTCAGGTAGCTGACCAGCTGCATATGAAATATTGGAACAAAAACCTATCAATGCTTTTTTCACGTCACACCATTTAATAACAATCTCCTCAACATTCAAAACATTTCAGAGATTTGCAATGACATGCTACATAAAATTTACTACTTTCAAAATAATTTGACTTTCACAGTGGAGCTATCCATTACTTTGGCCATGATTGTTGTAATGACACGTCCCCAGTTTGGGAACTCGGGGCTTAAAGAAAATCCTGAGTTTCTCACTGGTAAATACGACTTCGTAGTGGCGTTTGTGTGTTCTCATGTTGTATTTCCGATTTTTTCGACATGACTTGAAGGCAGGGATACATGCATCTAAAGTTGTTTTGTCAACCAAACCTGTTTCGACACACCAATAAACCAGCAACAGCAAACATTAGGTAGTGCCTTGAATTTCTTCCTCTCTCCCTTTCGTGTTCTCATCTAAACATGCAATGCGCAACACTCATTGACTGTATCCAAATTCAGGGGCTGCATCCTTCTAAGGCCTACATTCAAAGACCAAATGCATCACATCTTGACAGCTCCTTCAAATGTGGTCTAGAAATGCGTCCTATTTTGGGTGAGCTGTAAAACATCTGCCCGATGAATTCTTCCCAGCCAAACATATCCCAAGATTCATTGCACAGAGGTACTGTAAAGTGAATCAAGGTTAAGGGCAGGAACAGCTGGTGATGCAAATAGGAAATGTATCTGTAAGCCAGACCTGTCATGACCTACCCCGCCTGATTCTCCTGTCTCCTCCCAGGCCTGCCTCTAACAAGCCACGTCTGGTCCTCGTTTGTCCCTCTCGTTCCTGCCATTCTGACGATCACACCCAGCTGCCTCTTGTCTGTTCTCTCGTTACTCCAGTTTTTTAGTACTTCCCAGTCTAGTGATCTGCAGTTTCGTCATTGAAGTCATGTTGCCACTGTTACTTGTGTCCTAGCCTCCCTCCCCTTTTGATTCATCATGATCCCATTTGTTTATCTATTCAGTTTCTGTAATAGACTCCCTTTTTTTGCCAATGTCTGCTCCCGTGTCCTCCGTTCCACCTGCACATAACAAGACTGTCCCATTTGAAAATGCTTTCTGTTCGACCTTCAAAGAATGCAGCCTACAAAGGCTACACCTTCGTAGTCCTTTACCAAATACAGTCCCTGAATTTGGACACAGCCATTCAATATTTGGTAACAGAGCAGCATGGATGTCGTTGAGGAGTTGGTCACTAAAAAGAATTTGACATTGGTAATATGCATAGATGATGCAATTACATCACCTTTATCTACAGATTTAATTTGAAAGAAGATTTAATACTGATTTGTTGGTATGTCTTAATACAGAAGTAAATAATGGGGTGTCCTAATTTTTTCACATGACAGTAGATATCCATAATATGAATTTTTACGAGTAACAATTCAGTTCTTACTAGGCAAAATAATGATTCATACTAGTCACAGTTGAATTGAGGGCTCCAGACTGCAACCCAAATGGTTACATATACAACCTTTTATTGGCAGTGTGCCACTTAAAATTTCTTTAGGACGGTTTGTTCCTACACGGGTATTGGGTCAGTGTGCAGGGTTGCCAACTCTCACACATCTGACGTGACACTCACTCTTTCAAACTAACACTCACTCAGGAAGTTGAAAATTAGCTACACTTACATACATGTAAATGTACTTGCAGTCTAGTCTCCATTTGAAAACCTCCCTCCAAATCATCACTCCAAAATAAATTTAATACAACTGTGGAAAAATTAAGAGACCACCGTCTATTTAAAAAAATCTGCTTTAAAAGCATGGTTTAATCCCGGTTCTGCTGGTAGAAGGCTACAGGGCAGTTTTTTTCCAGGTTCCAGGTTTACTAAGACAGCAGTATATAAGAACAATGTGAAACAGAAGACACTGGGTTTCTCATGACCTAATGAGACCCATAAACATGCAGAAGTACATTTCCCAAAAGCTTGCTAACTCCATTAGCATCTAACATAGTTGGAACCATGCAATTGTGATGCAAGTATTACTCAAAACCACAGTTAGACTATCAAAGTAATTACAGTGGTAACTTCCATCTTGTTCGGTTGTGAAATGAAGTGGTACAAATTGAGCATGGTTGTAAAATATGCAGTAAATTTTAATCGCATGTGTGAACGTGCCAGGTACAAATCGGCCAGGTGGTATGGACGGGTAGTTGACCGCCGGATGTTGCCATGTAAATCACTATGCTGTGCATTTCACAACTATATATTTATAAAGTTATGGCATTTATTTAGTGCTATAAAAAGGTATAAGAAAAAAATAAGACCTTTGCAAATGAAATTCAGTACTTTGTAAATGATATTCAATCGTTTTAAGGCCTTAATTCAAGAATATTAAATTCAGTGCTCTTTAAATCCTTTAAATACTTTGAAGACCCCATGGACACCCTGAGGGGAGGGCAGTAATATTCTGAGAAATTAGCTCAGAATTTCCAAGATTAAGACCTCTTACCCTGCCCCGTCCCTAATTGACCCATCTCCGGTACTGCTGCTAGTTTCCAAATTTCAAAAATTTCAATAAGAAACATCCTAGCAAAAAAAAATTATAGCCAAAAACAACATAATTATATTAATACACAAGTTTCCAACCACTAAAAAACATTATCCAGACAAAGTCGCTTAAATAAAAATATTAATAACATTTCTTAGCATTTAAATATGATCTCTAGGGCAATGGTGCACTTCCTGTTTGTTTATATGAATAACATGACACTCATCATATGCTGATTGCAGCATTCGTATCCCTGAAAGGGTCCAAAAACAGATATTCGTCATAGGCCTGTAGTCTAAAGAAAAGCTAAAATGGTCAAAAACAGAAAAAAAGAATATGTAAATCTGGCTTCTGTAACATCATCAGTTTTCACCAGTGTTGTCAAGTCTCATTAAACAAACAAGCAACCTCACCCCTGAAGATAAGCCCGTAATAAGACTATTGTGCAAAGTAAAATGGAGAAATAAAGTCCAAAAATAAACCTGATATGCATGACCACCTGGAACACAGTCTCTCCTTTGTTTGCCATATTATACTTGTTATTTGTAAATATGACACTCATACAACAGTAGCTGAAATACTGGAGGCATGGTTTTAAGTTTTAATTTATCATTTTCTTTTATTGGTGTGACAGTAAATAGCTCCTTATGACTTGCCATCAACTAAATATGGTCCTTTGTAGCACAGTTCACCCAAGTTATTGGACATTGAACTCATGAGTATCAATACACAAATAAGAGAAAGTGAAATCCAAAATTATGTGATACTTATGTGACACTTATGTGATACACACTGCAGTGAGCCCCTGAAAGGTAGTTCAAAAAGGCGCCCCGGCTTCCCACGCGGCAGTCACTCACTCACGAGCGGGTCTGGTCAACAGAGAAATTATGTAAGCGACCCGGGCGCGATCTGAGGGAAATGCAGAAGGTTGTAACCCGAAAACCAGGGAACACTGCGACTAAAAGGAGCGACCGGTTCCTGGGTCGCCAGTATACTGTGGAGGTGGGGGCAGGCGGGGTTCACTGATCGGGGTGACAGTGGAAGGACGAATCAAAAGGACATGCAGTACCTTAGTCACTAGTATGTAGGGCTACAACGATTCATCGAGTAACAAGAATAACTCGATTACAAAAAAATCCTCGATGCAAATTCTTTGCTTCGATGCTTTGTGTAATCCTACTTAGTGATCACTGTGTTTCACTCGGAGGATTATTGCTGTCGCACAGTGTGCTTACGCTGCATTACGTGTAACAGGTTTGATTTGATAGCGCAATGGAGGAAGACAGGGGAAATAGCGAGGGAAATCAGCGAAAAAGACATAAAATGTCTAAAGTTTGGGACCATTTTAAACAAAAGAAAAGCGAAAATGCTGTACGGTGTGTCCATTGTAAATCCAAATCAGCTTACCACAATAGCACAACGTTAATGATTCAACATCTCAACGGAAAGCATCCAGTCGACAAAGCGGAACCAGTACATGGTAAACGCGAGCACTTCACTCACATCTGCGATAGAAACGTATTTATGGGCATATGTGTGAATAAAAAAAGTATAACGAGATTCAGCCCAAGCAGCCCCTATTTTTCCTCAATAAAAACACTAATAACACAACAGCAGTGAAAATGACGCTGTCGTAGTTAACACGGAGCTGAAGCCTGTCTATAAACTAACAGCAAAGAGACTTCAACATCTCTGTAATGGAACACTCAGGTGGAGTGAAGGAAAACAACAGCAGTGTTTGTAATCGCTACTAAACCTTTACTGGTAAAGAGCTGGCGAGAGTCCTTAACCAAACCAGCTCAGTTCAACAAGCTGAAGGGTGAAGAAAAGCGATGTTTTTAGCTGCTCCCATCCAACGCCGTTTGTCTCCCACAGCAGCAAAGCTACAGTAAAGCTGTACAAGTTAAAATAGAGGCTATTTGAATGCAGATAAGCTTAGTTTGACACAATATTTAAATTTGGCAACTTGCAGCAGGCTTACAGCTGCAGTCACACTTTGTCGCAATGATACCTGCAGCATGCAGGGTTGAGTCTAAATGGGAGCATGGGGTGTACTAGATCTATTTCAAGGCTTTAGTGATATTATTCTGCAGATTTAGATTATTATGAATAATATTACATAATTATAATATAAATACAATATTATAAATATAACACAAAAAATACCCCCCCAACAGCCTTTGACCAGTGAAACTCTGAGACACTGAATTATCCAACCGCCACATACTGTATGCTCCTTTAAAGGCTTACACACACACTCTCACTCACCTTCACTTACACACAAATGAACATGCACACAGCATTCCTACCTCATCCAGGAGATACAATCATGTCAGATCATGTCTTTTTTCTATGCCTCCTATAAATGAACACAGAGAGTAAAGGCCATTTAAATTTATGGCTTAGTTTAAGATATATGTATACCTTTTTTCAGTAATTTTATTTGACATTTTATTTATTTTTGCATTTTAAAAAGCAAAACAAATATGTACATAAATGCACTAAAAGGGTTTAGTTCTTTTGTCAGTTGTATGGAGTTCAACCATTAAAAATGTTCCTAAGATGGAAACCCATGAATTATTCATTTTAAGAATAGTTACGATTGCTCTTTAATAAGACAAAAGTATTTCTTATCCGATTATTCGATTAATAGATGGAATAATCGATAAAATACTCGATTAACCAAAATAATCGATAGCTGCAGCCCTACTAGTATGTCAGGCCGACATTAAAAGACTCCAGTGAATCTCCGATCACCGTGAGCGCAGACCAGGGTTTCCACTCTTTTTAAGGAATCATTTTCCAGGACATTTCCAGGAGCTTTTTCTGGAAATTCATGACAGGATCTGGTCATACAGTCATGCACTTTAGTCACTGGCTTAATGCCATTTTCATTTCTCTTTGATTATGCAGGGACTTAGTGTCACCGATATGCTAAATTACATAAAGGCAACACCAATTAATGCATTGACGTATAATGGAGATGTTTCACCTCTTTTTGTTGCACACTGTTTTAAACTGCAAAACTCTTTTAAAGAAATAAATGTCACTTGGATTGTGGAAAACTGTCCAAACACTGGCATATACTGAGCAATTCCATAATGTTCAGTATAGAGCTGTTGATCACGCCATGAAATAGGCTACCATAGTGACCTAATTTCAGTAAAAGTTACTTGCATATTACATTTTATGCCATTGTATGTATCAAATAAATTTATGTTTAATGTTTGTATTAAACAAAACTACATAAAGCCAATTTATTGCCTGTATCAAGTGTATGAAGTGTATGAATTGTTGCACTTTCTCAACAGTGTTTGGATAGATAGTATAGCTTGGGTCCTTATTGAGCTAGTATCGGAAAAATTCATCGCAGCGTCTTGAAGCACTTATGTAAGTTGCTCTGGCTAAGGACGTCTGCCAAATACTGTAAATGTAAATGAAGCCTATAACACTAATATGTGCAACAACTGGTACGCGACAAAACTGAAAGTCAGAGTTAACTTTCAACTGGTAGCTTCGCTGGGAATACAGCAAGTGTAGAATTTGCATAGGTCAATGACAAAGATTATAATGAAGAACTTATCTTCGTGGGAAAAGAAGCTAAATACATCCATTTTAAATCATGATAGCCTTGCCGTCAATTCCTGAATTGAAAACTTGGTTAAACTAGAAAGAATACTATTAACAAAGGATGACAAAACTGTCAGTTGCATCATATGCACTGTGGTCATGTGTCTTTTCATAGTCCTGAGCACTCACTATACATTTAGTTTATATGACACTTTCTTTAACATTAAAAAGAATGTAGTAGAAGCATTCCGGCCGCTACTCAACTCCCTCCTAGGAAAATGCCGGGGGGCGTGGCAGGGGAACCCCATGTGACGTCATAGGGGCTTCCTCTGGGCGATCCATGACATGTACATTTCAAGTAGTATGTCCCGTCTGGCAAACTGATGTTCCTGGTAGTTTCTTGAAGATCAAGAATGAAGACTGGAAGAAGCCAGGGAGGGTTCTTTTTAGCAGATATCTGATCTATTAAAAACAATAAAGAGGCGGTTATGGGTGGGTTTCCTGAGGCCTTCTTAACGCTGCATCGTTCGTAAGCTCTATGTTAAAAGATAAAACTTATGAGCGACGTAACGTTAAGAAGGCTTTGGGAAACACCCAAGAAAAACAAAGCCTGTAGTTGGGCCTCCTTATAAGTTGTTAACGAAGCGCTGTGTAGTAAAGGATTACATGTAATCTTAATTATGTAACCTGATTACAAAAATGAACTATACTTGTAATTATATTACATTTACTTTTTCAGGATTACTAGTTTTAAAGATTACATTTTTAATTAGACCTAAGCACACATGAATAAACCTATTAAATCAGTGTCCCTGTAGCCTAGGGATGGCACCAGAACTGATGCTTACAATATCTTTTCATACCAAAACTCTGAAAATGCGACGGTACAGCATATAAGTCTGCAGGTGTTCTGGCCATTCCCTACATGCTGAAGAAGGACGTCCGCAAGCACAGGAAAAACTACACGTGTTAATGTCATTTTAGCTTGATATTGATAAGATTGCAGGTAATTAATAATTTAATAAGATGCCAGTTAGAGCTAAATGCATACAATGCAAACACACTTGAAAAATATTTGTAAATGGATTTTATTGATATAAATATCAGCTGTATATGACCGATTTAATGAGCCACAAATAAGATGTAATAGGAGTCTATGAAAAATTGTTGCATTACTAGCACATTTTCCAAACTGCTTATCCACCTAGGTCACGGGGGGTCCGGAGCCTATCCCGGAAGCAATGGGCACGAGGCAGGGAACAACCCAGGATGGGGGGCCAGCCCATCACAGGGCACACTCACACACCATTCACTCACACATGAACTCCTATGGGCAATTTAGTAACTCCAATTAGCTTCAGCATGTTTTTGGACTGTGGGGGGAAACCGGAGTATGACATGGGAAGAACATGCAAACTCCACACAGATGTGACCCAGGCGGAGACTCGAACCTACGTCCCAGAGGTGTGAGGCAACAGTGCTAACCACTGCACCACCATGCCGCCCCACAACTCATACCATTTGTATTAATTAATTAACAATTTCTTACATTGTGTATGTTACTGACTCACATCACTATACGGTATAGGTGTTTAGGGTTGTACCTCAACAGATGTTACACTTTGGGTAAGATGTACAGACATTACATTACATATTCACAATAAAACAGCACATCTTATCCTTAGATAAGCGTGGCCATTAGTTTGCCGCAATGCCAATTAAAATTGAACACCTGGGTGCGACACATTTTGGTTGGCGTGGCTTATCCCAATTGATCTGCTCACCCGAATTGATAATGTACACATTAATTCAGTCTTATAATGTAAAATGGCAGAGCACAAAGAGCTTGCTAACAGACCAGAAAGATCGGATAAGGGCCACAGAGGAATGTGTTAAACAAAGAAAGAAAGAACCTCTGAAAGTTAGGACACACTAAGATACCTGGTTACACTATTTAATTTTCAAGATTCTTCTGGTATAACCATGAGAACATATATGCAGGGGTAGCTATACATATTTATTTATCCAAACTTATATAAGTGTTCAAGTGTGAGGGGGAAAATAGGTGATACTCCGTGAACATGGTTATAAGGGTCGCACACAACACTAAGATTGTTTAAGGACACACACAAACATAACCTATCTGGATATTGAGACTAGCAATGATGAATAAACAAACATACAGGGTATACAAAAGCTGAACTTAAAAGAAACTTTCTTTGGGACGTTGGGTGAGTCCGTGGTATGTAAGGCAGGATATATGGGGAGGGGGTTGTGTGCCAATTCGAAGGACTCCTATCCTTGAGGTCCACTCTGCTGTCCATAGGTCCCTATATCTTTGGGCCATAAAAGTTGGAATGCTGGCCTCCCTTGTAATCTGTGTCTATCTGTGTGTGGGTGCATGTGTGGGGTCACTGACCCCCCTTTTGTGCCCAGGCCAACGAGTACCTTTCATACCAGGCTAGGCCTTGTCTCAGGCAACCTGGAATCTCAGCTCTGTCGTATCTGTGTGTATGATCCTACAGGAGTTTATGTTTAAGTACATGTTGACAGTCCCTCACTGGGCCCTTCCTCTCTCACACACATTCACATGTGGGTTAGACACACCTGTCTTTCTCAGGACTCATTGCATCTTATTGTTAATCGGTGACGGTTCTAGGGTCACGGTACCTTCATCAGACAGCACATACGTGTAGTGTATCCAGCTCAATCTGAAGTTTTCAGATCTTGCAAAATTAAAAGACAACACTCTGTAATATGTTCTTAGAGTTTATTTAGAAATCTATTATATTTAATAACAATAATCTTTATAAATAAAATGCAAGCAAAAACAAAATCAGAGAAATACAGCTCAAATAAATAATGAATGAAACTAGCTCAAATACATTAAAATATAAAAGATTAAAGTTCCAAAAATATATGCTAGTATAAAATTAATATTGTATTTTTTCATGAATATATTTTTATTAAGTAACGTCTTTAAAGGACTCCTCTAGGATCTTCCCTGGATTCACCTGGAACAGGGGCTTCACCCCAATTTCCTGTCTCCCTTTGTCCTGGGAGATGGGGACGTGTACAGTGAACTGAGGAACCTGCTGGACACTTGATGTATCCCTGATCAGGTGTGTCTGACTGGACCCAGAGGTCTCCCAGGTACAGAAGCTCGGGTCCTGGCATGTGTCCAGTGAATTGGACCCCCCCGTCCCCCTACTCAGCTCCCTCCTAATGAAACCCCTGATGTTCCTGGCAGTTTCCTGAAGATCAGAAAGGAAGACTGGAAGAAGCCTGGTAGGGTTCTTTTTAGCAGCTTTCTGACCTATTAAAAACAATAAAGAGGCGGTTATGAAGTCAAACATCTCTGTGTCCTTGGCTTTAACCATTGGAAGTCAGCTACCCACTGCTCGAGTTTGCTGTGTCAGCCAACTAGCTAGTAAACTATACACACAAATCACAAACTTCATAATATGACATGCAAATCCCAAACCAAATCTTTAAATCAATCTACACTTCCTACACTCTGTTATGCCAAATTTCACTTACAACGACGTGAATTAACAATTTAGGTAATGCAGTACCTATTTAGATACCCAATTAGAAAAGCCTAATTAGGTATCTAAATAGGTAGCTAATTAGAAAGTGCCATCTTGATTAACAAAATTTCCACACATATTTAACGTCAGACGTTATATTAGTAGAACATTTCTCATTCGAGTCTCATTAAATCTGTTATTGCAAGTTACTTTTACTTAAAATACACTTCTACTAACACAATTAATTTGGTCATGGGGGAAGCAACAGTCAAACATATGTACAACTTGTGAACTTGATCAAAAATCTTTCAGGAAAACATTTCTCGGAATAACATAGAAAGGAAATACTCTAACGTACAAGGAGAACGGCAATCCCTGCGATTGCTACATTTGCAGCTACGAGCAAAGCTGTCTTCATGGGTGAGACTGGGTATTCTGGTCTAATTTTGTGCACGTAGTCAATGAACCCGCTCTATACAAAAGACAGAGAGAGGATAAATACCTTGGGCTGGCAGGTTGAAATATTAAGACAGACATTTCAGGAACAAGATTTAGAAAAAGATGTCTTGGTGTAATAAATTAATCCTGAATTCCTTTACAGGAAACTACATAAAATAAGCAGTTTTTGATTACAAAATTACATGCACCTACCCAGCCTCCATTTTGGACCATCCATTCTTCTTTTTCCGTCAGAAGTACTTCTGTCAAAAGTTCCGCCAGCCGTCTACTGCAGGCAACATCATCTTCGCCAGTAGACAACTGGACGGCCAGTATTCCCGTGAAGGAAAAGAGGCTGACAATTTGGCCCCAGCTCATCGCTTCCCTTCCAATCACCTCCATCATCACACTCCTGAGTTGGGTCCAGGTGTTAATGCCACTGCTGTCCAAGAGAAATTGCACAAGTGGGCGCAGTCTGAACCCATAGATTCTTTCAACATCCTTTCCCAGGTATCTCATGGCTTTGGCGGCTTCGCTGGGAGGTGCCTTCTTGATTCCAATGCAGAAATCCATATAGTCATTTGCCACTATGAGAGTTTCTTCCTGCAATGAAGTGGCCATGTTCACTGAAAAGAGAGAACAAGAATCACTGCTATGCTTTGGATACTCAGCGACTGGATAATTAACGGCTGTCAGAATACAACAATAAAACCATATTTTTGGTGAAAGTAAGCAAACTTTCACGTTAAATTTCTTCATGACGCCAAGGAGATTCAATTTTGATAGGGACACAGATATAAAAATATATAACAACAATATACATTACATTAATATGCCGACTCCATGACACCATCCATGCTATCACATATACATAGAGACCATAACAATTCAAGTACCTTCCCCCTGCTCTGGCATTCTCCTGAACCGCCGGTAGAGAATGAGCATGAGCTCCCGCCCCGCACTATATATAAGCGTCTCCGTTACCATGGTGATTGTGACGTAAATTCTGCGTTCTCAAACCACGTGAACAAAAAAGGCAATTTACGTCGCACCGTCCCGCCCACTGGAAGCAAAGATCGTTATCTGACATGTTGATGCATTCGCGCATGGTCAGGATACACCGTGGGTATTAGAGATGGGCAAATAGTTCAGGACATTTCATCTAAAAGATTCATTGTGAGTCATTCACCAACTCCTTCAGTTGCCATTCTTGTTTGCCTAAAATTGCTCTGAAACACCTGTTTTCCGATATGTCAACGAAAAAATAGCCTAATTTGCTCACTTGGCTGGAGTGAGATTTAAATTCCAGTTAAGTCTCCACACGAATTACACGTAGGTAACATTTTTTGTAAGGTTTGCAAACTACCCCCACGTTTTGATGTAGCTAATTTTAGGTTTATAATGGAACGATAAATATTTGTAATTTGTATTGGAATCTGTATGATTTCTTGCGTGAGCTTGAGTCTGAAAGCGTCATCGGATACACGAGAGTTTGCAATCCTGAATAAGTCATGTCAGAAATATATATATATTTTGAATTATACTCGGTCTCTTAACATTGTACCTTAGATTCTCATGTCTGTTAAAAACACAAACCTAGCAGCTTATCATAGTCAGCTAACGAGTCCAAACGCTAACAGTGGTCAAATCGTTTTTAAAGGTGAAAAATTGTATCTCTAAAATCCAAATATGAAACAAAATTTGAGTCACCTACATTATGACTGCTTTGCGAAATGTCTTACCAAATGTCCCGTCTAATTATAGAACTTTTTAGGTTTAAAAAAAATAAAAGTCTCACTTGCCGAATACAGATGAGTTATCGATCCTCACGAGAGAAAAAGGTGTAGCTTCGAGCCTCTCTCGCTCCCGCCTAAACAATGCTACGTTAAGCAATGTTAAATTTAATTATACTACGGGACCGTTGAATGCTTGAATCTGATTGGCTGACGAACGTTCTGAGGTGTGCAATTATTTTCAGATAACCGCACGGCGAACGTAGTTCCAGGTAGCTCTCTTGACCGCATTACAGTTCCATATCACTTCGCATAGTTAACTGTAATAACGGAAATTAGCATACAGTACCTATACAGCACGCAGGACTAACAAAAACAACAACATGACAGACGATTTTCCGAAAGTAAATTTTAATATTTACGGTGAATATGAAACTTTCAACAACTGGGCTGCAGCAGTATTAGTTAGCCTAGTGTACCAACTTAAAGGCTACACATGACATTTCTCACTAGCGAGGTAATAACAGCGCTGCATCTTAAAGCAGACTTACAGTTTAGAGACGGTGCTTCAGAACACTGTTGAGGGACACACAAAGGTAGCCTAATTCATACAAGCTCTCTCTCTCTCTCTGTTTCTCTTCCTCTGTCTCTCTCGCTCTCTTTCTAATAACTTCATTATTAACTGCATTAGTCTGCTATCAACGGCTCAAGCCTCCATTGCCATCTTTAAAATGACGTTTTGGAACTAGCAAAAGAGTCGTTGGATGAGATGCGGAAGAAATAATCCTACTCACAATAGCGATTTAAGTAGAAAAACCGGACGAATCCCTTGAAATATATCATCTGATCGATGTCTTGCGGTGTGGCAACCGTAGTATAAGCGGAATAATTCCGCTTCGCGTCGTGGCCGCATTACCACCTCGGGTGTGCATTATTTTCTAATAATTCAACGGCCCGTCGTCAATTATTCCTTACGTACTGTACTACCAGTTTCTTTTGAATATATACGTATATATTCGTAACGTTTGTTTTATACTTATGTAATACGAACGAGTTTCTCTTGAAATTCTTTCCCGACTGTCGACGGCAGATACAACGTTTTTAGAACGAGACAACGTGTCTAAATAAGCCAGCATTGGATTGCAAGCAAAACATCGTAAAATACAATCTAAAAATTAAAAATAATTCTTATTACTCGTCACTTACATAAGCACTTTAAAAATCCCACAGTTAATTTGTTCATTACTCGTGTATAAATACTTTTTTTGCTCACTTGGCTGGCGTGAGATTTTAAATTCCAGTTAAGTCTCCACACGCGTTACACGTAGGTAACATTTTTTTGTAAGGTTTGCAAACTACCCCCACGTTTTGATGTAGCTAATTTTAGGTTTATAATGGAACGATAAATATTTGTAATTTGTATTGGAATCTGTATGATTTCTTGCGTGAGCTTGAGTCTGAAAGCGTCATCGGATACACGAGAGTTTGCAATCCTGAATAAGTCATGTCAGAAATATATATATATTTTGAATTATACTCGGTCTCTTAACATTGTACCTTAGATTCTCATGTCTGTTAAAACACAAACCTAGCAACTTATCATAGTCAGCTAACGAGTCCAAACGCTAACAAACCGTGGTCAAATCGTTTTTAAAGGTGAAAAATTGTATCTCTAAAATCCAAATATGAAACAAAATTTGAGTCACCTACATTATGACTGCTTTGCGAAATGTCTTACCAAATGTCCCGTCTAATTATAGAACTTTTTAGGTTTAAAAAAAATAAAAGTCTCACTTGCCGAATACAGATGAGTTATCGATCCTCACGAGAGAAAAAGGTGTAGCTTCGAGCCTCTCTCGCTCCCGCCTAAACAATGCTACGTTAAGCAATTTTAAATTTAATTATACTACGGGGCGGTTGAATGCTTGAATCTGATTGGCTGACGAACGTTCTGAGGTGTGCAATTATTTTCAGATAACCGCACGGCGAACGTAGTTCCAGGTAGCTCTCTTGACCGCATTACAGTTCCATATCACTTCGCATAGTTAACTGTAATAACGGAAATTAGCATACAGTACCTATACAGCACGCAGGACTAACAAAAACAACAACATGACAGACGATTTTCCGAAAGTAAATTTTAATATTTACGGTGAATATGAAACTTTCAACAACTGGGCTGCAGCAGTATTAGTTAGCCTAGTGTACCAACTTAAAGGCTACACATGACATTTCTCACTAGCGAGGTAATAACAGCGCTGCATCTTAAAGCAGACTTACAGTTTAGAGACGGTGCTTCAGAACACTGTTGAGGGACACACAAAGGTAGCCTAATTCATACAAGCTCTCTCTCTCTCTCTGTTTCTCTTCCTCTGTCTCTCTCGCTCTCTTTCTAATAACTTCATTATTAACTGCATTAGTCTGCTATCAACGGCTCAAGCCTCCATTGCCATCTTTAAAATGACGTTTTGGAACTAGCAAAAGAGTCGTTGGATGAGATGCGGAAGAAATAATCCTACTCACAATAGCGATTTAAGTAGAAAAACCGGACGAATCCCTTGAAATATATCATCTGATCGATGTCTTGCGGTGTGGCAACCGTAGTATAAGCGGAATAATTCCGCTTCGCGTCGTGGCCGCATTACCACCTCGGGTGTGCATTATTTTCTAATAATTCAACGGCCCGTCGTCAATTATTCCTTACGTACTGTACTACCAGTTTCTTTTGAATATATACGTATATATTCGTAACGTTTGTTTTATACTTATGTAATACGAACGAGTTTCTCTTGAAATTCTTTCCCGACTGTCGACGGCAGATACAACGTTTTTAGAACGAGACAACGTGTCTAAATAAGCCAGCATTGGATTGCAAGCAAAACATCGTAAAATACAATCTAAAAATTAAAAATAATTCTTATTACTCGTCACTTACATAAGCACTTTAAAAATCCCACAGTTAATTTGTTCATTACTCGTGTATAAATACTTTTTTTGCTCACTTGGCTGGCGTGAGATTTTAAATTCCAGTTAAGTCTCCACACGCGTTACACGTAGGTAACATTTTTTTGTAAGGTTTGCAAACTACCCCCACGTTTTGATGTAGCTAATTTTAGGTTTATAATGGAACGATAAATATTTGTAATTTGTATTGGAATCTGTATGATTTCTTGCGTGAGCTTGAGTCTGAAAGCGTCATCGGATACACGAGAGTTTGCAATCCTGAATAAGTCATGTCAGAAATATATATATATTTTGAATTATACTCGGTCTCTTAACATTGTACCTTAGATTCTCATGTCTGTTAAAACACAAACCTAGCAACTTATCATAGTCAGCTAACGAGTCCAAACGCTAACAAACCGTGGTCAAATCGTTTTTAAAGGTGAAAAATTGTATCTCTAAAATCCAAATATGAAACAAAATTTGAGTCACCTACATTATGACTGCTTTGCGAAATGTCTTACCAAATGTCCCGTCTAATTATAGAACTTTTTAGGTTTAAAAAAAATAAAAGTCTCACTTGCCGAATACAGATGAGTTATCGATCCTCACGAGAGAAAAAGGTGTAGCTTCGAGCCTCTCTCGCTCCCGCCTAAACAATGCTACGTTAAGCAATTTTAAATTTAATTATACTACGGGGCGGTTGAATGCTTGAATCTGATTGGCTGACGAACGTTCTGAGGTGTGCAATTATTTTCAGATAACCGCACGGCGAACGTAGTTCCAGGTAGCTCTCTTGACCGCATTACAGTTCCATATCACTTCGCATAGTTAACTGTAATAACGGAAATTAGCATACAGTACCTATACAGCACGCAGGACTAACAAAAACAACAACATGACAGACGATTTTCCGAAAGTAAATTTTAATATTTACGGTGAATATGAAACTTTCAACAACTGGGCTGCAGCAGTATTAGTTAGCCTAGTGTACCAACTTAAAGGCTACACATGACATTTCTCACTAGCGAGGTAATAACAGCGCTGCATCTTAAAGCAGACTTACAGTTTAGAGACGGTGCTTCAGAACACTGTTGAGGGACACACAAAGGTAGCCTAATTCATACAAGCTCTCTCTCTCTCTCTGTTTCTCTTCCTCTGTCTCTCTCGCTCTCTTTCTAATAACTTCATTATTAACTGCATTAGTCTGCTATCAACGGCTCAAGCCTCCATTGCCATCTTTAAAATGACGTTTTGGAACTAGCAAAAGAGTCGTTGGATGAGATGCGGAAGAAATAATCCTACTCACAATAGCGATTTAAGTAGAAAAACCGGACGAATCCCTTGAAATATATCATCTGATCGATGTCTTGCGGTGTGGCAACCGTAGTATAAGCGGAATAATTCCGCTTCGCGTCGTGGCCGCATTACCACCTCGGGTGTGCATTATTTTCTAATAATTCAACGGCCCGTCGTCAATTATTCCTTACGTACTGTACTACCAGTTTCTTTTGAATATATACGTATATATTCGTAACGTTTGTTTTATACTTATGTAATACGAACGAGTTTCTCTTGAAATTCTTTCCCGACTGTCGACGGCAGATACAACGTTTTTAGAACGAGACAACGTGTCTAAATAAGCCAGCATTGGATTGCAAGCAAAACATCGTAAAATACAATCTAAAAATTAAAAATAATTCTTATTACTCGTCACTTACATAAGCACTTTAAAAATCCCACAGTTAATTTGTTCATTACTCGTGTATAAATACTTTTTTTGCTCACTTGGCTGGCGTGAGATTTTAAATTCCAGTTAAGTCTCCACACGCGTTACACGTAGGTAACATTTTTTTGTAAGGTTTGCAAACTACCCCCACGTTTTGATGTAGCTAATTTTAGGTTTATAATGGAACGATAAATATTTGTAATTTGTATTGGAATCTGTATGATTTCTTGCGTGAGCTTGAGTCTGAAAGCGTCATCGGATACACGAGAGTTTGCAATCCTGAATAAGTCATGTCAGAAATATATATATATTTTGAATTATACTCGGTCTCTTAACATTGAACCTTAGATTCTCATGTCTGTTAAAAACACAAACCTAGCAGCTTATCATAGTCAGCTAACGAGTCCAAACGCTAACAAACCGTGGTCAAATCGTTTTTAAAGGTGAAAAATTGTATCTCTAAAATCCAAATATGAAACAAAATTTGAGTCACCTACATTATGACTGCTTTGCGAAATGTCTTACCAAATGTCCCGTCTAATTATAGAACTTTTTAGGTTTAAAAAAATAAAAGTCTCACTTGCCGAATACAGATGAGTTATCGATCCTCACGAGAGAAAAAGGTGTAGCTTCGAGCCTCTCTCGCTCCCGCCTAAACAATGCTACGTTAAGCAATATTAAATTTAAGTACTGTACCACCAGTTTCTTTTGAATATATACGTATATATTCGTAACGTTTGTTTTATACTTATGTAATACGAACGAGTTTCTCTTGAAATTCTTTCCCGACTGTCGACGGCAGATACAACGTTTTTAGAACGAGACAACGTGTCTAAATAAGCCAGCATTGGATTGCAAGCAAAACATCGTAAAATACAATCTAAAAATTAAAAATAATTCTTATTACTCGTCACTTACATAAGCACTTTAAAAATCCCACAGTTAATTTGTTCATTACTCGTGTATAAATACTATAGACACAAACAACCTAGGCCATATGATTTTGGCAGACTTTTAAGCGCACTCGATTAGCAAAAATGGCATACAAAAACTTACTGTTTCATTTCATTTCCAAAGTTTCAACGGTTTCACCTTTTGTTTTTGTAGATTTGCCGATATTTAGAGTTCTCTGTGAAGCCTGAAACGCCGACACTCTCGATCGGCAGCCAGACTCTATACGCGAATACATTTAATATACAGGTTTATAGAAGCAGCAGTTTTTTGCGGTGCTGAATTAACAATTTTGTTGTGCTGTTACACTGAATTTTGAAAGGGAGTTTTAAGGGAGAGAGAGAATAATGTGATCTCTATGGGAGTTCGTTTGTTTTTCTTAATTTGATATACTATAAATAAATCAGTTCATTAGTGGAAAATGATCAGCGTTTTTCATTATATCATAACTCAGAGAGCTAAGGACAAGAAAACTGCAGCTGGCCTGACCCAGGACAAGACAGACCCTACTTGGTACATTAACAAAATAAATGAGGTTTCACTACTGCCATAGTTTTAACTGTTAATTAAACTCACAACTCTTATGTCACAGATCATTGCGTTTATATTTCATTTTTAGAACAAAGGGTATGCCTGTGTCATAAAGGATTATTTTGCCTTCTCCTTTAAAGGCTATCCCCAGTTTTTTGATAAAGTAAGTGTATAATGAAGATATGTTCAAGTTCGGGTGCTGTGTGTCCAACTGATAGGCCAATCTATATTTTATATGTACATAAAACTTCACTTCTCTCCGATCAAGTCTCTTAGGTTTATTCAGTCTGCCTGATGTGGTTCAGACATAACTAGGTTCTAACAGGAGGGTGAAGCCCAAAACACACCTACTGTATAAAGGTTTCCCTCATTAAAAATATACTGAGGACCCTATTTTACCGATACATGGTCACAACAGATGCACATGGCCTGATGCACATGCCAGGTGCATGGTCCAAAAGGGTTGTACTAAGTCTTGTAATTAGTCATGGGTGTGTTTGGGGTGTAACATGCCATTAACCAATCAAAGTGTGATCTCCCATTTCATTTAAGAGCCAGGTGTGTTTTTACCTTGGCCAATTGCTATTATAATGGTGGATTTGCCAGGCTCAGTTATATGAAAATGAAAGTACACCCACTTTCAACTGTTAGGTTTCACATATCAGAACATAATAAGAAATCATGTGGTCTTAAAATTCGGTAAATATAACCTCAGATGAACAACAACACATAACATATAACACCGTGTCATGATTTATTGAACAAAAATTAAGCCAAACTGTAGAAGCCATGTGTGAAAAACTGCTATTTTGCCAGGCACTGCTAATCAAATGCACTTGATTAATTGATCATCAGCAAGCGTGATGTGAATGATAATTTATATTTATTAGTAATGCTTTTTCTTTTAAATACATTTTTCATTATAACAAAACTATGAACAATGTAGCCCAATTTGGCTGGGAAAAGTCCATTTCTCAGGAGTCGTATTTTTCAAAAGTGTTAATAAAGAAAAACCATCTGAGAATCTAATGAATGGCACATTCTTTTATAGAAACATTCACAGAAATGAACCATCAAGTCAGTTTTAGAGTTTTTTGGATAATACGAGTTTTATTCAATGTAACAATCCAGGACAGATAATGCACGTTTCAAATAATATGTCCCATCTAGGAAACTGATGTTCCGGGCAGGTTCTTGAAGATCATGAATGAAGACTGGAAGAAGCCTGGTTGGGTTTTTTTTAGTAGATGTCTGACCTATTACAAACAATAAAGAGGCGGTTATGAAGTCAAAAATCTCTGTGTCCTTCGCTTCAACCATTGGAAGTCGGCTACTCACTGCTCGAGTTTGCTGTGTTAGCCAACTAGCTAGTAAACTATACACACAAATCACAAACTTCATAATATGACATGCAAATCCCAAACCAACTCATTAAATCAATCTACACTACCTACATTCTGCTTTGCCAAATTTCACTTATAACGACCTGAATTAAAAATTTAGGTAATGCAGTACCTATTTAGATACCCAATTAGAAAAACCTAATTAGGTATCTAAATAGGTAGCTAATTAGAAAGTGCCATCTTGATTAACAAAATTTCCACACCTGTTTAACGTCAGATGTTATATTAGTAGAACATTTCTCATTCGAGTCTCATTAAATCTGTTATTGCAAGTTACTTTTACTTAAAATACACTTCTACTAACACAATTAATTTGGTCATGGGGGAAGCAACAGTCAAACATATGTACAACTTGTGAACTTGATCAAAAATCTTTCAGGAAAACACTTCTCGGAATAACATAGAAAGGAAATACTCTAACGTACAAGGAGAACGGCAATCCCTGCAATTGCTACATTTGCAGCTACGAGCAAAGCTGTCTTCATGGGTGAGACTGGATATTCAGGTCTAATTTTGTGCACGTAGTCAATGAACCCGCTCTATACAAAAGACAGAGAGAGGATAAATACCTTGGGCTGGCAGGTTGAAATATTAAGACAGACATTTCAGGAACAAGATTTTGAAAAAGATGTCGGTGTAATAAATTAATCCTGAATTCCTTTACAGGAAACTACATAAAATAAGCAGTTTTTGATTACAAAATTACATGCACCTACCCAGCCTCCATTTTGGACCATCCATTCTTCTTTTTCCGTCAGTAGTACTTCCGTCAAAAGTTCCGCCAGCCGTCTACTGCAGGCAACATCATCTTCGCCAGTAGACAACTGGACGGCCAGTATTCCCGTGAAGGAAAAGAGGCTGACTATTTGGCCCCAGCTCATCGCTTCCCTTCCAATCACCTCCAGCATCACCCAGAGTTGGGTCCAGATGTTAAAGCCACTGCTGTCCAAGAAAAACTGCACAAGTGGGCGCAGTCTGAACCCATAGATTCTCTCCACATCCTTTCCCAGGTATCTCATGGCTTTGGCGGCTTCGCTGGGAGGTGCCTTCTTGATTCCAATGCAGAAATCCATATAGTCATTTGCCACTATGAGAGTTTCTTCTTGCAATGAAGTGGCCATGTTCACTGAAAAGAGAGAACAAGAAACACTGCTATGCTTTGGATACTCAGCGACTGGATAATTAACGGCTCTCAGAATACAACAATAAAACCATATTTTTGGTGAAAGTAAGCAAACTTTCACGTTAAATTTCTTCATGGCGCCAAGGAGATGCCATGAATGAAGACTGGAAGAAGCCTGGTTGGGTTTTTTTTTAGTAGATGTCTGACCTATTACAAACAATAAAGAGGCGGTTATGAAGTCAAAAATCTCTGTGTCCTTCGCTTCAACCATTGGAAGTCGGCTACTCACTGCTCGAGTTTGCTGTGTTAGCCAACTAGCTAGTAAACTATACACACAAATCACAAACTTCATAATATGACATGCAAATCCCAAGCCTACTCATTAAATCAATCTACACTACCTACATTCTGTTATGCCAAATTTCACTTATAACGACCTGAATTAAAAATTTAGGTAATGCAGTACCTATTTAGATACCCAATTAGAAAAACCTAATTAAGTATCTAAATAGGTAGCTAATTTGAAAGTGCCATCTTGATTAACAAAATTTCCACACCTGTTTAACGTCAGATGTTATATTAGTAGAACATTTCTCATTCGAGTCTCATTAAATCTGTTATTGCAAGTTACTTTTACTTAAAATACACTTCTACTAACACAATTAATTTGGTCATGGGGGAAGCAACAGTCAAACATATGTACAACTTGTGAACTTGATCAAAAATCTTTCAGGAAAACACTTCTCGGAATAACATAGAAAGGAAATACTCTAACGTACAAGGAGAACGGCAATCCCTGCAATTGCTACATTTGCAGCTACGAGCAAAGCTGTCTTCATGGGTGAGACTGGATATTCAGGTCTAATTTTGTGCACGTAGTCAATGAACCCGCTCTATACAAAAGACAGAGAGAGGATAAATACCTTGGGCTGGCAGGTTGAAATATTAAGACAGACATTTCAGGAACAAGATTTTGAAAAAGATGTCGGTGTAATAAATTAATCCTGAATTCCTTTACAGGAAACTACATAAAATAAGCAGTTTTTGATTACAAAATTACATGCACCTACCCAGCCTCCATTTTGGACCATCCATTCTTCTTTTTCCATCAGTAGTACTTCCGTCAAAAGTTCCGCCAGCCGTCTACTGCAGGCAACATCATCTTCGCCAGTAGACAACTGGACGGCCAGTATTCCCGTGAAGGAAAAGAGGCTGACTATTTGGCCCCAGCTCATCGCTTCCCTTCCAATCACCTCCAGCATCACCCAGAGTTGGGTCCAGATGTTAAAGCCACTGCTGTCCAAGAAAAACTGCACAAGTGGGCGCAGTCTGAACCCATAGATTCTCTCCACATCCTTTCCCAGGTATCTCATGGCTTTGGCGGCTTCGCTGGGAGGTGCCTTCTTGATTCCAATGCAGAAATCCATATAGTCATTTGCCACTATGAGAGTTTCTTCCTGCAATGAAGTGGCCATGTTCACTGAAAAGAGAGAACAAGAAACACTGCTATGCTTTGGATACTCAGCGACTGGATAATTAACGGCTCTCAGAATACAACAATAAAACCATATTTTTGGTGAAAGTAAGCAAACTTTCACGTTAAATTTCTTCATGGCGCCAAGGAGATGCCATGAATGAAGACTGGAAGAAGCCTGGTTGGGTTTTTTTTTAGTAGATGTCTGACCTATTACAAACAATAAAGAGGCGGTTATGAAGTCAAAAATCTCTGTGTCCTTCGCTTCAACCATTGGAAGTCGGCTACTCACTGCTCGAGTTTGCTGTGTTAGCCAACTAGCTAGTAAACTATACACACAAATCACAAACTTCATAATATGACATGCAAATCCCAAACCAACTCATTAAATCAATCTACACTACCTACATTCTGCTTTGCCAAATTTCACTTATAACGACCTGAATTAAAAATTTAGGTAATGCAGTACCTATTTAGATACCCAATTAGAAAAACCTAATTAGGTATCTAAATAGGTAGCTAATTAGAAAGTGCCATCTTGATTAACAAAATTTCCACACCTGTTTAACGTCAGATGTTATATTAGTAGAACATTTCTCATTCGAGTCTCATTAAATCTGTTATTGCAAGTTACTTTTACTTAAAATACACTTCTACTAACACAATTAATTTGGTCATGGGGGAAGCAACAGTCAAACATATGTACAACTTGTGAACTTGATCAAAAATCTTTCAGGAAAACACTTCTCGGAATAACATAGAAAGGAAATACTCTAACGTACAAGGAGAACGGCAATCCCTGCAATTGCTACATTTGCAGCTACGAGCAAAGCTGTCTTCATGGGTGAGACTGGATATTCAGGTCTAATTTTGTGCACGTAGTCAATGAACCCGCTCTATACAAAAGACAGAGAGAGGATAAATACCTTGGGCTGGCAGGTTGAAATATTAAGACAGACATTTCAGGAACAAGATTTTGAAAAAGATGTCGGTGTAATAAATTAATCCTGAATTCCTTTACAGGAAACTACATAAAATAAGCAGTTTTTGATTACAAAATTACATGCACCTACCCAGCCTCCATTTTGGACCATCCATTCTTCTTTTTCCGTCAGTAGTACTTCCGTCAAAAGTTCCGCCAGCCGTCTACTGCAGGCAACATCATCTTCGCCAGTAGACAACTGGACGGCCAGTATTCCCGTGAAGGAAAAGAGGCTGACTATTTGGCCCCAGCTCATCGCTTCCCTTCCAATCACCTCCAGCATCACCCAGAGTTGGGTCCAGATGTTAAAGCCACTGCTGTCCAAGAAAAACTGCACAAGTGGGCGCAGTCTGAACCCATAGATTCTCTCCACATCCTTTCCCAGGTATCTCATGGCTTTGGCGGCTTCGCTGGGAGGTGCCTTCTTGATTCCAATGCAGAAATCCATATAGTCATTTGCCACTATGAGAGTTTCTTCTTGCAATGAAGTGGCCATGTTCACTGAAAAGAGAGAACAAGAAACACTGCTATGCTTTGGATACTCAGCGACTGGATAATTAACGGCTCTCAGAATACAACAATAAAACCATATTTTTGGTGAAAGTAAGCAAACTTTCACGTTAAATTTCTTCATGGCGCCAAGGAGATGCCATGAATGAAGACTGGAAGAAGCCTGGTTGGGTTTTTTTTTAGTAGATGTCTGA
The DNA here is from genome assembly GCF_023856365.1 of Brienomyrus brachyistius. NCBI lineage: Eukaryota > Metazoa > Chordata > Actinopteri > Osteoglossiformes > Mormyridae > Brienomyrus > Brienomyrus brachyistius. The sequence continues at coordinate 13,655,693 of NC_064549.1, forward strand.
CCTATTACAAACAATAAAGAGGCGGTTATGAAGTCAAAAATCTCTGTGTCCTTCGCTTCAACCATTGGACGTCGGCTACTCACTGCTCGAGTTTGCTGTGTTAGCCAACTAGCTAGTAAACTATACACACAAATCACAAACTTCATAATATGACATGCAAATCCCAAACCAACTCATTAAATCAATCTACACTACCTACATTCTGCTTTGCCAAATTTCACTTATAACGACCTGAATTAAAAATTTAGGTAATGCAGTACCTATTTAGATACCCAATTAGAAAAACCTAATTAGGTATCTAAATAGGTAGCTAATTAGAAAGTGCCATCTTGATTAACAAAATTTCCACACCTGTTTAACGTCAGATGTTATATTAGTAGAACATTTCTCATTCGAGTCTCATTAAATCTGTTATTGCAAGTTACTTTTACTTAAAATACACTTCTACTAACACAATTAATTTGGTCATGGGGGAAGCAACAGTCAAACATATGTACAACTTGTGAACTTGATCAAAAATCTTTCAGGAAAACACTTCTCGGAATAACAGAAAGGAAATACTCTAACGTACAAGGAGAACGGCAATCCCTGCAATTGCTACATTTGCAGCTACGAGCAAAGCTGTCTTCATGGGTGAGACTGGATATTCAGGTCTAATTTTGTGCACGTAGTCAATGAACCCGCTCTATACAAAAGACAGAGAGAGGATAAATACCTTGGGCTGGCAGGTTGAAATATTAAGACAGACATTTCAGGAACAAGATTTTGAAAAAGATGTCGGTGTAATAAATTAATCCTGAATTCCTTTACAGGAAACTACATAAAATAAGCAGTTTTTGATTGCAAAATTACATGCACCTACCCAGCCTCCATTTTGGACCATCCATTCTTCTTTTTCCGTCAGTAGTACTTCCGTCAAAAGTTCCGCCAGCCGTCTACTGCAGGCAACATCATCTTCGCCAGTAGACAACTGGACGGCCAGTATTCCCGTGAAGGAAAAGAGGCTGACTATTTGGCCCCAGCTCATCGCTTCCCTTCCAATCACCTGCAGCATCACCCAGAGTTGGGTCCAGATGTTAAAGCCACTGCTGTCCAAGAAAAACTGCACAAGTGGGCGCAGTCTGAACCCATAGATTCTCTCCACATCCTTTCCCAGGTATCTCATGGCTTTGGCGGCTTCGCTGGGAGGTGCCTTCTTGATTCCAATGCAGAAATCCATATAGTCATTTGCCACTATGAGAGTTTCTTCTTGCAATGAAGTGGCCATGTTCACTGAAAAGAGAGAACAAGAAACACTGCTATGCTTTGGATACTCAGCGACTGGATAATTAACGGCTCTCAGAATACAACAATAAAACCATACAGTGGGGCAAAAAAGTATTTGGTCAGCCACCGATTGTGCAAGTTCTCCCACTGAAAATGATGGCAGAGGTCAGTAATTTTCATCATAGGTACACTTCAACTGTGAGAGACAGAATGTGAAAAAAAAATCCATGAATTCACATGGTAGGATTTTTAAAGAATTTATTTGTAAATTAGGGTGGAAAATAAGTATTTGGTCAATTCAAACAAGGAAAATCTCTGGCTCTCACAGACCTGTAACGTCTTCTTTAAGAAGCTTTTCTGTCCTCCACTCGTTACCTGTCTTAATGGCACCTGTTCGAACTCATTATCTGTATAAAAGACACCTGTCCACAGCCTCAAACAGTCAGACTCCAAACTCCACTATGGCCAAGACCAAAGAGCTTTCGAAGGACACCAGGAAAAGAATTGTAGACCTGCACCAGACTGGGAAGAGTGAATCTACAATAGGCAAGCAGCTCGGTGTGAAAAAATCAACTGTGGGAGCAATTATCAGAAAATGGAAGACATACAAGACCACTGATAATCTCCCTCGATCTGGGGCTCCACGCAAGATCTCATCCCGTGGGGTCAAAATGATCATGAGAACGGTGAGCAAAAATCCCAGAACCACACGGGGGGACCTGGTGAATGACCTGCAGAGAGCTGGGACCAAAGTAACAAAGGTCACCATCAGTAACACACTACAACGGCAGGGAATCAAATCCTGCAGTGCCAGACGTGTTCCGCTGCTGAAGCCAGTGCATGTCCAGGCCCGTCTGAAGTTTGCCAGAGAGCACATGGATGATACAGCAGAGGATTGGGAGAATGTCATGTGGTCAGATGAAACCAAAGTAGAACTTTTTGGTCTAAACTCAACTCGTCGTGTTTGGAGGAAGAAGAATACTGAGTTGCATCCCAAGAACACCATACCTACTGTGAAGCATGGGGGGGGAAACATCATGCTTTGGGGCTGTTTTTCTGCTAAGGGGACAGGACGACTGATCCGTGTTAAGGACAGAATGAATGGGGCCATGTATCGTGAGATCTTGAGCCAAAACCTCCTTCCATCAGTGAGAGCTTTGAAGATGAAACGTGGCTGGGTCTTCCAACATGACAATGATCCCAAACACACTGCCCGGGCAACAAAGGAGTGGCTCCGTAAGAAGCATTTGAAAGTCCTGGAGTGGCCTAGCCAGTCTCCAGACCTCAACCCCATAGAAAATCTGTGGAGGGAGTTGAAAGTCCGTGTTGCTCGGCGACAGCCCCAAAACATCACTGCTCTCGAGAAGATCTGCATGGAGGAATGGGCCAAAATACCAGCTACTGTGTGTGCAAACCTGGTAAAGACCTATAGTAATCGTTTGACCTCTGTTATTGCCAACAAAGGTTATGTTACAAAGTATTGAGTTGAATTTTTGTTATTGACCAAATACTTATTTTCCACCCTAATTTACAAATAAATTCTTTAAAAATCCTACCATGTGAATTCATGGATTTTTTTTTCACATTCTGTCTCTCACAGTTGAAGTGTACCTATGATGAAAATTACTGACCTCTGCCATCATTTTCAGTGGGAGAACTTGCACAATCGGTGGCTGACCAAATACTTTTTTGCCCCACTGTATTTTTGGTGAAAGTAAGCAAACTTTCACGTTAAATTTCTTCATGGCGCCAAGGAGATGCCATGAATGAAGACTGGAAGAAGCCTGGTTGGGTTTTTTTTTAGTAGATGTCTGACCTATTACAAACAATAAAGAGGCGGTTATGAAGTCAAAAATCTCTGTGTCCTTCGCTTCAACCATTGGAAGTCGGCTACTCACTGCTCGAGTTTGCTGTGTTAGCCAACTAGCTAGTAAACTATACACACAAATCACAAACTTCATAATATGACATGCAAATCCCAAACCAACTCATTAAATCAATCTACACTACCTACATTCTGCTTTGCCAAATTTCACTTATAACGACCTGAATTAAAAATTTAGGTAATGCAGTACCTATTTAGATACCCAATTAGAAAAACCTAATTAGGTATCTAAATAGGTAGCTAATTAGAAAGTGCCATCTTGATTAACAAAATTTCCACACCTGTTTAACGTCAGATGTTATATTAGTAGAACATTTCTCATTCGAGTCTCATTAAATCTGTTATTGCAAGTTACTTTTACTTAAAATACACTTCTACTAACACAATTAATTTGGTCATGGGGGAAGCAACAGTCAAACATATGTACAACTTGTGAACTTGATCAAAAATCTTTCAGGAAAACACTTCTCGGAATAACATAGAAAGGAAATACTCTAACGTACAAGGAGAACGGCAATCCCTGCAATTGCTACATTTGCAGCTACGAGCAAAGCTGTCTTCATGGGTGAGACTGGATATTCAGGTCTAATTTTGTGCACGTAGTCAATGAACCCGCTCTATACAAAAGACAGAGAGAGGATAAATACCTTGGGCTGGCAGGTTGAAATATTAAGACAGACATTTCAGGAACAAGATTTTGAAAAAGATGTCGGTGTAATAAATTAATCCTGAATTCCTTTACAGGAAACTACATAAAATAAGCAGTTTTTGATTACAAAATTACATGCACCTACCCAGCCTCCATTTTGGACCATCCATTCTTCTTTTTCCGTCAGTAGTACTTCCGTCAAAAGTTCCGCCAGCCGTCTACTGCAGGCAACATCATCTTCGCCAGTAGACAACTGGACGGCCAGTATTCCCGTGAAGGAAAAGAGGCTGACTATTTGGCCCCAGCTCATCGCTTCCCTTCCAATCACCTCCAGCATCACCCAGAGTTGGGTCCAGATGTTAAAGCCACTGCTGTCCAAGAAAAACTGCACAAGTGGGCGCAGTCTGAACCCATAGATTCTCTCCACATCCTTTCCCAGGTATCTCATGGCTTTGGCGGCTTCGCTGGGAGGTGCCTTCTTGATTCCAATGCAGAAATCCATATAGTCATTTGCCACTATGAGAGTTTCTTCTTGCAATGAAGTGGCCATGTTCACTGAAAAGAGAGAACAAGAAACACTGCTATGCTTTGAATACTCAGCGACTGGATAATTAACGGCTGTCAGAATACAACAATAAAACCATATTTTTGGTGAAAGTAAGCAAACTTTCACGTTAAATTTCTTCATGACGCCAAGGAGATTCAATTTTGAGAGGGACACAGATATAAAAATATATAACAACAATATACATTACATTAATATGCCGACTCCATCATAGCGCCATCCATGCTATTACATATACATAGAGACCATAACAATTCAAGTACCTTCCCCCTGCTCTGGCGTTCTCCTGAACCGCCGGTAGAGATACGCTGTCCCTGCGGCAGCAGCCACCACGCCAGTTGCACACGCAAACTTGAAGACTCCCATGCTCTTACTCAAGACGAAATGAGCATGAGCTCCCGCCCCGCACTATATATAAGCGTCTCCGTTACCATGGTGATTGTGACGTAAATTCTGCGTTCTCAAACCACGTGAACAAAAAAGGCAATTTACGTCGCACCGTCCCGCCCACTGGAAGCAAAGATCGTTATCTGACATGTTGGTGCATTTCGCGCATGGTCAGGACACACCGTGGGTATTAGAGATGGGCGAATAGTTCAGGACATTTCATCTAAAAGATTCATTGTGAGTCATTCACCAACTCCTTCAGTTGCAATTCTTGTTTGCCTAAAATTGCTCTGAAACACCTGTTTTCCGATGTCAACGAAAAAATTGCCTAATTTGCTCACTTGGCTGGCGTGAGATTTTAAATTCCAGTTAAGTCTCCACACGCATTACACGTAGGTAACATTTTTTTGTAAGGTTTGCAAACTACCCCCACGTTTTGATGTAGCTAATTTTAGGTTTATAATGGAACGATAAAGATGGGGTGTTCCCATCTTCTTATCCGAGACAACATGAGAATCGTCTTCTAGCCTGTGATATTCATACTGTATGCATCTCCATTACCATAGTGATTGTGACGCGTTGATTCTGAAAGTTCTCAATAACGTCATAAACACTGACGTTTACATCACACTGTACTGCCCACAGGAAGTAAAGATCGTCATCCGCCCTGTATGTGAATATCTCACCTGGTCGAAATACTCTGCATGTATTGTCTCTGGTTAATGAGGTCAAACGAAACTATGTAGCAATGAAGTAGGGATGTGCGATTTGACGATATTAAATCGTGAATGATTAAAATGTCCACATGATCTGCCTTTACAGAGATATTGCTAGTATCATTCTACAGTGCACATTCTATCAGTTGCAGTTCTATGGCTCTCATACTGCCTTCAAGTCCTGCTGAAAAGATCCGACTAGGGAGATGGGAAATTGTAATTACGACATGATGACGTGTTGAAGTAGTTGGAGCAAAATGGAGGCGATAAGAAAGCTACTTATTGTTTTACTGTATTTTTCATTCCGCCAATGCCAAAACGCATTTGTAGCATTAACTTACTTTTTTGTAATCCTTTGCTCAAACTTCAGGTAGCTGACCAGCTGCATATGAAATATTGGAACAAAAACCTATCAATGCTTTTTTCACGTCACACCATTTAATAACAATCTCCTCAACATTCAAAACATTTCAGAGATTTGCAATGACATGCTACATAAAATTTACTACTTTCAAAATAATTTGACTTTCACAGTGGAGCTATCCATTACTTTGGCCATGATTGTTGTAATGACACGTCCCCAGTTTGGGAACTCGGGGCTTAAAGAAAATCCTGAGTTTCTCACTGGTAAATACGACTTCGTAGTGGCGTTTGTGTGTTCTCATGTTGTATTTCCGATTTTTTCGACATGACTTGAAGGCAGGGATACATGCATCTAAAGTTGTTTTGTCAACCAAACCTGTTTCGACACACCAATAAACCAGCAACAGCAAACATTAGGTAGTGCCTTGAATTTCTTCCTCTCTCCCTTTCGTGTTCTCATCTAAACATGCAATGCGCAACACTCATTGACTGTATCCAAATTCAGGGGCTGCATCCTTCTAAGGCCTACATTCAAAGACCAAATGCATCACATCTTGACAGCTCCTTCAAATGTGGTCTAGAAATGCGTCCTATTTTGGGTGAGCTGTAAAACATCTGCCCGATGAATTCTTCCCAGCCAAACATATCCCAAGATTCATTGCACAGAGGTACTGTAAAGTGAATCAAGGTTAAGGGCAGGAACAGCTGGTGATGCAAATAGGAAATGTATCTGTAAGCCAGACCTGTCATGACCTACCCCGCCTGATTCTCCTGTCTCCTCCCAGGCCTGCCTCTAACAAGCCACGTCTGGTCCTCGTTTGTCCCTCTCGTTCCTGCCATTCTGACGATCACACCCAGCTGCCTCTTGTCTGTTCTCTCGTTACTCCAGTTTTTTAGTACTTCCCAGTCTAGTGATCTGCAGTTTCGTCATTGAAGTCATGTTGCCACTGTTACTTGTGTCCTAGCCTCCCTCCCCTTTTGATTCGTCATGATCCCATTTGTTTATCTATTCAGTTTCTGTAATAGACTCCCTTTTTTTGCCAATGTCTGCTCCCGTGTCCTCCGTTCCACCTGCACATAACAAGACTGTCCCATTTGAAAATGCTTTCTGTTCGACCTTCAAAGAATGCAGCCTACAAAGGCTACACCTTCGTAGTCCTTTACCAAATACAGTCCCTGAATTTGGACACAGCCATTCAATATTTGGTAACAGAGCAGCATGGATGTCGTTGAGGAGTTGGTCACTAAAAAGAATTTGACATTGGTAATATGCATAGATGATGCAATTACATCACCTTTATCTACAGATTTAATTTGAAAGAAGATTTAATACTGATTTGTTGGTATGTCTTAATACAGAAGTAAATAATGGGGTGTCCTAATTTTTTCACATGACAGTAGATATCCATAATATGAATTTTTACGAGTAACAATTCAGTTCTTACTAGGCAAAATAATGATTCATACTAGTCACAGTTGAATTGAGGGCTCCAGACTGCAACCCAAATGGTTACATATACAACCTTTTATTGGCAGTGTGCCACTTAAAATTTCTTTAGGACGGTTTGTTCCTACACGGGTATTGGGTCAGTGTGCAGGGTTGCCAACTCTCACACATCTGACGTGACACTCACTCTTTCAAACTAACACTCACTCAGGAAGTTGAAAATTAGCTGCACTTACATACATGTAAATGTACTTGCAGTCTAGTCTCCATTTGAAAACTTCCCTCCAGATCTCACTCCAAAATAAATTAAATACAACGGTGGAAAAATTAAGAGACCACCGTCTATTTAAAAAAATCTGTGCTTTAAAATCATGGTTTAATCCCGGATCTGCTGGTAGAAGGCTACAGGGCAGTTTTTTTCCAGGTTCCAGGTTTACTAAGACAGTAGTACATAAGAAAAATGTGAAACAGAAGACACCGGGAATGACCAGAAACCAGCCAGGTAAAGGGCAGAAGTGTCTTTCTGAGGGCAGAGATGACCGCCAACTTATGCAAGTTTCTCATGACCTAATGAGACCCATAAACATGCAGGAGTACATTTCCCAAAAGCTTGCTAACTCCATTAGCATCTAACATAGTTGGAACCATGCAATTGTGATGCAAGTATTACTCAAAACCACAGTTAGACTATCAAAGTAATTACAGTGGTAACTTCCATCTTGTTCGGTTGTGAAATGAAGTGGTACAAATTGAGCATGGTTGTAAAATATGCAGTAAAGTTTAATCGCATGTGTGAACGTGCCAAGTACAAATCGGCCAGGTGGTATGGATCGGGTAGTTGACCGCCGGATGTTGCCATGTAAAGCACTATGCTGTGCATTTCACAACTATATATTTATAAAGTTATGGCATTTATTTAGTGCTATAAAAAGGTATAAGAAAAAAATAAGACCTTTGCAAATGAAATTCAGTACTTTGTAAATGATATTCAATCGTTTTAAGGCCTTAATTCAAGAATATTAAATTCAGTGCTCTTTAAATCCTTTAAATACTTTGAAGACCCCATGGACACCCTGAGGGGAGGGCAGTAATATTCTGAGAAATTAGCTCAGAATTTCCAAGATTAAGACCTCTTACCCTGCCCCGTCCCTAATTGACCCATCTGCAGTACTGCTGCTAGTTTCCAAATTTCAAAAATTTCAATAAGAAACATCCTAGCAAAAAAAAAATTATAGCCAAAAACAACATAATTATATTAATACACAAGTTTCCAACCACTAAAAAACATTATCCAGACAAAGTCGCTTAAATAAAAATATTAATAACATTTCTTAGCATTTAAATATGATCTCTAGGGCAATGGTGCACTTCCTGTTTGTTTATATGAATAACATGACACTCATCATATGCTGATTGCAGCATTCGTATCCCTGAAAGGGTCCAAAAACAGATATTCGTCATAGGCCTGTAGTCTAAAGAAAAGCTAAAATGGTCAAAAACAGAAAAAAAGAATATGTAAATCTGGCTTCTGTAACATCATCAGTTTTCACCAGTGTTGTCAAGTCTCATTAAACAAACAAGCAACCTCACCCCTGAAGATAAGCCCGTAATAAGACTATTGTGCAAAGTAAAATGGAGAAATAAAGTCCAAAAATAAACCTAATATGCATGACCACCTGGAACACAGTCTCTCCTTTGTTTGCCATATTATACTTGTTATTTGTAAATATGACACTCATACAACAGTAGCTGAAATACTGGAGGCATGGTTTTAAGTTTTAATTTATCATTTCCTTTTATTGGTGTGACAGTAAATAGCTCCTTATGGCTTGCCATCAACTAAATATGGTCCTTTGTAGCACAGTTCACCCAAGTTATTGGACATTGAACTCATAAGTATCAATACAGAAATAAGAGAAAGTGAAATCCAAAATCATGTGATACTTATGTGATACACACTGCAGTGAACCCTGGAAAGGTAGTTCAAAAAGGCGCCCCGGCTTCCCACGCGGCAGTCAGTCACTCGCGAGCGGGTCTGGTCAACAGGGAAATTATGTAAGCGACCCGGGCGCGATCTGAGGGAAATGCAGAAGGTTGTAACCCGAAAACCAGGGAACACTGAGACTAAAAGGAGCGACCGGTTCCTGGGTCGCCAGTATACTGTGGAGGTGGGGTCAGGCGGGGTTCACTGATCGGGGTGACAGTGGAAGGACGAATCAAAAGGACATGCAGTACCTTAGTCACTAGTATGTAGGGCTACAACGATTTATCGAGTAACAAGAATAACTCGATTACAAAAAAATCCTCGATGCTTTGTGTAATCCTACTTAGTGATCACTGTGTTTCACTCGGAGGATTATTGCTGTCGCACAGTGTGCTTACGCTGCATTACGTGTAACAGGTTTGATTTGATAGCGCAATGGAGGAAGACAGGGGAAATAGCGAGGGAAATCAGCGAAAAAGACATAAAATGTCTAAAGTTTGGGACCATTTTAAACAAAAGAAAAGCGAAAATGCTGTACGGTGTGTCCATTGTAAATCCAAATCAGCTTACCACAATAGCACAACGTTAATGATTCAACATCTCAACGGAAAGCATCCAGTCGACAAAGCGGAACCAGTACATGGTAAACGCGAGCACTTCACTCACATCTGCGATAGAAACGTATTTATGGGCATATGTGTGAATAAAAAAAGTATAACGAGATTCAGCCCAAGCAGCCCCTATTTTTCCTCAATAAAAACACTAATAACACAACAGCAGTGAAAATGACGCTGTCGTAGTTAACACGGCCTGTCTATAAACTAACAGCAAAGAGACTTCAACATCTCTGTAATGGAACACTCAGGTGGAGTGAAGGAAAACAACAGCAGTGTTTGTAATCGCTACTAAACCTTTACTGGTAAAGAGCTGGCGAGAGTCCTTAACCAAACCAGCTCAGTTCAACAAGCTGAAGGGTGAAGAAAAGCGATGTTTTTAGCTGCTCCCATCCAACGCCGTTTGTCTCCCACAGCAGCAAAGCTACAGTAAAGCTGTACAAGTTAAAATAGAGGCTATTTGAATGCAGATAAGCTTAGTTTGACACAATATTTAAATTTGGCAACTTGCAGCAGGCTTACAGCTGCAGTCACACTTTGTCGCAATGATACCTGCAGCATGCAGGGTTGAGTCTAAATGGGAGCATGGGGTGTACTAGATCTATTTCAAGGCTTTAGTGATATTATTCTGCAGATTTAGATTATTATGAATAATATTACATAATTATAATATAAATACAATATTATAAATATAACACAAAAAATACCCCCCCAACAGCCTTTGACCAGTGAAACTCTGAGACACTGAATTATCCAACCGCCACATACTGTATGCTCCTTTAAAGGCTTACACACACACTCTCACTCACCTTCACTTACACACAAATGAACATGCACACAGCATTCCTACCTCATCCAGGAGATACAATCATGTCAGATCATGTCTTTTTTCTATGCCTCCTATAAATGAACACAGAGAGTAAAGGCCATTTTAATATGCCTTAGTTTAAGATATATGTATACCTTTTTTCAGTAATTTAATTTAACATCATTTTATTTATTTTTGCATTTAAGAAAGTGTTTTCATTTAAAAAGCAAAACAAATATGTATAAATGCACTAAAAGGGTTTAGTTCTTTTATCAGTTGTATGGAGTTCAATCATTAAAAATGTTCCTAACCCTCTATGGCATGGTGTAACCCTCAGGCAACAAACCACTTTTTTGGCCCACACACTGCCCCTTTAAATTTTTTCCAAAAAAACATCACAGTAAAAGTCTGATGACAAGTCTGTAACCACTAAAATTTGAGGTGGGCGTGGGTTTGACCTATCGTCTGGGGGTGGAACAGTCCTTTTTGCAACCATAGCCGGCTTGGACACACTGCTAGCAAAAGGTAAGATACATTTCACTTTTTAACATGTTAAAATGTAAATAATTTTGTATAAATAATATCTGTGATGTGCATGAATATGTGAAGAAGCCTATTTAATTGATTAAAGGCACTTTTTGTCTTTATTTATATACTAAAACGGTAGTCTTTCATTTGTTGCCACAGGGCAACATTGCGCAGTTAGACCACTTTCGTTTTAACAATAACATGCTCATGGATGGAGATGTGTAGGGATGCATAGTTATCACCATAATCAATTTTTTTGATGTACTATCTACTATTATTCACAGGAAATGGATGCAAGGACATTTTATGGGTGTAAGGAACATGATCGAATCCCAATGTCTGAGAAGCTGGCTGTAGATGAGCAGATGGTCCCCTTCAAGGGAAGAAATAGACTCAAGCAATACCTGCCATCAAAACCAAAGAAATGGGGCTACAAGATACTCATCTTAGCTGGCTCTGATGGTGTCCCACACAATTTTGAGATTTATACAGGGAGAGCTGTGCAACCCCCTGAGCTGCCAGATGTAGGAGCAAGTAGTACGTGAGTGGGATGTAGGACGTGGATCTTTTGAACAGAAGACGGCTAAGGTTGGAGAAACCACCTTGCATGTTGTGAAGTGGTATGATAACCGTTCAGTCAGTCTTCTCAGTAATTACATTGGAGCACACCCAGTCACCAAGGTTGATAGGTGGGATGGCAAGCAAAAAAAAATCATTCAAGTCCCCTGTCCTGCTGTGGTGAGAGAGTACAATAAGAATATGGGTGGGGTGGATCTGCTGGACTCTCTCATTGCACTGTACCGCAACAAAATCAGATCGAAGAAGTGGTACCACCGGCTGATGTTCCACCTTATCGACATGACCATCGTGACTGCCTGGCTGCTCTACAAGAGAGACTGCAGCAGTGCTGGGATGAGAAAAGACGAACAGATGAAGCTTTACACGTTTAAGTCATATATTGCAGAAAGCTTGTGCAAAAGTGGCAAGAATCTGGAACGTAAGAGAGGTCGTCCCAGTTCCACAATTGCTGGGGAGTATGAAGAAAAGAGGAGAAGAGGACCCGCTACACCTATTCCAGTCCCTGATGTGAGTCTGGATGCCACAGCCCACTGGATGGTCATGGATGAAAAGAAAGGGAGATGCAAGGTACCCGGATGCAAAGGTAGACCTAAAGCCAAGTGCCAAAAATGTGGCGTGCATCTGTGTTTCACATCCACCAGCAACTGCTTCCTGAGGTTCCATACAGAATAATATAGACTGTGCTTTGTAGGGTTGGAGAAACACTGATTCAGTCTTTACCCCACAGGAACATACATTCAGAAACACAAACATACACTGTAGCTAATCTCCAACACACAGATTGATAAACCATCCACTGATGATTGTTGAAATAAAACTTGTTGAAATTGTTGTTGTCGTTGAAATAAAACTTTTTAAATTAATTTATTGCTTGTTTGCTTCTCATTCAACTTATTATATAATATACAAAACCTTGGCGTTTTAGTACCCTTGAAGCATCTTGTTGCCCTGAGACAACAGACCAAAATCTGGTGGGGGGGGGCTGGGGGGGACACATTTTATGATTAATATTTTATCAAGGACCCCCAAGCTCCCTAAAACTAGAGTAAAATATTTTTTTCCTCCTAAAATAAAAATTCATGCCATAGAGGGCTAAGATGGAAACCCATGAATTATTCATTTTAAGAATAGTTACGATTGCTCTTTAATAAGACAAAAGTATTTCTTATCTGATTATTCGATTAATTGATGGAATAATCGATAGAATACTCGATTAACCAAAATAATCGATAGCTGCAGCCCTACTAGTATGTCAGGCCGACATTAAAAGACTCCAGTGAATCTCCGATCACCGTGAGCGCAGACCAGGGTTTCCACTCTTTTTAAGGAATCATTTTCCAGGACATTTCCAGGAGCTTTTTCTGGAAATTCATGACAGGATCTGGTCATACAGTCATGCACTTTAGTCACTGGCTTAATGCCATTTTCATTTCTCTTTGATTATGCAGGGACTTAGTGTCACCGATATGCTAAATTACATAAAGGCAACACCAATTAATGCATTGACGTATAATGGAGATGTTTCACCTCTTTTTGTTGCACACTGTTTTAAACTGCAAAACTCTTTTAAAGAAATAAATGTCACTTGGATTGTGGAAAACTGTCCAAACACTGGCATATACTGAGCAATTCCATAATGTTCAGTATAGAGCTGTTGATCACGCCATGAAATAGGCTACCATAGTGACCTAATTTCAGTAAAAGTTACTTGCATATTACATTTTATGCCATTGCATGTATCAAATAAATTTATGTGCAATGTTTGTATTAAACAAAACTACATAAAGCCAATTTATTGCCTGTATCAAGTGTATGAAGTGTATGAATTGTTGCACTTTCTCAACAGTGTTCGGATAGATAGTATAGCTTGGGTCCTTATTGAGCTAGTATCGGAAAAATTCATCGCAGCGTCTTGAAGCACTTATGTAAGTTGCTCGGGCTAAGGGCGTCTGCCAAATACTGTAAATGTAAATGAGGCCTATAACACTAATATATGCAACAACTGGTACGCGACAAAACTGAAAGTCAGAGTTAACTTTCAACTGGTAGCTTCGCTGGGAATACAGCAAGTGTAGAATTTGCATAGGTCAATGACAAAGATTATAATGAAGAACTTATCTTTGTGGGAAAAGAAGCTAAATACATCCATTTTAAATCATCATAGCCTTGCCATCAATTCCTGAGTTGAAAACTTGGTTAAACTAGAAAGAATACTATTAACAAAGGATGACAAAACTGTCAGTTGCATCATATGCACTGTGTCTTTTCATAGTCCTGACATGATCCATGACATGTACATTTCAAGTAGTATGTCCCGTCTGGCAAACTGATGTTCCTGGTAGTTTCTTGAAGATCAAGAATGAAGACTGGAAGAAGCCAGGGAGGGTTCTTTTTAGCAGATATCTGATCTATTAAAAACAATAAAGAGGCGGTTATGGGTGGGTTTCCTGAGGCCTTCTTAATGCTGCATCGTTCGTAAGCTCTATGTTAAAAGATAAAACTTATGAGCGACGTAACGTTAAGAAGGCTTTGGGAAACACCCAAGAAAAACAAAGCCTGTAGTTGGGCCTCCTTATAAGTTGTTAACGAAGCGCTGTGTAGTAAAGGATTACATGTAATCTTAATTATGTAACCTGATTACAAAAATGAACTATACTTGTAATTATATTACATTTACTTTTTCAGGATTACTAGTTTTAAAGATTACATTTTTAATTAGACCTAAGCACACATGAATAAACCTATTAAATCAGTGTCCCTGTAGCCTAGGGATGGCACCAGAACTGATGCTTACAATATCTTTTCATACCAAAACTCTGAAAATGCGACGGTACAGCATATAAGTCTGCAGGTGTTCTGGCCATTCCCTACATGCTGAAGAAGGACGTCCGCAAGCACAGGAAAAACTACACGTGTTAATGTCATTTTAGCTTGATATTGATAAGATTGCAGGTAATTAATAATTTAATAAGATGCCAGTTAGAGCTAAATGCATACAATGCAAACACACTTGAAAAATATTTGTAAATGGATTTTATTGATATAAATATCAGCTGTATATGACCGATTTAATGAGCCACAAATAAGATGTAATAGGAGTCTATGAAAAATTGTTGCATTACTAGCACATTTTCCAAACTGCTTATCCACCTAGGTCACGGGGGGTCCGGAGCCTATCCCGGAAGCAATGGGCACGAGGCAGGGAACAACCCAGGATGGGGGGCCAGCCCATCACAGGGCACACTCACACACCATTCACTCACACATGAACTCCTATGGGCAATTTAGTAACTCCAATTAGCTTCAGCATGTTTTTGGACTGTGGGGGGAAACCGGAGTATGACATGGGAAGAACATGCAAACTCCACACAGATGTGACCCAGGCGGAGACTCGAACCTACGTCCCAGAGGTGTGAGGCAACAGTGCTAACCACTGCACCACCATGCCGCCCCACAACTCATACCATTTGTATTAATTAATTAACAATTTCTTACATTGTGTATGTTACTGACTCACATCACTATACGGTATAGGTGTTTAGGGTTGTACCTCAACAGATGTTACACTTTGGGTAAGATGTACAGACATTACATTACATATTCACAATAAAACAGCACATCTTATCCTTAGATAAGCGTGGCCATTAGTTTGCCGCAATGCCAATTAAAATTGAACACCTGGGTGCGACACATTTTGGTTGGCGTGGCTTATCCCAATTGATCTGCTCACCCGAATTGATAATGTACACATTAATTCAGTCTTATAATGTAAAATGGCAGAGCACAAAGAGCTTGCTAACAGACCAGAAAGATCGGATAAGGGCCACAGAGGAATGTGTTAAACAAAGAAAGAAAGAACCTCTGAAAGTTAGGACACACTAAGATACCTGGTTACACTATTTAATTTTCAAGATTCTTCTGGTATAACCATGAGAACATATATGCAGGGGTAGCTATACATATTTATTTATCCAAACTTATATAAGTGTTCAAGTGTGAGGGGGAAAATAGGTGATACTCCGTGAACATGGTTATAAGGGTCGCACACAACACTAAGATTGTTTAAGGACACACACAAACATAACCTATCTGGATATTGAGACTAGCAATGATGAATAAACAAACATACAGGGTATACAAAAGCTGAACTTAAAAGAAACTTTCTTTGGGACGTTGGGTGAGTCCGTGGTATGTAAGGCAGGATATATGGGGAGGGGGTTGTGTGCCAATTCGAAGGACTCCTATCCTTGAGGTCCACTCTGCTGTCCATAGGTCCCTATATCTTTGGGCCATAAAAGTTGGAATGCTGGCCTCCCTTGTAATCTGTGTCTATCTGTGTGTGGGTGCATGTGTGGGGTCACTGACCCCCCTTTTGTGCCCAGGCCAACGAGTACCTTTCATACCAGGCTAGGCCTTGTCTCAGGCAACCTGGAATCTCAGCTCTGTCGTATCTGTGTGTATGATCCTACAGGAGTTTATGTTTAAGTACATGTTGACAGTCCCTCACTGGGCCCTTCCTCTCTCACACACATTCACATGTGGGTTAGACACACCTGTCTTTCTCAGGACTCATTGCATCTTATTGTTAATCGGTGACGGTTCTAGGGTCACGGGACCTTCATCAGACAGCACATACGTGTAGTGTATCCAGCTCAATCTGAAGTTTTCAGATCTTGCAAAATTAAAAGACAACACTCTGTAATATGTTCTTAGAGTTTATTTAGAAATCTATTATATTAATAACAATAATCTTTATAAATAAAATGCAAGCAAAAACAAAATCAGAGAAATACAGCTCAAATAAATAATGAATGAAACTAGCTCAAATACATTAAAATATAAAAGACTAAAAGATTAAAGTTACAAAAATATAGGCTAGTATAAAATTAATATTGTATTTTTTCATGAATGTATTTTTATTAAGTAACGTCTTTAAAAGACTCCTCTAGGATCTTCCCTGGATCCACCTGGAACATGGGCTCCACCCCAATTTCCTGTCTCCCTTTGTCCTGGGAGATGGGGACGTGTACAGTGAACCGAGGAACCTGCTGGACACTTGATGCACCCCTGATCAGGTGTGTCTGGTTGGACCCAGAAGTCTCCCATGTACGGAAGCTCGGGTCCTGGCATGTGTCCAGTGAATTGGGTTCAGACTGCGCCCACTTGTGCAGTTTTTCTTGGACATCGGATACATGAGAGTTTGTCCCCCGGGCCGCTACTCAGCTCCCTCCTAATGAAGCCCCTGATATTCCTGGCAGTTTCCTGAATATCAGAAAGGAAGACTGGAAGAAGCCTGGTAGGGTTCTTTTTAGCAGCTTTCTGACCTATTAAAAACAATAAAGAGGCGGTTATGAAGTCAAACATCTCTGTGTCCTTGGCTTTAACCATTGGAAGTCGGCTACTCACTGCTCGAGTTTGCTGTGTTAGCCAACTAGCTAGTAAACTATACACACAAATCACAAACTTCATAATATGACATGCAAATCCCAAACCAACTCATTAAATCAATCTACACTACCTACATTCTGTTATGCCAAATTTCACTTATAACGACCTGAATTAAAAATTTAGGTAATGCAGTACCTATTTAGATACCCAATTAGAAAAACCTAATTAGGTATCTAAATAGGTACCTAATTAGAATTTCCACACCTGTATAACGTCAGACCTTATATTAGTAGAACATCTCTCATTCGAGTCTCATTAAATCTGTTATTGCAAGTTACTTTTACTTAAAACTTAAAATACACTTCTACTAACACAATTAATTTGATTATAACTATTAACATTTTTTGAAGGTTTTATACTGTACAACTGTATGGATAACAATGTCATAAAATGAAACAAATATACCAAACAGACTATAGGTAATTTCTAACTTACAAGAAGAGGGTCATGGGGGAAGCAACAGTCAAACATATGTACAACTTGTGAACTTGATCAAAAATCTTTCAGGAAAACATTTCTCGGAATAACATAGAAAGGAAATACTCTAACGTACAAGGAGAAAGGCAATCCCTGCAATTGCTAGATTCGTAGCTATGAGGAAAGCTGTCTTCATGGGAGACACTGGATATTCTGGTCTGATTTTTTTCACATACTCGATGAACCCCCTCTACACAAGAGACAGAGAGAGGATAAATACCTTGGGCTGGCAGGTTGAAATATTAAGACAGACATTTCAGGAACAAGATTTTGAAAAAGATGTCGGTGTAATAAATTAATCCTGAATTCCTTTACAGGAAACTACATAAAATAAGCAGTTTTTGATTACAAAATTACATGCACCTACCCAGCCTCCATTTTCAACCATCCATTCTTCTTTTTCTGTCAGTAGGACTTCTGTCAAAATCTCCGCCAGCCGTCTACTGCAGGCAACATCATCTTCGCCAGTAGACATCTTGACGGCCAGTATTCCCGTGAAGGTAAAGAGGCTGACAATTTGGCCCCAGCTCATCGCTTCCCTTCCAACCACCTCCATCATCACACTCCTGAGTTGGGTCCAGGTGTTAAAGCCACTGCTGTCCAAGAAAAACTGCACAAGAGGGCGCAGTCTGAACCCATAAATTTTTTCAACATCCTTCCCCAGGTATCGCATGGCTTTCGCCGCTTCGCTGGGAGGTGCCTTCTTGATTCCAAGGCAGAAATCCATATAATCATTTGCCACCATCAGAGTTTCCTCCTGTAAGGTAGTGGCCATGTTCACTGAAAAGAGAGAACAAGAAACACTGCTATGCTTTGGATACTCAGCGACTGGATAATTAACGGCTCTCAGAATACAACAATAAAACCATATTTTTGGTGAAAGTAAGCAAACTTTCACGTTAAATTTCTTCATGACGCAAAGGAGATGCAATTTTGAGAGGGACACAGGTATAAAAATATATAAGAACAATATACATTACATTAATATGCCGACTCCATGACACCATCCATGCTATCACATATACATAGAGACCATAACAATTCAAGTACCTTCCCCCTGCTCTGGCGTTCTCCTGAACCGCCGGTAGAGATACGCTGTCCCTGCGGCAGCAGCCACCACGCCAGTTGCACACGCAAACTTGAAGACTCCCATGCTCTTACTCAAGACGAAATGAGCATGAGCTCCCGCCCCGCACTATATATAAGCGTCTCCGTTACCATGGTGATTGTGACGTAAATTCTGCGTTCTAAAACCACGTGAACAAAAAAGGCAATTTACGTCACACCGTCCCGCCCACTGGAAGCAAAGATCGTTATCTGACATGTTGGTGCATTTCGCGCATGGTCAGGACACACCGTGGGTATTAGCGATGGGCGAATAGCTCAGGACATTTCATCTAAAAGATTCGTTGTGAGTCATTCACCAACTCCTTCAGTGGCAATTCTTGTTTGCCTAAAATTGCTCTGAAACACCTGTTTTCCGATATGTCAACGAAAAAATAGCCTAATTTGCTCACTTGGCTGGCGTGAGATTTAAATTCCAGTTAAGTCTCCACACGCATTACACGTAGGTAACATTTTTTGTAAGGTTTGCAAACTACCCCCACGTTTTGATGTAGCTAATTTTAGGTTTATAATGGAACGATAAATATTTGTAATTTGTATTGGAATCTGTATGATTTCTTGCGTGAGCTTGATTCTGAAAGCGTCATCGGATACATGAGAGTTTGCAATCCTGAATAAGTCGTCAGAAGTATATATATATTGAATTATACTCGGTCTCTTAACATTGTACCTTAGATTCTCACGTCTGTTAAAAACACAAACCTAGCAGCTTATCATAGTCAGCTAACGAGTCCAAACGCTAACAGTGGTCAAATCGTTTTTAAAGGTGAAAAATTGTATCTCTAAAATCCAAATATGAAACAAAATTTGAGTCACCTACATTATGACTGCTTTGCGAAATGTCTTACCAAATGTCCCGTCTAATTATAGAACTTTTTAGGTTTAAAAAAATAAAAGTCTCACTTGCCGAATACAGATGAGTTATCGATCCTCACGAGAGAAAAAGGTGTAGCTTCGAGCCTCTCTCGCTCCCGCCTAAACAATGCTACGTTAAGCAATATTAAATTTAAGTACTGTACCACCAGTTTCTTTTGAATATATATGTATATATTCGTAACGTTTGTTTTATACTTGTGTAATACGAACGAGTTTCTCTTGAAATTCTTTCCCGACTGTCGACGGCAGATACAACGTTTTTAGAACGAGACAATGTGTCTAAATAAGCCAGCATTGGATTGCAAGCAAAACATCGTAAAATACAATCTAAAAATTAAAAATAATTCTTATTACTCGTCACTTACATAAGCACTTTAAAAATCCCACAGTTAATTTGTTCATTACTCGTATATAAATACTATAGACACAAACAACCTAGGCCATATGATTTTGGCAGACTTTTAAGCGCACTCGATTAGCAAAAATGGCATACAAAAACTTACTGTTTCATTTCATTTCCAAAGTTTCAACGGTTTCACCTTTTGTTTTTGTAGATTTGCCGATATTTAGAGTTCTCTGTGAAGCCTGAAACGCCGACACTCTCGATCGGCAGCCAGACTCTATACGCGAATACATTTAATATACAGTTTTATAGAAGCAGCAGTTTTTTGCGGTGCTGAATTAACAATTTTGTTGTGCTGTTACACTGAATTTTGAAAGGGAGTTTTAAGGGAGAGAGAGAATAATGTGATCTCTATGGGAGTTCGTTTGTTTTTCTTAATTTGATATACTATAAATAAATCAGTTCATTAGTGGAAAATGATCAGCGTTTTTCATTATATCATAACTCAGAGAGCTAAGGACAAGAAAACTGCAGCTGGCCTGACCCAGGACAAGACAGACCCTACTTGGTACATTAACAAAATAAATGAGGTTTCACTACTGCCATAGTTTTAACTGTTAATTAAACTCACAACTCTTATGTCACAGATCATTGCGTTTATATTTCATTTTTAGAACAAAGGGTATGCCTGTGTCATAAAGGATTATTTTGCCTTCTCCTTTAAAGGCTATCCCCAGTTTTTTGATAAAGTAAGTGTATAATGAAGATATGTTCAAGTTGGGGTGCTGTGTGTCCAACTGATAGGCCAATCTATATTTTATATGCACATAAAACTTCACTTCTCTCCGATCAAGTCTCTTAGGTTTATTCAGTCTGCCTGATGTGGTTCAGACATAACTAGGTTCTAACAGGAGGGTGAAGCCCAAAACACACCTACTGTATAAAGGTTTCCCTCATTAAAAATATACTGAGGACCCTATTTTACCGATACATGGTCACAACAGATGCACATGGCCTGATGCACATGCCAGGCGCATGGTCCAAAAGGGTTGTACTAAGTCTTGTAATTAGTCATGGGTGTGTTTGGGGTGTAACATGCCATTAACCAATCAAAGTGTGATCTCCCATTTCATTTAAGAGCCAGGTGTGTTTTTACCTTGGCCAATTGCTATTATAATGGTGGATTTGCCAGGCTCAGTTATATGAAAATGAAAGTACACCCACTTTCAACTGTAAGGTTTCACATATCAGAACATAAGAAATCATGTGGTCTTAAAATTCGGTGAATATAACCTCAGATGAACAACAACACATAACATATTACACCGTGTCATGATTTATTGAACAAAAACTAAGCCAAACTGCAGAAGCCATGTGTGAAAAATTAAGTACACCCTAACTGCTATTTTGCCAGGCACTGCAAATCAAATGCACTTGATTAATTGATCATCAGCAAGCGTCATGTGAATGATAATTTATATTTATTAGTAATGCTTTTTCTTTTAAATACATTTTTCCTCATAACAAAACTATGAACAATGTAGCCCAATTTGGCTGGGGAAAGTCCATTTCTCAGGAGTCATATTTTTCAAAAGTGTTAATAAAGAAAAAACATCTGAGAATCTAATGAATGGCATATTCTTTTATAGAAACATTCACAGAAATGAACCATCAAGGTAGTTTTAGACTTTTTTGGATAATACAAGTTTTATTCAGTGTAACAATCCAGGACAGATAATGCACGTTTCAAGTCAAATATCCCGTCTGGCAAATTGATGTTCCTGGCAGTTTCTTGAAGATCATGAATGAAGACTGGAAGAAGTCTGGCAGGGTTTTTTTTAGCAGATATTTGACCTGTTACAAACAATGAAGAGGCTGATATGAAGTCAAACATCTCTGTGTCCTTTGCTTTAACCATTGGAAGGTGGCTACTCACTGCTCGAGTTTGCTGTGTTAGCCAACTAGCTAGTAAACTATACACACAAATCAAATCTTTAAATCAATCTACACTACCTACACTCTGTTAGGCCAAATTTCACTTACAACGACGTGAATTAACAATTTAGGCAATGCAGTACCTATTTAGATACCCAATGAGGAAAACCTAATTTGGTATCTAAATAGATACCTAATTAGAAAGTGCCATCTTGATTAACAAAATTTCCACACCTGTTTAACGTGAGACGTTACACAGTATTAGTAGAACATCTCTCATTCGAGTCTCATTAAATCTGTTATTGCAAGTTACTTTTACTTAAAACTTAAAATACACTTCTACTAACACAATTAATTTGATTATAACTATGAACATTTTTTTGAAGGTTTTATACTGTACAACTGTACGGATAACAATGTCATGAAGTGAAACAAATATATCAAACTATAGGTAATTTCTAACTTCCAAGAAGAGGGTCATGGGGGAAACAACAGTGAAATCTTTCAGGAAAACATTTCTCGAAATAACATAGAAAGGAAATACTGTAACGTACAAGGAGAAAGGCAATCCCTGCAATTGCTAGATTCGTAGCTATGAGGAAAGCTGTCTTCATGGGAGACACTGGATATTCTGGTCTGATTTTTTTAACATACTCGATGAACCCCCTCTACACAAGAGACAGAGAGAGGATAAATACCTTGGGCTGGCAGGTTGAAATATTAAGACAGAACATTTCAGCAACAAAAGTTTAAAAAAGATGTCTTGGTGTAATAAATTAACCCTGAATTCCTTTACAGGAAACTACATAAAATAAGCAGTTTTTGATTACAAAATTACATGCACCTACCCAGCCTCCATTCTGAACCATCCATTCTTCTTTTTCTGTCATTAGTACTTCCGTCAAAATCTCCGCCAGCCGTCTACTGCAGGCAACATCTTCTTCGCCAGTAGACAACTGGACGGCCAGTATTCCCGTGAAGGCAAAGAGGCTGACAATTTGGCCCCAGCTCATCCTTTCCCTTCCAACCACCTCCATCATCACACTCCTGAGATTGGACCAGGTGTTAAAGCCACTGCTGTGTAAGAAAAACTGCACAAGAGGGCGCAGTCTGAACCCATATATTTTCTCAACATCCTTCCCCAGGTATCGCATGGCTTTCGCCGCTTCGCTGGGAGGTGCCTTCTTGATTCCAATGCAGAAATCCATATAGTCATTTGCCACCATAAGAGTTTCCTCCTGTAATGTAGTGGCCATGTTCACTGAAAAGAGAGAACAAGAAACACTGCTATGCTTTGAATACTCAGCTACTGGATAATTAACGGCTGTCAGAATACAACAATAAAACCATATTTTTGGTGAAAGTAAGCAAACTTTCACGTTAAATTTCTTCATGACGCAAAGGAGATGCAATTTTGAGAGGGACACAGGTATACAAATATATAACAACAATATACATTACATTAATATGCCGACTCCATGACACCATCTATGCTATTACATATACATAGAGACCATAACAATTCAAGTACCTTCCCCCTGCTCTGGCGTTCTCCTGAACCGCCGGTAGAGATACGCTGTCCCTGCGGCAGCAGCCACCACGCCAGTTGCACACGCAAACCTGAAGACTCCCATGCTCTTACTCAAGACGAAATGAGCATGATCTCCCGCCCCGCACTATATATAAGCGTCTCTGTTACCATGGTGATTGTGACGTAAATTCTGCGTTCTTTAACCACGTGAACAAAAAAGGCAATTTACGTCACACCGTCCCGCCCACTGGAAGCAAAGATCGTTATCTGACATGTTGGTGCACTTCGCGCATGGTCAAGACACACCGTGGGTATTAGCGATGGGCGAATAGTTCCGGATATTTCATCTAAAAGATTCATTGTGAGGGCGACATGGTGGTGCAGTGGTTAGCACTGTCGCCTCACACCTCTGGGACCTGGGTTCGAATCTCTGCCTGGGTCACATGTGTGGAGTTTGCATGTTCTCCCCATGTCGTCGTGGGGTTTCCTCTGGGTACTCAGGTTTCCCCCCACAGTCCAAAAACATGCTGAGGCTAATTGGACTTGCTAAAGTTGCCCATAGATGTGCATGTGAGTGAATGGTGTGTGAGTGTGTCTTGCGATGGGTTGGCCCCCCTTCCTGGGTTGTTCCCTGCCTCGTGCCCATTGCTTCTGGGATAGGCTCCGGACCCCCCCGCGACCGAGTAGGATAAGCGATTTGGAAAATGGATGGATGACTTGATGGATTATAGAGTAAGTATTGGAATAATATTTTTCTGTATTTCAAATATATCTGTCTGTGACTGGTTTTGTTATAAACACTAACACATTGACCGATACCTGAGCTTCTTTATTCACAATGATATGTGTGCAAATGCTGCTTCAGCCACGGCCACTTGGAGGTCATTTTTAATTCCATTAGGACCACAGGAAGGAGTTGATATCTAAGTGTACAATCTTCTTGAGAGAAAACAAACATCACATGAGATTCATTTTAAATTTGTTTGAAAAAAAAAAAAAGAACACGACTAAGCTATCTCCTGTAATGTCCTGGTAGATGGAACAACAACCCAAGTGTGGTTCACTTTCAGAGTGCTTTCTGGCACCTTATGGTCTGTTGTGACATTGCTGCAGGAAACACAGGCAACGTCCAAGCACAGGGTGGCACTGTGTCTCTGTCAGCTGAACATGTCATCTATGGTCCCATCTGAGGACTGACATTGCATCCGTTCTTTTTGAAAAAGTTGCTGGTGTGGTGTTGGACCACAGCTATTTACCAGCTAGCTTTGGGTGCCTAACCAAAAATGCTCTGGTTTATATTGTAGGTTTTTTTGTCAGGCTGGTCATTAGGCAGCTTTCATGTGATTTCATGTGACGTAACAGTTTGGTTTCTGAGGCTGCACCAGCGTCTTGCGATAGCTACCACCTGCCGACCTTCAGAAACAACAGAGGCCTAATGATTCCAAGCTTAGGTAGAGTTACGGTGATCCGCTCAGCAGAGCACTGCATCCGACAGGCATCAAGCATTTCATCTGGAGCACATCAGTGCACTATCTTTCCTGAACCATGCTGTCATAGCAGACATAGGTTTTGAAGATAACAGTCGTGGAAAAAAATAAGAGAACTCTCTATATTTTTAAAGAAATCTACGTTTTTAAATCCTGGGTTAATCCTGGTTCTGCAGGCAGAAGGCTACACTGAGTGGTAGGCTGCATCCAGGCTCAAAATTTTTAAGACCGCAGTACACAAGAATAAGGTGAAGCAGGAGACACTGGGAATGATCAGAAACCAGCCAGAGGGCAGAAGCGACTCTATAATGCCAAGGATGACGTTAACTTGTCCGAACGTTTTTCATGAATCGCGGTATGACATCAAGTGACCTTCCAAAGGAATGGGAAACATTAAGTGCAGGTGTGAAGTGCACTGCTAGGACAGTTCATATCAGGCTCATAGAAGCAGGACTGAGGTCCCATACAGGAAGGAAGAAGCCCTTCATTAATGAGAAACCAGACTGCAGTTTGCAGAAAAGATGTATGTTATTCACAGAAGGACACCCATAAATTGAGAAATGAATGAAACAAGAAATTGTGCTGTGGTCTCTTAATTTTTTCCGCAGCTGTATCATTGTGACCATATCGTTGAGGATGGCATTGATAAGCATCACTTTAGTCTCACATCACTGATCGTGAGCAGCTTTCATAAGTTGAGGCAACCCCATGTGGCAAAAATTCACACTCTGTAACTGCAGAGTAGCAACTTGAGAAACTGTGTAGTATTGTTAAGTCGTTATTAGAGAAAATACATATCTTAAATACTTGAATGCTTGTAGTTTTTATTTATCCTCACTTGTACAAAAAAGGGTGGATCAGCGGCTCGGAGGCTAGGGATCTGTCCGAGTAATTCGAAGGTTGCTGGTTCAAATCCTGTGAATGCCACCAGTGATCGTACTCTGTTGGACCCTTGAGGGATGCCCTTATCCTACGATTGCTCTGTCCTGGGTATGTTGTTAATCTACATGCAACTTTTTAAGGAGGTCCTCCAACTTACAGGGAAATTTGGGGGTTGGTGGCAGGGTTCACACTCCAGCCATCGGAGAAAAAACTCACACTGATCCATTTGGACCATATAGTTTAGTACATAAAACACTGTATACATTTAAAATGAATAACATTTATTTTAAAAAATCATAAATAAAATTACACCCCTTAGCCATTTTACATACAGTAAGAAAATAAAATATCCCATCCATCAATCCTCCAAATCACTTCTCCTACTGGGTCGCGTGGGGTCCAGAGCCTATCCCGCAAGCAATAGGCACGAGGCAGGGAACAATCCAGGATGGGGGGGGGGGGCAGCCCATCGCAGGGCACACTCACACCTACAGGCAATTTAGCAACTCCAATTAGCCTCAGCATGTTTTTGGATTGTGGGGGGAAACCGGAGTACCCGGAGAAAACCCCACAATGACATGGGGAGAAAATGCAAACTCCACACACAAGCAACACAGGTGGAGACTCGAACGCAGGTCCCAGAGGTGTGAGGCACCAGTACTAACCACTACACCATCATGTTACCCCAGAATATCAGAATATGCATATGGTAAGTTCATTTGGAATAGAAGTGTTATTTATTTCAACTGAATTCGTTCTTTCGAAATTTATTTTGAGGCGAAAATAAATTAACTGAATTCATGTAGCTGAATTATAAAGATACACTTTAAAAGCTGTATGTTTTTTTGAATATTTAAGCAATGAAATTACAATTGAAATGTTTTCAGTTGGAACGGGTTAGCACTGTTTCCTCACACCTCTGGGACCCAGGTTCAAATATCCGCCTGTGTCACATGGGTGCGGAGTTTGCATGTTCTCCCCATGTCGTCGTGGGGTTTCCTCCAGGTACTCCGGTTTCCCCTCCACAGTCCAAAAACAGGCTGAGGCTAATTGGACTTGCTAAATTGCCCGTAGGAGTGCATGTGTTAGTGAATGGTGTGTAAGTGTGCCCTGCGATGGGCAGGCCGCCCATCCTGGGTTGTTCCCTGCCTCGTGCCCATTGCTTCCGGGTTAAGGCAGAAACATACTGGCTGTTAACTACGTACGTATGTACGTACGTACAACCGCGATCCGTATCCTGCGTTCTTTGCGTCGGTTTTTGTGCACGTACTCAAAATTAACGTTACGTATACGGAGATGTAATACCTGCATAATTTATAGGGGGCAGTGTTGCAAGATCTGCACTCAACAGTCAAGATGTCCACGTTTGAGGACCAGCTGATTGAGCAAGTCCGCAATTATCCTAATTTATATGACGTGAGAGAATCTTTTCACAGTGACAAAATAGCATGTAATAATAGTTGGCAAGAGATTTCAAACATCCTGAATATTAATTCGGAAATTTGTAAAAACAAGTGGCGACAACTGCGAGACCGGTATGTTCGAGAGCGGAAAAAAAGTTTACCGCAAAACAAAGCGGTGATCCTGCTAACCCGGTATTTTTCCTCGTCAATGTCTCTCATTGGCAAAACCAGAGAAAAGTATTTCCCATTTTGCTGACGAGATCTATTAATTGGTCGAATGTACCATCTCTGAGATTTGCGTTTTCTTCTTTGGTGCCCTCTCAGTATAATGAAAATGAATATTTCTTCAAGTGAAGACATGTTTGTTCGTAATAACAGATGATGATTTTAAGATACAGGTATTCATTCATTTGTTTGGTTTGCGGCCTCGACACTGACCCCTGGTGGAAAGGAGTACACACTACAGATTAAGACACACAGTACGAACGCAAGTACAGTATATCAGCAAAACGTTAATAACGCAACAAGGTACGGATACGCATACGTAGCTCACAGCAAGTGTATTTCTGCCTTTAGGCTCCGGACCCCGTTCGGGTCTTTAACTGCCGTTTTAAAACATTTGAACATTTTAATTTGAACAGCATGCAAAATACTTTATTTCTGTGATATGCGGTATACTGGGATTTCACATATTGGGCTGGTTTCAGCTTCCGTTGGGCGGATTTTAAGCGGACCTTGGGCTGGAGATTTTTACTGGACCTGACGACTGCCCGAGGTGGCGACGCTCTCCCCGATTGACATATAACGGCGCAAAAACTTCACCACTCGCCGTGTGGACGGCGCCTGAGGCAGAACCACCTTTGGGTGCAATTAAACAGAAGGAAACAGGGGATGATGACGAAGGTAGTGCAGGTACCGGGCACTAAGTACATGACTGTAGGATGATATTAGCATGATGGCCCAGTGCTGTTCATTGCAATCTCTTTCTTATTGTTTTTACCAATATTTCCTCGGAGCATTGCAATAAGCATTTCACTGCAGGTTGTACTATGTATGATGATACATGTGGACAAATAAAAATTTGAATTTGATTTGAAATTAACCTGACCCAACACGGGTTTTGTCATTACCCAGACTCATTTTGTTCTTTGGTGATTACAGTGGGAACTGTGAGTTCAATTTAATGAGAGATGAGAGGTTATAGGGACTTGCAACTTTCATCAGTGTTTCTGAAACTCTGCATACAGCCCAATAATATATTAATATATTGTCATTAATATTATATTATTTTTTTATTAGGATTAGATTAAAAAGCCCTGAAATTACTAAAAGCATAACGTGTAACTATTTGAAATTGGAAGCAACTCCAGAAAAAGAAAACCTTGTCACTTGTGATAAACAGAGTTGGCAGCACTATTAAATACCTGAGTAGGGAGAGCAGCTATGTTTGATGCTTAGTATCTGAGCATGCATACATACATTACATACAGGAAGCATGCATACATACATTACATACAGGAAGCATGCATACTGTACATACATTAGATGCAGGAGGTCCATTTGCAAGAAACACAGTTTTATTGGTGTTGGAAATCTGAAAAATATTCCGAAAAATACACCATACATCATATATGACACGGGTCGGCACCGACCTGTCTAACATAAGAGATAGGAAAAGGCAACACAGGACGAAGGTTAAACCAAAAAGATAAAAAATGTCACAGTGCAAATTAGTGCAACAATGAGTACACCTTGTAGGCATCCCCAGAAGCAACCTAAAATTCTACGCCTCAGAGCATTAACTGCATGACATATGAAGCGCAGAATCCCAAAACTACATCGCCGATTGGTGGTAGGTGGCTCGTGTCCTGGTGGCCCCTTTCCACCTCCGCCATTCCCTGGGGCCTCTGTAAATGGCCTGTATTGATATGGGGCACTCATTGGTCTCACCAGTTCACTGTCCGACTTCGTGCATTTTGGAACTGGTCTTCTATTCAGTTGCCTCATTGGTCTCGGCTTCTGTATCTCTGGGATTTTTCCCAAGTCACTCTCAGACTTGCTTTTTCCTCTGTCCAGTCTGTTTCTCAGTTGCTGTACATTTTTGTCCCCATTCGCATTATTCGTCTTAATTGTATTTTTTTGTCTTTGTCCAAATATTTGAGAGAGCCCGATCTTGCCCAGCTTCTTGCATACACTGAGAAGAGAATCTTTCTTCTGTAGTGATTCCTTGGGTCCTGGCTCCTCTCTGCAGCTGGAAGCCATGCCTTCTGTAGGAGCCTAAATGCAGTTCATATGAGTTTGAGTAACAGTAAACAAATATTGGTACAAGTTCATTTCACAAATATGATTTTAAAATGTTAAGATTTATTTGATGTACATTGTAATGTTTAAAAACGGAACTTTTAATGTAATTCTGATGGACACTATTGGGATGCTTTTATTATGATAAGGGGTGCTGGGAGGGGGTGTAGGAGTGAGAGATGAGATTGGAGCGAAATAGTTTTTTGACCGCCTGTTGAGATAGCTCTTGAATGTTCTATATATTTTGGGGATAAACTCTTTTATGTTTGTAATATTGTTTCAAAGACTCTAAGTAAACAGTTAAAAATTTACGAAGCTGTTTCTTGGACTATTTATCAAGTGGATTAGGACGAGAGAATCTTCAGAGTGTCAAGCTAAGCTTCAATAGGAACATAAGAACCTTCACTTACTTTTGCTCTTTTTTTTCCAGGCTTGCCAAAATTCCTTTTAAATCTTCCTTTTTTGTCTTTCGCCTCTTCCTCCATTGTTGCAGAGCTGATGCAATTGAAAAAGCTGAGCTTCATTTTTAGCAGTGTCTCCTTTGAAATTGTCGTTCAGACTGGAGTGTGAAATGGACATGTGATGTCACAATAGAATGGAACACAGTGTTCCGTATGACATCAAAATGGAACAGAATGGCAGATGACATCACTGACTGCTCATTGGATTAGCTGGTCAGTTTCTGCCTATTGAATTCCGTAAACTGAAAAATGCTGTGTTTACTTTACATATTTCATTAATGTGCAACCGATGTGAATTAAGTGAATGGCAATGGCAAGTAAAGCCAATTATTTTCTTTTTTCTCAGTGACCTGCACACCTGCCTTTGGGTCATGCTACATAAAAGTAGTAGACCCGCAGGAATTGTACTATTTTAGTGGGGTTAGGTCATAATCCTAAATCAAGAATCCAATACAGAAATAAAGAGGTCGGATAAAAAACAATGCGCTTGATGAAAATCCTATCTGAATTTTAGAATTCTAAAGTACCACGTGATATGTTATTGAGCGCCACTGAATCCCAACAGGGAAAATAAAAATCTTTTTGTATTATTGGTAAATTCTATAGGATCTTAGTGGAAAAATGAATAAGGGCATAATGGCTTATCGACTGATATTGCTAATAATGGCTAATAATTAACCGGGCGACAGCTATCATACCTTTGAATTTCACCCTTACCTATGCAGCAAAAGTTCACTTCTTATATTAAATACGTTTAAAGATGTTTTTCCAAAAGTGTTTTTTAATAAGTTATTTTTGAGAAATCAGTTATTACAACCGACGTTCTATTACACTTTTAATGTATTTTTTATATTGATAGCAATATGTTCACCCTTAACGCTGCAGCAAACGTCCGCATCAATAAAATATGTTTTCAAATGTTTTTTAAGTATGGGTTTATGAATTATTATTAAGAAATCACATGCATTCAATATCTTGAAAATACAAAACAGATTATTATTAAACAGATTATTAACTGCAGCGGTGCGGACCGCGGCTTCTCGTCTTTGACGGCCGGTGAACAACTACTCGGTTGCCAAGGTTTTGGCGGGCAGGCAGGAGCGGCTTCAGGACGCGCTGTGCGGGTCCGGTGTGTCCTGGATGGTACGGAGGGCCCGTACTTTTCCCCAGAGTCTCCTGCTCATCTGCCCGTGGCTCTGGTGCGAGGTTCCGGGCAGTATCGAGCCCGCTGCTCTCTTCTCGCACAACACCAGCAGACGAACTTCTATTCCCTCGGGGGGTGCCGCCGCCTCAACGTCCGCCAAGCTGGAGACTGACTCTTTATACTGAACTGGTTATTGAAAGAAAACCTGGATATGTACTTTCTACGTGTATAGTGATTAAGGATAAATGTCCTTGTAACGAAATAAGTTACATTGTTGTATTACACTAAAAAAGGTATTTGCTCTTTTGCTGTTGGGCCGAAAACAACCAGGGGCGTTTGACGTCAGAGGCAAGAATACATTTGCGGGTAAATATTTGGTGGTTGCGGGTTTTTGGGCCGCTTTCCTAATGTAATTATTATGAATGCAAGTGGCTTGTAATTCTGAGTAATACGTAATCGCTAGCCACCGCCTGTCAGAGGCTGCCAAACTCTCACGCACCATGCCACCCCCCCCCACACTGAAATGTTGTCTTGTTTTTAAAATTAAATAAGTTGTTATATTTTACAGTATTACATAAACACAAATTTCGAAAATATTTCATAATTATTCTAGCATTTTTTATATTTCATGGTAGTGGTAACAGCTTGGGGGCGGCATGGTGGTGCAGTGGTTAGCACTGTTGCCTCGCACCTCTGGGACCCGGGTTTGAGTCTCTGCCTGGGTCATATGTGTGTGTAGTTTGCATGTTCTCCCCATGTCGTCGTCCCCCCACAGTCCAAAAACATGCTGAGGTTAATTGGACTTGCTAAATTGCCCGTAGGTGTGCATGTGTGAGTGAATGGTGTGTGAGTGTGCCCTGCGATGGGCTGGCCCCCCATCCTGGGTTGTTCCCTGCCTCGTACCTGTTGCTTCCGGGATGGGCTCCAGACCCCCCGCGACCCAGTAGGATAAGCGGTTTGGAAAATGGATGTACCCCAGCTTTTTTGGCACTTTCGGTACTGGTACTCGACCGGAAGGCAATGGAAAAGCGAAAGTGCCATACCGAATGTACCGTACTTTGTGCGGTGTAAAAGTGCCCAAAGACTACTCCTTCAGGAGAGCAATCTAACCATAGAGCATGAGGGTGAACAACAAACATTTTTTTCAGAATGCAGTACTCCTTAACTGCGACTGGTTCCATATCTATTCCTCTCTTCAGGTCCTTGGTCTGGACAGTTCATCTGAAAATTACCTCTGCCAAATTTTCAAAAAGCAAAAAATAATAATAATTAAAATGAAATCACTTGTATTGTCATTTGTCACCAGTACACAGGTACTATACATGTGAGTGAAATGCTTGTCTGCAAAGCCTCTTTAAGCAGCCATAGTATGACACAAATTAACAGATGTCCTGCGGGGAGGGAAGCATCTACATTACATTTCTACACCACATTTCTGCCACAATACTAGTGTGACTGCTTGAATATAAACCACATTGATGAAGGACAATACAATCTAACCTCAAACAGTCAGCATTTGAATTTTTTTGGTTTGCAAACCTCCATTTCTTCCACCAGACCTGGCTTCACACCCTGACAGTGGGAACACATTTGACATTCTATCATGAGAGATACAAATGGCTGTACATATAGATGAAATATTCAAATCCTAGATGACTTACCAACAGAGGTGGAAAGTATAAGTCCAAACCAAGGTTTAGTTTCAACCACCCAGTTGAGTATAGAGTCAGTCACAGACCACACAAGTGGTTGGTTGAAACAAAACCCTGGTACTTTCTGGACCTGATCTTTATGCCTCTACATACTAGTGTCCTTGGTTTAGACCAAAGCTGCTCAATGTCTGTGCAGCTGTGGACTGTGGGTACAGGAAGAATGTTTAGCTGATAGCAGTGCATAGTGTGATAAAGGCAGAGGTGCACATTTCAGGTCCAGAAAGTAAAAATCCAGACTAGCATTTTGTTTCAACCAACCAGTTGAGTACTCTGTGACCGTAACTCTTTATACTCAACTGGTTATTTATTGTACTTATGGTTATTTATTGAATATTTCAAACTGAAATCAAAGCACATATTACTTGCAATGAAAAAGGTCACATTTT
Source organism: Brienomyrus brachyistius (assembly GCF_023856365.1). NCBI lineage: Eukaryota > Metazoa > Chordata > Actinopteri > Osteoglossiformes > Mormyridae > Brienomyrus > Brienomyrus brachyistius. Next base: position 13,688,995 of record NC_064549.1, read on the forward strand.
TGTTTTAATGTTAAAAACAAGTACCCTACAAATAAACATAAATAGCTTGCATTTCTTGCAAACAAAATAAATTTAAATATTGCTATGTGAAAAGCAGAAAATAACTTAAACCTCTTGTAAACAAACTATTTTGAATAATGCCATGCCAAAAATAGAAAATAACTCGCATCTCTTGAAAATAAATATTTTAAATAATGTGCACAAATGTCAATAGAACGTTGCTGCTTGATAGCAAGAGAGGGGCTTGGACAGGGCATCTGTAGCGGGTTTCCTTTGTGCTCGTGGTTTTCCGACTCTTGACCGCTGTACGTGATCTTCCTCTCAGCGACCTTACCCTGTCACTAGCGCTCTATGCACTATTAATTAATTTAGGTTCTTAGTAAGAAACACTAGCATGTTTACCTTTTCGGGTTTCAAACAGGATCTGAGACATGTAAGATAATCTTTAAGACAGCTGACCCTGGCTTGCATCATAATGGATGGAAATCAACTGAGTGCCCCATTAGCCTTTAAACATAATTAAACATTTGTAGTGCAATGCTCATTACTAGCTTGTTTTGGCTAAGTATGTGATATTTAGCACACGTAATTTGAAAGTGGCAGAGACCAAGGTTTCTCCGTCTCCCCAAAGGTTTTGAGTTGCCCTACACCGCCACCTAGTGCAAAATGCGTTATTTGCAATTTACATTTTTTCCACAGCAGCCTGGGAATGGGTATGTACGTTATTTCCAATAATCACTTTAAACGTTACCTTTGCCCTGAGACGTATTGTTATTAAGTTACAAAGTCACTGCTTAGAAAACCAGCTTTCTATTGCACTTGAATTAATTCTGTACACTTCCATTAATCCCCACAAAAAGCATTGCCAAGCATGGTATCTGAGTTTACATATCTGTGTCTTTGGAAATGTGAAAAAATGGTTAACTCAAATCAAATTTTAAAAGCTCTTTTAAGTATTCTACTCTGATACCAAGAGAATCACCTTCATTAGATATATGTTCCAGTAGAGAAGTTAAAAATTCAAAATAGGAATCTCAGAACTCAAAGTATTGGGAGAAAGTCTTTATTTGTGACATGAAATGCATGAATTTCTTGATGGGTTTAGTAATGTCAACTATTAAATAGCTGCTATTACCGACTACTACACAGGCCCATGACAGTTGAAATAATTGTAAATTCCATCCTTTTTCAAATGAGTATTAGGTATAATTTTTTTTTCTAAAAATAATGTAAAAAATACAATTGTTTTCCCCTTGTGGGACAGTTGTAGGTATGATAAAACATATTCCTCTAAAAAGGGCTCATTCTTTGTTCAGGAGATGTTACCAACAGAGTCATTTTTGGCTTTTCTTCGCTCACTGAATCGCTTGAAGAAGACTGTGAAGGAGGAGAAGATAGAGCTTTCCTGTGCTTCCATCCATGGCTTCTCCTGAGACTTGGAGGGTTTGGATGAAGGAGTGTGTGCTGTCTGGCTAGATGCCACCCCACTGTCCCATTCAGAGTCTGCCTTTGGCTGGCAGGAAGTCCGTCGTTCCGGCCCTGATGAGGGACAGTTCGCATCACGAGTGCTTGGACGTCTTGAGGGACTGGGATGGTTTGCACTGTCCGAAGGCCTTCGAAACACATCCTGTTCTGACTCAGGGAGTGATACTTCTGATATTTGGCTAGTGGGCTTCTCCACTCTCAATAGCTGACTGCCATCTACGGACTTCACTTTGCCTATCACGCCAAGAGAAGGCTGGACTCTATTTGCAATACTTGGAAGGACAGACACATCATCTTCACTGTTGCTGCATGTGTTGCGGAAAGAAAAGCTATGACGACGAGAGATGCTGGGCATGTCCTTAGATGTTAGGAAAGGGCTGAGGATGTTCCTCGGTGTGCCATTGCTCGACAGGTCCACCAGAACCTGGGCTCTGTCCTCCTGGAACTCCCGACGGCGAGGGGATACGCTCTTTACACTTGGTGACCGTGAATTATCTAGACCGTGATCTCCAGATGACTGGCTGCCTTGGCTCTGGTAGCGAAGGATCCTACGGGAAACCTCTCTGAGGTTCTCTGCTTCCTTATCGTCCACCTCCTCATCCTCCACCTCAGCCAAAATAGAGGTGGATCTTTTGGGAAAAGGCTTATTGTCATTTGACAGCTGTGCATGAGATTTCTCATCAAGCGTATCAGGAACTGGCACATCAACCAACAACATCCTCTGAGAGCCACTCTCTTTTGTTTCAACTGTGTCCAGGGGTATAACCTCTGAAGGACTTGGAGTCAGCTCTGGAACTGAATTTCGCACATTTTGGTCCAAATCCTTAGCCTTGGATAAGAACTGTGTAGTGTGTTTCTTGCCTTGTGACTCCACTTTTCTGTCTCCAGGTGAGCTGGCCTTAATTATTTCAGTTAAACTGTTGTTGGTGGGCAAATGCATTCCAGCTTTCTTCCTTGAAGCATGATTGGTCAGGAAATTATGCAGGAGGGACTCCAGTGCCACACCATCAACATCCTTGTCCTGAGCAGAGCAGGTGGCGGTGGAGCGGCGCTTGGTGACGCTCTCCAGCCTCGCAAGTTGCCTCTTCTTCACCTCTGTCACCTCTCTATTCCTATTCTCCTACAGGGGGCCAGATGCAAGATCAGGAAGTTGAGCATTAGACAGGAAAAAAATTAAAAACGGTACAACCAACAAACCGGAAGACCCAGCCTTCTATGGGCTTGTTCCTTGGACTTACCTGGATGGCTCGTAGGAACTTCTCGCAGAAAGAGTGAAAGATAGCACAGCACTCTTCCAGTTTAAACTGGCTGGGATCCTCACAGAAGAACTCGGCCACGGACTGAACCAGTGAGTTAAGGGCTTGAAGAGAGGAGTCTGTCTCAGCGAGCTGCGACTCTGCCCTCTAAAGATGAAAACACGCAGCCACGATCACAGATTTCAGACAGAACAGTGTATTTGGAGTAAATGAAGGCAAACATTATGCTTGCAGAGTAGCCGATTAAGTCACCTCGAGAAAGATCTCCATTTGTGACTGGAGGTCAGCTTCTTTGCTGGCTTCCGCCTTAGCTTCCTGAACTTTCTTTTTCTCTCTCTGGAAGTCGGCCTCCACTTCCAGTTTATGGATTCTAACAATAAAAAAATTGCATGACAAAGCCCAAAATTAAGTAGACAACAATGAATGCCAATTATGCAGTGATTTACCCTGTCATTTAAAACCTGAGTTAAAAACAGCTCTGCAATAGAATCTTGCTACTTCTCTCAGCTCAGTTTAACGTAAACCCACAAAAGTTATCGTTTAAACACAAATCAACTTGTAAAGTCATTTGTTGCCTTTATGTCTCAAGCATAATTAAAGATTATTCAGTACCCATCCGTACCTAGCTGCTGTACCAATGTTTCTAAGTTTACCCGGAAACTCCAACAGGGTGATGTCAATGTTCTGTGCTTGCTAAAAAGGGGGAAAAAAAGGTTTTTTAAGTTATGGAGTATAAAAACACACATGAGCAAAGATCAGTAATTGAGTTTCCAGAAATTCTGCAGGCTACTTGCACCACAGGAAGTGAATGTAGTTTAAATGATATACATTCTATTGCTTCTGCAAATATCTAGCAGTAGGGAAAAAGGGAAGAGGGGCATATTTCCTGTGTCATCTAGATATATCTTACTTTAGTATCTAAATAAATAGTTGTTTTACCATCACCACATAATGCATGAGGTTCATGCCTGGCTTGTTTGCTTTGGTGTCTGCCAGTTTAAGTAGAGAGGTCATCCTGAAACCCACAGCACTACCTGCATAGCCACCCTGTGAACACAAAGACGGAGGGTGGGGGTGGGTGTCGTTTTCTGTCGTGGGCATCATTAGAAGCAGGTCACACGTCTCCACAACTCACGGCATTCATGTAGTTCCCCGTCTTCAGCACCAGCCGGATGACAGAGTGAAGGTCCTCACAGCCCAGCAGCTCTGGAAGACGGGAGGGCAGTCAAACACACGCACAAGAACCCCAGAGGCCGGGCACCGGGCTTAATGCTACATTGTAAAGGTGGCCATATTTGGGTATCTATGACAATGCAACCCCCCCCCCCGCCCCCCCCCCACCAGATTATGTCAACTGATCATCGGACACATTCACAGGGCCGTAGCAAAACGCGGGGCCTAATTTAGGGGGCAGGGCTAAAATCATTCTTGGGGCCCTACCTACAGTATGAAATGCTGCTGCCTGAACAACCATAAAAAAGCACCCCCCCCCACACAGCCCAAAACCTGGGGTCCAGTGTAGCCCATGCATAAGGCCGACCTTGGCTATATGTTACCTTTGGCTGCTTCGGTCATAGTAGTGATGGACAGGTCAATATCATCCATGAGGGGAAAAAATTCCTCCTGGAGAACTAAACACCGAAGTCGTTCCTCATAACTGGAAGAAATTAAATCTTATTATATATATTCATTCATTCATTAAAAGTAGAATTTACTTAATGCCCAAATAAAAGATTTTTCCAAACACACAAGACGAAGTACAACAGCACAGCGGCTTTAGAACCACATGATCTTGTCAGTAATAAATCCATATTCTTAACTGCTACAGTTATTCAGATGCTTTGGAGCTACTCATGTTCCACATCAACATTAGCACCATTTTGATGGTACTTCCTTTACGGTAGATGACCTATTTAGTTCACTTTTGTGATAAGGGCCAGTATTTTTGGGAAACAGATAGACACGCACACACGCTCACCTGGGTATCTTCACTAAAAGCACCATGAATTGGTCGGCCTCGGAAAGCAGGGATATTTCCCCAGAGAAATGCAGCAGTTTCTTCACCTGAAGTAACAAACATGCAGCAAACAGCTCAGTAGGGATGGTTTAGGAATATATGAAACTATTCTTGTTATGCTAACAAGCGAAACAGGACCTAAAGACCTGTTAAAACACTCTGAAGATAAAGCATGAGAAACCAAAGTCAAATAATATTCTGCATGGGACCTAATACATTTAAAAGAAAATTGCTCAAATTAAACCTTTTTCTAGAAGAAATTAAAGTTCAAGGTGTGTTGTCGGTGGTGAAACGGTTTACCCACTTCTCCATTGTCAGGCAGAAGTTTGCACAGCTCCTGCAACTTCCCCATCCCAAAATTCACCCCGTTGCCCTGGCTGATGTCGTGCACCATGTCCCTTATAGGCCTGTAGGGAGTGCATGAGAGCAAATCATAGCCACTGCACTGAAGACTATAGACCAGTAAGCTGTGCAAAATCTCTGTACATTTACACCTATGATAATGACAAGCGGAAAAATGCATATGGATGAATGCCAACATGTACACAGCAAATCTTGCATTTCTTCTGCGTGAAAAACACGGTAAAGAACATCCGTTGAGGCCATCACTGAGGCACACAGAGAAAGGGCGTGGGGCCTTATGGAGAGAGACAGCGAAGAGTAAAATGCGGGGAAAGCGGTGATGACATTTGTATCATCAGCAGACAATATGCCTGATGAAATTTCTCCATAGTAAGGAATTAACTGAGAGCTAAACTCCATTGCAATTCTAGCTAAAACTAGTTGCTAATCACGAAATTGCGTGCAAGTCTCAAAAACAGGAGAGGGATTTCTAGGGAAAACAATGATAAACTTGACAGCACAGATTACTTATAAAAGGTGATTACATATTTTATGCAAATTACATAAAGGTATTTGTATGTGGGGGCGACTTCCGTCAACGTTTAATCTTCTGAACAGCAATGATAATGTAATAGTTCTACATCTGCCCTAGAAATGAAGAGTTACTGTCACTAATACCATCCATCCACCCTGGGATTTTTGGCCCCGTGAAAACACATCATATTGGGCCCCCAACCCAGACCAATCATATTAAGTTCCAAATTTTTTAGGGCCCCTGTCACTCTTGGAATCGTCCTAACTGTCCCCCTTTATGGTGCCCCTGCATCTACCTACTGACTCCTTATGTTGTGCAGGCAGCATAGGTACAAAGTGGAGATAGACTCCACATGGGATTCCAGTCCACAGCAGGGCACACACAGATCAATCAGCTTAACCATTTAAAAACGCCAGTGTGCCTTTGGGCTGCAGGAGGAAACTGGAAAACACTGAGAGGCCATGCAGAGTCCCCACACCGAGCAGTGGTGGCATTCAAACCAAGGTATGAGGCAGAACTACCGAGTGCATCATCTGTCTGCTAAATTTTAAGCGGCAAAAAACATATATATATATTAATATAGCCATTTCAACAGGTTAAAACGTCTTAACAAAATCGCCAGGGCTGTTAATAATAAAGTGCAGACACTGTAAGATTAGCATTTATAGTGCAGAAGAGCTTTGACCAGCTAACTGAAAACTACTGCTACAGTAGGGCTAAAGAAGACACATGCAAAAAGAAGTGGATCAAAATGCAAATCCAAACAAAGATACGAGCCCAAGAGCAGCAACACACCGATAACCCACTTAGTGGTTAATAATTAACTATGGCTTGGGGTTGTGTGACAGTTTGTTTTGCTTTTATTCTGTAGCCCTTCACCCATTTTAAACAACAGCACATTGCTATAGATAGTGAACTTACATCATTACCAATTCACCCTGCACATTGACACAACTGGGGATTTACGGCCTACGGGAAGTTTAAACCAGGAACTGGACAATCGCAGGGTGTCTTTGCTTGTCCATGACAGCCCCAGAATCTTTTATTTAACATATACTTTATGTTATTACGATCGTGCCCCACTGTGTCTGTATATACTACCTCTGTGTGCTGTTATTTATGTTTATGTTTACATTTATGTTATGTTGCTTTTTTATGCTGTCAATTCTAGAGCTGCTAAGTGGTCTTTCATTATTTTTAAAACAATGACAATAAAGATCTATTCTATTCTATTGTTTTCAAAAGTCATGACACGCACATATAAGCTACAGGAGACCGTTTTACAGGATCCAAGGAAATCTGAACACTGGAACACAAGCCTCTGCAGAGGAACATACTGTCAAACAAATACTCCAGACCACCAGGGGCAGCGAGTGACTCTACAAGTTACGTGGGTGCCAGTGTTCAGAAGGTCGTTGGTTTGAATCTTTTGGCTGGAAGATTAATCATATAACTGTTGGGCCCTTTGATGTAGCTCTACGTATCCTGGAAAAGTGCCTGATCACTAAGCTTCTATCTCACAGGAAGATGAAATATGTGAAAAGATGAAACAAGTGAAAACCAAGAGAGTTAACTTTAAAATAATAAAAGAGGTGATATCCCGAGCTGATATCAAAGATCGGAATCAGGGCCAATCCAGGCATTTTTTAATTTATCGGTATCAGCTACCACAGCCCTATCCAAAGGCCGATCTAATTTCCCACGTCCGCCTGATTTTCATCAGTTGCACAAACTGAACGATTCCATCACATGTTGCAGCAACCCTGAGGCACATGGCTTGAAACCACAAACTATCAGGATGTCAGCCGTGTGGGAATTCTTTCAGCCTGAAACTCAAAATGGCGCAACAGCTACCTACAATGTTTGCAAAGTTACCCTTTTGAGAGGAGGTAGGAACAGGGTGTCATTTAATAAACAAATGTAATTGGGCAGATGCAGAAGCAGCTACAGAAGGGCCAAATATGTCACATGCAAAAAGAAATGGATCGATAGGCAAATCCAAACGAAGACACGAAGTCAAGAGCATAAAACAGGATAAACATGAATACAGTGAAATCGCAAGGCTTGTTCAGATGAAGGATGCACGAATCCCTACTGGATCTGTATACATATTTAAACACGTATTTAAAAAATCGTACTGAGACTTGGAATCAGCAGATATAAATATTGAATGGAACAGATTGGATCAGGGTACCAAAAAAGTGGAGCAGGATATCAGTAATTAAAACGTACTACTAACTTCCTGAACTCAGCAATGATTGAAATGGAAAATACTCAGCTTCAGTCTATTCAATGCTGTGAGTCAGCTCTGTGCAAGCAGCAATTAGGGTAGTGAAGGCTTTAGCTTTATTTATCCGTTCTAGACCCCACCATTACAAGCCACTCCCAGTCTTATTTTGGAGCATGAGGTCACCAACAAGCCCTTTCTTGCCAATATCCGTTGTGCTGCAATCACCTTGACACCTCATTGCTGGCTTGCATCCGGTGCTATACGGAGTATAGAGTCATCAATACCATCACAGGACACAAAAGACCTCACCCCTCAATGTTACACAATTAACATGTGAAAGGGTCGACCACTTACCGCTTGAATTGCTTCAGGAAAATCCCAACATTCATGTTCTTCTTGGAGCCAAGGATGGATACCTAGCAGGGCAGACAGAGGACAATGGTGAAGGGAGAAGGAAAGTCTAAACGGTTAAGATCCGGAGGAGAAAATGTAACCAGCCTTAACAAAAAACAATTAAAATGTCCTTAACTTGAAGCAACCACAGATTTTCCTTAAATCGGCTCATATAAGCACTTATGATTAATACCCTCTGGTTCACTACACTTGTAGCCTTCCAGTGTTTTTAGTGCAATACAGAGGTTCATGGTAGGTTTGGGTGGTATCTGTTTTATGTGTTATGTACCATCATATCTTCTAGATATTTCACCCCGGTTTACGGTATATGATGGTATTTAAAAAAATAAAAAAAAACATAAATCATGTAGGCTACTGTAAACTTTGGAATCGGAGATTCTAAATGGGTTGATTATGTGAAAGCTGCGTGCTAGGGAAAGGAACGAGCTCCGCATTGAAGAGTTAAGATCACCCTTCGTTTACTGACACCACTGTCCCTGCCCAATCTGCGGCTGCACATGCACTAGATTTCAGGTACACCTTGCACGCTCCAGAGATTTACCACTGCATTCATGGTGCATTTTGCGTTTGTTGCATTTACAAAGCATGTGTGTTATTCTAAGACTTTTTTTTCTAACTTAACTGAGGCTCCAATCACTGCTAACACTGTACACTGGAATACGCCACCTCAATACAGCATCTCCACACTATCTATAAAAGTACCAATTTGTACCTTTGGGGGTACAATAACTTTTCTTTCGGACTGCACCCTCAAGGGTCTGCCAATTGTACTTTAGCTGTAGGTAGATGTCCCAGTTATGGTACAGAAATGGATTCTGAGAAATATTTATGTACCATTGGGGATACAGTAATCTTGTTTGTACCTTGGTGAGCAAAACTGTACCAGTTCTATACCCTTTTTCCTGACAGTGTGTATCAGTTTAATATAAAGAGGCACATCTGTATTTCTGATGGTATTATCTTCTTAATTATACTGAGCACATTTATGACCTCAATCTTGTCTGCAAGAAAACTGGTTCCATCATATTTCATCTGGCAGCAATGCAATAGTGATGAAAAAATGAACAGGTCCCCACCTACTATGAATGAGTTTTATATTTCCCAACACAAAGACTTCCTCTGGATTTCAGAGCTCCTACTAAACAGTGAAGTCAGTGCTTTCTGGGGCATAAGGGGACCCCCCCGGAAATCTCTCAAAAGTTGTACAAATCCAACATTTTTCAGGGACGCGCCAGAAATACCATGTCAACCCTCATAGACATTCATTACAAATATAAATGACTGTTACCTTAGCCTTGCAGCGTCCAAAACAAAACACCTTTAAAAACACTGACACTGCGTGGTGTCAGTCAAAAGTAGTTACTGCAAACAAGTTCAAAGTAGAAACACATTCATCACAAATTAAATCCCCCCTTCCGCTCCCCTGCCCCCAGTCTCCCCTACATTGCTTGAGTACAGCACCTTTCACATGTATAGTTCTCCAAGTGCTAGGCAGTATACTGGTTCATCTGGCATACTGGTTTTAATTTCTGGTACAGCACGACTTTTCACAGAATACACCACCACACTGTAGCACAGGTTAAACAGCTCTAATGCTAGGAAGCAAATTATATAATATTGTTTGCTGCTAGAAGCGCTATGGGTGACTGTCCAGAGTGTGTTGAGAGGGGGGCCCTGTTAACTGTGCATAGCCTTCTTACTAACAGAACTTCATACCAATTCTCCGCATTTAACCGTTCAGCATTATATTATTTATAGATACTGCTTCAGTGGAATTTGGATTATGTCTAATATAATTACGTCTGCAATTAAATGCGTGTTTGCAAAGCAAAATCCATTTGTCACAATAATAAATTCATGCCAGTTAAGTAAACATGTTATTGCTGAGGTAAATATATGAGAATCAATAAAACATGCAGCTGTCGTGCTGAATATATTTTACTTTAATAAATGGTTATACCATCAAGCTACATGTAAAGGAGTTTTTATAATTAATAAAAACATGCCATTATAAAAACATCCGTAAAACAACTGATTGATGTAGTAAATGCTTGCTGATATGGAATAGGTGAACTTTGGAAATAAAATAAAATAACGTGATCTACTGTGGATTATACCTACAAACAAAAGAAGGTTGCTTTAAACTGTCTTTTCCCATAACAAGACCCACAATGATGTTACGGCCTTTCCAGCCCCCCACCAAACACAAAAAGTAAAAACCATTGTAGTGTATTTATCTCCGGTTTTAGTTCATGCCGCAACCACTGAAAGCAAGTAATAAAATGTGTTATCTTAGAGTTCCCTTCAGATAAAGATTGTTGCCTAATCTTCATTGATCAAACAAATCAAAACGAAAAACGTATGACGTATGGTTATGTTTTGGTTGAGTTATGATTTAAGTAGACATTAAGGTCACCAGATTCTGCTAAACCAGTGATTCTCATTCCTCTTGATGGCACCCCCCTCCCCCTCCCCCCAGAATGTTTTCATTCCAACTCACACTGCTTTCAACCTTCCATATTCATTGTTAGCCTATCAAGAACCATATAAACCTTATTAAGGTCACAAGTTTTGAGAACATAAGAAATTTACAAACGAAAGGAGGCCATTCGGCCCATCAAGCTCGTTTGAGGAGAACTTAACTAATAGCTCAGAGTTGTTAAAATCTTATCTAGCTCTGATTTAAAGGAGCCCAGGGTTTTAACTTGCGCTACACTAACAGGAAGACTATTTCATACTCTAACTACACGCTGTGTAAAGAAGTACTTTCTCAAATCCATTTAAAATGTTCTCCCGTTAATTTCCACCTATGGCCATGAGTTCTAGTATTTAAACTAATACTGAAGCAGCCATTTGGCTGAACAGCATCCAGACCTGTTAGAATCTTATATACCTGGATCATGTCCCCCCTTAGTCTCCTTTGCTCGAAGCTAAACAGATTCAGCTCAGCTAACCTCTGCTCATAAGAAGAGACTTGAGAAGATCCTGTAACTTAGTGTAGTTTGGGGGAAATTGTAAAGTTTAACAATTTCTTTTATTATGAAAATTTGAAATTTTCATAGAAGAAAAGCTGATTTTGTTAATATATGATGTTGTAGTTCTTGGAAAGAAAATCGGTATTGGCCAGTCACAATTGAAATAAATAAATAAATGAATAAATAAATAAATAAATGAATAAAATTCGGAAATTGGAATAGGCTAAGAAAATTACAATCAGTGCATCTCTACAACTAATATTTATAATGCTAAAGCACAATGGACAAACACAAAGAAACAGCAGCATAAGAAATAAGAAACAGACCAAAAACACAAATGACAGAACATGCTGCCTTTCTGACAACAAACCCTACAGGAGGTCTGGGCTCTCATCAAAAACAGGGGGATGGTAATGTGTGGTTGATTCTGTATAGACTAGGTGGAATGTTGCTGTAAAAGTCAAGCCATTCCCTCCGCAGCTGTTAACCTTCGGTGTAAGGACCCTAGAGTGAAACAAAATGTTTATTAGGCTTTTACCCAGTGTTTTGATACATCATCATCATAATGTTCCGAAAAAAGAATTCTTTTGGAAATGTTCGGACAAGACCAGACATGCAACTTTATGGAAGCAGCACAAACAGGGAGTGCAATACAGAACGACTGCATGCCCGAGATGGGAAATACCTCAAATGTGAACACGCTTAAACAAACAGGTTTGCGCATGTGACCGAGCCACATCGTCAAGTACAAGGTCACGTTCAACAACTGTTACCACCACTACCATAATTCCATTCTGTTATAAACTTTTTCCCCATTTACCAACTGGTCGGTAAATCAGATGTTTTTATTCAACTGAATGTTTCCTCCGATGGCAGAGGAAATGCTTTCACTATACAAATGTAGGTAGAAAACAATAGCCAGTTACATAAGTCAAATCGAATATGAATTTCTTTCTTTGATAGTTTTTAACAGTTTCTAACTTCTACAGGATTAAAGCTACATCATTGGTAAACAATCGGGTCAGGTAATATGCAACATGGCAACCACAGTGTGTCCAAGGGCATGCATACTGTTCTTACACAACACTTAATACATTAACAGTTGAGCAGGCTTCTGACATTATTCAGTGCCTATAGTACTGTGCAAGTATGCGATTTAGGACGCACCCAGTGTGTTGACATCCATGGCAGCTTTGGTGAGCTACTACATCCTACTATGCTTTAGAAGATTACCTCATAAACATTAACTTCTTAGTGCTGTCAAACAGGCACAAGATTTGGGCATTTGAACAGTAAAGCATGGATTCTGATGTAACCAAATGAATGGGGTGATGAAGTCCTCTAGAAGAATGCTATGTGGTTTCCAGGATTCTACATAAAATTCCATCTATCCATCATCAAACCATGTATCCAGGTCAGGGTCATGCAGGGGCCTGAAACTTTTCATAGGCAGCCAGTGCATCACAGAGTACAAGCACACACACACACACACACACACACGCACACACACACACACACAGAACAAAACACACGCACATACACACGACAATACACAAACTGTCCTCTAGTTATGAATGAGATCCATTCCCCAAATCTGGTTTTAAGTCAAATTTGTAGGCAAGTCGGAAAAACACATAATAATGAAAATTATACAGTAGTAATAATAAAAGTAACGGTGTTGTACCTTCAGTAAATGAACCGCTGAAGCCATGCAATGTTTTCCCAGGCATCAGAAAGCAGTGCATACATTCGTTATTACAAAATTAGTGTTGGGCGGTGGTATACCGGTTCATACCAAAAACAGTTTTTTAAAAAAAATATTATTATGATATCAATTATTCCTATAACGCAATACTAGTTCAAATAGCCTACACAACGTTTGGAAAGTGACGCAGCTGGAAACTGTTTATGGGGGGGATCTTTTTAATTTACTGCTGCAACGCTAAAAATGTACTGCGGAAGATATAGCCGACGCTGAAAATAATAAGACACTGGGGTTGTCAAAAATCGATTCTCAAATACCAATTGATATTAAAATGAGCATCTGATTAGATACTCATTTTCACCATTATTGACAATTATCGCCTCATTGGCCACACTTCACACAGCACCACTACAGCGCAAGCGCACAAACTCACGCAGCCCCTCCCCTCCTCCTAGCCACTGAACGCATGCGCGCTGGTTAACACAGACATATTGAGTTGGCCGAATATGGCATATGCTGCAGCTGAAGGAACTTCGCGAGCTGCTTTAGTAAAAAAAAAAACGCAAAAGTCCCGTTTGGAAGTATTTTACAGACGAGTATGGAAAGGCTAATGATGTCGATAAGCCTCTATGAGTATTTTCGCGAGGTCCACCAACACTGAACTAAAATAAAAAATGTTAAGTTGTCTGGCACGTACCTTAAAATTAGCCGTTTATCTACAAGCAGTTAGCCAACAAACACGTTAGCTCTATGTTATCATTAAGGTAGCGGATAGGCGCAATGGCTAATAATAAAATAATATAATGTGGGAACAATGCAAAAACGTAAAACAAAAATGTGTCCTGTAAAATGTGTTAAATGCCCTGTCATACAAAAATACCGTAGTATACCGTGAAACTATATATAACTTTGAAAAATAACGTAATATAAATTTTTAGTCACACCTCCCAGCTCCATTACAAATCATTGTACTGAACACGTATTTTTAATAGAGTATAATGGGGTTTATGGTAGTCAGTTCAGGCACTGCATGTACTATAGAAAATCAGCTGGCCTCCCATGCAGGATGAGCCTGGTGTACCCAGAATAAACCAAAATGAAACATGAAGCACATACAAACCACACACATACAGAATGGAGGTGGGTGCTACCCTGGGGTGTGAGCCAAAACCAAGTACATAATTGTCATTTTAGCATTTCAAATGATCCAGAGCGGCAAGCTTATTGGTGGAGGAGCTGCTTACCACCTCAGAGGCCTGTGAATGGGGAAGAGCCCCCCGCACGCTCTTGCGGACGGCTAGCCTGTTGTTCTTCTGGGCCTGCTCCTCATTGCTGAAAAGCTCCTCCATGCGCTTGGTATCCAGCTGGAAGCCATCCGTGGGCTTCTGCACGGTCCAGATGTTGCGCTTTCCCAGGACACTCTGTTGTGGTATGGCCTCCCAGTTGAAGTTACGCATCCTGGAGCGCCTCAGGGCAGTGCGTGAGATTAGACCTCCACCACCTGGGCCTGGAGGTGGCGGTGGTGGAGGAGGTAGAAGGGGAGGCGGAGGTGGTGGCGGCGGAGGAGGTGGTGGTGGTGGAGGTGGCAGAGGAGGTAAGAGAGGAGGTGGCACTGGCAGGGGTGGGGTTGCTATGACATCCATCAGTTTTTACTCAAACGTATAGCTGGTGGCGGTGAGGCCAGGACCTAACCCAATCCAACACGCAGAAGAGTAGGTATTCAGAATAGTTCTCTATACAATTCTGTAATTTCCTTCTTCAGAGCATCAACTCAAAGATGATGTCAAATTTTGTAAAAGCCCTCTAAGGATAGTAGGACACGTGTCTTGATCTTCCGCCCAACAGATTTTATTGCGTTGGTCCCAAAAATATCCTGGAGATAAAAATAAATGCAAATAAGGCCAAACGATACAATTATATTTGGAGCAATAAGCAAAAATACAGAGAAGTGGCAATATAATGGTTTCTCCATTGCTGATCAGGCATATTATAAAACAAGTATGGTATGGTATGATATGGTCTACCGTTCTTGTTTCATTATCTTTGGCTGCGTAATCAGATCACATAGACAACGAATAATTTAAAACGGACAGAACACTCCCCTTTAATTTTAACACTGGTATGGATCCGACCATAATCTACAGGTTGAATTTGTGCAATTTTCCTTTACATCTTCAACGTGATACAATAATCCGCTGCCCCAGTTTACGATATATTTTCAGTAGCCCTGGAGTTCAGCGTGAAGCTAAATCAGTTATTTCGGTGGGTGTGGATAAACAGATGCAGCACGCATGCTACTATCGATATAGCTTTAATTGCTATAATTATTTAATTTAATTATTTAATTGCTAAGTCATCGGATGAATTCCTATACATTAGGAACTTGTTAAAGAGCGTGTCGGGAACTTTGGCCAGTTGGCATGTTGTTCTCTATCAGGAATTACCTGCCAGTAGACAGATGGGGAAAAAAATAAAAACAACTACATTCCAGGGTAAGGTTTTGGCCGGTTTCAACATGTACTGTCATTCATCCAAACGATGACTCTACATCTACTTTTTTTATTCGTAAAATTAACAACCAGTGGAATAAACTGTTTCATTAACGAAGCGCGTTTTATGCAGATTATAACCTTCGAACCGGATGGCTAGTCTAAGACAATAAAAAAGTAACTCACTGGGAATAAATAATAATTACTAAATTGCCGGGAAACGCAATATTTCTTCTTTTTTCATCCACGACAGTTTTGAAATTTGATTAAATATTCCCCCAAAATGATAAAAACGGCCAACAACATTAATCTACTTGCCAATATTATTACTGCATATGGCAAAAAAAAATTCCAATCAGCTTACCTGTAAGAGTCAGATATCCATGTTACCGAACTTAATCATTTCGCAGGCTTCGGTTCCATATTAGGTTGATCTTACCTGTTCATTTTTTCCAGCGCGGCAATAGATACAATGTCAGTAAAAGAAACCTACCATAACCAACTCGTGTTTTAGAATAAAGATAAATAAATAAAAGGCAACGCTGAAGAGTCTAAATCCCGGTGCCCTACATCGCATTAAAGTTCAAGAGTCTAAATCTTCGCACAGTCACCAGCGTCTGTGAACTTCCACCGCGAATCTGTCCCCTATTATTTTAAGCCTACACGTAACAGAAACTTCAGGCCTCTCACCTGCGCCGAAAAAGCGCACGCCCAGTTATTAAGCAATGAGCCTACTTCCTCTCTGTGGGACGCTTGGGAAGTACAGGAAGAATGGAGTAAAAAGTGTTTTATTTATAATAAAAACAAAAAGTGTTTTACAAGACCTGGCAAACAAAATCACATAGTCCTATGCAATGATGGTTTTCTATGGAACTTCAGTGGGAAATTCCAATATGAATGTAAGCATATGAAAAACACTGAACAGACTCAAAGCTCATCATATTTTAAGTTGCATTTCTTAAACACGGGGTTTATGGGATAACAAGGCTCTAGACCTACCAGCTGAAGCTAAGGCAAAGACCAGAAGCATATCATGTTTTTTGTTTGGTTTTATATCAGTGTCATGCCAATAAAGAAAGTATCACATACACCCCATTGCAGTAATTTTATTTATATTATCTTAACATCACATATTCATTCAAACTACAATGCCGCAGCCTAAAATAACGGTTCGCATAAAATACATTTCTTTATAAACAGACCAATGAATGGAAGTGACAATAATATTAAAAATAAATTATGACTTTCTTTGAAAGGCAGAGATGGAACCAATACAGGAATAAATGAGTGTGGATCAGGTTAACGTTTGAGAATTTGGTCACGTTTGACAGATGAAAGCGCACACAAGCGTCACATTGATTTGTAAGTATGTCATCCAATAAATCCCCACAATCAGGTGTAGTGAGCCAGGACACCTGAAAAAGGCTTGGAAGACTGACCAATAAAGCTTTCTCCTCATGTCCAATGAAATTAGTGGACCCGTTTGTTTAATTTAAACAAACAAGTTCCCTCATTCACATGGCAAATGGTACTTCCTCTCTGACTGAGTCACTCTTTGGGAATTGACACACATCCTTGGAATCATATAAACAGCCAACTTTTACTGTACCAAGTGCATGAAAAATCTTACATATTAAAATCTGTTCACATCATATTCAGCCATTTCTTATACAACACTAACATTGGTGAATTTGAACGCAATTTAGCCTAAAGGATTAAAGAAAATCTTATATCTGTGTGTACAGTTATCAAAAATGGTCTGTTTTGTGGCTTTTTGAAAAGTACTGTGCTAAAAACAAACAGTGCCTAATGCAACACAGCAGATAAAAAACAAATGACAAACACCTTTATAGAAAATTCTTTCATGTAACTCCCAATGTACCTTTATTATTGCTCTTAAGGGACTCGGAATAATGTTACGAACCTCAAGTATGTTAAATGGTACACTTTAGCTACGATCGAGCTCTGAAAGACAAACAATGTGGCATATTTGCTCCACCCAGTCACAAAGTCAAGAGCTTCAAAAGAAATGACCTACAGGAGACGAGGCCTTAAGTTTGCGTATAGAGGACAGGTGGCCCGGTTTATCATGCAGAGCAGTCAGGTGACTGGTTTGTTTCCACCCAGACCTCGGAACACTCAACCTGCCTATGGGCTATACGAACCCAACAAAAGGTGAGCGTTTAGCGCACCATCCACACCATTACATATCTGTAGTACATATAACAGAGCACTCCGGGTCTCTGCTCAACTCTAGTGAGGAATTAAGCTTCATTTAGGTAAAGGCAGTAAAACAAGGTACCTGAAAAACAATTTAACGACATTAACAATACATGTATGCAGAACACAATGCTTGTTTTATACAAGTACAATTACTTGCATCCAAGGACTATTCCTTGAAAACTTTCAACCAAGTACATGAAGAATTAACTATGAAAACATATATTGTTCAGTCTTCACTGCAGTTACTAGAAAGGAAACAAAATGCATATTCAACAGTACAGTCATCAACTTGGTTGCAGAGATTAAAAACAGGAATACTGCAAATGCCAGTAAGTTGCTCAAGGCTTCAACTGTCATTTTGGTTTTTATGGGATTGCAGTAACATCACCACGAAAGTTTTCAAGAAAGACGTTTTCAGCGTCAGCGACCAATGACAAAGTAGGTCCTGATTGTTTCATAGATCAAACATTAGCGCGGTTTTGGAAATTTAACATATAAATATATATGTGATTATATACTGTTATATCCAGCCTTACATTTCAGACCCTAAGACTATAAGCTTTTGAAGACCATTTAGGTACAGTGATAGGTTTACTTACTAATCTCGTGCCTGCTGTATATAGTATTCTTCATTAGTAAATAAATTGGAGGACATTGACCTGGATAAGACACCAGTTAGCGTAGAGCTGTGGGCCACATAATGCCTGCCACACCCATGACCTCCACCTGAAAACAAAGCAATGTGTAACAAACAGATAGCGAATGAGATACAGAAAGTGCGCATACTTCACAAACAAAGGCAAAAAAAATCACGTTACAAATATCAATGTTTTCGATAAGGGTGCACGTTTCTACTTTTATTTGTGCAAAAAAGGTTACTAGACACAGTCTAGACTCTTCAAAATGCAATCACACAAGGCAGATCATCTTCACAAAGGAAAGTCCGGTCTGCTGCCCATTACTTGATTTTTTAAAATCAATTTTCACCATTGAAAAAAGTACGTCTTCATGCAAATGGACAGTGAAATTCTACAGGTGCTACTAGTTCCTGATCTTTGGACCGTGGTCAATCTTTGCTGATATTCGTTCCCTTTCGATGAACCCGGTACACACGTCCATAGCAACAGGCTGAAGCTTCAGATGAAGTTCACTGTGCTTAAGTGTGTGTCGCTATGTACCGGAGTAAAGTTTCTTCATCGCAAATAGCAGATGTCACAATCAAAACATGTCCAGAAGACACCAAATGGTCGATTCATCTGCTGCGGGACTCCGACAAAACACATGTTCTGTCATCATCTATCTATGCTGGAAACAATTCATTTTCTGTGAAACCATTAACCTGAAATAGCAACGCATTTGGTTTCTTAAAAATATATCTAGAACTGGACTGATTAACCAGTGATGACCAATCAAAAACTAGGACTTTGACCACATACTAATTTCTGACCAATAAAATAGCACTTGGATTCAAATACTGAAACATAAATAGAACATCACTAGCTGTCAAGTGGAAAAGCACACACTTCCTTTTCCCTGTACAACTTACCAGGTCAAATCAACTAAACAGAAGAAATAGTCATTAATAAAATGTATAGTGTTTCTTGGTTTCAGTGATGTGCACTGGTATCGCTTCTGTTTTCATACCTTTGACATGGTGAATCAGAGCAGTCTTCCATGAGACAGGATCAACGTTCGTATTTATATCATGCCAGTAATCATATCTTTATTCCTGTTATGACTGTCTATAGACAACCAAATAAAAAATAAATAATAATGTCTGTGAGAAATGTTGTAGGGACATGGGATTCCTTACCGGTCTAACATGTTATGCTCTCTAAGTGTTCTTTTTTTTGACTACAGAATGGTAAATGTAGAAAATGTTCTGGAGCATGTCTGTAAAAGGTGTAAGAAATAATGATTAAAACAATGAGCCCCGCCCTCTTCAAGTGTCTCCATGACGACGGCCTTCCCCTTCTGCTGCTCCTGGTCCTGCTGCACGCGGTTCTCTCCTGTGCCCACCCGCCCTCCACTCGCAGGTTTGCGTGCACGTCCCTTGGCCTGTCTGGTCCTTCGCGGGACCTCCCCCCTGCCCCCACTGCTGGCCTGTCACTGCTCCTCCAGCCAGGAGGGCCTTCCTGCCCCCGCCGGCTGCAGCTTCACGTTGAACTGCTTCAGGGTCTGTTCCAGCTGCTGCTGGTTGCCGGCGAAGTAGGCCGAGATGGCATTATGGAAGAGGACCAGCTGTTTGTGCATCACTTTCACCTGCATGTGGAAAGGATTCCAGCCAGGTGTTCAGGCCAGACCAGCCCAGACAAGGATTACAAGTCACTGTGTAACTGAGAAGAGTCACTGATATTTTTATGAATAATTGAAGGAGCCCATTTGCAATTACAGTTCTAGCAGTTGAAGCACGTCTGAATGGATAGTCCCCACAAAGATATAATAAGATATAATAAACTGTGTGTGTGTGTGTATACCTTACTTATTGGGACACAATGTCCTCACAACGTGATAAATATCCGTTTTATTTCCCTCATGGGGACCAGCTTCCTGGGGTTAAGCGGGACCCGTGAAGATGTGTTTCCCCGACATGCGTGTGTGTGTGTGTGTGTGTGTGTGTGTGTGTGTGTGTGTGTGTGTGTGTATCCTACTATCCTGTGCTACCTGAGACAAACTCCAGGTTCACAGTGACTTGCTGGATAAACGGAACAAAAATATAAACAGATGTCTAAGGTCAAAAGCCTTCAGGGGAGACTGATAAAGGTCACTTGTTCTTGGAGATAATTCTGAAACTTTTACTCAACCAAGCAAAAGCATGTGACATCAACAGAAGATCAATAACTGACCAAAATTCTTAACAGGGGCTGAAATAATCAGCCATTTGATGAAACACTGTTCAAAATGACCATATTCTAGTGTGTGAACCAGGAACCAGCTAAACAGATACACTTATCAAGTGTCAAATTTATATTTGAACTGAAACTACTCTCAAGAAAAATGCATGCATCCATGCATGTTATTCTTGTTCAGGGACATCTGGAGCATCTTCCAGGCAGCAAAGGGCAGAACAACACAATAGATGGGGTGTTGGTCCATTGCAGGGTGTACACACACACACACACACACACACACACACACACACACACACACACACACACACACACACACACACACACACACACACACACACACACACACACACTGGACCAGCCAAGCCTACAGGCAACATAGGCAGCTGCCTAGGGCACCAACTTCTGAGGGGGCACCGACTTGCCAGCCAGACTGACTTTGTCCTGGACGGGGAAGGGTCGTCGGCAGTGATACTCGCCTAGAAACCACGTCGGGTAGGAGCAGTACCGCACACACAGTCACATACCATGGGCAATTTAGAGACACAAATTCACGTAATCATGTTTGCAGACTGAAGGAAGATAATATTCAAACCTCCAGCCTTAAAGGCCTGAGGCTACAGCTTTCCATGCTGATATAGCCCATTTCGATCATACATTCCACCCCGATTACTTCACTGGTGAAGTGTGAGTGTGACGAGGTCACTGCACGACCAGACCGGCACCTGGCCACTGAGGAGCGCATCGCGCCCTACCTTGTTCTCTTCCAGGAACTTCAGCTTGATGGTGACGTCGCTCCGGAGCCTCTCATACTTCTCCCTTTGGAGCTGGAATTGTTGCTGCGCTGTTTCCATGCGGGCCAGCGCCACGGCGTCCCGGGGGCCTGCGTTCAGCTCCTCCAGGTCCGCGCGGTAGGCATCAAACTCCAGCCTAGAGAGGTAATGGACGAAATGGGCTGGCCTCTTAGCAACCGAGCTGACAAACACTTCGGTGACACCCATCCATTCATCTTCCACAACTGCTTATCCGGTGCAGGGTTGCAGTGAGCTTGGAGCGTATCCCAGGAAACATGGGGCACAGCACAGGGGAACAGCCAGGACTGGTGTTTGAGAAACACCAGTTCTCAGAATTAGGAGATTACACCTACAGAAACGCAGAGAGAGCATGCAAACTGCACTAACACATACAGTAGCAGGAATCAAACAACACTGGAACTGTGAAGTCTCAGTGCTAGCCCAGCCAAAACAGCAGCTGTTAATTCTCATCTGCTTTCTGTAGAGCAGTGTTTTCCACCCCGGTCCTCAGGGACCCACAGACAGTCCACATTTTTGCTCCCTCCCAGCTCCAACGTGAACTGTCAGGCAGGGAGCTCAGAGGGAGCAAAAACATGGACCAACTCTGAGTCTCTGAGGACCGGATTAGGAAACTCTGCTGTAGAGTATCATTCACACCCCTCATTCATCCCTCACTGGGTCGGCGAGGCCTTCCTTACGGACCACCTTGCATGTTCTGGCTGAGCATGGGTACCTTGCGTTCTCATACATCTTGATGGTCATGAGGGTGTCCTCCATGGTCTTGTTGACCAAGGTGTTGATTCCGGAAATGAAGAAGTTGATTGCGCCCAGCAAGATCTCCCCATTTTTGCACAGCAGCCTCTGCGTCTCCGCGTTGTAGCCAAACTCGTCCTGCATGGGAAACAGGCACGGGGCTCCCTTAACCTTTGACCGTCCCACTGTCTCACCCAGAGGACAGCAGATATGCAGATATAATAATCGCGAAGCTGCTTTTCTATTCTCCCACAGCCAACCCACAATTCTAATTAGGACACATTCCTTAATTTGGGACTAGGGGGTGCACAAGAGCGCCACCACATGGTGGGTCTGCCCAGAACCCTTTGATTTGGGCAGCCAGATTGACAGTTAGTTTTAGATTAGTAAGAACCTAACACTGTCTCAGAAACCTCCGTTGGGGGATCGGCGCTGGCGTGGGGAGGGCACCTGCAGCTCGGGGGACTTCTGGCTGAGGTCGGCAAAGGTGTCGCCCAGGGCGTGCTGCGTCTGCAGCAAGCTGTAGAGGTGCGCGCTCAGCTCCCGCGCCAGCCGCAGCACCTGCTCGTATTTTTGACGCGTGTCGCGCAGCACGTCGATCTGGGCCTCCAGCTCCAGGTCCACCGTGCGCTGGCCCCGACCAAACCGCTCCGAGATCATCTGTCGGGTGCACTGAAGGACCGGAGGAGCGGTTACACAATGGTGAGCAATAACACCAAGAATTCTATTTCAAACCAGTAATAATAAGATCTAATGTTACTGTCCTGGGAATTACATCATCATGCTTGCGAAGAGTTTACTGTCAAACTGCTGCTGTGCTCACCTTGTACGTGTTGATGCCCCATCTCTTCATGATGTCGAACTTCTCCACAGCCACCCCACGTGGGGCCTCCTCTGCCATCATGCAGGGGCTGCTGCCGCTGGGGTGTAAGCCATGCCCTGGGGGGTTGTGGGGGTTGGGGAGGGAGGGTTAGCAGGAAAACTTCATGAGTCATAACTGCAGACACGCCCTTCTGAAAACCAGAAAGAAAAAACATCAGGTTTACACTTGATATGAAAATATTAAAGTCAGAAAGTGTCTATAAGGAATAGCAGTAACTGTTTTTCTTTGGCAAAACACAGAAATGTGCAATGAGGTGTTTATGAAATGAGACATGGAGGAAAATGATGGTGAGGGCTGGTTATCGTGCCAGAAGATACCTGAACACTCTGCCTGGAAGGCAAGCCGACTGGCTGCAGACTGGCTGGAGGGCATGTGTACCCCCCTGGCCTTCATACGCAGATCTGCAATGGGTTGTGGGTAGGGGGGGGGGGTCGAGGTCGCAGTGGTTTTTGGTGGGGTGTGGGTGGTGAGAATGTGATTTCCAGGTGTATGTGTCAGTGTGGCAAAGTACCGGGAAAGAGAGAATGAACGTGCGTGGAACATGAATTGATACATGAGTCATGTGACAGATGTGGGGGCAGGGTTAGGGAAGGGATCAGGTGGGGCAGACAGAGAGGAGGAGACAGCTGTAGTCAGACGTCTAAATTTGTAAGCGTGACGTGTGGCAGAGGGGGCGTCCCACAGCCTGCAGAGACCAGGCACCCGGCCGTGCGCAGAAGAGATTGGAAATGCACCAGAGCCACAATGCCACTGTCCTTTATGATATGCAGCTAGAACTGCGAAGGGGTGGAAAATTCCCGGTAAATATCCATATGCCAATATATAATTCCTTGGTAACCCCACCTAGAATATTGTGTGCAGGTTTGGTCACCATACCTTAAGAAGGACATTGCTGCCTTGGAAAGGGTTCGACATAGAACTACATGAAAGATTCCTGGTCTTAGGAGAATGTCTTATGAGGAGAGGTTAGCTGAGCTGAATCTGTTCAGCCTCGAGCAAAGGAGACTAAGGGGGGACATGATCCAGGTATATAAGATTCTAACAGGTCTGGATGCTGTTCAGCCAGATGGCTGCTTCAGTATTAGTTTAAATACTAGAACTCGTGGCCATAGGTGGAAATTTTAAATAAATCTGAGGAAGCACTTCTTTACACAGTGTGTAGTTAGAGTATGGAATAGTCTTCCTGTTAGTGTAGCGCAAGCTAAAACCCTGGGTTCCTTTAAATCAGAGCTAGATAAGATTTTAACAACTCTGAGCTATTAGTTAAGTTCTCCCCAAACAAGCTTGATGGGTCGAATGGCCTCCTCTCGTTTGTAAATTTCTTATGTTCTTATCAAGATTTTAACATGGCAATTTGTGGAAATTATAATGCACCGTCAACTGGTGGTCAGTTTGGAGAATGCAGGCTTGCAGCTACTTCCGTCGCTCACATGTGCACGTTTGAGTGAGAAAGGTCAAGCTGTGGTATGTTTGTATTTTCATTATTATTTTAAATGTAAAATTAAACTGTAAATATAATAGATATATAATGTTCAGAATAGCAATCAGCTACCATGAAACAGGCTAATGCAGTGATTTTCAACCAGTGAGCCGCAGTGCACTAGCGTGCCGTGAGGGATTGTAAGGTGTACCGAGGGAAATTATCCAACTTCATTTAATTGGTCTAAAAACTTATGAAAATTAATTATTATTTGCAAATGATATGCCATTGTTGAGTGTCTGTGCTGTAATAGTGGTGTATTCTAAGCAAACAAAGCTATAACGACTCTGAGCTATTAGTTTAGTTCTCCCCAAGCGAGCTTGATGGGCCGAATGGCCTCCTCTCGTTTGTATAGTTCTTATGTTCTTATGTTCTTATTTCAACATTACTCCCATTTTCCACGACATATCTGTGTGAACTGAGCTTTTCAAGCCTGACTCATTTAAAAACTAAAAAGAGAGACAATTCCTGCCCGCATATCAGTTTTGTGTTCATCCAAACAGGCTCAGGTTTCACACCGAGTATAAATAAATTGAGAGACTATTTTGTCATTACTAGGCTACAGTGTGTCATTTCATCACATTTTTGGTTGGTGCTGTGCTGTGGGATTTTTTCAATTGAAAAAATGTGCCGTGGTTCAAAAAAGGTTGAAATATACTGGCTAACGAATGAGCTAAAATAATTCAGCTAACTAACCAGATAGCTAGCAATCCCGCTAGCTAATCGGTGTCACTGAAGTAAAATTTATTCTGTGATGATGTACATTAACCTAGTGGAAGGGTCTTTGCTCATCTGTGGCCTTGTTACCAGCTGCAGCAGCAATCTTGCAAATTCCCCAACATCAGCTCTCAGGTCCGTCTTCGGTAATGTGCGCACAAAAGTATGTAACAGGTTCACCAATGTACAGGTGGGGAGGCAGGTGGAAATATGGGCAAATCTGAGGCTTTGAGACCGAGCCCCACCCATCCTACACCTTAGCTGAGCTGGATAGTGACTCAATGGGTGTAGATTCTCACTTGATTGAACATTTATAACTTTAAGCTGATTCTCCAGTATGATCAGACTCAAACTACTATCGTCAAGTCTCAAGCCTCACGCTATGTGCTTGTGTTCAATAATGTCAGTGAGGGAAAACCGTTCATGTTCAATCATGTGTTCTAAATTTGTAAAAGTCCTCAAAACCCCTTTTATTAATAGACGTACTAATAAATCACTTTATGTGCTTGACAACTGCACAAGTACAGGAAAATAGCAAAGCTCCAATACCAAATAATTTCTATAAATCCCCAAACATCACAAATTCCCATGGAAAGTTTCCTCCTCCGAAAATTCCCAGAATATACAGCCCAATACACAAGGTACCAAAGAAAGAGAGGAAAGCTGGAAACTAGAAAACTGCCCCATTCAGTTTGTGCGTGTAGAGTACACCATGCCATCTTCATTTACTGTTGATAATACTATTATATAATAATGAAATTACTTATTACTATTACACAATACTTTCTAATAACAGCAACAACAACAATAAGATTCATAAAAATGATATCCATCCATCCATTCATTCATTTTCCAATCCGCTTTTCCTACTGGGTCGCGGGGGGTCCGGAGCCTATCCCGGAAGCAATGGGCACGAGGCAGGGAACAACCCAGGATGGGGGGCCAGCCCATCACAGGGCACACTTACACACCATTCACTCACACATGCACTCCTATAGGCAATTTAGCAACTCCAATTAGCCTCAACATGTTTTTGGACTGGGGGGGGAAATCGGAGTACCCGGAGGAAACCCCAGGACGACATGAGGAGAACATGCACATATAACCCAGGCGGAGACTCGAACCCGGGTCCCAGAGGTGTGAGGCAACAGTGCTAACCACTGCACCACCATGCCGCCCCTATAAAAATGATATAACAACATCATTCTATGGCTTTTTCACCCAAATGTTAATACTTCTTAGATCTTGCCCAATACCCTATACAATACCTTAATACTTATTCTGCTTGGAACTTTGAAGACCAAATTATTCAAAGCCTCGCACTTTGGAACAAATTCAAACAACACTGACTGTGTGTTATTATAAGGTGTTACTGATGCTCTTTGTATAAACGGACATCAGAGACCTTTCAGGAGCTGATTATATGAGGCTCTGCATCTTGCAGACCCAAAGCTGTACATGCAGAGGAAACGATCTGCAGCAGAAAGATTATTCCTCGGTATTATTTATCCGCCTTCTCCTGTGTGATGCATTGCTGGGCTCCAAGTGAATGGGAGTTCCCACTCTGTTCAATGCCAATCATCTAACATCGAACATTGGGGGTGACATTAATCTTCCTGAGACGCAAATGGCAGGAGTTAAAGCATCATCCTGGTTTGAGACGTGATGTAGGAGAAAGGAAAAGGAACCGTTTCGTTGCAAGAGGAGTGGAGGGACCTTGTCCAGACGTTGGGACGTGTCTTCGGCCCAGATTCTCACGGTTGAAGAGGATGCCAGGTCCTGAAGATCGTAAGTTTGTAAGCAGCGAGCCAATTCCACCAGGTATACCTCCAGAAGGCACTGAGCCCGAAAGCACCACGTTCTTAACCTGAGTCAGCGCAAGAGACGCGGGCAAGGAAGGGGAGCGGCTTCTGAAGAAGAGGAAAGTCGCTGGAGGAGCTCAAATGCAAAGAATGACAGCAGGATGACAGTGCAGAAGCCAACGAATCCGTGCAAACAGGGGAGCGTCAGGCTTGGCCTTGGAAAAGGGTGCAACACTATAAAGGCAGTCAGTCCCAAAACATTAAAGAAACAAAACAGCCTCCATAAGTATCAGGACAATGACTATATCTGTTTCTCCTGATTTTATAAATGTTTATTTATTCATTGTTACCGAGACCCATTATTGTTGCAAGGAAGTTACAGTCGATTAATTGATTAGTTTGGCTTCCAACTTTCCAAGCACATGCAAAGTCCACCTTACATACGTGTTAAGCTATACTGTTAGAAAATCTTAACAGCCTGGAAACCTCACAGCAATGCAGAAACAAAAAATTATATTTTCCACCCCCGTTACCACCTTTACTACACGAACTTTACTCATTTTTAATCACAGTATTTACACTATTATGAATAACAGATTAGTCATTAAATTATACAAAAACTTTAATAAACTACAAATCCAGGAAATTTTATTTTATATTATCATTGTTTAATACTCTCTGTTCAACTCAAAAACACACTTACAGGTCCATGCAGTACAGGGTGGGGGTCACCTTGACAGATGATTATAGTAAATACTCATCCAGCATCTGGATGGTTTACCTTTAATAGTACTGGTGGGTATGATGGCGTCAGCCGTCCCGCCGTACCCCCCCGACACGATGCTGGTCTCATTGAGATTGGGCCCCGACACCATCACCTGCTGGAGGTCCTGTAGGAAAAATGGAGAGCTGATCACTACCAGGCGCAGAAGCAATGAGCGGAGGGAAGACATGGCAGCTCTTCCGTGACACTCTTCAGCAGACCTGAAGACCATCTCAACACCTTTAAATCAGTGTTTCTCAAACCAGACCCCCGGAGCCCCAGATGGTCTAGGTTTTTGCTCTCTCTTAATTCTCTGGGAATTGGGAGGGAGCAAAAATGTGGACCATCAGGGGGTCTGCGAAGGCTGGTTTGAGAAAGACTACCTTAAATCACTGCATGCTGGTGAGAAGTAATTCACTGGAAGAAATTCTCATTTCAACCCCGTAAAATATTATTTTTTATCATTTACATGATCAAAACATTTGGTTCAAATCTAATTATGTGTACTAACAGTTTTTATATATGGGTATGTCAGGGATGTCAACCTTAGTTACTGAAAGGACAATATTAAAAACCACCAATGAATTTGTTGGTTGCCCATTTATGCAATAATAGCATGACCCAAACTTTGCATTTATTTGGGTGAAATCTGTGCGGTATGTTAACAAGAACATTTACAAACGTGAACTTTGCAGTAAACATTATTCCTGAAAATTCTCTTTTTAGATAAAAATTAACAATGATATATAAAACCTCTTTGAAGATGGAGAACTAACTGAAATGCATCCCCTGGGCTGATGAACTATTATTCACCTGCTTTTATCTGCCAGTCTCCATTGGATCCTACTGTTAAATGGGAAATAGGCTGAGCTCAGTCTCAGGAAATTGAAACAACCAGATTAGAACTGGAATGTTTTGCTGAATGTTATGCTAATTCACTGCTGTTGAACTTGCAGGTGGGGGATGGGTGGGAAGAGGAAAGGCATAGTGATGGTGCACTTATTCATCGTGTGCCATCCGATTATATCATTTTTGGTTTGGAAAGCATAATGAAACAAATGGATACATTTCCTGAAATGGGCGGAACCTAAAATTCCCAAGTAGATGGTTACAGCTGAAGCCGGTTACAGTCAGTCGGCAGTTTGGGAACATTTCGGTTTCCAGAAAAATTATGCCAATACTGGAGAGAGAAAGTAGGCGGTAAGATCACGACTCTCCGTCGGCTCTTTTATTCCGAACTCGGACATGATGTTGGAAACATAACCAACGTGGGAACTCATATGAGATAGTCATCCAAGTTTGTGTACGACTGGAACAAGGCAGAAACAGCCCCTGCAAATCAGTCTGTTTCAGAACTTCAGGTGCTTTCACCAGGATTTTCTGACCAGGTTAAAAAAATAATAATAACAATGATTACAGATGGGTTCATCTCTACAAATTTGTGACCATAATCTGTAGTAAAGAACCTGATATTTATTTAATTACTTTTATGAGTTTATATTTCCATCCATTTTCCAAACCGCTTATCCTACTGGGTCGCGGGGGGTCCAGAGCCTATCCCGGAAGCACTGGGCACGAGGCACATACACTCCTACGAGTTTATATTTGATTTTAAAATTTCTTATATATGTATTTTTACAGTTTACAATGCATCAAACACATTGACAGACAGACCTTTGGTTTACAGCTCTTCCTAATTGTGTGCAAAATCATTTGATGAGCAGTAATGAGTTGTGCGGCAGGCTGGGTGCGGCCAGGGCACACTCACACGCCACGGGCCTTCAGCTTGACATAAGTGCTGTATGCATTTAGTCACATGTACCTGGAAAAAAAAAAAATCACACCACTGACCTACTGAAACCAACTAACGCATCCAAGAGTAAAATAGCTACAGTAACACTTAGGAGGATGATCAACACAAACCTGAGGATTTATATATATGCCTATTGTAAAAAAAAATGCAAGTTATAGTACTATAAGGAATGGAGGGAAAGAAAGTAACAACAGACACAAATAAAGCAGTTACTCCTGAAAAACCGGACATGCCCTATTCATTCAGCAGTGCTGTGTACACAGAAATGCATGCAAAAGTTACAGTACTCATTCAGCTATTGCAGCTGCAAAACAATGCATTAAAAAAAGGAACCTACCGCAAAACAGGACCAACTTAAAACAGAACTGGAATGGTATGAAACTAATTGTCCCTACCTTTGCCAGAAAAAAGGACATTCAAACATCATATATATATATTTTTTTACAATTTCAAATGTGTATTCAACTCTGGTGAATGCATACTAAGTGCAAATTGAAATGTTTGTTATACTAAGCGGGGTGAAATTCAGAGTGACTGGAAGCTTTGATTATATACCGTATACGCTGCCTTTAAAGAATGACTTCCGTCTTCCAAAACTGCTTATGGAGCAGACGGTCACGCTGGGCTTAGAGCCCACGCCAGGTGGGCACAGAGCATGAGGCTGCTAATCCATCAGTCATAAACCTCACAACAGAGACAATTTGTAGAGAGACAGCCTTATACAACTGCTCATAGGTATAAACATGATTCAGTGTTATACTGTCCCCAGAACAGCAGAACCTTGGAACTCGAACGCCTCTCGACTCGACCAACCCGGACGTCGAACAGGTCTGTTGAATTTATTTGACCTGCACCTCGACTGAGATCTTGGAAGTTGACCGCTCCTGCTAAAATTTGTCAAGATGCGTTCAATTCTACCAATTCGGACCTTGAACAGGTCAGCTGAGAAACATCTAGCCACAACCTGACGAAAACATGGAACCTGACTAAACAAAACAGACCTGCTACAATTTGTAAGTATGGAGACGCGTCTCCCCTTCCTAACCCTAACCCTAACCCTAACCCTAACCCTAACCCTCCCCCTCTCCAAGTTTGCCATCAGCTCACTTCAATATAGATGAAGTGCTCATAAATTGTAATTTTTTCATGTTTATTGTTTTTGTATGTGTGTTTTTTCATGGGTGTATTAGTTTTATATTGACTGTTAATGCTCTTTGTCATTAGGAAGGTTTTAATGAGCAATCATTGGGGGTCTGAAACGGATTAAATCAATTTACGTAATTTCTTATGGGGAGACTCGACTTGGATCTCAACCAAATCGCAACTCGACCAGCCTTCTAGAACGAATTGAGTTGTGTTCCAAGGTACTACTGTATATTGAAATGATGAATTTAGTTTTGTGAGAAACTGCATATAAGCTCTCACTCAATGTGTTATTCAGCTATTTAACATTTTCATTTAATACATGCTTTTATCCAAAATGACACAGAATCAGACGGTCCCTGGACCAACTGGGGATTAAGGGCTTTGCTCAAGGACCCAACAGTGAAATCGCTCTGCCATCCCTAGGATTTGAACTGGAAACCTTCCGATTAAGGGCACCGCGTCTTAACCCGCTGTGCCACATATCACTCCCCTTTTAACCAAAAACTAAGCACGCTCTGTCATCTCTACGTCCCAGGGGCATACGGTGGCGTGCAGAGGCTGGCAACACAGAACAATCATTCAGATATAAAGCAGCCTTCAGCCACGATAAGGTGGAGCATCTGTTGCAAGTTCCTGCAGGTCAGCCCCTCCCCATCCCATTTACCAGGACATAGGCAGGTCCACCACACCAGACCTGGGCTGGGCTGTGGCTTGCTAAGATACATTGTACACTCCCTAAAACGCTGGTCACACCTGGACAGTGGCCAACGCATGTGCAGCTCCTCCATCCAGGACAACCCACTGTACCCTCTCTTGCAGAACTATAGGGTCAACAGAATGGAGCTGGCTGGCCAGGTCTTAGCCAATGTGCGAGGAGAGCAAACCAGGCCTACAATCCAGGAAAGCATTTTGTTAATGGGTTAATACAGTAGGTGTGTCCTCTGACAATCTAAAAATTCACAGGCACGAGACAGACAAAGAAAGACATTCTGTAGCCCAATTTAAAACCTGTATATCGAAATTTTACTGCAATACAGCAAAAATGTCAATATTTTGTTAAACCTGATCAAGTAAAATTCTGCGGCCGGTTGCACAAAACACCTTAAGGTTTAATTTCTCCTTAGCGGAGGGATTTATTTACGGGTGTTGTACAGAAAAATCTTAAGGGATTTAATGCATTGAAAGACGTTTTACGGCAGTAGAATTGTACATTATCCATGGAAACACTTTGGTTGCCCTCACGCCTGCTTGTGGTGCCCGTATGGAGTTAATTTTGTCACAAAAGTATTAATCAAAATTTTGAAAACCACAAGCAAATTATTAAGTATCAGGATGAAAACATGTATTCCAAATATCAAAAAAGTCTAATAAAATAATTTTCTCCTTCTTCTCTAAACTTCTAATTTCTAATGCTTTTTTGCTTCCTACGTTTGGTGCTGGTTTAACGGGTGGGCGGGCCTTAGCAGCTTACACGTCTATTGGTCAGCTGGAATTTGAAATGAACATGCCTTTAACCATCTGAGCACGCCCACTCCATGACGCCTCAGAACATCGCAACATGGCGGGTAGCTACAGAGCCAGTTTACAGCATGGAATTGCATATCTTCAGTTCTATAATATTGTACTTTTATTGGGAATCGGTGTATGCAACACATTTCGCAATAAGAAGATTTAAAAAAAAAAAAAAAAAAAACTAAAAATGCCAAAAATCTTGTATTTTGCTTGGTTACTTACGGTTAAGGTTGTCAAAGTTTGAATTAGGGTTCTGCCCATAGAAATGATAAAGATACAAATATATATGTCCGTATCAGCAGGTGAAATTCTCCTCCTTAATTCATCTCCCTGACACACATCAAAAATTTGGACTAGGTGTGCAAAGACTTCTAGTGTGCAAACAGTGGAAAGATTATCTCGTGATCTAAGAGATAACCTGTTTTTATTTGTTTAAAAGCTTGACACTGGGTGTATCTGTCTGTTTCAGTTTAAACGTTGAGAAACTGCCTTCTCAGAATTTCTCTGCCAGGCTAAAAAGATGTCTGGACAATATCAGAGGCTCCCTTCGCCCATCCAAACTGGCACATACCTGGACAATAATCCCCTACCTGGGAAACTGGGATTATCGTTCCTATAGTCGTTGACTTAATTTACCCAACAGAAAGAGCAAAATTCAACTTGACCAAAAGACAATACCGACACAAAGTATGTCATGTGATTTCTCCACTTCAGAACTATACGACTGGACCAATTTCCTCAGTGTTTAGGCTCCATAACACCAAAAAAAACTTCAGACGCATGGAGAAAAGCACATAGAAAGTTGGAAGAAGAAACCAGGAGTGAATTTGGTGGTAGACTCTTTGCATCCCACAATTTACGGCTGTTTGGGGCTCTGTCTGACGGCCATACGGTGCACAGCATGGCCCACAGGCCTACATCATCCAGCCACAAACGTAAAAACAAATAACAAAACAGCTATAATAGCGCTTTATTTCTGCCCACATATCTAGGACTAAACAAGGTGATTTGACAGAAATCAAAGCTTTATGTAACCGAAGTGCACTTCTTTTGACATGTACAGTAATTTCAAATGCGTACTTGTATACCACTTGTGTACAGAAGCCCAAACAGGACTTATTTTTCCTCCTTATTTTCTTCCCCTTATTTCGAGATCACAACTTATTTTTCTCATGATCTCGACATGACAAAAGTTCTCAAGATCATGACATGTGTTCCCTGTGATCTCGACATCATGGAGGCTGTTCCATGAAGCAGGACTACTTGTTGGATTTAAGGTAGTCTGGGCTCAATGGACTTTATGTTTGTTCACTTACATTTAGCTCAGGCTACCTTAAATCCAGAAAATTATCCAGCTAAGCAAGAAATTCTGCTTCGCGGAACCCCCCCCCCCCCCCCCCCAATTTTGTTACTTTTTGTTTTCCTGGTGTCAATTATCTACAAGAGAGCTAGTGAGTTGTAATCATTAGGTTACCTAGCAGTCTGTGATTATATCCTCTTGTTTACGGATCAAATGTTAAAATTCCTTAACAGCTGAATGCTACATGATTGTAATGTTCCTTTTTATTGAAAACTAATTGAAAGCTATGATGTAGCTGTTCTCCTTTTCTTACGTGACAAACACTAATATGGTTACTGTGTAGTGCTGATAGACATGTTGCTATTTCCGCTTGTGCCAGTCCATGATCAAGTCAAATCAAATGCGTTTGTCCATGGTGATGATGTACAGCCAGTTAAGCTGCTAAGCGTGTCGCAATTTGAGAAGTTGTGATCTTCTGTGTATGTGTAACTTTTGTTATCTCGAGATCACAAAATGTCGTGATCTCGATAATAGGAAGAAAAAAATAGCGATGATCTGTGTCCTCTCGGGATTTCCGTACTTATGTGCATCGCTGAATATTATATTACTTAATAACACGTGGTGGGTGAAAGTCCAGATGTAGCTTGTAGTGGGACAGACGGTATGCAGGCCTCCCTGTTACGATTTCGCAAGGCAGTGGTGAAGAGCAGCACTGCTCACCCGCTCCAGGCTAGCATCCTCAGGCAGGCTCCCAGTATCCCCATTGCTGTTGATGGGAATCTCCATAGTGGCTGCTTTACTCATAATGCTGTCCGTCATGGTGGGCTTCCTCACTCGGTCACGCAGATGGGGACGCTACAGGTGGCGAAAATAAGGTGGTGTAAACATCAAACAATGTTCTCATACCATACAGATAGGGTTTCAAACTCCTTCGGGACCCATACTGGGATCGATACTCTTAAAACTACCGACTCTGAATTTACAATTAGGAAACAAAACACGTCACTTAAATTGCATTTAAATACGCCAAATTGACATTAACACTTAACAAGGAGAAATGCACTTAATGAGGAGAAACACAGCAGGAACCGTGTAACTTACTTCCCAGGGATAAAAGCTGCTATTTTAATTTAGATAACAGCAAAGATCGGGTATTACGCTCGCCTCTACAATTATTGCAGTCCCTTTTGCCAAAAAAAACCACACCCAAAGAGGAAGCTCAGAGTAAGCAAGTCTAAAGTAAGGCCACATCATCCTAAGTGTTATCATGTGGAGGCCGAAGACACGCCCACCCACGTCCTCTACGTGCGGCATCAAGACATCCTTCAGCAACCGGCAAACAACATCGATCCCCTTACAAACCAAAGAGACAAAAAGCCATGCACTATTTTAATTCAATTAAAGCCATTCATGAAATCTATTCAGCTCGTTCATTTTTTCCCCCTTAATTTATAATGCAACGTGTCAAATGATCACTGTGGAAAAAGTTACTGTAAACTGATGGAAAAGATTTTTTAAATAAAAGCGCATGCTTTGTACTTCCTGTTGCCTAGTAATTAATCCTCTATCCCGGGTGAGGTTGTAATTGCCAGGATAACAAGGGTGGAAACTAACCCTGGCAACGGGGTCACAGATGGTGATTATGTCAGCGGCCAGGTTGGCATCTTACGCGTACCGGTTTACAGTTTCGGATTCATAGCATGCATGAAACACACCATCTGAGTATGCGGTTTCACGGGGGACACGCAGAGCTTTGGAAAACGCCACCCCCCAACCCCCGTGGTAAATCACGGAAGACTTTGAGACTCCGCTGACAGTGCGCTTGCTCCCGATCCTTGACACCAGGAGGAGTACACCTTGCCAGACTATCAGGGTTGTCCGCCTGCACGAAAAGGCCCATTCTCTGCAATCCTGCTGTGCATCAGTCACCTGCATGACTGCCAGCCAGTCCGGACGATTACTCTCCCCAACATGTTAAATGCATAGCCCATCCGCAACCTATAGACTAATTGCAAAACAATGAATGAAACCCCACATATCGTGTAGCCGTACCTAGCAAGCTAGCTAAACTAGATCATCTGGAAAGATGATCATACCTGTATACAAGGAAAGTCTGACACCTCCGGTAAAGCTTCTTATCTGGCGTATTCCAATGACGTTTCCAGCAAGGGAGAAGGTGACGTGGAATGACAATAAGTCGTTTTATTTCTGCCTGACGTTCACATGACTGGATTACTGCCCTCCCGAGCACCTCTGCTAGTATCTGCTCTCCTCCTCCTCCCCCCATCCAAGACGCAACGTTGAGCGGAACTGACGACATGCTCTGAGCCCCTCTGCCCAGCGCGCTGCAGCTCCGGCATCGCTGGGACCCGAAGTGTTTCCCCCCCAGAAGACACGGTACTGCGATAGGCGCAGCGCAGGAAGACCCAGCGCCAAAGAGCGCAAATAACGGTGCTCATATGGAGATTAAAGGGGGCATTTCGCATTAAGTAAAAAGGGAAGGGAAAAAAAACAATGCCTGGCGTGTTGCCTTTTGTTACTTGGCCAAATATAACGATTTTGTGTTATTTTTGTAGATATTGCTTGAAAAAACGTAAAAACGATTCATAGTGCTTCGTTATTGTAGATGTTACCGCTATTTCAAACGAACGGTGTTTAAACAATGTAAATAAATACATAATGTACATTGACGGATTTTACATTATTCATTTTTAAATGGCCTAATTTCTTATATTGAAAAAAAAGACGAGGGATATCACTGAAAATGATGGTAGAATACAGATGTAAAAACTGTACATGTGAGCCAAGAGGTGGCAGTATAACCCAAGAAAACACCAGGCAGTCTCCGACAGTAATACATCAGTCTGAACAAGAGACCTAAAATTCAATGAGGATATCACAATTATGACATCAGTTTAGGAAAATGCGTAATGTTTTCTGTTTTTTTTGCGCAGTTGATGCAGTCTTTGTTTCTTCATTGTATACATTGTAGTTATAGAGCATGCGCAGTATATATTAACTGTAGAGATATTTTGCACTCTGCATGTTAATAGAGTTTATTTTTTAACATGGTATATTGACAAGCACTGCAAACAGTAGTATTGCACCACTGTAGATGGTGCAGCTGGAGCTATAGGAGTAAATAAAAGCACTGAATTGTAATGAGGCAGACCTTCAGGTTCAGAGTATTGGTTAAACAAAGAAGGTGTGATGAGTATCGACTTGGGTTAAGTTAATAGTCAACTCATTATTCCTTTTTGTTAGCGATTTTCATTAGACTTCTTAAAAATTGATCAAGGACACAGAATGAAGGCCAGTCCTCTATTTGTATTAACTCTCACCACACATGGCATTCCAGCAAACTCTGCACTTTCCAACATGAGTAATTTCTCTTTACTTGAACACAGCCTGTACTGGCACAGGCTAAAAAATGGGCTGCAGTCAGTGTAAGTCAATCTGCTCATTAATATTAATTTGTTTCGGTTGGCTGAGCCGTATTTGCAGCTCAGACTCCCGCCCCCTTCCCAATCTCTATACACATCACAAAACAACAGGCCAAGGGGCTGACAGTAATGAATATTAATGAGAAAATGCAAATAGTCTCTCGTGTCAAAGGTCACTCACAGTTAAATCCCAGCTGAATTTTCTCAAAGCTCTCTGTCTCAAATGTAAACACTGATCCGGGTGTTTCAAGATCTCACACGCTGAAATATCCACTATAGGAAAGGAGTCAGTGGATAACCAATGAACTGGGGGCACTATTGGGAAATGGGAAGCGGTTAGCATACCAATCGAGGGGTGAACAAAGGTACAGTTGTCCAGTGTTTTGTTAAACTTTAAATTAATTGTAGGCCGTGTTGTTGGGAACTGCCAGTTTGGTTGTACTCTGCGGCCTTTTGGAAATCAGATTACACGAAATACGGGAAGCGTCGTCTAAGAGGCAGGACTTTTCAAAGAGCTCTCTGCCCATCTCTGCAGCTGGAAAACTCTCCAGTTACTGGCTCTGAGCAATAGTAGTGACATAAGCTTTGTAACCGAGCTGACCGGGCCCGGGGGGGGCTGGGTATTACAATCTTGGTTCCAGGCAGAAGGCAAGATTTTGGCCTCCTGTTTACTTTTAGCAACAGCAGTGCCAAGAAGAATAAGGAACAATAAGAGGCAGGAATGCCATGAGCCCTGGGTGGGGGGGGGGTCCTGATTTCATTTGTGATTCTGATTTAACCCCTAGTTTGGGCCTGACTCAATGGCATTTATGTAGCACACATATTCAAGTGTCACTTTTTAATTTACTTGCAGAATGATAAATCATCCATCCATACATCCATCCATCTATCTATTTTCTATTTTGTTTTTCTGACATAGGGTTATCTGAACAGGATATGTAGTTTCAGAAAATGGATGGAACTCTCAGAAACATTTTCTGTTGCTGGTCAGTTCACATGTAATCTATATTGTTGACTAAAACAAAATTTGGATGGCAATTATCTAGCACTCTAATGTCACTTTTGCGAACACATCCGGTTAACCTTAACACATAAATTTAACTACTGAAACAAATGCTACGTAAATCCATCCATGTTCCATAAGCAATGCCGAACTGCAGCCAGCTTGGAGCCCAATCCAGCCTGAACAGGGCATGAGCCCCCCCTGGAGAGACACCTGTTCACATAATGGTGAGTTTTTTGTACTGTAGAAACAAACCCACGTTAACACGGTAAAAACATACAAACTCACCACACACACAGAACCAAGGACAGGAATAAAACACTGTTGGTGTGAAACAGCTGTGTCACCCACTGGCCCATCAACCAAACCCACCCCGAGTAAATGAGAGATCTGAAAGGTATAATGAAGGCAGTCACTTTCACACAGGTTTAGAGAATTTCCTGAATTAATCAAGAAGTTAACCTTCACTCATGCATAGGGCCATGCCTAACAATGCAACGGGCCAGATGTCCATTGATTTGGCTCTGATTGGCTGAAAGATCAGATTTAAGTAACTTTGGGAGGGGAGGATTAGTGTTAGGGCATGTTTGGCAGGAGCGTCGGTGGCGAAGACTGCTGAGCTTGCAGAGGGACAGTGGCTAAGGGAACATTAGTGAGGAAGCTGAAGAACAGTAGGAGGCGATTGTAGTGCTTACTCATACATTGTGATGATCATAAGTCTGAGATGCAAAAAACAAGTCGACTTGAAAGTCAATCAGCTTGATCGCAAACGTCAGTCCAAAGTATGAGTCACTAGCTGTGTCAAGCGTGGTCCAAGTACATAGTGTTGAGCCTTATGGTAAAACTGAAGAACGTAAAATTTTTATTGCACTCAAAAAACTCCCTTTTGCCACTAAAGTGAGGTGAAGAAAACAGGCGGCAGTAAAATGAGCAATGGGGGGAGGAGGGGGACGTGGTCACATCCTTCACCCACTTCTCAATGGCTGGAGGAGAACATATAAGGAAAATGCCAAAAACTCATCAGACTGCAGCTCTTATTTTCCACTGTGGAAGCATCCATTCTGATGTGGGGCACATTTTCCCACCATGGTTTTTAATCAGCTTCACCCTTTGAAGGTCAGAGTAACTAGCTGTAGATGCAAAACTATTACAAGTCAATGCATTCGTCCTGTACTGAAACATTTCTGTCCCAATGGGGCTGGAATCTTCCAGGATGACAATTCCATCAGCCAGAGGACACGAGTGCTCAATCAATGGGTTGATGAGAATGAAAAATATGTTAACCAAATGCTATGGCCATTGCCATTCACCTGATTTAATACTTATGAGAGATTCTGGAGCAGTACCTTAAATTCAGTTTTTCACCAACATCAAAAAAGCACCCGGGTACTTCAGTTCCACACAATTGCACAATCAATCCTACATACAATTAAGCAGTTCTGCCACCCAATGCTCTATTAAAACATTTAAAAATGTTTCTCATAAGAGAGTTTGTGCTGGAAGTCTCGAAATTGAATAGCTGTCATCCAATAAATAAAAAAAGTCAACATAATGAAACAACAATGCATCGCAGCTTTCTGCATATGGGGCTGTGTAGCTGCAGACTAGTCAGATCATCCATGCTGACCCATCCATTGCGGAAAGTGCCTACAATGGACATATCAGAATCAGAACTGGACCGTGGAGCAACGGAATAAGGTGGCCTGGTGTGATGAGTTATGTTTTCTGTTCCGTCATATTTGGGCACCAGGATGCACTATGGGAAGAAAGAAAGAGACAATGTCCTGCTGGGAAGCCTTGGGTCCTGGCATTCATATGGGTGTTGCTTTGACACGTAGCACCTACCTAAACATTGTTGCAGGCCAAGTCCACCCCTTCATGGCAACAGTATTCCCCCATGTCAGCGCTCTCTCTCAGCAGGATAATGCCCCCTGCTGCAGTGCAAAAATTATTCAGGAACATGAAAAAAAAGTTGAAAGTGTTGACTTGACCTCTAAATTCCCCCAATCTCAATCCGAATCGAGCATCTGTGAGATGTGCTGGACAAACACGGCTGATCCATGGAGGCCCCACCTCACTGCTTACAGGGCTTAAAGGACCTGCAGCTAAAGTCTTAGTGCCAGATACCACAGGACACCTTCAGAGGTCTTGTAGAATCCAGGCCTTGACAGGTTAGAGCTGGTTTGATGGCACAAGGGGGACCTACGCGATACTAGGCAGGTGGTTTCAATGTTATGGCTGATCGATATATGACTGTAACTTGTATCTCCTAAATCTTCACCCATGTATGTCCTGTACAAAATCTTGCAAAATGATGGATAATTACGCAGCTGCTGGGAACACGTAAAGCTCAGCTCTTCCAAGAGCTTGATTTGGCACTCCGCCTCCATCCAGGTCTTAATTCCTCATTCCCACACAGTTCTAACAAAAGTGGGGACGCTCTCCAGTTAGCTTAGTAAAAGCAAGTCCATTTGGCTTGAATAGTTAAATTATTCAACACTGTTCAAAGATTGACCTTGGATTTCATGTTACTGTCTCTTTAATGTTACAAACATTAATATTATCTGCAGCCTGGTAGCAGTGGCTGATTATGTATCTCTTAGTACATTAGGACACCAGGATGACCCTATCAAGTTCTTGCGTACAATAGCCCTATATAATGTATGTTTGCTTGACTTCCAGTAGTAAATGCATATATGAATAAATCAGTTATTTTCGTGGTAAGCCAGCCGACCATGTTACCCAATGACAAATTGACAAAGTGTGTTTTCACTTAACATTTGACGAGAGCAACAGACATAACATCCTTTCACCTAGAACCGCTGACCTCTGCATTATCCGCAGACAAACGATTCAGCTATTCCTTCAGCTTAGATTATAAAACCAGTTGTTTTTCTTCCCTTGGAGCGTGGAAAAAAGAAATAATAAAAATCATCGACTACTTGCATAAACAGACAACAACAGATTGGCGTTTGGCATCGACCCTGGTCTGTGCACGTAAGTACACACACAGAGTGGCCACTTTATTAGGCACACCTGCTCATCTGCGCCAATAGCTTGCTCCTACAAACTGAGAATCACGTGGTTACGGTTCAGGAAGTTTAGCTGCACATACACTATATGAATGTATATCTTAATTTGGTGTCATGATGTACATGTTTTTGTATATGTGTATATTTATGTTTTGTATATGTACACACATATGTGCACAAACCAGGGTTATTTTCATTAAAAAAGTATAAGAACACATGAACCAAAACTAATTGAAAACTATGAATATGGCTTACAAAACTAACAAATAAACAGCGCCAGGTACTGTAACTTTTTTAAAGTACTATTTACCTTAACTAATAATCTGCTTATCTTTCCTCCATTGTGGGAATCATTCAAGGAAACGTCATACAGTATAATACCCTTAGATGATAAATGATAAAACTAACCCAAACTAAAAGACAACTCTGAAGACTAACTAAACCAGAATTGGATTTCAAATTGAAAATAATATCATTTAAAAAAATCAAAACTATACTAACACTCATTTGGCGTTTGATATTTGTATGGCATAATCACTATACTTAGATCCTAACCAAACGAAACTGATATTAGTCATATCTTATGTTCGGTATTAAAGGCAAGAATCACATCGGGTCGGATGCCCCATCAGCTACATACGTCACGGGTGTGTGAATCACAAAGCCACACTTAACAGTTAGCATGTGACTCAGCATCCCGGAGCTTTATCAAAGAATCCCCAGCAAAATGATAGAAGGCAAGAGAAACCACATCGCTGGGCCTGCATTATATCTATTGCCAGAAACCTGGTCATAATTTAGTCCCATTGTGTTCTTTCACACGCACAAACATTAAGGCGGAAAAAAAACTAAATTACACTTCAC
The DNA here is from genome assembly GCF_023856365.1 of Brienomyrus brachyistius. Taxonomy (NCBI): domain Eukaryota; kingdom Metazoa; phylum Chordata; class Actinopteri; order Osteoglossiformes; family Mormyridae; genus Brienomyrus; species Brienomyrus brachyistius. The sequence continues at coordinate 13,730,820 of NC_064549.1, forward strand.
TCTAAAGCTTAGAACAAATGTACTGTAATACTTTGCATCTATTTATTTTAGCCAAAGTTTATCCGGTACAGTACCCTTGTTATCCACTGGGATCCGTTCCTGGACACCCCGTGCATGACAAAATCCGCGGATGCCCAAGTCCCCTATATAAAATGGCATAGTATTTGCATATAACCTACGCACATCCTCCCATGGACTTTAAGTAATCTCTAGATTGCTTATAACATCTAATACAATGTAAATGATACGTAGTACAAATGATACGCTCAGTACAGACGCAGCCATCATAGAAAGAAAGTGAATATAAATGATTTCTCCCTTTTTACCTACAAAGCACTTCATTCACGTGAGTTCAGCGTAGAGCTCGGCGCGCGGCAAAGTTTTGCTTTTATGAACTTTCAGGAGTTATTATTATTTTTTATATATTTTCGATCCACAGTTGTTTGAATCCGCAGACGCGGTAAGTTGACTGTAGTTTAAAATATGCTTTGACACATCCATTTTCCATGAATGCTTCACCAGTACAGGGTCTTACATACACATTAAACAGGATTTGATTTCTGGGTTTTGAAACTGCAACCCAGTGGTTACAAGCCCTGTAATCTACTTGTTGGGCTCCGTTATGAATGTACAGCCCACTTTGCGTGCAGGAGCACCAGATCTACGGTTCGAGCTTTCCAGACCCCATAGAGTTTGTGTCCCACTCCTGTCTCGAGGAGTGCAATACCTCTGTCTCTCACGACCAACCCCTGATATTCAATAAACGTTCCGTTCTCTTTTATTTTTCCAGTGGTCAGTAAATGCATTTCCAGATGTTGGCTGGCTAGGCGTCCTCATACGGTGCGTGCCGCGTGTCCCTGCGTGATAATCGGTACCCCGCAGTGGAAAGTAAGATGGGAGATTAACGCGACGGTGCCCCGTATTCCTGATTTCTCTCTGGTGACATCATTGCTCTCAGCGAAAACAACTGCAAACACAGCTTAGTGTTTACGGTGTATCGCGCATGGGCACGATCCTTTAAAGTCCCTCGTTATTCTTGCTTTAGAATGTGCGATTTCAAACAAGCTGTCAAAACATTTTTCTGTTAGTAGTTTAATCAGTACCCGATCCAAGTACTCAGTAATCAATCATAATTATGCATAGGGTATACACATCAAACCTGACATTTATTTTTGTTTATAAGAAGACAGAAAATAGTGTAAGCAATAAAAATTGAAACCTATGATCCATTTCTTTTTGTCCCCACCATATTTATTCAATTTATATGATTTTTAAAATCAAATTTCATCAAGTTTGTGGTGATTTAAAGTACCCTCGCTTTTCATGTCACATGGAATTGCCTAAATAGGAATTAAAGAGGAAAATCTCATTGTGGAGAGGAGTGAAGAAGAACAGAGAATGTGCCAGTAGCTGCCTTGCAGCAAATGAGAACATCTGCGACGAGTGAGTCCGTGATAGTGAGTGCCGGTTGTGATGTGACCCATAAACTTCCTGATGAGGGGCCGCTGCCGAGAAGACATGGTGACTGTTAAGGGTGTGGCCGCCTCCGTCCCACCACCGTGCCACGCCGGCTGGTCCTTGAACATCAGCCGGCTGGACTTCAGAACGGCTGGGGAATGTGATGACATCACCTTGGGGTCATCATACGCAACATCCTGCAATCACTCGGAGCTGAGTCAGACGGCGAGGCTCGATGGCAGCCAGGAGCTGAGAGATGCGATCACTGTCAAGCTTAGTGGGATGCAGCAATGGATTCACATACTTCTTTTGGAAGGTGTGCATGTCTCCTTTTTACTGACAATATCAAAGAGAACATAAAAGAATGAGGTATTGCAAGCATCTTACATCAAGTGTCTAAATGGACGTGCTGTTCAATGAGAAGCTTTGGGTTAAACACCATCAATATTTACACAACAGGCAACTTTTACGTTTCCAGTGATGTGGGTTCAAATTACATAGACACTCAGATCTTTCAAGTTGAGGATAAAACATAGGTCAAGGACAAAGGCTGTCATCCTAGGACTCGACCCCCATTATATCAGTGCTTTTACCAGCTCCCAGCAGTCCCAGCTGCCCTCCCCCAGACACGCTGGGTCATTGTAGTGGTCATACAGCCAGGGACAGGAGTAATTTGGGAGCTACCAGAAGTTGAAGGGTTGCAATCCATGGCGCCATCCCCAAGATGCTTGTTCTCTCAAGAGCAGGAGAGGACATTTTCACGAAGCGTCTGGGGAACTGATACCTCGAGCTATCCTGCATCATCTTTGATGGTTTCATCATCTCCATCCATCCATCCATGAATGACAATCTTCTCTGAACAGTTTAGTCCTATTTTTGTGTGGCACACAAATATTAACTAAATAAACACAACACACTGCCGTATCTAACGCAGTTAGTTACAGACAGTTTGGAAAAGGCACAGGAATTAGCTCTTGCAGAAACGCAGATAAGCCTCCTTAACACTTATTGTGGTAAAATCACCAACTCCACCAGTGAACATCTGACCCTCTTGTAGGCAAATCATATATTAGATTTGATAAATACAGACACGCTTCACTTAACCACCTGTCACCCTTTCTCTGCCTCAGTCTCGTTCCCACAATCGCTCAGCATTCTCCACACTAGTGTTCGCAATCTCCAGGGCTACATATTTAGTCTATAGATTTGTATAGTACTTTGTTGTGCACCTCATAGTATAAGATGTACGGCAAACTAAATAAAAACTATTATCTGTTACACATGTAAACATTTATAAATATAATAAAAATGTTATAAATGGTGCAAAGGTGACCTTAAAACAATATTTAAAGATAGTTGATACAAACCCACTACCAGTAGCCTACAACATACTTGAATATCGGTAAGGGGAGGTTCCTTGCTTATCGACCAATTTGCTTAATGACCTAGTTGTTGGAGCAGAACTTGGTTCTTTAGTGAGGAGTGTCTGTATTGTATTAAATGAATGTGGATTGAGGATTGACCACAAGTTCTCAATGGGATGAAGATCTGGGGAATTTCCTGGCCATGGACCCAAAATGTCAATGTTTTGTTCCCAGAGCCACTTAGATATCACTTTTGTCTTATGGCCCGGTGCTCCATCATGCTGGAAAAGGCTTTGTTCATCACCACATTGGTTTTGGATGGTCGGGAGAAGTTGCTCTCGGAGGATGTTTTGGTACCATTCTTTATTAATGGCTGTGTTCTTAGGCAAAATTGTGAGTGAGCCCACTGCCTTGGCTGAGATGCAACCCCACACATGGATGGTCTCAGGATGCTTTACTGTTGGCATGACACAGGACTGATGGTAGCGTTCACCTTTTCTTCTGTGGTCAATCTTTTTTCCTGGGTACCCCAAACAACCGGAAAGGGGATTCATCAGAGAAAATGACTTTACCCCAGTCCCCAGCAGTCTACTCCCTGTACCTTTTGTAGAATATCAGTCTGTCCATGATGTTTTTCTTGGAAATAAGTGGCTTCTTTGCTGCACGTCTTGACACCAGACCATCCTCTAAAAGTCTTTACCTCACTGTGCGTGCAGATGCACTCACACCTGCCTGCTGCCATTCCTGAGTAAGCTCTGCACTGGTGGTGCCCCGATCCCACAGCTGAATCAACTTTAGGAGGAGGATCCTGCTGGAATTTCTTGGGTGCCCTGAAGCCTTCTTCACAACAATTGAACGTCTCTCCTTGAAGTTCTTGATAATCTGGTAAATGGTTGATTTAGCAGCAATATCCTTGCCTGTGAAGCCCTTTTTGTGCAAAGCAATGATGACTGCATGTGTTTCCTTGCAGGTCACCATGGTTAATAGAGGAAGAACAATGATTTCAAGCATCACCCTCCTTTTAAAGCATCCAGTCTGCTAACTCATTCAGCATGACACTGATCTCCAGCCTTGTTTTCATCAACACTCTCACCTGAGTTAATGAGTGAATCACTGGAATGATGTCAGCAGATCCTTTTGTGGCAAGGCTGAGATGCAGTAGAAATGGGGTTTTTCATTTTCATAGCAAAGAGGGACTTTGCAATTAATTGCAGTTCATCGGATCATGGAGTATATGCAAATTGCCATCATAAAAACTGAGACAGAAGACTGTGAAAATTAATATTTGTGTCATTCTCAAAACTTTTGGACACGGCTGTAGGCTGGTTGCCTTACCAGAATGTGTCATCTGTGATGCATGGTAGTATGGATTTAGCATTGATCTCTCATGCTATTGGGTCCACTCTGTAACCGGGTCTTCTGTAGACCATACTGGGGAGCTGCTAGAATCACTACGATGCTGGAAAGTGAGAATCTGAATCAACCCCAATCCAGATGGGATACTTCACCTCATTTACCCCTGAAATGCATCCCAGCTTCAGCCGGGGAAGGTCAGAGATGCATACTCTGGAAGCCATTTCCAACCAGACCTTCATGTTTCATGACTGAACGGCAATGCTAAGGAAAACTTCGACGCAACATGAGCCACGTCTCGGCTGAGAAGCACAAACAAATAAAATATATATCAGGGATCACAGCTGCTTCTTCTCTCTCTCTCTCTCCCCCCCGGTTCCCTAACCCCCATCGGCCACCCTCAGCAAAAATAAGCAGCAATTCAGGAGTCATAAAATCAATGGGGGGTGTGTGTGTGGGGGGGGGCTGTTTGTTTTCTTACTCAACTATTAAAGTGTTTTCTAACTGCCGTGTTGAACATGCTACCTGTGGTTGGCAGGGCTGACCTGTCCACATGGGGTGGGGTATGGCAGCCGTCATGTGTTTATGCTGCTGTTCCCACCTCACATCCCTGGCCATATTTTTAATTTACAGCACTCTGGAAAGTCACGCAGCCCAAACCGAGCCCCGAGCTGACATGGAGCCTGGCCCACAAACACTCTGCACATGTGCTCCACAAACAGTGAGACGCACGCACACTACTGGTCATTCCTCTGCTGAGGAAGCCATGACGACCATAACCTCTTACAGATCCCCATGCAGGAGGGAGCTTTGCCTTCGGAGAGATTAACAACAGCGACTGGGGACACTGGGAAACTCCTGGATATTTCTCTCTAGCAAAGTCAGTCAATAAACTGGATATAATCTATATTAAGCTGCGGGGTTCAGATTTGCACAGTTATAGATTTGCGATCAGTTTTTCAAGTCATGAGGGAGTGTTTCGAATATGGCACTGTGAGGGGGGTGTGGTGGGGGGGGGTGAGCTAGAGATAATCCTGGGGCAGAGCAAAGGCGTTTACTTTCCTCTGCCTTATCAGTCAAATAAGACTGAATTATATTTTTCTCTCAAGGCCAGAAAAAAGAACCCAGACCCTACAGGCTGATCAGTGCTGGTAGAAGCCCATGTGGAGCCCTAGGCAAGCCGTACCACCAGCGCCCCCTGCCTGAGACAAAGTGAAAATAGTTCGCTAATCCGGTGGGCGTCTAAGTCACGTAATAGGATGGCTGCCTATGACATGTAATAGGATGGCTGCCTATGTCACCTAATAGGATGGCGGCCTATGTCACGTAATAGGATGGCTGCCTATGTCATCTAACAGGATGGCTGCCTATGTCATCTAACAGGATGGCTGCCTATGTCACGTAATAGGATGGCTGCCTATGTCATCTAACAGGATGGCTGCCTATGTCACGTAATAGGATGGCTGCCTATGTCACCTAATAGGATGGCTGCCTATGTCACGTAATAGGATGGCTGCCTATGTTACCTAATAGGATGGCTGCCTATGTCACGTAATAGGATGGCTGCCTATGTCACCTAATAGGATGGCTGCCTATGTCACGTAATAAGATGGCTGCCTATGTCACCTAACAGGATGGCTGCCTATGTCACCTAACAGGATGGCTGCCTATGTCACGTAATAGGATGGCTGCCTATGTCAATATAACAGGATGGCTGCCTATGTCACGTAATAGGATGGCTGCCTATGTCATCTAACAGGATGGCTGCCTATGTCACCTAATAGGATGGCTGCCTATGTCACGTAATAGGATGGTTGCCTATGTCACCTAATAGGATGGCTGCCTATGTCACCTAATAGGATCGCTGCCTATGTCACCTAACAGGATGGCTGCCTATGTTACCTAACAGGATGGCTGCCTATGTCACCTAACAGGATGGCTGCCTATGTCACGTAATAGGATGGCTGCCTATGTCACCTAACAGGATGGCTGCCTATGTCACCTAATAGGATGGCTGCATATGTCACCTAATAGGATGGCTGCATATGTCACCTAATAGGATGGCTGCCTATGTCACCTAACAGGATGGCTGCCTATGTCACCTAACAGGATGGCTGCATATGTCAGCCATAGCCACTGTAGCCCTTTCCATGACCCTATGCCAGTTTTGTTTCCCTGAGTGTTCCTCTTGGGCTGACGCCAAAGCAGCTGTCTCCTGTTTACCATTCTCGTTGGCCATCTCCAAACAAAATCCTCATTCCTTATTCCAGTCCCCGTGTCACATAGTTCTGTCCAGCTAAAAAACATTGGTGAGAACGGATGTGCAGATTGTGAGACAGTGGCATTCAGATAATAGTTCAGATCCGCATTCTCACAGAATTATGAGTCCAATTTTTCATCACGCAAATTTCACATGACATTGTCGCTGTGCATGAACGGATCACAACTGTTGGAAAAGCAAATGAGTAATCAATACGTACATCGATTCAAACCAAAAGGAAATCAGTGTTTTTCAAAACTTCAGGCACAATTTGGCTATACTATAAACCGTAAAGCGATTCACAATTGCTTAAATTGATTAAATTCTGCTACATAAAGAATGTAAAGAATGGTGAGGACTCTCCACAGCTGGGTCACTTGGTGGTGCTACAGCAAAACATATTCTGTAGTGTCACTCTGCTAGCCACTCCAATGGCCTGACTCCCTACTGTACATTGCTGCCCAGAACTGGTGATAAAAATAAAAGTAAATTTCTGTTTAGTCATAGGTGCCCAGTTTTATAGTTGGGGTCTATTCTTGATAGAATGACTCGTGCTAAACAACATGCTGCACAAGACAATTTTTATCAGGAGAGAACAGTATAGCATGTGTTGGGAGGTTAGGTATTGACATTAGGGAAATGGTTTTTTAACCAGCCACAAAACAACAGATATCTACATTTGCCACCTGATAACTACCAAATGGCAAATTTGAAAACGAAAATGTGAATCATTCAACACAGCACGTGCAACATTTATAGAGTACAACTTCATAACATTTACATGACTGTAGTAATATAGTTTAGTTTTGTTGTTCAAAATAATTGTCCTAAGAATGTGCCCACATAGACTAATTTGAGAAGAAGGAACATTTATTTCTCAACAGAGTCAGATGATTTCTGCATAATCCTAGCAAATGTATGGTAAGCTATGCAAAAGGCCGCAGGCAGTGTGTGGCTTGGGGGGGCTTAGGTGGGGGGTTGCCATAGGTGACACGTGACGGGGGTAGACAGGCGCTGTTACTGATTCTGCCTCAGAGAATGGCTACTATCCTTGGCGTCTGAGCAATCAGCTGAGGGTCACTTATTTCAATAAGTTGTTTTGTTGAATGTGTCCTGCTTCATTAGACTTTCATGAGGGTCAGGCAATCTCTAAACTCCATCACGTCAGTTTGAAGCTGAGGTTTCATTTAGATAAATCACTTTCTTATACAAATAACAACCTTACAAGGTATATTCTGCCAACCTTGTCAATGACTGGACATTTGAGAGGTAAAGCTTAAAAATACAGTTTACTAAGTTAACGAAGGATGAGAATCCAGAATAGCGAATTCATAGCATTGTGGTTTCAAAGGTGAGATGCTTGTGAATGGTCATGCAAAGTCTGGGAGGTGCCTCCACCCTGCTGGCAACTTCCTCGTAAGTACTTGAATGGTGCTCAGATTTTTGGGGTACTCAGATCTTGCTCCTTTCTGTGTGCACGAGTGCCCCCCTCCCGAGAAACCACGCAAACCGTGCCCCCAGAGTTCCAGAAGCTAAGGGTTTTTTAGCCAGCGTGACTCGCAGGCAGAATGCTGTCCAAAGAAAGCTGTTCATTTCTGCATGGAATGTATTTCAGAATAACAACCTACATATAATCTTCCCCCACAGGAGGGAAGACATCGGGGGGGGGGGGGGGGCTCTAGTGTACCGTCTTCTGCTGGAAATGGAAGCAGAGCTTGAGAATACTTCCCTTGAGATGGTCAGCACCTGTGATACCCCCCGCCCCCCCAGACCAGCCAGATGGGATGAGGTATGTACACCACAAACAGGATTTTGATTAATTTCCCCCTGCCCTGAGCTCTGAGCAGAGGTCACTTCATTCCTGCTAGACAGTCTCCCAGCCACAGGAGGGCGATGTAGGATTCTATCACAAATTGTCCACCTCGTGATTTACTGTCTAATTGCCTCAGTGTGAATAATTTGTTGCCCTGTGCCATGCCTCCTGCCTCAGTTACCCTTTGAATGATTGCCAAAATCCAATAAAAATGAAAAACTAACATTTCTGGGAGGAATGAATAGTTTGTGGGCCAGTCCCTAAAAGACCCTGCCAAAACAATCAAGAAATAAGGAAACGAAAGGTTATGGCAAAACATAAACTGCAAAAAAGTATGAAAGGCGAATTGAGTCGTTTCAGTAGGAGCCCATTTCCAGACAGCTATGCTGCGTTTTATGGCATTCGTCGGAACACAAGTACATAAGTGATCCGAAATGAGCTATTATTTTATTGGCCTGAATACCATCTGTGATCATCCGGCCATTATTTAGGTCATAAACGGGAAGTAAAGATGCTGAGATGGGGTGGAGAGAGCATATGGCTCATATTACTAACTAACAAGGCAAATAAAAAAATGAGTAGGAGAGGATTCAGAAAGCGTCTCGCCCCATGAGGAAGCAGAGAGCATGCTGGGCGTGTTCATTACAGTTCCGGTTTTCTTCTAGTTGTTCCCAGTCCCTGCATGTCTGAACAGCCCCCACCCCTGACCCCCCACCACAAAAGCCAATGTCCTTCTCCATGTCCTGCTTCACAGGAAGTTACATGAACATAACCCTGACAGCCCCCCCCCCTCCACACACACATGTGTATCTTCCCTTCTCCTTCTCTTCCTTTTGGTTGGAGCTTGGTTAAGTAAATGAACACCCACCCCCATTACCTCCTGGAGATCAATGCGTAAAACAAGCACAGCATCAAACAGAGATGTGTGACTCCTTGTGTCTCCCAGCTGGATCTCGTAGGCCTTCGGACTGACTTGTGGTAAACTCCGGAATTTCAGCACGGTTCCATGAAGCTCTGCTTCCGAGTGTTGGCTCGCCAACAGACTCTCGGTTTCCGGGGTACTGTCTGCCGTTAGTGCTGGACGACCTTGAGAGTGGAGCAGAGCTGAATGTCTGTGAGCTCCGGTCTGTCGCTCTAAGCGTAGCCCCGCTCATCTTCTGCTCCTCGGTCGGAGTGGCGGAACGCTAATGAAAATATTCTTTCCACTCCCCCAGCCCTTAAATCTTTAACATGCTACAAGTTGAGGAGGAACCTCCACAAGGACACTTATTAAAAATTTCAGTTCTTTGCACATTTATTTTATTTAGCACTGAAAACATGCTTGCTGTAATATCCATCCATCATCCATATCTGCTTACCCAGGACAGGGTCACTGAGAGCCTGGACCCTATAGCAGGAGCAGGAGGCAGGGGACACGCTGGGTGGGATGCCAGTCCATCATAGGGCAGACACTTACTTATCATCCAGAGAAATGAACACGTTCTTCATCTTTGTATGCCTTTGAAAGTGAATACTGCAAATTCATTTTGATCAACACGTCTATGATCTTGTTTAATGGCAACTTTAAGCTACATAGCATGCAGTGCCTAAGTGCAGATGTTAAGTTGTAAAGCAGCGATGTTTTGAATAAGGTGACGGTCATATTAGCAGAGAGAGACATTCGAGGTCATTATAAGATGCCATAGTATCTGCACTTCAGAGAGGTATTCTAATATTCGCCCCATCGAAACAATGCAGGGTGAGAAAACCATTTCTACAGCCTGTTGCCATGGAAATAAACCCTAACCAGGATCTTAGAGTTACCATGGCTTTTGGCAACCCCCCCAGCAGCACCAGTATGCACCACTAAAAAACCAAACATAGCGCCATGAAATAAGGAAACATACAAACCTTTAGACCAGTGGTCATACACAAACACACACACACACACACACACACAGACACAGAGTGGTGTAATCATATCTTTTTGGGGACCGCTCATTCATTTCTATGGGAAAAATGTTAATGCTACCTATGACAACCTTAACCCCTATGCAGCACTAACCATAACCATAAGCAACCAAACAAAGTTCTAGAGTTTTTGCATTTTTAGTTTTCTCATTGGAGTCACGGATTTTTATAAAATAGAATTTTCCCATATGGGGACCAGGAAACTGGTCCTCATAAGGGAAAAAAAGAGTATTCATCATGTTGTGGGGACATCTCCGGTGCCCCCCCTACCTTCCTGAGATAGCCAGTAGGGCCCTTTGTGACCCTGTACTCTGTAAGCATGGATGGATGACATATTATTTGCTATCCAGTCCACAGAGCGTATGACTATCCTCTGTGTAAGGATTGGTTTTTCCGAAGCTAATCAACGCAGTTACTGTACTTCACTGAATGACCAGTTTGAAGGTATTAAAAATGAATTCCTTGCTTGTTGGGCCGCGTGTCTGATTTACTGGAAACAACGTCTGCTGGGCAAAGCAAAGGCGGTAACAGGCAGCCCTTTCTGAATGGGGCGGGGGGTTCTGGTAGGTGTTCAGTTCTGAAGTGTAGAGGGGCTTTAACTGGAGAGCACTTAAAGCATTTAAAATGGGTGGGTGGTGGCGGGGAGTCAATTTCCCCTGGAGTGAAGCTGGAACTGGGCGGAGCAGAATGCCAAAGAGTAGCTACATGCGTATGTATGCAGCAAACATTCCATGTACTGCTCTTATTTTTTGCTCTTTTCTTTGGGGGAATAATTACAGGAATATGCCCAAAACTGTCGTAGGTAAAGGCCTTTTTAGTGTTGGGGAGCCATGGCCACTAATCTGACCCCCCCCCCCCAACCTCACCTCCTCATTCTTCCTGAGCTAAGCACAAACAAGCTAACAAAAGCACAATTCAGTAATCTGTGGCTTTAGAGAATAAAGCACTGATGCCACGTGTGTGATTGCCTGGGTACAGAAGAGGCCCCTTGTTCTTACTCAGTTGACCACGCCCCATCCGGCCACACCTCCAGGGCGAGATATAGTGACAAGGGGCATTAGAATGGTGAAAATCCCACATGGGGTCTGTCACCTTCATCCAGCTGATGGAGGGCTTCGACTTCTCTACAAAGACTGCCAGTAAACCATGGTGCTGAATAACCTGCTGCACACCAGCCATGAGAGTGCGGATAGGAGTGCATGTTTCACTCCCCCCATGTCCCATCACCCCGGCCTTCATTTGTCCCCAATTTCTAAGGATCTCCCTTCTGTTCCTTTTCCCTCAGCTCCATTTATTGCGAGAAGGTGAAGAGCCAGCTGGGTCCATCTGAAGGGAATCTCTCCCCCCGGAACGATCCTGCGTATTAAACTCCCCGGCAGGACACTTTAATGGAAATGTCTGGTCCTGGCAATTGAACCATGTGCCTTTTCCTCTTTCTGTCACGCAGCCTGGATTAATATTATGTGCTGCTGTTGAATTTGGCATCGGGAAATCCGGAAGATGAATGCGGGATGGAGAGAAATGACACCATAGATATCTTAATCTCTTTTTTTCTCTGCTGAGAAAGGTTTTGCTTTTCGCTCCGTCTTTCTATACCGTTTTATAAACACAGAATCCTTTTCCTTAATGTACAACGATTACAGTCAAATTTGGAAGAAGCATCTCATTGCAACTATCATTGTTTAATTCATTGTGACGTTCCGAATCATTAAAGAAGGATAACTGCGGATTTAAACCTTGCTGACATTTTCAAGCATTACGTAACTGTTGCAAAAGCTGCTCTGTACCGTAAGTCTCGAACGTGCAAAAGAGAACCAGCATTCCTGGGACCTTGAGTTATATCCTCTCAGCTTTTAATGCCCCCTTAGAGCAAAGTCTCCCATCACGTGGCTAGAGACTCAGAACCCTTGGCAGATGCCCTCAGCGAAATCCCTCGCATATGTTCACGCACCGTGCCTGTAAGTTCAGGCCAAATGTTAGGTTCTCAGAAGTCCAGTGCTAAAGCGCTAACTGCCACAGGAGACATTTCTCCACTCAAAAGGATTCAAAAATAACCTAGTAACTTAACTTTCTGATTTCTGCGCACGTTATTTTTGAACAACTTTTAACTACTTTTAAAAGTCCTGTGAGCATGTAAATTGGGAGGTTTTCGAGAAAAGCTAAAAGCATCACACCCTAGTACTCAAACTTGGGTTAAGTCATGCTACTATAGTCGCTGGATACCTAGTGAGAGTGAGAGGCAGCAGGGCCTGACTGGCATTACTTGTCCTGGGGGATGAAAAGGCTTTGTGAGACCTCCAGCTTGCCACCATGCAAACGTAGCCTGGGGACACGTGTGGGGATTGAGGATTACTGCGCTCCCAGCCTGAAATCGGGGGCCGTTTTGCATGTCGGAATTCTGTGCTTCGCAAGGTAAAACATAGCCTTAGCTTTAACTGACCACCGCTTTTTTAACAGTGGTGGACAATCTCTACTCTTATTGGACAATATAGCGACATTCTAAAAATGCCGAATTATGAAAGGACAACTGCAGACCAATGAAACCTGTAAAATAGGTGGGATTGATTAATACAGAAAAATTACTCTTCTAAATAAAAAATTTAAATGGTGCCTTTTCTCAGTTTATCTTCTGAAGTCTTATTTTAGACTTCTCAAGTCTCTTATTACCTCAGCTAAAATAGTGCTGGAATCTCCTAGAGAAAATTCAGTGCTTAAAATAATCAAAGTACCAGAAGAAAATATACTAACATACTGTACTGAACGAACATGAAAAGCTGCAAAAGTCCCCAGATTTTGGATCCAAAGTCTCCTTAAGCTGTATTGATTCCAAGTAGGTCAATGAGTACAGCAATGGGAAAAAATGTCCAGAAAATAATCAGCTCATTTTTTTAAATAGAGCTTTTCAGATGCATGTTTTTTTTTTTAACTGTTTTCAGGCTGTTTTCGAATGAGCTGTGCTTTCGTGCCTGTGGTTTGGAGGAAAGCATGGATCCTGACATCGGTCTTGGTCACCTCCGAGAAAGGCGTGTGCTGAATATCACAATAAAGCGTCCTGACTCCTCTGACTCAGTTCCTGCATTGATTCAGCGCTCAGGATCAGTCATTGCGGTTTGCTGTGTCACATGATACAAAGCACAGCAACATACAATCAGACAGGAAACACCTCTTTGTCAAAATTTAGCAAAGGTCTGGAGCCGGAGCCATCACGGGTGTTTCTTGTTCTCGGTTCTCTGCCAGCATGTCTTGAGTTTTCTCATCTGAGAACCTCAAGTGGACTAATTCTGCCCCTTATTTCCCCCATCCAGAGGAAACCTGAAGGTCTGGGATTTCAGGGACATAAAATCGGTCCCGGTGAGGCCTGGAATCAAAATCCCATCTAGAGAGACCTCTTGGGAAATCAGTTTTGCAAGGGCCCATCGTGAAGAAGAAAGGCAATCAATCAGCCAGCCGCTGGGCGGCATCTTGGATGTGGTCCTATGAGAGGATGCGAGCAAATCCCTGCTGAAGAGAAACATTGAGGGCAGGTCCATCATTTCTGTCAAGGGAGCCCGGCCTGTGCCAGGGGGGCCTCAGGGAGTGATCACTCTGCCCTGCCGCGGGGATTCTGGGGGAAGCTGGTTCAGTCCGGTTCAGCTGTAGCCTGCAAGATTAAGAGATACTATTTTGTAAATATCAGCTGTGTAGGAACCTCTCAACACACATCAGGACGTATTTGGACACGGTTGCAGATTCCATCAGACGAGGCTTGTGTTTGATCCTAAAATTCTTCAGATTTGAATTCAAACTGAATCTGCTGCGCTGGTCATTTTGTTCTGGCGTGAAACACAAACAGTCTATGGCACCAGGCCCCAGCAGGCTCACCAGCCGCCCTCTGCGAGGATCCATGTGTTATAATCAAGCTCTGGTAATGGCCGGGGTCTATAGGGGAGTGTATGTTGCTGGCAGACCTGCGTTTTTCGAAAAAAGGTACTTTATACTTTCTTTTAACCTTGCTGTGTGGACTGACTGTAATTATTCACTGGCAAATAAAACAGCTTGGACTTCTGTAAGAAAAGATTTTTTAGTTAATTTATAGATGTTATTACCAAAGTTATGCCAAACACTCATGCTTTCACACTGCAAGAAGTTTTATAGCAAATCGAAATTATTCCATTATAAACTTAAAATGAACTACATAAAAAGCGTTGGAGTAGTTTGCAGTCTATTTTCAAGATATCGAAGCTGTTACATGCATATACATGTGTGTAGAGACCGAACTTGACTTGAAGATGTCACACCAGTCGACTCATTGAAGCTGGAAACTCTGAGAAGGTGACTTTGTATTTTATTAAATCTGCGCAGCTCAGACTATGAAGCATATGAACACAGGGCATTAACACAGACAGAGGTTTTGCTCAGTGTTCACTGCCCAGCCGACGGACGGTCCTCCTTAAAACGAGGCCCATCGACATATTTTACACGCGCTAGCACATCTCCCAACCAATTTGGGGAGTTTTCTCCTAGACGGGAGCCACATTTGCATTTGCACAATTGCATCTGCTCGTTGCGAGATGGCTGCAGACATTATAATAAAGTGCAATAAAAAAGCACAGAGGATGGATCTTTATTTAGGTGGAGAATCGAGGCTCAAAGTGAAAGCAGATGGAACCGAAGACTGGAATTTTTTCCACTTGAAGTCGGCCGGTCAGGTTGGACCTCTCTGTGGGGCTGGGTTCAGTCCAGGGCTCTGGCCAGTATTGTGGAGGATGGCTGACTTGGCATTGGACTTCTAGGTTAATCTTTTGTCGGGCTGAGCTATTGGTTTACGGAAAACATGAAGGTTACCAAACAAAATCCAGCTTGGAAATGGAGAAGAAAACCAAACAGCTTCACTCCCTCTTGATGCAAAATGGAATAAATCTTCTGAACAAACTCAGCTCAGCACAAGGATTCTAAGCACAGTCCAGCTGCACAGAAACACCTGAAAAACAAAAGGCCGTGAAAAACAAATCATAATTTATGTCATTCAGCTTATGCACTGGGGATCGTCCTGGCAATCGCTAATGATATTCCGTAAACTCATAAATCTCCTTATGTTGGTTTGCTAATGCAAAAAATGAAAGTTTATTCCTTATTTATGGTCACAGCATTAACATATAGGGAAGAAGCTCCATAAGTTGCAACAATATTTCGTAGAATATCTCTATGAATTCGATATAAACCAACAATTTTCTTATAAATTACATTGATCAATAAGCATGGATGAAGATATCAAGTGAAATTATGCAAATATAGTTTATATTAAAAAAATCTTTTAATATGCATTTTAAATGAATAATTTCAATGAACTAATTTGTATGCTGCCAGTTTTTGACAGCTTGAAACGTCTCATTAGGTATCCTGTGTGTCATTTACTCATCGGAGGAAAATTTAACATTCATTGTAATCTTCATTTTCAAATCAGACAAGGATTTATAATGAACCATCGTGTAAATATTTATTGGAAATCTCACATCTGGTGATAGATGTGTTGTATGGGGAAGTGGGAGGATTTAAATCATGAAAATGTACATAGGAAATGCAATTGTAGTCATAAAATCAATATGGAATATGCAGAGTCTCTTTAATTATTTTTGGCTACAATGCTATTTGCATGAATGAAAGTGTTTTTCCGATACTTAACTACGTTAGCAGAGAGCCTGAGTGACAGACAAACACTTTTTATTCATGTTCTGTCCCACACACTTTTATTACTTTTAAAAATGTCCTTGAAAACTCCATGCTAAAAGCTTCAAGAACAGTCTGCATTTCCAATGATATTCTTGTTCTGTATACCAACATTTTGCATTTCTGAAACTGGTGTAAGTTTACGTAAACTACAATTCTCGGAACATGTTCAGTCTTGCATTTATTTATTCTGTGTTTGTCCGTTTACTCATCTCGAGCTAATTCCAGGAAAGGTAATAAAACCTATGAGAAGATTCAGGTCTGAGTTATCATTTTATAAACCTCTTTGGCAAAGGAAAGTTTATTATACTACTAACCGCACTATGAGGAAAACACGGTACAACAATACAAACATATTTCTTTAATATTTAAGAAATTTTTCTGTTTGCCAACTGGGCTAGTTCAGTAAAAAAAAAAAAAAAAAAAGTAGCTTGACAAGCAATCTTTTTTACCAGCCAGCGGGCAACTGTTCTGTTATTTGGGTCCTTCATCTAAATTACTCGCCTCGGGCGACTAGGTGAACTTAATCTCCAGTCCTGGCCTTGATTGAGTATCAGTGTTAATGTAAATATAGCTGCTGGCATATATCCACGCAGGTTTAAGATATCAAACACCCAAATATTTTTGTTTGTATCCCAAAGGCTTGTCCTGTGGCGTGTGCTCATTACCGTAACTCAGAGTGAAAAAGAATTATTTAAATATAAGGTTCATCCCTCTTTTGGTTAAGGGTTCATTGTGTCCTGGAATTTGTCTTATCGTTATGCATCTCTCTTTTTAATTATCTTCATATATACTCTGTATGTAAGCTCCAGCTGAACTGCCTTCACATATCTCAGCGAGCAGAAAGCAAGAATATACGTAAATATTCTAAAAATATAATTTTATGACATAAACGGATTGCAGCATCGAGACCTTTCTTGGCTAATAAGAGAAAAGCGGGCAGTCATGTCTGATTTAACGTAAGCACGTGTCTTCGCAGCCAGAAAATGGAGAAAGAAGAAAATAATAACCAATATAACGAGGACGCGATACCTACCTGCTTAAAATGGATGTCTGAAGGATTATGGGCACTGAAATCTAGTTAAAAATCACGATTCAAGTTTTATTCATACACTACATTTCATTATTTATGTGCCATGAATCTCACTCTGCTTTTAACATACGAGCTGAAATCCATTTCTTTTGCTATGCAGAAGTATAAAATTTTGAATTTATTACAGCATCCATCCATCTTGCAAACAATGAAGTCACGTTGTTGGGGGGGGGGGGGGGGGGTAGGGGCTGGAGCCCATCCCATAAAGCATGGGGCACAGATCAGGAATACACCCACCGATGCGATTCCAGTCTATTGCAAGGAGCAGATGCACCGACACACACTGTGGAAGCTCCAGTTATTTCACATAGCTACACGTCCTTGGGCACCAACAGGAAACACCACCAACCGGGAGATGTGGGGCGACAGGGCGACAGGGCGACAGGGCTACAGGGCTACAGGGCTACAGGGCTACCTGCTGCATGGACACTCTGCTTTCTGTCAAATCACTATTGGCATTACAGTCATGATCACTCTTGGCTGCCCTCCTTACCCACAATAGTGAACTTTCACATGGTACCCTTCATTAAGGCTGACATGTGCCGAAGCATTTCTCGCTGATTAAGTTTAACTTCACGCCTTTCCCCTTCATGATTTGGTACCTGTGTATATTTTACAAACAGTATGATAACATATTATATACATATGGTAATTTGTGTAGTCATTAAGGGCTTGGGGGGTTAGAAGATGGATGGATGCAATGGCATCAGAGAGTTTGAGATGGGGGGAGACAACTGAAAAATTTACATAGAAAGGTCTGTTTACTGGGGGGATAACTGAAGCCAAATTAAATATGGGGGGAGGGGGGTTACATCTCTCCACAGTTCCTATGCCCCTGGATGGATGGATGGATGGATGGATGGATGGACGGACGGACAGACGGATGGATGGACAGATGGATGGATGGACGGATGGATGGACGAATAGACAGACGGATGGATGGATGGATGGACGGACAGATGGATGGAGTGACAGATGGATGTACGGATGGACAGACAGATGGACGGATGGATGGACGGATGGATGCATGGATGGATGGATGGCGCGCAACAGCCCAGTTTTCTTAGTAAACACAGCGGGCTAATGAACTAAAAACATCCTCGAGCAACATTATTACATAAATGTTCTACTGGAAAATAAGTGTCCTCTAGTATCCAACGAACAATGCTTTAAACTGAACAGCACAATTCCACCCGTGATACAATTTACAAGCTATTGTGGCTGAATGTTTACAGCCACAATTCAAACTCTTTATTGCTGCGTGTTGGAAGCTGGTAAACCATCATAGAATTCAAATGAAACACATTCACTCTGTAGCATCCTAAATACTTTTCTATTAAAGTTTTGTAGGGGAATAAAGACTGCTGCAAAATGAGATGCAGCTGATATTTGTTACACACTAAAAGATGCAGAGCTCTGACAGAACGCTAACGTCAATATTATAATACATTAGGAAAGATTTACATACTCAGAGGACAGATGCCAAACAGAAACAATGCAAAAAAAAAAAACATTGACCATCAACATAAACAGTTGATCACAGTCAGAAGATAAGGATAATTTTATTCATCATCAGCAGAGATTTCATATCACATTCACTACAGCTCTGTGTTAATAAAAGACAGCATTTGGGACAGCTGTAGTAGAAATAAATATCATCGAGAGAATCCTACTGCCTAATTATGTTCTCCAGTGATGGAATCCGAATAGATCTAAGAGAAGCAAGAGAAATTCAATAAATATTGAAATATTATTTTCTGTTTAAGTTAAAAAAAAAAATCCTATTGAAGTCAAACTCAAAGGCTGAAAGATTTCCTGTCCTCTGTGTGTTTTTCTCCGCTTCGCCTCCTGACCGACACCACGGCGAGCTACAAAGCTCACGGCTGTGATCGTCTGCAGGCACGGATGGTAAATCACTTCTTTTTTTATCAGGCAGAGGAATAATGCCTCCTGCAGCCTTTCCTGAAAGTGCACGTTTAACGACAAATAAAGCACCAGTCCCCATGCTGAGATGCGCCTGATCTTTGTTAGCTGTTTTCTTCCTGCACTGAGAAAACACAAAGACAGGGGAGTCGTTTGTGGGGGGGTTGGTTGTGCATGAAACTCTGTGTGTGTGTTGGGGGGGGGGGGGGGATTGGCCGCAAAAGCACTAAATGGTCTTCATAGCACTTTGTTACGGCCTCTCAAAAATAAAATAAAATGCATGGTATCTGATTGTGGTTTGGTATTGGGACAAAATTTCTAGGTAGGTGAACTCTCAAGCGCTTCAGTCAGAGATCGCCTATGGGCTTGCCAGAGGTAGAGAATAGATTGCTGTGGGATATTTTTATTTTCTAAGTCCTCTGGTTCATTCTTGAGGTCCACAATCCCAGGAAGCTTGAGAAACATCGAACCTGCTGTCAGTCTGCGAGATTTGATTGTCACATCATCAGTCTGAACCCGAGGTGGAAACCCCAGCGTTTTACTTTCCACCTCTTGATTGCTGCACGCCCTCATTCCCAAAAACCCTTTTTCTGTAAATGCTACCATCCGCAGAACCCTGCTGCGTTGCGACCGACGATTCTCACGGCAGAGTAAAAAAAAATTAAATAAAGTTACGAAACAAGGAAAGATAAACAAATCGTGGCCTTATTATTATGTCCCTTTTTCTGCCCTTAGTGGTTTACAAATGTAGTTTGAATTAAACATGATAAACAAATAAAAGTGCGTACGAACAGAACCAGCTGCATAGCATATTGCTAAATCCAACCGCAGGGTTATCATTTGCAGTGTGTTATTACATAGGGCTCTCAGTTAGCCGGAGAATGGCTTGGCCCTTCTGTTGATGTAGCATGTTTAGAGTTTGAGATGTTAAACGCTTTAGCTATGGCCTGAAACCTGTTCTGCATGTCAGGATGCCAGTATTGTGTGTTGTGGCCAATTTTTCCTCCCATTTTGACAAGAATACCGATGGAAAAATACCCAAATCATAGTAGGACTGAAATTATTCTATTTAATAAAAAAGAAAGATTGCCCTTTTGTAGTCTCGGGTCGTGAAAATCTCTTTCTCGTGGTGTTGGGCAGCTTCCACACGCAGCCCGTTCCACATAACATCAATCATGGAACTGGTCATCCAAACAAAACCATGAGACTCTCAGGCCAAATCTACCCTTATTTTTCATAACATGAAGCAGGAATCTGTTAATAATGGAGAACTCCTGTCCTGGACTTTAGCAAGTGAGAAAAGTTTTTAAACAAACACAAACAGACAGACAGACAGAGAGATAGATGATAGATAGATAGATAGATAGATAGATAGATAGATAGATAGATAGATAGATAGATAACTTGCAGAATAGTAAACCACATTTCTACTAATTGACTAATCATGCCTACAGTCTTTGAACTAGTACACTTTGTGTTAATATGCATCAAATCTAACATGTAAACCTTATAACTGCGAGAAACTGTCAAAACAGATAAATTATCACAACCTAATGTATGAATTACTTCACAGAGTAGAAATATTAACTGGAAGCCAGCAACAGATATAGTTTAGAATTACCCTGTTATTCATGTGTGCAAGATTCTTAAATACTGTTGCATATATTTGCTTATAAGATAAATCATCTGAAAGAAACCAGATATAGCAATCAAACACCAGCATTTGTAGGGTGAGATCCACATGAGACCACTTCTGGTTCTCTACAAAGAGCAAATGCAAGGGTAACATTTTATAATACAGTTCCTAGCTTATTTACTTAGTAGTAACTCATTTACTACTCAAGAACAACTCACGAAAAAATATAGTGGCTGCTTGAGATCAAAGATCCATCATGATTCATTAATGGTAAAAAAGCACAATCAGTTATTTCACGTATTGTTCCTTCAGTAGTTCAGAAAGGCTTATAGAATTAGCAGATATAGTAACTGCTTGGGATGAAAGATACATCACAGTTCATTTGGGGGCAGTGAGTGGCACTGCAGGCTTAGTCTGTATGTCCGTGACCTGAAGATTGCTGCTTTGAGGCCTGGTCATGGCAGAGCAGTCACATGTCTATGAGCCCTTGAACAAGGTCATTAACCCCCAGCTCCAGGGGGCTACATGTTCGTTGACTCTGTACTGCAACCCCCCAAGTGCAGAGAGCAAGATGGGGTAGGTGAAAAAAAAATTCTAATGTACTTGGGAAAATGCCAAGTAAAGGAAATATCATTAATAATGGACAAATCATCAAACATGGATGTGTTTGGACTAAGGACAATCAATGTAAGTGAGAGAATATACAACCAACCTGCGTCTGCTTTTATATCTAGTTCATTAATTTATGCAGAACACATGCCATATTAAATAGGCTAGGGAATAAATAATCTCTTCTATAATCTCATTTTTGCTAATTTCATTTAGTTATTATTGTTTATTAACCATTTCCTGTAGGCTCATGTCTACTCGGGGCGGCACTGCTGCTAACACCTCTGGAACCTGGGCTTCCACGTGTGTGTGTGTGTGTGTGTGTGTGTGTGTGTCTATTTGCATAAATCACATTTGGGGACCAAAGTGTGGTGAAACTTCCTTACTTTTGAGAACATTTCTCAGGTCACAATTGGGATAACCTCAATTAAAAAAAAAAATCTGTAGCTGCAATTATCCATCCATCCATCCATCCATTTTCCAAACCGCTTATCCTACTGGGTCGCGGGGGGTCCGGAGCCTATCCCGGAAGCAATGGGCACAAGGCTGGAAACAACCCAGGATGGGGGGCCAGCCCATCACAGGGCATACTCACACACCAGTCATTCTCACATACATTCCTACGGGCAATTTAGCAACTCCAATTAGCCTCAGCATGTTTTTGGACTGTGGGGGGAAACTGGAGCAACCGGAGGAAACCCCACGACGACATGGGGAGAACATGCAAACTCCACACACATGTGACCCAGGCAGAGACTCGAACCCGGCACCCAGAGGCGTGAGGCTACAATGCTAACCACTGCACCACCATGCCGCCCCTAGCTGCAATCAAAAAAGTAAAAATGCCAAAAGTCTTGTATCTTGGTTGGTTGCTTATGGTTAAGGTGGGGGCTGGGTAGAGGTTAAGGGTGTCATGATTGGGATTAGGGTTTTCCCATAGAAATGGATGGAAAGTCCCCATTTAGATTGGTGTGCCAACATATCTGTGTGTGTGCATGTGCATGTGTGTGTATATTGTTGTCCCTGTGCCATGATGCCATCCATCGTGGATTTTCCACCCGGTACTCAGGTTCCCCCCGACACAGCCCAAAAACGTGTTGAGGTTAATTGGAGTTGCCAAATTATGCATACAGCAAATGAGCTTGGGTGAGTGAATGGTGTGTGAGTGTGCTATGCGATGGGTAAATGCCCCATCCTAGGTTGTTCCCATCCATCCATCCATCCATCCATCCATCCATCCATCCACTTTATAATGACTTATCCATTCCAGGGTTGGAATGGTGAGCCTGGAGGGGGGACACCATTGATAGGGACAAACATTAACATACCAGCATAATCACATTTCCCGGTGATTATTAAAAGACGTTTGTTGAAGACAGGGTGACGTGAGTGATAATGTCTGCCACAGGTGTTTAAGCTTGTCTGTGTGCCGTCCTTGCCCCTCTACTACAATTGTTACATCATTACGTGGGGTTGAAGATTCTGGACCAGATTCATCCATCACGGACGATCCAACTCCTCCCCACATTGGCAGTGCCGTTCATTCTTTGATGAAATACAAAACAGAATCGCATCTCATCCAGATGGAAATCTTACAGTCTCTTTTCATGGAAATCCAGGCTCATCTCAGTCAGTTCTCCTGTTTCTACGCATGAAGGATTTATGCAGTAGATTTACATGTTTCTTCCTGACTCTCTCTCTTAAGGTAAGACCCTTTGGACTCCTCAGCGGTGACTCCTCCCAGGCCTGTCACCGTGTAAAAAATAAATCATATCCATATTTCAACAGATTCCAGTTTTATTATAAACAAAAAAGTAAAAAGATACAATAAAAAATTTACATGTTATTAAACTATATGAAATATGTTAAGCGACAAGGAAGAAAAGCATAGCACGACAGCCAATAAGACTGTGGGAGGGGGTTTCATCCTGGCCTCCCTTAATGGATTCAGTGATGCATGGTAAGGCATGACACCAGGCATCTTCATGAGCTCAGCCATATTGCTGTTTAATTTTCTAATAATTAGTATCTCAAAGTGTCATGTTTTTTATAAGGTTTCATTACACATTTGAACCGATAACTGAAAAAGTACGCAGCATTCATGATCTTAGGAAGGCAAAGCTTCTAAGGGAAGCTGCTTAATTAACTTACCAGTGCGTTAACTCACAGAAGACCACCACTGGAGTCACCATCGTACCTCCTGGTAATAAGGTTTTTTTTTCTATTAAAGCTCTTGTCCCGCTTATAAGGTAGCAGACAGAATGATATTCCTGCTCGCAACCTGAACCTGAGCTGTTATGACGTGTCAGTCTTGGGAAAATAAATTCAAGACTAAACACAAACACATAAAGACATTTCCTGTGATAACTCAGGCCTCCAGTTTAATGATTATTTATGTTAAATTTACACGCACTGACAGGAACATACATGTTTTTTTCCTTTCCGTAACTCCACTGGTCGCAGGTTGACGATCAGACCGCTGTGCATGAAAGTCCGAAGCATGAAACTGGAAGCCCTTTCTGACTATAGGAGAATCGCTGCTTGTTCTGATAGTTTCTATGCTAACTGCTTAAATAAAAATGAAGGAAAACCAAAAATTCCATAACTAGATACGGTAGGTAACTATTACAGACAAGAGGACTATGATCTACAGCCCATGACAGAAAAAAAACCATGATGATTTTAAGGGTTTAGGTGTCGCAGAACTTCATTTGTACCCTGTATGCCTCGCACAATGTGTTAATGTGTACATTAGTTTTTTTTTTAAGTATTTATTTATTTTAAAGTATTTATTTACTTTTTATTCAGACATGTTATGGCACCATAAAAATTCAGCTCCAGTCCAAATATGTGTGATTAAACTAAAATGTATTTAGTAAGTCAGGTAAAAGGGGACAGTTTGTTTTGTAATCTAGGCTGGTCATTTTCACCTTATAACATTTTTCGTAATCTATCCAACAAAATGAAAATTAAAAAAATAGTTCTGGATCATTCTAATTGTTTTCTCTACTGTTTCTTATCACTTCAGCAACTCATGTTCATTAGTTTAGTAATTAAATTCACTTGGACACTGCTTCAAAGGGAAATTAATATTTTTTCACAACACAGTGTCTAGCAATTTAATTTCTATCTGGCCATGTGAATCAATCACCCTGACACTGCATTCCATGTAATCTAAAGCCAGTAAGAAATGTGCCCTTTTGCAGACATAAATTCACACATCGTGTAATTGTGCGTAATGTGGAGTTGCGTATCCCTGCCTGGGCCATATACTGTGGGAGTGAATTTTATGGCAGTGATGGGTTGTGGGATCATGACCCAGGATATAATCTACAGAGACAGTGAATGTTTAATGCGTTCCAGTATTAAAGGTAATAAATATGGTTCCTGTGGATAATATGCGGCGCAGAAATAGTTCCGTGTAACTAATTAAGCTTTGAAAAATGCCCTGCTTTACCAGACAAGACGTTAGCCCAGTTTGTCTAGTGTTCATAGCTTCTAAGTGGGCCGCTGCCATTAATTAGCTTTTCATAGAAAGAGAATTTTGCTATTTTTATTTTCGAGCCAGTGTTCATTTTCTTATAATGCACCAGTTACCACTGAATTACTCTTAGCAGTGACGTATAAGCATTCCAAAACACATTGTTTGTGCTTTTCGGGCTTTCTTGTTATGGATATAAGACCGTAATTCAATAGTGATAAACAAATCAAGTAAAATTTAATCATTTAAGAATGTTAGTCAGCAATCCAAGGACAATACTGCCGATTTGCAGTTGATGCAAACATAAATGAGCATTGCTAAGCTGGTCCTTTTCAGCTGGTCACACAAAACATGGATAGAAAAAATACCTATCTAAATAGGGTACCTATCAAAATGGGGACCGTCCATTCATTTCTATGGGAAAAACCCTAATCCCAATCACAACACCCTTAACCCCTACCCATCCCTAACCTTAACCATAAGTAACCAACCAAAATACAAGACTTTTGGCATTTTTGCTTTTTTTGATTGCATTCACAGATTTTTATAAAACTGAGGTTATCCAAATGGGGACCTGAAAAGATGTCCTCAAAATTAGGGAAATTTCAAGTTTTACTGCACTTTGGGGACAATTTGGTCCTCAAATGTGATCTATGCAAACCCCCCCCCCCCCCACACACACACACACATACATACATACAGTCAAGAATCAAACCCACAACCATGGAGGTGCAAGGACTGGAGAGTCACAAACATCAACACTTGTTGCATACCCTATTTAGCTTGTTATCAGAATAAAACCAAATGGTCACATTAAAATAAAAGTGTGGCGTCTGGAACAGAACATTCAGAGGTAAAACCACAACCATTTACCCAACCAACCTCTAATCGAGTGACTCATATCCTGTACCGACATTGTAGGGTATCTCTGTAATACTCTGTGATCTTATTCAAGATGCCTGGATTTTCACATCACCTTTTTATGCATCCCTGACAAAAGGCAGTTATATGGATTTTTAAATATCTAGGGTTTCCAAGTAGGACAATGACTGCTAGGAAATGCAGCACTTTCCATTTTCAGTATTATTCCTAGAATTCGTCTAATTAAGTGAGTGAAAGAGGGTCACAGTGCTTTTATTCAGCATTTAATGAGACTGGAGACATGGCACTGCTGCCTATTGTTATTCTCTAGTTGATGGCAGTTCAGGCTTTGTAGTGACAGAAGCTAATTGAATCCAGTCCGGCGGAGAAGGCAGACCAGAAGACCCTGGCTGACAAGGTTATCTCCTACAGACCTGTCAAGCAGCCGCAGCTTTTGGCCAGTTCCCGTAGCAAGAGCCTCCCAATTATCACTGCCTCTAACGTGTGGCACCTTGTGAACTTCGAGAACATCCCTCCTGAGCCGAAGCCAATATAAGCATCCAACTCGACTGGGTGAGAACCAGGTTGAGGTATAGGTGACGTTAGAACCGTGATAACGAGTGTTTCTCAATACCAAAAAGGCAAAGAACATACTTGGGTTCTTGGCAAGAGTGTTCTTGCTAACTCGCCTCCCAAGAACAAACTTTGGACGCAGTGAATCTTGGGATCGGTATCATTAGGGAGGTTGCAACTGAAGCATCTTTGATATCTGGAGCGGGGCAAGAATGACATGCAGGAATTTTTTTTATTATCCTCCGTAGTTCTGTTCTTGAATAGTGGAACTGTACTTTGGCAGTGGAAGATTACATCAAACAGGAAAGCAAGAACACAAGTACACTTACTAATAAACATCCAGAGTCCTATCCAAAAAGCCCCTCCCTTATTGACTCAGGGACACATTGAAATCTAAAAAATCAGGATGTCGGAAAACAGGGATTACTAAAAACAGAATCACATGTCTGTTGAGTCTTAGTTAATCTAATAGTGCTTTCAGTGGAACGCATTTGCAAAAGTGAATCTGATATAATGACTGACACTGAAGTTCAGCTCAGGCATGTTTGATGATGAAATTTCAAAACGAACAACGTTGAGCTTCATTAATGTAACTCTGACGCTAGAACAGCGGACAGTTCTGACAGGAGAGTAAGATTGCAGGGGGCCAGTAAGATCCATTGTGATTACCCACAGCATGATTCTCTTCTACGACTGCTCATCATTCCCAGAAGGACGTAGCAGTGAGGTACATTGTCAAAATGCACCTAAAATTTACGGTGTAGGGCTGTTTTAGGGGCCTGCGAGGGCAACAACCTCCCCCCCATCCTTCAGCAGTGTCGCTCATCGCCATTGACGATGGCAAATAAAAACACAAAAACGCAGCTCCCTAAGACTAATATTTAGAAGTTTTGTTCACCCAAACTCGGTACCCGAAGCCCCAGTTTTTCAGGCTTAACCTTCTGGTTCCTGTTATTTCTTTAAAACCTGGGACTGAGGGAGCATGTATGTGACATCCATCAGGGCCCCCGGTGGGAGGTGTCAAAACCCCCTTCTCAGGTGGAGAAATCGCAAAGGGCTCTCCTGGTGGGGGGCAGAGAGGTCTGGCCAGCGAGCTCGGCCTTACGAAAATAAACACAAACTTACACAGCAGGCCGGTCCTCTTCCGACGATCCCCGACTCCTGTGGCTCCTGAGGTTCCTGTTCCTGGTCTTTCCGCTCGTCCGAGCGGCTGTCAGAGCGAAATGAGGTTTGTTTAAGACCACGGCTCTGTCCTGAAGTTTCCTTTGACATCTCCTGCAGGAAGTTTGGCCTGCTTAAGTACTGAGAGTTAATCTGCCAAAAAAACGTCTCCCCCTTCCACTCGCGACCTTTCCAAGTCGTCGTGAAGCCAGCACTGATGTTCCCAGGCGGAGAAGCAACTGTATTAAGATAATAAACAAAGGTTCATGTTCATTTGTATTAACACTCCTTTCAGTTTTGATTTGCTGCATGTCTGAAACTCCCACTGAACTTACCAATGAGGTCAGAGAACAAATCATGGATAAAAATCCTATAAACTCCAAATCTGAAGTTAAGCTTTAAATTGTGTGATAATAGAATAATTCTGGGGTACCCTTAACTTGTTGAGTTTTACTTTAAGAGCTATGAGTTTAAAATGTCACATTCAATAAAGATAAACTGAGAAAATAGTCTACATGTTCCTTCCGAGGTTCATCCCAACTATGAACCAAAAACGTATGTCAAATATGTATACTGTTTTTGTTCCTGTTCTTTAATCACATAAAGCCATATAATAATGGCAAAAATATTATGGATTTATCCAGCATGTTTTTTTTCATTTTCATAGAATAAGCTGTTTATTGCAAAAAAATCACGGTGTAATGTGTTTTTTTCGGAAGCTGGTATTTGTGAGGGCCAGGCATACGGCCTTAAAACGAGATTTTTGATGCAATAAGAAGATCTGCTCAAAGAGTGGTAACTCTCTGCTGTGGTGATTTGAAAAGTATAAAACAACAATACAGACATTTTGAAGGTGTAGAGCTAATAAGGAATAGAATCAGCAGGAGCTGGTGCAATTTAACAGGGAAAGAATATGAGGTTTGCTTTACTTTTGTATTTAGTACCTTAACTAAGGCCATTTTCCAAAACATCTTACAATATTCCCATTGACAGAAATGGATATCTTACTGAACAGAATTAACAGGGGCTTTTAGTCAGACGTCGAGGTCTTTAATGAGAGCTGACTGCAAATTGAGAACAACCCCCTTTCCCCGAGGTCCTAAATGTCCTTCATTAGCAGCCAGAAAGCAGAGAATCTCTTCATATGTTGATTGGGATGGCTGTCAGTCATCATAAGTGTCCTGGGGGCACGTGATCCCTCAGCCCCCCCCCCCCCCCACAACAGCCCGGGGTGGGAATCTGAGACAGGGCAGAACAACTGTATCATGTGGAAGTGCTCTGTATTCACTCAATCAATCTTACCCCCCACACCGAAGTGCTGTCCAAAAGGAACGTTTAAAAAAACCCTAAAAACTAAACCAGCAGAGAGGTTAAAAAATACATAATAAGTCAAAATCCCTCCAAAATATTTGTTTCATTTTTGGATAATGTTACTTTCAAAAATATACTAAGAGAAATGTATGTGGACACTTTCCTGAGCAGATTTGGTGTTAATACCATCATCCCTTAATCCCACATTCATCTGAAAATCTACTTACACTGAAAGATTCTGCTAGTTTTGCATGCAAATCGATCCTGATTAGACTTCATATCTTCTCACCCTTTCCATCAATCTTCCAGCCGCTTACCCAGGACAAGGCAGGGCTACACCCCTGAATGCGATTCCAGATCACTGCAGGGTATGGTCACGCACACACAAGGAGAAATTTGGAGATGACGTTTAGCCCAACTGGCTGCCTGGAACTGTGAGAAGAGGCTGAAGCACATGAAAGAATCATGTACAACATGGGGAGAACATGCCAACAGCACATATACAGTATACTATGGTCAAACGTAGGTGGACACCAGCAGTCCAACATCTCATTCCAGAAAAGTATTAATATGAAGTTGGTTGGTTGCACTTTATTGTTGTAATATCCTTCACTCTTCTGTGAAGGCTTTCCATTAGATATTGGAACATTGCTTATAGAATTTATTGCCATTCAGGTTGGATATGGATGTTGGGTGATCAGGTCCCGTTCTGTCAGCCTGAGTGGCTGATCATATTTTTACCTTCACAGTCACCACACTTGTGATTGACCAGGGCAGCAATGTAGCCAGCTGACCTGCTGAGAAGATGACATCCTATGATGGTGCCAAGTGGAAAGTCACTAACCTCTTCCAGTGCTAATGTTTGCTGCAGGAGACTGTGTGGCTGTGTTTAATTACACACCTATGCCAGCAATGGGTGTGGATTCCTCCTTTTAATAGGGGTGTCCACATACTGTACTTTTAACCATATAGCATGTCAATTGTAAGTGGGATTTGAACCCCCAACCCTGAATATCAGAGGCAACAGGTGTCACCATGCAAGTTTGTGCTTTACCTGAAATGTTTGTTGACCAGGACATTTTGACATTTTTCGGTTAGAATAACTGAAAGTGGCAGTTGTTGTTGCAGAGTGAGCACCGTTTATCTCTGTACCTCCTTACTGGCCAATCAAAAGGAACATTCAGAAATACCTGTAATGACACCAAGAGGATCTCCTGCTGCATGCGAGTGCCATGACCATGCTGCTATACCCAAACACCTGTCTCACAAATGGATACAGATCTAGAGATGCTGCTAACCGGAGATTCAGGCATTCCTAAATTTAATGACGGCCACTGCGGTGCAGTGTGCCAGCCTTTCATATCTAGAATACCAGACTCATGTGAACGAATAAGTCAGATAAGCAATTGTTTATGCCTTATTAACAGCTTTTCAAGACATCGAGGATGGGAGGACCCTGCTGGGAAGTGAACCACAGTACAAATAGGGTGGCGCTGAAATGCAGAGCTGCAGGGTTCTGCTTTGATTAATCCTAAACTGTCCCTGCTTGGGAACATCTGGATGCTGGTTCCAACCCGCATGAGGACAGGTACGATCAGCGACCCAGAAAGCTGCGTGAGCGCCGCCTCCTGCTCCTCCTGCCATTGCTCAGGATATTTTCTTCCATCATTATACTCTAAGATCGAGAATCAAAGCCCTAAACACCCAATTGCTCCAAGGACTGGCTGCTCCTGCTTTCCAGAACATCTGACTGGTCCATGTGACCAGGGAAGGGAGGGAGACTTCATTAGCACTTTTGGGAGACACAGTGGACAGGAAAAATGCATGAGTCTGCATACAGGGACGCTTGCGCTTTTGGTCTGTCTTATACTCTCTAGCTGCTAGAAAACACACTTAAACCATTATATATTTAGCAATTATTAACTGATTGTGGGAGATAGCTCACTTTATTCTCCCTATTTCCTGCCACATCCCTTCTCATAAACACCTTATCACACCTTATCTCATCTTCTCAAGAGCATTGGTTCTTCTCAAAAGTTTTGCCTGGAAACCTCCCAAAAAAGTCTCATGACCAGTTGGGGGTCCTCCATGAAAATATTCACTGAGCGTGGGGGTGGGGTCCCGACCCACAGTTTGAGAACCACTGCTGTAGAGAAGCGATCTGCTTGTATGATATACGAGCTAATTTTGAAATATTGTGTACTTTCTGATTGCTGCTAATGTAGAACATCGAGAAGAACTTGAGGAGTGAGAACTGAGTGTTGAGGTCTTCAGAAGAAACAGCAAAAGTTGCCGTAAGTTTTTCTTAGAAGGGAGTTAAATATGGATGGTCTGTTGACAGCAACTCTCACTGAGCCACTCCTGTCAGCAGAGTGAACGAAAATGGGCCCAGCAAAAGGGCAGCAACATCGTTCTGAAAACATACTGGCCTGTCAGTCTGAGACCAGCTGTCGAGTGTTCATGCTCGCACAAATTTCTTAGGTTAACAATTGTTCTTTAATCTTAATTTTTTCAATAAAAAAGCAGTAAAGTCTTGCCGCCATCCAGAACGGAAGAGTACAATGAATTTAAGAAAGAGCAAAACAAAAGAATGATTAGTGATGAGCCCTGCACCCACCAACAAAAATCTATTGTGCTCTTTTGACGAAAACGATACAAAGTGAAAAAGCAGAGTGCTGCGATACCTGCACAGCTGGCTGCTTTAATGAGAAGCAGTCTGGAGTGGTTGCTAGGTGATGCGCTCTGTGACGCAGGATCAGGGCAGAGATGGGAGGGGGCAGCTGACCCAGGGCTGGGCTGTGCCGAGAAAAGCACGCCTCCCCTAGAAAAACTCCCCCACTCTCCACAACGCTGTGGCCTGCGCGACTCCGCGACTGGGCAGGAGGCAGTGCCCGCCCGCCAAATGAGAAACAGACTGCTTTTATCCCTGCTGCCTGATTCTCCTGGACCTTTTTTTTGGTGTTGTTTTTAAAGAAAAAAACAGATACTCCAAAAATAGTTGCTGGGGATCGCGTGCCAGAGGGCTCCGAAGGCTTTTTTTCACCCCTCCTAGTCACGCAAGCTGCCTGGCAGGACTTCGGCGGGAAAAGAGCGGCAGCCCAGGACTGTGCGAGTGAGATGCTGCTCCCTCTGACCCCGTCCTGTCCTCATCAGACGTAGCTGTGCCATGTGATCGTTATGAGCAATCTGCCCTCTGCTGGAGCGCCGCTCATTCGAAGAGTCTAGTCGCCTTGTTGGTCAAAGGCTGGTGAAATTTACCCAGCACAAAAGCACTGAATCATCTCTCACATTTTCATTATAGATCTCGTTAGTACATCCAGATGATTAATAAAAGTGAAATTCTATCTATCTATCTATCTATCTATCTATCTATCTATCTATCTATCTATCTATCTATCTATCTATCTATCTATCTATCTATCTATCTATCTATCTATCTATCTATCTATCTATCTATCTATCTGTCTATCTGTCTATCTAATCTGTGTGGTTCTGAAAGTCCCTGTTTCTGAATCCACTGACAAATGGTGTATGTGTGACTTCTTACAACACAGCTTGCGCAGCATTTAACTTTTACAAAATAATCTCTCAGTGTACCACACTGGCAGTGTGGATGGAAAAGGCACCGTCACTGCGTACACACTGGTCAGTGCTAAGCTGGTCAGACTCATGGAACAAGAGGCAAGGCATCAAGGTCATTATTTCATTATTGTTATCACGTCGCTGCTTAGCTCAGACCCTTATCCAAAAAGCCCTGCGATTTAGACCATTTAAAATGCTGGGTATGTTTGCTGCATTAATTAAGATTTCTTATCCAAAGGTTCAACAAAACATTCTTTTCCAACGTTTCTGTAATTTATCAAATGTATTCACAAATGAGATATAAGTGCTGTTTTTTATCAAACATTTTAATGTTTATTGGGGAGATTTTTCATCAAGGCAATGACAGATAACACTAGCACCACTGTGCTCAGGCAGATAATTTGGGACTGTCTAACAGTAACTGTATCACTACAGAGAAACCTAAAATTCCACATTCAAATGCGAAAATAAAGAACCAGATTCAATTCCCCACGAAAAAACTTACATTTATAAAAACATTTGAAAATGAAATTGCTTTTTTTTTCCTGCCTTCATCTTGCAATAATTCACAGGATAATTGCCATATTTCGGTATCAACTGGAGTCCAAGGTGTCGTAACCAATAATAGCTGGTCGACCTGAAAATTCCACATCACTGTCCAGTTGCATTTTGCCAAGTGCTGTCACATCCTGCAACCAACTCGAGTTTCTCACTTGCATTATGGTCTGAAAATTCAATTTGCTGCATATGAAATACGGTGTTGAATTGGTACAGGTTTATCTTGAGTAGCTAAGGCTCTGGTACAGGTGAATCTTATAAAAATAAATATCCAATTCTAAAACACATACCATCACCGCGTTCCATCTCTGGACAGCCATTCACAGGAAATGGGACTGAGCAGGTATACATGCGAGTTTCAGTCGCATCCCATGGCCAAGATGTGATGACAGGACCAAGCCTAAATCAGTCTGGCAATGAGGCAATGACGTCTGCTGTACCCTGTGTAACTACGTCGCATGAGCATGAGGTTAGAGAGGACACAGGAGACCAAAGGGAGGTCTTTTCCTCAAATGACCCTCACATTCATGTGAGCATGAGAGAAACTCTTAACAGAAATATTACAATAACATTTTGAAATGGGTAACTGATGTACAGATTAAAGAATAATAAATGGGATGAAATTGTATGTTGGCAGAAGCAATGGGAATTTTTGTAATGTCAATCTTGAGGGATTTGTGTATTAACAGTAATCACAGCCTAGGAGATACCATTAGCGATAACTTTTTCGTAGCCTGGGCCCTTTCATGGCGTACATTCGAGAGGAGTGCACTATTGTTATTGGAAGACCTGGAGTACCTTTTAAGGGGATATTCTTACAGGAGCATGCAGAGCGTGCAAGGGATTTAACCAGCGAGTCACGAAACAGCATATCGAGATCAATAGCTGTATATGTGCCCTTCTGTCTAGTGGAACGGGACTCGTCAGGCACTGCAGACAGAGCCTCTGCATGGTTCCCAGTCATGGGCCTCTTGCACTTGTCTCCATAACTCCTAGCCGTGCTGAGAAGCCTTGCTGTAATATCCCCAGGCAGTCCCACTAGTTAAACACTCTCCCAACCAGGACACACTCACCTCCTTCACGGGACTACCACAAAAAACGAAAAAGAAGTTCAATTTGCACATGTTAGGTGCTAAATTTTTCCATTCCAGAACATATTTTAAATACAAACTTGAAATGGAAGCTGTTACTATCCACAGAAGAGCATGTCACGTCCAAGGCGACTCTCAGTAACCTTATGCCTTTTCACCTAAATGTCCCATAAATGTGATTCCGGTTCGTTGAAAACCACATAAAATCTCTGAGGTCTGGCTGTTTCTGTGTCATTACATGTGAAGCAGCTTTAAGCTAAAATCAAAATGCATTTTTGTATGCAAGCCCTCTTCTTACTCTGTTGCATTGTATGCAGCATATTTTCTGGACAGAAGCTGTTGTGGTCAGAGTGGTGGTCACCATGGGAACAGGAGCCGTCTATCAGTAACCGTAGAAACAGATGGGTAGTAACATAGTTCTAAATATGCCCTTTCACTACTATGGTTAGTAATATAGAAAAATGAGGCATCACCAACAGTAATTATAAATACATCAGAAATATACAAGAACTATAATACTATTCATTGAGGACTATTTGTAACTACATAAAACAAGACAATACCAAGATCTTTAGCTATGTATTTTCAACATTAGAATGTGGATCTGGAGTTAAATTAATCATGAGTTCCGTGTTAGACATTATTTAACCAAAAACTGAATGACAAAGTTTTCTGGGGTGAAGTATGAAAAGATTTACTTCAGTCCATGTGAATTTAAGAGGCAAAATCCCCAAGAACAGAGCTTGTTATACAGTGTGTTCACAAATGGTGATTTCTGGTTTAGAAACACCAGACTTCTCCAGACTCACTTTTGTGGTTTTCTTGCAACAAAACATACAAACATACAAATCAAGGCTATTAGACAATTTGAGCCATAAAACTCAAAATATGATGTTTTTTAAAGACCCTTTTAGTCTAATTTATTTTCTTCAGCTGCAGCCTTCTCAGATTCTACAGTCCCTAGAGGCTATAATGACATCATGAGATTTAGCTAATAGGAAAAAATCTATTGTCTTCAAAAAAGGAGTTAAAGCGGCTATAGAAAAAAATGCGGAGGCTATCAGCTACATTTAATTTGAGCTTTTTGTAAACCAAGTATAAGACAATATGACAATAGTAGAAGGACGTTTTTTAAACAGGCACTGTGATAAACACCAATATGTCTGGATGTGTCTAAAATGGAAAATAATTGTTTGGAAACAAATACTGATATATATTTCTCTTACTAAGCGAATTTCACATTGCTTAATTTCCTTGACAATTAACATTTGGAATTATTATTGATAACTATACTGCCATTTACAATTTTTACGAAACAAATCATTCTGAAAAAGTTAAAACATAAGCTTGCAAAAATGTTCTTCAGTTAAATTACAACAAAAATGTTAAAAAAGACACCAGGGCAATGTGCTGTGTTGTTAGCTAAAGCTAAAACTGTAAGAAATATCCACAGGTTTAATTAAAATCAATACAGCAGTCAGATTATTTCTGTTAACAATGGATGAGTTAAAGTTTGTTATACAGACACCTGGAGACTATGCTCCAACACTATATCACATTCCAAATAATCAGCTATTTATGGGACAGTTCTAGGCTCTTTGGGCAGTTGTTCTCAATGGGGAAGGGGAGACACGGTCCACTAGGGGGCCACAGCAAGGTCCAAGAGGGGCTGTGCAATTTATTTAAAAAGCGTAGAAAAAAAATTATGAAATTGAGTTGGTAAGAATTTGGGTGGTATGAGTTTTTGAGTGGTAGGAATTTTAATGGTATATTGATATATTTTCAGATGAGATAAACAATGACGCAATACTTTTTATATCAATATTCTTTTACTATGAATTAAAAATCAGGGCTTTATTAAAGATTGTTTTTTATAGAAACCAACAGTACTTCCTGGTTGCAAACAGTGCAAGAGCTGCAGTGGTGATGTTACTCACAATCCCAGAATTCACAGCTAACATCAAACCATCCAGTTAGCAGCATCTCACAGATAAGCTGATGGAGGGGAAAGGTGAGGAATCATTGTTTCTTTGTTCATTTTGTTTTGGTATGTTGTTAAAAATATCACAATTTAAAATATTTGCCTTGTTTTGTTGAAGGCAAATACTTTAAAATGAGGGTCTTTTCACCTTTAGCGCACTTTTAATGGTTGTCAGGCTTCAAATTTTAGAGCCATTCTTCTGTTCTTCTATTTTGAGAGTAATGTTACAAACTGAGAAAAAAATAATGTTGGTGGACAGAGGAGTGAAACGATGTTTCTTTTTTCTTATTTCAATAAAAGAAATTACGTTGTTTGGCAGTGTAACCAAATGAAAACGGGCTTATATTAAAAAACACTGGCAATATTAGTCATAATTGCAGAAAAAGACGAAAAAAGACGACATCATTACCCTGTGTAGGAAGCCCTGGACACAGGAGGACCTTCAGTAAAAGAAAAGAAAAAAGAAGCTGAGATCCACTGTCTTAGGGGAACCAATAATTGGGTTTTGCTGCTAAGTGATTTCAAAGATCACGTATCACTCCACAGCTCGACCGTGACAACGCTCATCGTGATCCTCTGGTGTGGAGCCGAACACTGCAGGTTTTTTAAAAACTAGAAATGTTCTCTCGTGATTAGATAACTGAAAGGAAGTGAGACTTTTATAACCTGTCATTATCGTCCAAAGAACACTGCGCTCCCAGCTAATAAAAAATAAATAAGCTGCATTGACATGTTACCAGTTGGAAGCAAAACAGCTAGGAAAGCCATTTCCAAAACAAATGGGGAGATGGAATTTCCAGACGACGGAAAAATGCTTGCGTTCATACGCTGGGGTCTTACACAAACGTTCCCCCAAGGTCTCTATCTCTGACTGCTGTAAAGAGTTTGATCAATGCTTCAGAGACTGAGGAATTCAAGAACGACAACATTCTCTCCTAGCCAAAGGGGAGAACTGAATGACCCGCGACACAATCGTCATCCCAGTCCCAGGCAGGCCTTGTACACATGACCATCGATGGAAAGTGCTAAACAAATGCTCCACTCACTTCATATTGTGGCAGTATACAGAATTAACATAGACACTGCTGGTCTATGGGGGGGGGGGGGGGGTTTACACTAACATCTGCATGAATCAAAACCAGACAAAGATTGTTACAAGGACAGCTGTTTCACAAAGGATGGCAGAGCTGGCTGAAGATGTGTGATGTCATTCCAGAACTCCCCCCATACAAGTTTGTTTTGGTACAATCCCTTTGTTGTCTCAACAGTGTTTTAACTTTTCTGAACTCTGTTGCCATAGAATCAAGATTAAGGTTATATAGTGAGCTTCTACGACACTGAAAGGAGTTTATACAGTTCACCAAAGATGGATACCAGCAGTTGGCATTAACAGCAAAAAAGGCACAAAAAGATGAGACTTTCCACAGAAAAAAAACAATGCAATGGGAGAGGAGAATGCTGACAACAGACAGGTTTTTTTGTGTTTCTAAATTTATTGTTTTCTTTGCTCAGCTTTATTTTCTCCAACTGCTTTAGTCTAGTCATTGAAAAACCTTTATTAAATTACACATTTCTACAAAACAATGTTCAGAATTATAGAAAAATTCGTAGTCCTCCCATTTAGGGAAAAAAGGCAAATATCCATCAAAGTTATGTAAACAAGACCGTAGTCCACTTGAGGGAACATACAAGGGAAATATCCTTAAAATACTGAGCTACGTCAACAATATATACATTCTTCAAAACATTCCCCTCACCTAACCTGGTTGATCAATGAAAACATAATCTTCAGTTGTCCATAATGTTCAGCTCAGTGATTCTTGATGGATGTAAAAGAAAAGAAAAACTATTTACATAATGAGAGAACGCATCAGCTTGAATTTATGAGGAACTGCTGGAGGAGGGCCAGGCTTTTCCAGTTTACTAGTACATCAAGATTGTGTTTGTGTCTGAGTCACTATGTTTAGCGTTCGATACATTTACTTCGGGATTTTAATATATAGCTGCCATCAACTGCCACAAACACTTTGCTGAAGGTGTGTTAGTTGACGTCTCATGTCAGGTGCAGGAATTCTGAACTACAGGATGTCTACTTTAAATACAATGATATCCCGGCCTTCAAAATCTCTTGTGAGAAGCCGAGGCCACTTCCATGAGGGAGATTTCCAGCTTCCATTTCGCGCGGTTAACCCGATGCCTTTGTTTAGCACTAAAGCACCTTAGTGATGCCGGACACCTTCGCATCAGCTGTGAACCCCAAGAAAAAAACTGTCAAATTATACAGCATACCAAGAACTGAATTAGTATCTGTTCTTCTAGCGAGCATTATCTCTTTTGTTTATAAATATATTATAAAGAAGATGTACTCCGTCACGCGTTGCAAATACCCAGAATCACAAACACATTAAATGACTGTCCCATTAACAAACCCAAACATTCATACTCTTCTTACATACAGAAATACATGTATAACAAAACGAAATGACAGCCCCTTGGCATGAATAGTTGACATTTTCCATTAACAAAAATCAGTATAAAAATATATATAAACAAAGTGTTTTTAACACTAACTTGGCAATCCTGGCCCCCCTATATGTGCAAAAACTGGGTGGTTGCAGATGTCTTTGAACACCACTTGAATTTGAAGGGAGGAGATCACTGTTAAAGGGTGACCACATGGTTTCATTGAGACGCCAAAAACCTTGATCCACATATATGCTCAACTGAACCAGTTCCAGGCCATCAACCCTCTGGCCAGCCAGCGAGGCTGAGCAGCGCTACTGAAATACTGAGGTGGTGCTTTTTTAAAGACTCCCAAGAACAATACCAGGCAGGAGGGGAATAATGACACTATGTTAGCATTAAGATATCACAGTGTGTCCTGAGACCAGCGGTGTCAAATCCTCATCTCTGCCTCCTCACCCTGCTCCAGAGAGTGCTCAGCCGTGCTTATTATGGAGGTCGGGGGACCCTGACTCACTCCAAACGGGGAGATGGTGGGGGAGCAGGCCGCCAGTGGCGAGAGCGAGGGGGAGAAGCTGGGGGACATGGCTGTTGAAGAAATGGAGCCATCATGGCTGATGGGTGACCGCCGAAGGGATAGCAAGTGTGGGAACGTCCGTCCAATGGCTGGCTTTGGAGGGACAGATTTGGCCCCTGGATGGGCTACAGATGTAATGAGGGGTGGCGGGTCGATTCTAGGTTTGGGGTCTGTCTTTGCTTTGGGCTGAAAGGGTCGACGGTGACTGGGTGGAGCATTCTCATCCTTTAAGCGGGCAATCTCAGTGAAGACACTGGCTAGGGGCTGGAACTGAGGGCACCAGTTCAACAGGTAGTCCCAGTTGTAGCTGCCCCGAAGCTCTTCGTCGCTGGCCACAATGGCTGTGAGAGACCCATCTACGGATGGCTTCCCATCTTCAGGAAAAGCATAGTCCTTGGGGTGTGAGAGACTTAGCCCTCTTCCCACACTCAAATAGCCTCCACCTTCATCCCTATAGATGGGATGCTGTCCAGGCAACAAAGTCCCACTAAGAGCTCCCAGCTTCTTTCCTTTGAACCACTGTCCTGCCTCCATCCCTGGCTCACAAGAGGTATCTGACAGTTGGTCGGCATCCTGCTGGATTCCAGAATCAGGCCCCCGAGCGGAGATGTGCTCCTGCATGGAGGAAGAGATGCTGGAGACTCGTGGGTACTCATTGATCATCCGGATCTCGTCATCCTCTGCTGCTTCTGCCTCAGCAGAGCCCCTCCCGCTAGAGTGAGAGGGGTCCAGGGATCCTCCACGGGGATAAGGCACCCCCCCGCCCGTCCCACCCTGATCAGTGGTGTATCCCGGTAACGTCTGATGATAGATTCTCTCAGCTCCAGTCACCCTCGATTCATCAAGCTTCTGCAAGACAGTGCCAGGTGCCACTGTTCTGTCACAGTCATCCTCCTTTTTCCTCTGGCGTCTTGACCTCAACAGGACGAGGATGATGGCAATGATGACTAAGACAACAATGGATCCCAGGGAAGCAGCTACAATGCTTACAAGCAGCATGTTGATATCTGACACTAGGCCAAAAGAAGTGTGGGTAATGTCAATGGTCAACTGTGCTATAGCGACACGGGAGGTCTCCAAAGGGCTGTGGGCCATCACGTCCAGCTCCATCTGCCGAATCTCCCTCTTAGAGCGTCCGCCAACATTGTGAGTGTTCGACCCGTCCATCTTCAGGAATATGATACCTGTTGTTTTGTTGATGTCAAAGTATGGTGAGCCGTTGACAATGGAATACAGCACAATGCCATCTACACCACTGTCCTCATCTCTGGCATGCACCTGCCCAATGCTCTGCCCCTTCCTGGCTCCCTCGGGAACCTTAAAAGAGAAGTCTGTTGTGGTGAAAACTGGCTCATACTCATCTTCGCCAGTCACATAAACCTGCACGGTTACTGTGGCCGAGTAGTTCCCTGGATCTGTGGCCTGAGCCACGAAGCTGAAAGAGTTGACTTTCTCATAGTCAAATGACATGCGAGTCCGGACCTCCCCTGATGTCTTGTTGACCGTGAAGGCATCTCTATCAACTCCAGATTTTTCCAACATGTAATACTGTAACTGGCCGTAGACACCAGCATCATAGTCAATAGCATGCAGCATGGTGACGAGAACATTGGGTGGCTGGTTTTCACGGATGCTTACTGTCAACATTTTCAGGGGGAAATAAGGTCTGTTGTCATTGATGTCTTTCACTTCTACATTGACGGGAGCCAGGGCATATTGACCATTGCCATCGGAGGCCTGGATGATGACCACATGGGTGGACTGCCTCTCGCGGTCCAAAGGTCCCTGGAGCCACAAGATTCCTGTCCACTGGTCCACTGAGAACAGCTCCATCTCATTCCCTGAGCTGATAGTGTAGTGAATTTTGGCGTTCACAGGAGAGTCCGGGTCAGTGGCGGTCAAGCGCAGGACCTCCATTCCGGTGGGGGACCCCTCGCTTACTACCACACTGTACTCCGTACGGCTAAATGCTGGCGGATTGTCATTGGCGTCAGTTACAATGATGATGACCTCCACGCTAGAGCTGAGCTGTGGTACTCCGCGGTCAGATGCCACGACCGTGAGGTTGTAGGAAGGCTGGGACTCAAAGTCCAGCTGTTCAGCCAGTATTAGTGTGCCCACAGTTTGGAAACCCCGCCCCTCCAGGAAGCGCACGCTGCTCTCAATCTGGAAGGCATTCCCTGAGTTGCCGCTGGCAATGGTGAAGTCGAAGCCGCAGTTTTCTCGTGATAAGTCTCCATCCACCGCCTCCAGGGTGAGGATGGTAACTCCGGGTAGGCCATCCTCTGACACTGAAGCCCTGTACTTTGACTGGTGGAACATGGGTGGGTGGTCATTGAAATCTGTCACCAGAATGTGCACGGTGGTGATGGAGGACAGTGATGGGATTCCACCGTCTCGGGCCTCGATCACAACAGTGATAGAAGGATGCTCTGAGTCAAATTCTGCTTTCTGGTTGATAAACAGGGTGCCTGATGAAAGACAACAGTGATAAATGTTAAAACAAGAAAAGAACACCATGAACAATGCTCACTTTTGCTCCAGCAGTGCTACAGCACAAAACACAATTACTTTTTACTCTCCATGAAGCTGCTACACCTTTATGCCACTACAGTCATTTCCTTTTAAAATGCCTAATATGTATAGTATATCTCCAATTTATATTGTAACAGATTCAGATAAAATATTTAAAAGCAGTGACTTCCCAAGCAAGCTGCGCTCCTATGGACACCAGTGTTTCATCTTAGCTTTGCAGCATCAAAAGCAAACGACAAAGGTGCTGCATCCTTACCATTGTTGGGGTCGATGTAAAAGCCATCCAGGGTCGATGACATCACTCGGTATGTGACCTTTCCATTCTCCCCAGAATCTCGGTCCGTGGCGGTTACCGTGATAACAGAACTGCCCGGTGCGGAATGC
The DNA here is from genome assembly GCF_023856365.1 of Brienomyrus brachyistius. Classification (NCBI taxonomy): domain Eukaryota; kingdom Metazoa; phylum Chordata; class Actinopteri; order Osteoglossiformes; family Mormyridae; genus Brienomyrus; species Brienomyrus brachyistius. Next base: position 13,772,543 of record NC_064549.1, read on the forward strand.
TCCGGCAAAGTTACCTAGTAAACCAAAGAACAGCAACGAATGGCCTCTCACTTTTGCTGCAGCAGAATGACATCACTTCATGCATTTTGCAGGACATTCAAAATCAAAGGGCTAGTGTCAAGCACCTCCCTCGGACACGCAGCTGGATTTGTGTCCAAAATCACTGTAAAAGTTTAATTACCTTAAGTTTATGTGTGATGGAAATGCTGTGAAATGCTCCTGCTTTGAGTGACATTTGCTGGCTTGTCTATTAAATTTAACAGGGTGTGAAAAACCTTTAAAATAAGCCCCCTAAGGAACAGGTTTAAAGGCAGTTATTGTGATTTTATCATAAGGAGACGGCAGAGGCACTGAAAAATTACATCTGCAACTCATCCTGTATGGTAAAAAACAATAAATTATAAAGTCAAGCATCATTTTAGTCTCCTTTAAAAAAATTAAGGAAAAAGATGCTTTTAATAGGAAAATAGCAGGGCTTGAGGTGGGTACCTGGTACAGATCCTGGGTGAAGGTGGGGCTGTTATCGTTCACGTCCTCCACCAGGACCGTTATGTTGGCTTCGCTCTGGTGCCTGGAGTCCGAGGAGCGGACAGTCAGCGTGTACCAGGTCCGCTCCTCAAAGTCCAGCGGGCTCGTTAGGGACACTCCTCCCCCATAGCGGTGAATCCCAAACCTCCCTTGGGAGTGGATGTCCAGCTGCAGCGTGTAGGACAGGGGTGGGCCGGAATCCACGTCGTTTCCGGTCACCTGCGTGATCTCTGTGCCGATCATGGTGTCTGTACACGGAGGTTGGTGGGAAAAGTGAAACAGAAATCCTGACGAGTGCAGCTGGCGAAAGCAGATTTACACTGTTCCCAGAAGCTATTATATTTAAATTGAATTCAATTTATTGCTTCTCCTGGCCAGAGCATGCTCAGTCAGACAAAAATGTGGTACTCAGGGGTATCAAAATCAGGGTAATCGCTAGCCGAAATCTTTATATTAGCTATTCAGAGAAGGTTCTTCGAGAAGCGTGACTTTTTAAAATATTAAGCATTCATACGAACGGGTAAAATGTGCTGCCTGAGTCTCCTTGGAGAATAAAATGATTGCTTTTCATTTCTTTACGTCACAGTACACTTTGCTTCAATGGCTTAAAAGACATGAGCACTCACACAGACAAGGTTACTACAGGTCAAGATCACAAAGGTCACATCACTCACTCTCAGGCACATGGACCTCACGAGGCAGGGGGATGGTGGGGCTGTTGTCGTTGACGTCCATGACGATGATGGTCAGGGTGGCAGTACCTGCCAGCTTGGGACTGCCCCGGTCTGTCGCCGTGACGACAAGCCTGACAGCACAGCAGTGAAGCGTTAGGCTGTGTCCTCACGAAACCTGTTGCAGTTATTCTGTGTTCACTCCTTGCTCTGCTTTTATGAAGCATTTAATGGGGATTGTTTTATCACTTATTAAGGTGTAGGAACACATTTGTAAAGTCAAACTTGGACAGCCATGGGTCTTGGTTGGAAATAAAGAGATCCGAGGGCCGGATCTGAAGGAAAACACATGTCCGGTGTAGGATACCTGGCAGGAGTTCCCAAACTTTGATAGTTCAGAGACCTCCTCCCCACTGATATGCACCATCTGTCAAATGCTCCCCCCCCACTGTAAGATCACAGTATCTTCCAGAACATCTTACACATTAATAATCTAGTGGACATTATTGCTGAAATGTTATGTGAGATGATTTGTTTATTTTCCTCTTTCCTGAGGCAAGAGAAGGCTACGCAAACAATTTGTGTGAACTGCTGGAGAAACTCTTTCGGAGAAACATAACGAAGTATCTGTGGGCTGCAGGGAGGCGGACACCACCTGAGATGAAAGCTAGAGAAGTTGGAAGGAGGTGACGGTTTAGGAGATGTTTTTGTTTGGGAGTTCACTGATGGGATGGGGATGGCACAACTCGCTGTATGACATTCTGTACAGGGGGCCATGGAGGGGGGAGCATAGAGTCATGTCCAATTGTGGGTTTGCTTTTTAAAAACATAGACATAATCCTTTGTTTTGTTTTGCTTTTAACCCTCTGGAGTTAATGGCATCGTCGGTGATGCTGCGTATCTTTCTCGTGTATTTTAGTTCATAACTCGCTGAAATCTTATTGTAGAAACATGGAAAAAAAAACTAAATCCGTAATCTGTCTTCTTTTCAAAACGTCCATTGTCAGAATATTAAAGTTTTTATAATTTGGTTAAATCGGCAAAAAAGTAAACTACGTCACCTTTATTTTACCTGCACTGGGGGCATGTAGTGCCGCCCTCACCTGAAGATCGCTATTCGCATTCTAAGTAGCCACATTTCCGCGTATTCAAATTGCATTCGCATGGTAATTTTATGAACAACGCAACGGTGAAAGGAGCCCAGAAATAGTGACATGAGTTTGGTTTTTCTTATTCATTCAACTGAATGTTGCAACTACACCATTTAGTCATCTTCATGTAGCCAAGACTTTGGTGATCAGATATCTGGGATCAAAACAAACTGCCACCATTGCTTACTATGTACTTTTATAATGTTTTTGCAAGTGCTCCAAACTGCATTTTGCAATGTCTATACTTTGATGTCAAATTACAAACTTCACATAAATCTTACATATTTACAAAGTACATTAAAATAAAGATGAGTGTAATGCTAAAACAAATATATAAGAAATTATTTATTTGCCATGAATTAAGTTTATGATATTGAATGAAATGTGTGACCATGCCCCAGTCAGTAAATGTGTGTTCCCTATCCCTAGACCCCAGAGGGTTAATAATGTTTTATGAGTTTGAATTAAATAATTTGTATTTTTTCATTATTGATCGCTGAAGTCTTCTAAAAGTTACTCGTGCCTCCTGGCCCATTAGCTGGGTGTGACCAAAGTAAAGATCTGAGAATAGACGAGAAGACGTGAGCCCTCACTTGGCTTGTGACCAGATCTCTCTGTCCATGATGGCAACAGTGGTGATGCTGCCCGTTAGCGGGTTGATCCTAAAGAGGCCACTCATGGAGGAGGACCTGATGGAGTAGGTCACCTGACTGTTTTGACCCTGATCGAGGTCATCAGCCACAACCTACGTAGAAGGCAGAGAAAGCGAAAATATTTATAAACATATGAACAGGAACAATTACGGAATACTGACGTGGACGTTATTTGCCTATGTAAATCATTCACCAGATATATCTTCATGCCACAGACTTAGCTAAATCTAGTTTTCAATGAGAAAGTAATGATACGTACAATAAGGATTTAGCGGTAAGATTGGCGCATGCTTCTACTAAAGCCTAATGCTAATATGCAGGTGATATCGGTGATACCTGAATGATGGGGAAGTCATATCCCTGAGCCTCCCGAATATATGCAATGTAATTCTGCAGCTGGAAGCGAGGCAGGTTGTCATTAACATCCTGCAGGATCAGGTTAACGGCCATGAAGGTGCTCGATGATGCAGTTTCAGCCTTCACCACTAGGCGGAGCCTGGGGCTCTCCTCAAAGTCCAAGCCGGCAGAGCTCTGAACCAATATCTCACCTAAAGTGGGAAAACAGCAAAAAATGAGCGAGGAGGACTCTTAATTGTTCACTTGATTAGCATTTATTGTTTCACTAAATTGGTGTTCATGTTTCTGGCGTATGGAATTAGCATGAAGCTCATTCTGTTCTTAACCCATTGAGCCGTACCTGTGGTGGGACTGATACGAAATGATTTGTGCCGGTTGCCGCTGAAGAGGCTGTAGCTGATGCCCCTGTGGGAGCCGTCAGGATGCTGGGCTTGGATCTGCACTACAGCTGTGCCTGGGGGAAGCGCAGACAAATGATTCCCAAACTTGAAAATCGATCTGCTCTACATGCTGCTGTTGATAATCAGTTCAACTATGAAACGACTTCAGGACACCGATGATTTTAACGTTATATTTTAGTGGTTATTCCCTAATCACCTTTAACATAAACTACAGTTTAGACCAGTGTTTTCCAACCTGATCCTCAGGGATTCACAGATGGCCCACATTTTTGCTCCCTCCCAGACAATCCACATTTTTCCCTCACCTACTGGGAGCTGGGAGGGAGCAAAAACATGGACTGTTTATGGGTCTCTGATGGCCGGATTGGGAAACACTAGTTTAGGCAGTGGCCAACGAAGCTTAATCCCTCTACAGCAAACTGAGATTTTAACTGACCTTTGGCTGCGTTCTCCTGGATGCTGACGTCTCGTATGTTGCGAGAGAAGCGAATTCCCTGGTATTCCTGCTCTTTGATGTAGATGATCACCACACCCAGGGATGACTGTGCTGGGTTACCCTGGTCCATGGCCTCCACGATCAGAGTGCGCTGTCGTTGGGTCAGAGACTGCAGGCTTTCTGTCACCTGGATGGCTCCCGTCAGGGAGTTGATAGTGAAGCCCTGTGCTGGGCTGGCGAATCGGTAGAACACAGATCCATTAGCACCAAAGTCCCTGTCCTCGGCCCTCATGGTGGCCACCACTCTGTGACTGGGGATGCCAAAGCTGGAGATGTTGATGATGAGCGGATCCTGGACAAAGAAGGGCGCGTTGTCGTTGATGTCCAGGATGCTGACGAATACCTCGGCTGTTGCGTTGCGGGGGTCAGCTGGGGACGAGTCCACTGCAAAGACGTGGAAGCTGTAGGCGGCCAGTCTCTCACGATCCAGCAGGACCGCCGTGGTGATCCTTCCCGTGTCTTGGTCTATGTGAAAAGTGCCGCGTGATTCCTTGCTCAGGAAGTATAGGACTTTGCTGTTGTGGCCCTGGTCCTTGTCAATGGCGGTCACTTTCAGCAAGAAGGAGCCCACAGGTGTGTCCTCGGGGACATCGACAGTGTAGCTGCTCTGCTCAAACTGTGGACTGTTGTCATTGACGTCCAGGACAGAAACCTCCACGGTAGCAGTGCCTCGCAGAGACGGAGTACCATGATCCTGGGCAACCACAGTGAGCACATAGTTGGCTTTTCCCTCCTGGTCCAGAGGCCTGGATGTGGAAAGCACTCCTGAGGTGCTGTCCAGATGGAAATCCCCCGCTGGGTCTCCAACTGTGGGGGGGACGACGACACAGGGGGCAGAAACACACATACAAACAATGTGGGGAACTTCAGTATAAGGGCAAAAATGTGAGGGTAAGATTCTCTTGAATGCAACGGCTGAAATACTTTAACCATGATCAGATCTTTTCTACACCATTAGATTTTCTAAACAGCAAAAACGTTCAAATACCCAAGATATCAGTTTACTACATAGCGGATTCCAAGAGGCAATACTATTCATAATAAGAACCACTCTCTGTTGAATAACTAAAGACTACATTCAAGAGCAAGCTGTACAAGTTTATGTGTAACTGCATGTGGACACAGTTAATGTGCTGTAGCTGCGGGTTCAGTGTCTAGCGGCCCCTACCTGTGATCCTGTATTCCACCTCTCCACTGGCCCCTGTGTCCTGATCTGTGGCCCTCAAGGTAAAAAGCTCAACAGGTTCCATGTTCTCAGGCACTTCCAGGCTATAGAGAGATGCAGTGAAGGTCGGTTTGTTGTCGTTGTCATCCAGGACTGTAATCGTCACAGTTGCCTTGGCGAAGTTGGGCGGGGTTCCGCCATCCTTTGCATACACTGCAAGAAATTATGCAGATTTTTGGAGTGAATAGCATCATCATGTTGAAAAAGGAGGAACTTGAAACTGCTTTTCACAATATTGATTGCACACTCATGGCAAGAGGTGTCCAGACCAACCCCAAGCAGAATTACCTGTCACTGTGTAGTGTTCTTGCACCTCCCTGTCCAAAGCCCTAGTGGCAGATATGACACCGGTTTCCGGGTCGATGGTGAAACACTCCTCAACAATGCCCCCATAGGTGACACGGCTGTTGGACCCTGAAAAAGGTTAAGGATCATTTTGTTGTGCTGTCCAACCACCATGAACCCCGATATAGGCCACTCATTACTCTCAGGTTAGGGGAGCCAGAAAGGTCAGCATGACAACAGTAATCTTAGAGTTATTTTCGTCACGTGTAAAAAAAAGAAGACTCTCGTGCATTTTCGGTATTTATTTTGACTGAATTCTGCTTCGTAAGCAGCGGCGTCCTGTGCTTGCCGACGGTGTCTGGCTGCCAGATCGCGTGCTAAGAGAGAATCGTCTGGCACCACCACCTGTTTACCTCATTAATTGGTCCTGGAGAGAAAGTTTATAATCGCTCTGTTTTATGTGAGTGTGATTCAATCCAGGAGAATGCAAACTGCCAGTACACCCCGGCCCCTCCACCCGAAACCCCCAACAACCTCCTTGCACGCTGTTTGCCCCTCCGCATTGACACCAGTTAAAAACACATGCTAGTGATGTGCTTGTGGAAAGGCTGTTATAGTGAGGATTAATGAAAGGTGGCATGACGGGCTCACAGGATAGTACAGTGGCTTGACACTTCCAGAGACTCAGGTTTGATTCCCATCCCTGGCTCTTTGTGGTGTTTGTCCGCCTGTTGATTGGTTAGGTCTCAACCCAAAAACAACCAGTGTCTCTGAGTGCCCAGTGTGTGTCTATGAGTGTGCTCTGTGATGGACTGGCATCCCGTCCATAGTCTCCTTTGTCTCACCTCCTGTGTTTCCTGGGAAAGGCTCCAGGTTCATTGCGAAACGATTAAGGACAATGGATGGTAATATTAAGAGGTGTATTGAATATACTTGCTGGTATAGTTTGCTCGTATGAATGCAAGGTGAGTGAGGAGAGTGAGAGAGGTCAGTTAGTGATGTGGCCCACCTTGATCACGGTCTGAGGCGGATACCGTCAGCACAGCAGTCCCTGGGCTCTGGTTTTCCAGGATCTGTGCCTGGTACTCGTTCTTCTCGAAGAGTGGTGCCTCATCGTTGACATCGATCACCTGGACGGACAGGACCTGAGTGGCGGTGTGCCGGGGCGCCCCGTGATCCTCGGCAACGATGGTGAGGTTGTATGTGTCCTGTTCCTCACGGTCGAGTGGCTTCAGGATGGACAGGGAACCTGGGAGAAACAGTGTCAGTGAAAGATTCGCCTGTGCGGGACATGTCTGAATGCTCCTGCAGAAAACAGGTAAAGGCCATGTTTCCATGGGTACAACAGAGGCAGCACCCTTAAAGACGGAGTTCCCAGAATGCCGCAGTGTGACATTAATGCAGAACGAAGAAACAGACCTTTAAAAAAACGCACTGTTGCTGGCTTTGGCTATTTTGAATAGCATGAGGCTAAACTGTTTTGGATAAAAGCATCTTTGTTAACTATTATACCAAAATATTGCTTTTGGTTTCATTAGTAGCAGAGACCAGCTGACAAGGTGCTTCTCCATATGGTGTTAACGCGGAAAGCATATGCCTGCCTACCTGACAGTTACTGTAGGAGCTGGGAATTGGGACAAGCTGGCCACAGCTTCCAAGTGTTTCCAAACGACCAGGGCTGCGGTCAGGAGTACGAGACAGTAAACACGCTCCAATCACGCAAGGCTGGATCTGCCGTGCCCTGCTGGAATTAGGCACTGTTCCCCACCTCCCGCTCTGCCCGTTAATGACCAGGCAGAGACACGCTCACATGGGCTCAACGGCCGCCCCAATTTCATGCTTTTAATTTGGGTGCCGCTGTAAAGCACGGAGCACACTGTGCGTGCGTGTGGTGTGGAGGTGGGGACCAGGAGCAGGGTGGAGTCTGCTGTGGTTCTTGTTTTGGAAGTTTTTTTCTTTATTATTTTTTTGCCTCTCACTAACCCCTAAGATAAATTGCTGCTCCAGCTTCAGTCTGGTTGGAATTACAGCCTGGAATTCTAGGACCAAAAAAGCCTGACTCTAATCGAAATCAGTGGCAGCACAGCGTTTCCCCAGCGCGCATTTCTCTCCTGCCTTTGGCCACCATCTTGCTTTCTGCATGAATCTGTATGTCTCCCTTGACATCTCCATTTTAGCCATGCAAGCATGGTCTTCAAAAGGTTTGCTCCTTGAAAGCAGAGGGTTACTTGGCATGTCCTGCCCTAATTGGTTTTTCAGTTACTAGAGGCTGCTGGGGACATCCTTCTAATGCTAACATCCTTACATACTATAAATAAACCTTGGACATGAACTGACATTAAAACAGAGTTATACTTTTTCAAGGGATTTAGACAGATTTTGTCAAATCAATAGACATTCAGCTAGAGGTTCTGCAAGATCTTAACGTTTCTTATAATCTAAGAAGGAGGGTTTTCACACTGTTTTGGTGCAATTAAACTACTATGATCTTATATGAGGATCATTGTTTTGGATGGCAATTGTTAGGCAATGACTATCATCAAACTAGAAGGAAAAGCGAGTGGACTCACCAGTGTTGGAGTTAAGGATGAATTTTCCCCCAGAATTCCCCGTGAGGATGTGGTAAGACACTCTGCCATTTTCCCCGTTGTCCGGATCACGGGCTATGACGTAAAGCACCACAAACCCCACCGGCTGGTCCTCCATCACGCTGACAGCAGTGGGTGAAGTGAAGGCCGGCTCATTATCATTCTCGTCAGTCACAAAAACACGAGCGGTGACAGTACCCCAGCGCTGCTGGCTGGTGTTGAGGGCTGAGTCCATGGCCTGCACCACCAGGTAGAGGGAGGAGGTGGTCTCATGGTCTAACCCTTGCTCCAAGGATAGCACACCAGTGAGCGGGTCAAGGGTCAGCAGGTTAATACTGTCAGGCCAACGCTGAAGGATGGAGTAACGCAATTCACTGTTGGGGCCACTCCCGTCTCCATCTACTGCCTGGAAGGTATAGACTGAGGAGCCAGGCTCCATGTTCTCTGGGATGACGATGGTGACCAGGTCCTCAGGGAAGCGCGGAGCGTGGTCGTTGCTGTCCTGCACTTCAATGTCCAGGTGGACCATGTGGCTGCTAGGATAAGCTTGTGAGAAGTTGTCTACCTCCACCTGGAGTGTATAGTGGGAACCCCGCTCATAGTCCAGTTCCCGGGCCAGGTACACGTCACCAGTCAGGCGGTCCACCACAAACGTCCCATCCCGATCGGCGCCGCTCACCACCGTGTAGGTCACTTGCCCTGATTCGGGAACATTCTGCTGATCAGGTGACCGGAGAGAGCCAACCACGGAGCCTGGTTTCAGGCCCTCCATGAAGTTAAGGCTCATGGACAGAGAATTGGGTTTTGCGGTGTTTCTGCTAGAGCTGAGGACCTGCAAAGACATGTGTGGT